>NC_059190.1:5907076-6527052 GCF_020631705.1 Daphnia magna
AGTATAGTATAGTATAGTATAAAGAGTAGTATAGTGATAGTATAGTAGTAGCATAGCATAGCATATATAGGTATGCAGTATAGTGCATAGCATAGTATAGCATATAGACCGGGAGCCACAATGACACAGATTTACCCCATAAGAATAACTTTAGGTTCTAAAATGAAAGGGATCTACAAAGTCAAGTCAAAAAACTTTGTCTTGACGAAGGGCGATGGGGCTTGGGCGTCGGGGGGAAGGGAAAAATATGTAACTCATTTGAAAGACGTTGGTTACAAAGTTAAAACTCAAAGTTAAAAAAGCTATTGGTAACAATTAATCGAGTCGCATTAGTGTCCTGACTCCATCATCGGCTTCATCGCTGGACACATCAGTGGCATCCTCGTCCTTTTCTTCTTCGTTAGAGGAATCCAAAATCAGTAGGTCTTAACTGATTATCTCCAGCTATTTTGAAGGGGGCATCTCGATCGCTATCTGTCCTTTTATCTCGCTCCATGTCCTTAATGGATGGCGACGTGACGCGATCGAAGATCAAGTGAATTGTCTTGGCTCGGAATGCACATATACGTTGAAGAATATGACGAGACGATTTTCCAAATGAAGATGGCAAATCGGGGCAGAGATGAGAAGAAAGAAACCGTCAATGATGACAACATCGATGGTCGTAGGAGGTTAATGTTTTACGCGATCCTCCAGTATCTTGAAAAGTTTTGCTTTGTTCGTTTTATTCATCTGGCCATCTAAATGACTGAAACATAACGGGACCGGTGTCAAGGGGTATTCAAGTACATTTCTGATATCCACTTTCTCCTCCAAAGCGATAGCAAGAATACGACCGAACAAATCACGCTCCATTCTAAGTTCTTGCACTTTTCCATCTGTTCTTGTTTTCTTAATCCGCACACCTTCAGAGGCAAAAGTGTGAAGTTTTTGACGAGGAATCGGTCTTTCAAAAGACTCGGGGTCGTTGGAGCAATTATGAATAAACTCATCACGCATTTTCTCACCAGTTGACATAACGTTTAGCAAGAAACGTGTTGTTTCTTCAGAAGCAACTTTTCCCGTACTGATATTTACCACTCCCTGGGCTTCACTTGCAAATGGATTGATACAATTCTCCATAAACTCAACGACGCAATGGATATGTTCTTGAAAATTTATCAACCAAAGAGAGGTAAAAATCCTATGGCCAACGTCAAAGGATTTGACGGAAGTTCCCTCCCTCCATGCCACTCTGTATTATTGGAGCAAATACAAAGAACAAATGCTATTTCTTCTGTTTGGCAAAACGGAACTGTTTTTAATCCTCAAGTCATTTTACCTAGCGGAAACGGGTGGCAGCTAGTTGAAGAAAAATACTCCCTTGTCTGGTTGCAGGGTGACATGATCCCGACGACAATTGAAGATATGATTTTGGATTCCTCTAACGAAGAAGAAAAGGACGAGGATGCCACTGATGTGTCCAGCGATGAAGCCGATGATGAGTCCGATTGCTCTTTGTCCGACATTGATTAAATTGTTATTTTCCAATAACTTTTTTAACTTTAAGATTTTTAACTTTGTAACCAACGTCTTCAAATGAGGAGTTTCATAACCAAAGCCGGAATACATTCTTGAAGCTTATAAAATTGTCAGCTATACCTGTTTTCTAATTTTCCCCCTGAAAGAATTTGAATTTGCGCCACGAATGCTGCGTTGCCATTTACGGCAAAGTAAAAAAAATCAGCCGTCGGGCTACAAATCGCAGTCTGATTACATGAAAGCCCCAGATTTTCATGTCAGATTTTATGTAACTTAGTTCTATTTGATATTCTCTAAATTTTAAGCTTATTTCTAGATTTTATTCTTATGGGGTAATTTTCCACAAAAATCGATCATTTTTCCTATTTTTGATCCCTTCCCCCACCCAAACGCCCCATCGCCCATCGTCAAGACAAAGTTTTTGACTTGACTTTGTGGTGCCTTTCATTTCAAGAACCAAAAAAAGTTATTCTTATGGGGTAAATCTGTGTCATTGTGGCTCCCGGACTAATAGTATAGTATAAAATAACATAATATAGGTTAGTATAGCAAACATAGTACAATAAATAATATAGTGCGGTATAATCATATTCGGTAAACCAAAAAAATTAAAATACAGAATAAGACAACATATCAATCAGTAATGAACTAAATTATAACACAGTAACTTAAAACAGTTACCTACATAAAACATAAACATACCTAAATCCAAATCATTTTCCACATACTTTTGAGAAATTTCACTCCACCAATAATACGTTAGTGTTAAGATTTCACGAATCGTTAGATGAGATTTGTGAAACCAAGAATATCTTCTAATAGTAATTTTTTAAGAACACAACTTTGTTTTGATAGTACTACCATTAACTACAATTCTATTATTACATTTCAGTTGGCAACCATCAATGACAGTAGTAGAAAGAATCTATTAATAAATGTAAATAATACAAATAATGTCTTAGTACGTAGCTTATTGTAAATAATTACCAATCATAGTTGCCCAGAACACTGAAGACAATACGAAGACACACTGATATCAATAAATCCAATTTCCATCAGTATTTGTACAAATCCATTGGAGTAAGCACAGAACAAATCATTGTTATGGTAAAAGATGTCCAACACAGTTCATCAAATGGTATTTGAGATTTAGAACTGGATTTCCTTTTTTTGCATTTAAAATAAAACTTTTCAAGCATTTCACTATTACTCTTAATAATATCACTTGAGGAACTCATGAAAATAGATACATTAGTAGCCATACCTGAATCAATACTAATATTAAGTAACAACACACCCCTAAATATTAATTAATTAAGTATAGTAAAAAATTTTCTAACTTGATTATCATTATCAGACCTACAATACTTAACTAAACAATACTTTTAAAAATGTCGTAATACTAATAAAGTAAATACTAGAATCACTTTATCAACTTAATAACCAATTGAATATACTGAATACTAAACATATAATATTAAATATACATCAAACAACTAGATTTGAACCTAGATTCTTTTTCTTAACAATCCAGTGCTATACCACTGAGCTAGCAGAGTAATAACTCCATATAAATATTTTGCAATATCTATATACGTATTTAATCTATATTACCAATTAATGACGGCAACATTGCATTCGAACAGTTGGCAACATTGGAATTTAAGCAGCAATTTTCTCTGAATTCAGTAAAAATATAGTAACAATAAAGTATATTTGGTCGGGTAAAATAGACCTTATCCACATTTTCTTGAAAAAAGTATCAAAATAACAATATAGTTTTTTTCCGTTAATGAATCTTGATTTTTAATTTTTGTCGTTGCACAAAGATGAAACTTGTAATTATCTTAATCCGAGTTTGATTCTTGAGTTCTTATTGACTAAAATAATTAAATATGGAATAGAATCAACGAACATACCACAGCACATTATATTAATGAGATTGCACAGCCAAATTTGCTTTGAGTTGTTGGGTCTTGATGATTAGATTTTCCGGAAAAATTATTTCCGATGCCTTTTTTTCTTGGTTTAGCAACCAAAAATGAGTTTTGATTATTCCATTGGTCGTTTCTGCCTTCTGTTTTGTTTGGTTGATTTCCTTGACAAGTTTTACATTACTGAAAACTCGTTCGGTTGGTGTTGGGTTGCTAAAAGGCAAGCATAGCAGAAACGAGATGCAATGGAGGAGATTGGGAAATCTAGAATCACCCGAAGAGTTTATGGACAAAAAAACTTGCTTCCAGTAGTTATTAGGGCTCATTTTGTAGATTTCGGTGGTTCTTCTTGCTGGAGCATCGGCTAGCAGCAAGGGGAAAGCTACTTGAGAATTGTGATTCCTGCCAGACAAATCTTTCCATTGAAAGCTCTTCTTAGAAAATCTTCGAGCCTGAACTATGAAAGTTTCAAGAAATGTATGTAGGTTTGGCTTTCATTACCAAACCACAGGCAGCATATGACAACCCAGGCGACACCTGATGTCCTGTGGATTTCCGAGGTATATCCTTTTTATCCGTACCATATCTATATCTTTTCTTATATTGCACGGATATCCATGGAACTACTAGATCCCTATAGCCCACTGACGCTCACTTCTGATAACTAATGAATAAACGCAGAATATATACGCAAAGAATAAAAATTATTTTTTTTCCCGTAAAGTATACAGCAGCAAAATAATACAAATGTTACCGTTAACCATTATAGAATCCTCTAAACCTCTACTGTCGAGTTGATGTAATAAATAACTGGATGAATTGCATGAACAGCTGTATTGTACAGTGTAAAATAAGCTTCTTAAATCAGGTAACAATATCAAAACCAAATGTTCAAAAATACATTTCAAATTGAACCATTGATATCCGCAAACAGTGGAGAAACAACAAAAGAATCCTCCCCTGGGAAAAACGATGGGACAATAAAAGCTTTACATTTCATGTGAGACAATGACCACAGCTTTTAATTGCCAGGTTTTTTAACAACATAAATCCCTACTTGGCTAGATCTGAGAAGGGCTGTGTACAAATCATCCCTGATTTTGAATTTCCTACTAATGAAGCACAGTTGACCATGATGTTTGACAAAATTTTCTATAATCACAATGGTGAGGTCATTAAGATACACGAAATTGTTGGGCTTTTTCGAACTCAGTTTCCCTTTCTTAAAATTTGCCTTTTTATATTTCTGTCCCATAACGTTACGTAAGAGTGGCCCAGTTAAATGCTCATCTAAAAGTATTACGTTTCCTGTTTGTGCATTATTTGGTTCAAGGACTTGACTGATTTCGATCTCACTGAGCCTTTTTAGATCTGTGGCAAGGGATTAGCACTTTTGCGTACAAGGTTTTTAATAATTTGCAAGTAATTCTCAAACGGATACGCACTAAATGAGTCTAGATTCCCAAAACGCCTTACATCATCCGTTAAATTAATTAGTTTGTGAACATTTGCAGATACAAATTGCATACCATATAATTCAATGGCATCTTCTATAAAAGGTTTTAAAAGGCCTGAACAATAATGGACTATTTTGGGTCAAGTGCTTTCCTGTTGATTTGAAAGCAATGTCATACCCAGGAAAAAATCCGAGGCAATTAATTGTAAACTTGTACAATTAATCACATACTAGCATAATTAATCATGATTTTATCACACTAACCTGTAATACAGTATGATCATAAAAATTTTAGCATGGAATTTAATACATGTTAAAATTTAATAGACAATTAATTTTTCCAGTTGTTAATAAATCGCGTGCTACTACAATTAATTATTTGTTGGTATGATTTTTCATTCTAACAGCTAATAAAGTGTGCTCATAAAGGTAAAAGCATGCAATATAATACTTCTTAGAAAGGCAGAGATAATAAATTATGCTAGTTTTTAAAAAATTTGATACTATTACAATTAATCATTTGACAGTTGCATTTTTCATACTAACAGCTAGCTGAAAGTGATCATTAAAGTGTTTATATCATGAACTTATGCTTGTTTACAATAAATGGTGTGTTATACCGATGAAACACAACTTATCATGTACTCCCTACATGTAAATAAGTGCATAATATTCTGGATAATTGGCGAAGTTGTATATTTATTCCACTATACAGCTTAATAGATAGGGTATACAGTACACACATCACATACATATTCTTTTTATCTCAGTCTTTCTCAAATCTTATATTGCATGGAATGCAAATTTCACTTTCAGTATCATCTCGACTAATAATGATGCATTTGTGACCAATTTCACTTAGAACAATTACTTCCGTGGCGGTGTTATCGCGGTCGACTATTTTCAGAAAAGCTGTCAAATTCTGATTTGAATACTCGTCGTAACAAGGGGGAAACTGAAGAAGGGGTAATCGATCACAGTACAAACAAATTTTTAAATCATTTACGTCAGAATTCGATAGTATACAATCTCCGGAAGAAAGACAGTCACATTTAGGATTAATAGAAAGGATTTTTTGAATTACTGACACAGTGTTTACAGAATAATTAGTCGAGGAATTAGTGGAGATAATAGAGTTATCCTTTTTAAATGGCCTACTATATGATTGGGTGGTAAACAGTCTACCATTTACAGCAAGACGTTCACTAAAAAAAGCCTTATGGCACCTCAATATCAAAACAAACTTCCGTTCTACTGCAACAACAATTTCAGCAATCATCAACATCTGTCTTTTTGAACCAATTGTAGAAATGCGTATCAAGTTAGTATTAGATGTCGACAATGAAAGAGGGCCATCCAATTTTTCATAGAAATTACGAACACTCTCGTTTGACAGTGGAATAAATTGTCGCGAATATTCTCGTAATTTACTACCACATAGAAAGTTCCGAAAAATTTGTTTTGCTATTGAGTTTGTTCCATGGAAAAGTCGTTTAATTAACCCACCCGCATCTTCGTATAAGAACGCAGAATATGCCCATGGGGCACCCCAGTTTTTAGTTCCCTCGACTACATGCAATAGTATGTGAACGTTATAGCTAACATGTTCTAGGCCATAAAGATCTGGAATTAATGCAATAAACTTATAAATCATTAGCTGCGCATTTTCGACTTGGCTTACTGTTACGGTCTTTTGTAATCATATTCTCATAGCACTTACAAGAAGCATCCAATGTTTATAGTAAACGGGGGGAAGCAATTTCTTTAAGGCAACGGGAGAATAAAAAAGGAGGAAATTTCTGTATTCGCTAGCTTTCCAGTCGCCAAGATGAGAACTCATGTTTCTGAAATCACGCAGAATTTCATTAGGAACTTTTAAATTAGCTAATTCATCGTGGATTAGGGAGGATTTGGGGATGTAATAAGGTTGGCCTGGACTTCCTAACCACAAATTTATGAACTGGGTAGTAAAAAGCATTGAACTGCATGCTGTTTGACAGCATGCAACGGGCAGGTGCATCAGCAATTACAAGAGGGAAAATAACTTGTGATAAATGAGTGATACCAAGATTCGATGTCCATTTGAAACCAGAAATGAAAAGATTTTCAATTTCCTTTAGAAACGGAACCCAAAAAGTCTCGATATTAGGCTTTTTGAAACCGCTCCAGAGGCTACTTAGAATCACATATCGTGATTTATCATTGAAATCTAACTCATTTATGGTGCAAAATATAGGCCAAAGCTCTAACTTGGAGGATTTATGAGAACGGATTCCATCCGTAGCGGCGGCTAACGAGAAGTTATCCCCTGATAAAAGAAATTGACGAATTTCATGAGTTCTGTAACTGTTTCTTGTATATATTTTCCCCTTACGTTACAATTTTGTAACACTGACTTTTGTTTATTGGAGGAAATTTTTCTCCATAACCTGTCATCATTCTCCAAAATTTCCCTTAACTGAGCTTCAATGGAGGTAGACAAGAAATAAGTTTTAGAGTGCAATAATAAAGAATTTTCCTCAAAATCCCGTCGGCAGATGCCACAAGTGTGCTGTTTATCATCATTGGGTTCCCCCAAATATGATTGGCAATCGGGGCAGTAGAAGTGCATTTTCACTACAGTATCAGAGAAAGACATTTCATCAAAAAAATAATTGGTTCGAGGTACACAGTTAGGGACAATAAGATTGAGAAGGTGTAAAAGATCACCTAAACAACCTTTAGTCAACCGATATCTGATAAATAACGCAAAAAGAAGAGAAAGGACTGCTCCTTTGGTGATATCGTTATTACTGGGGCGGATTCCGTCATCACCATCACGAGGGTAGTCATCATTGTCACTGAATTCACCGAATCCCTCTGCTGAAGTGAAAGTGTAATCCAAACACAATACCGTGGAGAACTATCTATCGTTTACAACAAGTCGTACCGGCTGCCGTACAAGTTCCGTCGAAACCCAAAATTTAAATCTCAATAGAAATAATGGTAAATAGTTTCCAAAATTTTAATCAATGAATTATGCATCATGCGTCTTTCATATCATATGTTCCCCTTTGATAGCGTACCAAAATCGTGTGATTAATCACGCAATTACTTGCAATTAATTGGCTTTTTGGCACTCATTTTGTTTTGTTTATCATTTTTATTCAAATTTATAAGTTGGTGAGGGACACGGCCATGTTGCCCAAGATACAACGGCAGTTGACGATAACGAATTTGGTCATGAAAACCTGGGTGCTGTTGATGATTCGTCGTCAGATGGTAATTACACTTTAGTCTTTTTAACCAGCACATGTAACTCACTGGTCTGTGATGCTTCATCACAATACTTGAAGTTTGATTTATCCAGGCAAGTAGGAAATTGCACGTGAAAGACACAGTGAAAAACTTAACGAAAAGATGCGTCACAAAAAAATAAACACGTCTTGTTGCGTTATAAAAAAACTTATACTGGTACACTCCAGGGAGACAGGTTGAAAAAAATAATCCTCGCCAGACTTTTGAAAATGCAAAAAATAAAACAATGGTCATAACCAACCCCCCACCCCCAACCCATCATACAAGATATACGCCCACTAAATCATTAAGAATTAAAATAAATCGGAAAACCATTTTATTGACAGCTCGTTCATATAAAATTTTTGGATCTTTGGACTTCGGCGTATGTCATAAATAATTTAGCCCAAGACCGGGAATCAATCGTCGACAACGGAAAGTAATGGCATATGGACGAACCCATTTTTTGGTATTCCGACTTAGAAGGTATGTAATACCTGGATAAATGAAAAAAATTATTTTTCATTACTTTCAATTAAGAAAATATATACAAAAACGCGTAAATAGTTGTACGTACCCTGTCTTATTGTTGATTAGTAACCAATAGGTTACATTTTCCTTCAACAGCGTCAAATCATTGTACGAGGGTACTTCAAGCAACGAATTTATTAAGATGCTTGATTGACCCTCGCACATGATTTGTAAAATAAGAGGGACTGGGAAAAACTAAAACAATTTACTTTTAGATTACTTAGCGCAATTTAATTTTGAAGTTCAATCAACTTACTTTTTCTGACGAAAAGGCCATCACAGTTATTGGAAAGGGAAAGAAAAACCTAACTGAAGGCTGCTAATAACTAGTGAGTTCTGTTGAATAGTAGATTAAGGAAAAGAAAGAAAGATGTTGAAAGCCCTTCCTTCCCCTTTAATAGTTTTTCTTCGCTTCGCGCGTTAAGGTACGTTCACACTACAGCGTTTTTTAGCGGTACCTATAACGAAATTCGGTTTAAGCAACGGTTTAACGCAGCAGAAAAATTGGTGGCCTTCCAAACAAAAGTTGTTGAAACCGAATTACGTTATGCGTAATTGAAAAATGAAAAAGCTTGTATGAGGACAATAGGACATACATATAATTAAATATATATTTGTGTGAATCCACACTTAACTTGAAATTTATGAAGCCTTGATGTAATTTACTAATTGATTATATAAATCTTATTGTGTAAATATCGGCAAATGTTGTTCGAACGGGTTGCTAATTATTAATATCTCAGTAGCAGACAGCAATAAAATACCCTGTCAAAGTATACTGAAATTGAAAACCGCGTGCTAGTTCTAGAATTCTCTGTGTTAGGTTCTCAATTTTCTCGACTTTTGAGTGTGTTATCATGCCTCGCGCTAACAAATTGCCGAAATATGCCCTTTTTGATTTTAATGATGGGTCTGTGGAAACAGGGACAAGTAGTCTGATTGACGTGGAGTGTGATGGTGATGGAAGTCAGACAGAAATTTCCCGTATGATGTGTCTCATTTTGGTTTCTGGCCGCATCGGCCATCCAAAAATGCTGAAGAAGAAGAAATAGTGAAACTAAAGCAATGTGCCAAAATTCTTCTTTTTGGTAGTAAGTATATACTTGAATACTCATGTTACAGAGTTATCGGAACAAAAATAACCCAATCTTGCTTCTACAGATGACTTTATTCAACTAAAACACTATCGTGATCAGCTCACCGATGAAATTCTGCCAGTTGCAAGTTTTGGGAAGATCAGAGAAAGAATCTGGGAGAAAACTGACCAACCTGACGAGAAAATTAATGGCCAGATTCAGATAGCCCTAGGTAGTGGGGAACGCCAGTCTAAGAGATTAAAGGAAAAAAAGGATTCGAGTGAAGAAACCAGAGACAAAGTAAACCAAAAACAGCAAAGCAATCTGTGGTGAGAAAAACAGGCGTGAAAAAGAAGCATGACATCCAAAAAAGCGAAGACACCTTGAAAAAAATTACTGAGAAGAAGGTAACGTTTGTTTTTCTCGGTTTTTCTTGTTGGAAGTTATGAAATGATACCATTTTATTTCGTGAATGTATTTCCATTTTCAGGCTCTTTTCGACAATTTTGATGAGAAGCCTAGCGACCACACATTATAAGAGCCAGTCAAAAGAAAGAGAACTAGTGAATTTTCGGGAGAATCGACAGCCACAACGCAATTAGAAACTGATGGTGTCCGTTCAGCAGTAAGTGTATAGCAATCTTTTACGTTATCGTGATTATAAAGTCATCGACCAATTTTGATTTAGGGCAGGGCTGGCACCGAAGTGAACAAATTCATTTCGTCTCTAAAAACCCGAAAATTGTCGTCGTCTTCTGCATTTTCGCCTACGACGAGTGACGAAGAAAGCTCTGATGGCCCTGAAAAGAAATCCATTTCGTACGTCTAGAACAAATAATTCCGCACGCGTGAAAACCTTACTATTTTACGGCGCGAAAGCTTTCTACATCTTTTGTTTACTTTCTTTTCCGTCGATCTTCACGTGTCCCGTTTTTTCCGATTCTGAAACTTGTGTCATGTTGCACATTAGCCAAGAATATAATCTTTTCACGTCGCTCTTTCGTATAGAAATGCTGCTTTATCGACATCAGCGTCTTTGGAGACCTTGAAAGCCGAAATGAATAAAAAGTCCTCTGACGACATACAGTCCCTGAAAAACAAGGTGCGATATCTACAAGAGGAAAACGACAACCTTAAATGAAAGCTGAAGTTCTGCGAAGGTATATCTTCGCAATGCGCGTTGTTCTATAGAACAACGTGCATTTATCCTGTTACTCATTAATGTTTCCTCATTATAAAAAATTGGTTATTTTCAGAGTTCACCAACGTCAGGACATGGATTGACCAACTCATCGCAAAACAAAAAGCGAATAAGCAGCTGTCGTCGTCATCCGAGTCGTCATCTGACGTTATTGCCACTGTCAGCAAAATCGATGAGCCCCCTCGCAACTGCAGTGAGGCGGTATAATACTCTTCTTTTTTTTTACTTCGCGTGTAATTTGAATATATTCATATCCCTGAGAGATTTACTACAGTAAGTCTAAAAGGCTTCTCATTGGTTCGATAGTTTAAGAAAGTTTAGGGAACAGTTAACTTTCACACTTTCCATTTTCCATTTTTTTTCAATTTTCATTTTTTTTTGGGTTTAATTATGGTGGATGGCGTACTGTTGTTTCTTTTTACTTATTCGGCTTTTTTTCAAATTATTAAAAAACTTTTATTAGGATAAGTTGGAATCTAAAGGCCCATTGTTTATCGAGGCTCAATTTCCAATAACCGAAAAGGTTATTGATAGTATCCCCTCCAAAAATAAAAAATCCGACAAACGCTTTGTCGCTGCTCTTTTACGTCTTATGTATCCGGAAGAATATTTTGCAACACACACTATGGCTGCCAACCTCACTGGTAAATCATCAATGGATGAAAAGGAACTAACACAAATAATTGGTAAGCTGGCTAGTTAACTTTTATAATAATTCAAACCTTAGTATATGTTTCATTATTTTCAGACCAAACTCTTATCTACTTTAACTACATCAAACTTTCCAAAAATGAAAAGGACGAAAAGATTTCCATTATTAGAAAAGCCATCACCACAACTCTGAATAACATCAAACAGAAGAATAGAAAAAAATAGGTGACATTAAAACTTAATTCGAGTTATGTATGTGCCCCTTAAAATACAAGTGATTTCACTCAAACTTCATTCCCCATTTATTATACAATTAATCGTATAAGTATGAATAAAATGCGAACAACTATAGATATAAATTGCGTGAAATCCAAAAAGTAGGGAAGTATTCAAAACCACGGTGAACTAAATTGTGTAATAAGTAATGAATCCTAATAATTATACTTAAATTGGAACAGAAGTGCGCAATTTATTATCGTAAAATTATCGGTTGCTTTATTTTGACGTAATAAGTAATGAATTCTAATAATTATACTTATTATGGAACAGAAGTGCGCAATTTATTATCAGAAATGAATCGTGTGCTATATTTCTATATATTATACTTAGAATGAAACATGAATACACAATTTTTCATCTTCAAAAAATCATGTGCTTAATTTCGATTAATTACGCAATTTATTATGGTAATATAGTATACTAAAAATTCATTATGCCTTTTATCGCAAAAAAAAATTTCAGATTTTAGTATGATTCGATCCATAATTTATTTCGTCAAAAAGTGTGCCAATATAAACATGTTTTAAAACCCACAATAAATTGCCTAAAAACAAGCAATTAATTGCCTCGGATTTTAGCCTGGGTAGCCACGTGAAAATCAAAAAAATTATTATACAAGTTATCAATATTATCAAGTTATAAAATATCTCGCATAAGAACTGGCCCCAATCTTAGTTTCATCATTCTAAAACAAGTGCTTTTCCACCTATCTAGGAGATCAAGCGGCCCAAGTTTCCTAGGAAAATCATCAGGAATATAGGATCTAACGTGATCAATCCTCTTCGCTAAAAGATTTTGCTTCTCACGGGACAATTTTACATTCCGGTATTTTCCACGAATCCAACTGACGAAAAGTTTTCTAGTAACCCCCAGATCAGTTAAATGCATGGGGTCCAATGGTATGCCAGAAATTAAATCTATATCCAGTTCTTCTAGTATTGTAACCCCTTTGTGGTGTTCCGGTTGTAATTTGTTCCTAAAGGAATGATCAGTCCTTGGTAACGCATTTATTTGCGGAAATGTTACTCGGCTAGAGTTAGGATTATTTACATTTGGGTTGTACAGAGTTCTTTTTGTTTTGCATTTCGTGCAACTATAATGTCCGGTGTGTCCTTTGACACGAGTAATAAAAGATTTTGCAGGCAAATCGCATATAAAAGCAACAACCGAAACAAAAATGGTGGTCCCTCGAAATGCTACACCCTCCAATTCTAATTGTAATGCCTCTTCGACGAAATCTCGCAAATAGTCATTGACCATGGTTGGCTTTGTTTTTCCGTGATAAATACCTACAACAAATGGTTTTGAACCCTGAAACCCACGAATTATTGCTAATATCGGCCAAAATTGGCTATTACTACTTTTTGCCAGAGGAATCCCTAGGGTGTTTCATTTTGCAAAAATTTTTGAAATTCAAGGCGGCCTTTTAAATTGGGGTGCCCAGTACTAAAATAATGATAACTACAAAATTTCAGATTTTTTAAGAAATATTTGACCCTCCCAGCCGTGAGAAAATAGCTAAATTTGCATTTTTCTTCCTATTTTCCCCTGCGCTCGAGATGTTGTACTTGGAATTTTTGAGCGGCCTTTCGTATTTAAGTTCTTCAATATACAACTAATATATGCTAAAAACCTCATATTGATCGAAGAAGTTTTAGAGGTCACAGAAAAATTTAGAAATATGGCACCAACGCTTAGTCGCCCTTTTTTGACAGTGATCGTTGGTGAAATCTGGAATCCAGTAGTAGTGCGTCGAATTAGTGGTAATTATTTTGATTTGGAATGGGCAAAACGAGGACCAACAATAAAGATTGGCTACTCGGCCATGGAACCGAAAGTAGCCTATCGATTGGGACTAAACTGCCTTTGAAGAGAGCCGTCATGAAGAGGTTTTTGTGGCTGAGACAACAGGCCAAAGGTAACACAAGTACTAGAGAAGTTTTTCGAGCCATACTTATGGAATTGAAAGAAATTTGGCAAAAAACCGCTATCCCAATCAAGTCTGACAAGAAATGTCTTGATCAACTCATTAAAATTCATAAAGTTTGGGCGTCTGTTAAAAAAATCGAAGTGTCTGCTCGTGAAAACGAAAATTCACAAAGACAAATCCAAGAATTCAACAACAGCATGAATAGTCTATGTGATTTGTCTCCATCGGATGTTGAAAATCAGCTAAAAGCTTTACGAACGAATAACTGGCAAGAAGATTTAGAATTTTTAGCTGGTCAACGACAGTATCCTCAAACTGGAACGATGTATGGATTGGATCGAAAAGAGCAAGAAAGAGCAAGTAGTCGACAAAGAAGAATGAATCGAAAACAGTCTTGCTCAATCGCTGACAAGTTAACGCCTGGTTTGGTTGATGATGATGTCCAGCTGTCTTCTGAATCGGAACAATCTATCCCTGATTGTCATTTGACTGATGATGAGTATTCAGCTGCACGTGCTACGCCCAGGCCATCATCAGTGGTGCTTCAAATTCCAGCAAAAAATCTCATGAAACAAACTGGACAAGTTGCCGATAGCCGTAATATTAGCATACGGGACCATTTACTTCTGCAGTCAGCTTTTGTAAGAGCAGGAGGTGGTGACATTAATGACATGAGCATGTCTTTATCTACCGTTTACCGCCACCGACGCGAGAACAGAAAAGCCATAGCAGAAAAAGTAAAAGAGGACTGGCTGAAAGAAAAACCTCCTTTTGTTATTGTCCATTGGGATTCAAAGCTCATTAAGCATTGAAATTATTTGGAATTATTGAATGCATATCATCGACTAAAATATATATGTTTTTAAAGGTATTTAACGGGAAATGTTGACGATCGCGTGGCTGTGTTAGTCATTGGCAAACCTCAGATTGAATCACCAAAGTCGTTAGTAATTCCAGTAATTCCAGATTCCACAGGTGTCGCTCAACATCGAGCTATAGTCGATTTATTAGAAGATTGGGGCATATTGAAGAACGTTATTGGCCTTTGTTTCGACACAACCGCCAGCAATACGGGGCGTTTGAAAAGCAGCGCGACCATCATTGAATCAACTGTTGGCCACTCGGTATTGTGGCTTGCTTGTCGCCACCATGTTTACGAACTTCATGTGAAACACGTATCGGATTCAATAATTGGCAAGAGGAATAGTCCGTCAGAAGCTTTATTTGTCAGGTTTCAAAAAGAGTGGCCAAACATTGACCAAGACCATACGGTTAGTGACAGTAGCGAGTAGCGTCTTCCAATAACTATGATTGACTTATCAATAATGTTGCTTTACTTTTTCATAGAATCTATCGCTATTTGACTTTGACTTAGATGTTGAGTTGCAAAATATTGCTCATTCGGTAGTGGACTGGGGTACGGAGCGTTTAGAAAATGAAACTATTCCGAGAGAAGATTATCGTGAACTTCTCCAACTGACAGTTTTATTCCTCGGCGGCAGCGTATATCCATTTTCTTTTCGGAAACCAGATGATTAATAAGCTTTAGCATATGTGTTTAAATATTGTTCACTATACATGACTTTACTTTCATTTAAAAGGAGCCCATCATCACGCAAGATTTATGGCGTATTCCATATACTTTCTCAAAATGCAATTGCTCTCGGAGCAGTTTGAAATGAGCGATGCAGAAGCAAAGAACGTCAAGACTATGGCAACTTTCATTGCACTGTTTCACAGTAAAGCGTTTCTACAATCAAGGCTTGCAACGATATCTCCAGCTGTGGATCTAAAATACTTATCGATGATGTCGCTCTATCGAAAGGAAAACGAAATCACCGCAGCATCAGCTATCAAATCTATTCTCAATCATTTGTGGTATTTGTCGGAAGAATTGGTTGTATTTTCCGTTTTTGATAGAGAGTTAGCTGAATCTCTGAGGAAAGCATTAGTTGAAAAGCTATTATCCATTCCTCGTCCAAAGTGCTTTTTACCCGGCAAACCAAAATTTCCAAAGACTGGCCCTAACGATTCAATTGAGTATCCTGACCAGTTAATAAGATTCATAGGCCCCAACAGTTGGTTACTGTTTGATTTATTAAAAATGAATGAGGAACAACTTGATTGGATGCAGGCACCTGTTTCTTGCTGGGAGAAAATGAGTGGGTATAAAAAGCAGAGGCTGTCGTTCGGTCAATGGAAGTGGTCAATGACTGTGCTGAGCGTGCTGTTAAATTAATTACAGATTTCAAAGATGTTGTGGGTAACGTTGAAGAGCAAAATTATTTGTTTCAGGTAATTGAACAACATCGAGCTCATTTCAAGTCGTTCAACAAAAGCAGTTTTAATTCAATTTGATATTTACGTCGGAATGAATAGAAAACTTTGAATTTCCTTATTTCTTTTTTTTCTTAATTTTTCTGCGACCTCTAAAACTTCTTCGATCAATATGAGGTTTTGAGCATATATTAGTTGTATGTTGAAGAACTTAAATACGAAAGGCCGCTAAAAAATTCCAAGTACAACATCTCGAGCGCAGGGGAAAATAGGAAGAAAAATGCAAATTTAGCTATTTTCTCACGGCTGGGAGGGTCAAATATTTCTTTAAAAATCTGAAATTTTGTAGTTATCATTATTTTAGTACTGGGCACCCCAATTTCAAAGGCCGCCTTGAATTTCAAAAATTTTTGCAAAATGAAACACCCTAGGAATCCCGTCAATATTAATGCAAGTTTTATTGCACTTGGAAGGTTCGAAAGACAGATGGTATAGCGATTTTAATATACCATTTGATAAACCAAAATGGAAATAATATCCGGGTTGGACATCTTTTGTAGACCCTTGGCTAGCCGTTTTCAAAAGAGTACGATAATCTTTAGGCAAATGTGACAATCCTTTACACTTTCTTAGAATGCACAACAATCTACTAATATGTGTGCGTGGGATTCCGCATTCAATAGCCCATTTTGCCAGTTCACTCTTAATTTCATACCTCTGGCTGTCATCTGCATCATTGACATCTTCATCCAGGCAATCCTGATAGGATTCTTCGTCGGAGTCACTAACAGGGACTCCATCATCGTCGCTACCATTTGGACTTAGAATATCGTACGAGTCGGCACTGTCACACATTGACTCCGTTTCACTTCCCTCCGGACATGTTGCAGTTGTTGAAGCAGCATTACACTTATCAGTAGAAATTCTGTCCATTTTCTGATCATCGTCACCATCATGACTCTATATTTGGTGGAAAGTATTAATTGAATTTTTCTTTGTATCAATACGTTTGAGGTTCGCTACCTGAGAAACACCATTTTGTGTTTGGCGTGAAACCAACAAATTCCTCGTTGTTTCTCCCAAAGGAAATTGTGGTAGATGCTGTCTCATTTTGTTCCTTGCTTCTCGAAACATTCGTTGTTGTTGTCTTTTACCAGGAAAAATTTTCTTTTCCCTTGTTCGTGGCATTTTTGTATTGGCATCCATGGAACAATCCAGTAACCTATACAAAAATGGGGATAATATGAAACGTGGAATAACAAACAGAGAACTTTAATCGAGAATTTCCATCTTTTACCTTTACTCATAGATAGTCTAATGTTTAAATCATAAGCAACATATGACGACGTTTTTAGGGAAGACAATCTATACATCAGCCATCAACGGTACCCGTCCATGGAAATAAACCAAATTCCTGGTTAAATTGTGAACACCGAAAACAGTCAATCCAATAAACACGATGTAGCTGAAACTGAAATGTTTATAAAAATAACTGCTAATTTGTCGCGTGTTTCAAAATGAGCATGCTAGAGGTGACGTGACTGACTAGACTGTCGTATAAGAGAGGAGCAGACGGCAAAAAACTTGTTTCTTTATAAACCGTTGCCACATGGTTTTCTCCCGTTCATTTCAGAAAAATTCCTATAAAACATTGTATTTCATAAATAAATAACAGTTTTACGTTGATTTGCTATTTTTTAAAATATATTAATTTATATGTGGCACGTAATAAATTCGGTATGATACAAAAAAATTTTGACAATTCTGTTCAATCATAGCAGACTCATGAAGTTAGTTAATGCACGAAACGCATGGCCTGATATTAAAATTTCTACAGAGTGCAGACTCTAGTGCGGAGATAATCAGTTGTGTGACTATAGAAAAAAAAAACGTGTTTAGTGTGGTAATTTCCTAGAAAATTTCTATTCATATAACTATTTGCATAACAAATTGTTTTGTTTTCTCAAACTTCCTTTAATAGACCAGGTACTGACAATAACAATTGTCCAAGCAAACAAAATGAGCAAGCACTTTCTAATTGTTGATGCTTGGATAGAGGAAGATAAACGCGATATCCATCCATGTGTTATTTCCAGTACTTGGTGCATAATGGATGAGGAATTGTGTTATTGGCCCCCCAATTCAGAGGAAATGGATTGGATAAACTTACTCTGTACAAACTTCTTCGTAAACATACAGTACCCGATGAGGATAAGTGGGATATATATCAGATGAAGAAAAAGAAGTCTTTTAGTAAGGATATAAAACTTTTATTTCTATTCCGTTCTTACAAATATTTTGTTTCAATCAGATGATTTGGACAAGACAAATGCTGCTCTCAGGTTGTACTATCAAACAACTGAATTGGCTGCTGCGGGTAAAAGGCCTCGTTCAGAAAATTCAGACATCCAATCGGAGATAGAGGACCATCAAGTTGGCAGAGGTCGTCGAACTCCGAAACCCCGAGACATATATAGTCTACCATCCTCTCCGAGTATAGGTGGTAATAAGCGAAGTGGGATAACGACAATAAGATGCACGAAACGGTCATATGATACTTTTCATGTAATTTGCTGGTATACTATCGATAATAATCTCCATTGTTCTCTTTCAATTGGTTTGCATTTCCAGAGTCCGGCGAACAGGTTTAAGTCCAGCAAACGAGTTCATCCACCAAATATAAATGTAATGGAATCTGTTTTTGATTCATCCCCATTGGAAAAGAAATGTAAGCTATCCTGCACAGCAATATTTCTCTTTTTATTAGATTAATTCTATATCCATTGGTGTCGATTCCAGTGGCTGCATCAAAGCCAGTAAACTGTATACAGAAACGTACAAGAGCGGAATCAACTTGTTTTGTGGATTTGAGCTTTCCAGGTTCATTTAGTATTTCATAAATAACGTAAAATAATTGTCGTGGAGATTGAATGTTCACAGATTCGGGTGGTCCAGAAAACCATCACAAGGATTTACATGATGAAGGTGATTTGGATTTATCGTCGCAATACGTATATCCAGTGGATATCACTGTGCCGCCTGGAGATGTGTTGAGCCTTTTCATTAAAATTAAGTTTATTAAACGACAGCAATAAAGCTCGAACAGAGAATTTTGAAGAATGGAAAATTTTGACGCCGTCAGTGTTTACAATAACTGAGAAATTCCCATATTAAAAAAAAACCATTTTTAGCTTATCTTCTCGGTACAAATTCCCCGTATACATTTCGCCCATCACTTTTCCGTCAGAAAAAATTACGTCGAGCTTTCGTGCAGATATTTTTTCGCCAATATCATACGACTCAAAAATGTTTATGAACTGCTCTTCTACTGATCTGACCAAAAAATTGCAATTATGTTTCTCTAGTTCTTTAGTTGGCATTGCATTATTACAGGTTTTACAGGTAAGAAAACCCTCACTCTATCTGAGATAACTGGAACAGTACTCACAATAGTAATGGAGAGTTACAGCATTTGATTTCATGTCAACAATTTTATAAAATAAATGCCAGCTTTTAATGCGTACGGATGACACAAGAAGGCTTACGATTTCCAGTAAATCAGACAGAGAAGACCTAGTCAGATTATGCCTAAGATACATAGGTGGCCTTTCAAAAGACTGGAATCGGAAATTAGAGGTTTGTCAGACACCAGTTCCTCGTCAGCCTCACCTTTGCTCGTAACATTTTGAATTTCTTATCTTTCTGATGATCTCGAGGGATTCTGAGATACGGAAAAAATTTTTAGCATTTTTGCTGAAACGTATTAAATACACTGCTGCATTAAAGCTATACTTGAGTAGATAAAGGTTCATTGAAAGAACAATTTCCAAGCTCTTCACCACCTCACTGAGGTTCACCATGCGCATATTTATTTTTTTTTGTAACATCAGCAAATGAAATAATGGCCCTTTCAGATATAAAATTACGTTATGAAAAACTAAAGTAACCGAGAAAGTTCCACATGCTGTTAGAATTAGTATTTCCATAAGTCCTTATACTGTGTATTCCTTGACGTTTCCAGTTAAACACCATTGTACTTGGAATGTCCCTCACTACTCCGTCGATGGATCTTTTTCGCCAAAGAAGATACGGTCCTCTCACTTTATTGTTATTCATCTTTCACAAAGTAAATATTTCGCTTTAACTCTGCAATTCTTTAACGCTATAATTTTTTCAGATCACTAGTAGAAAGAGGCAGACGATAGAAAAACCCAATAAACAAAAAAACACTAGTGGCTCTGATGCCATACATTACATGAGTATAAGCAATAAATTCTAAGTGCTTCAGTGATTATGCCACAAAATTTAACAGACACCGAAAATTAAATATATTTTTTTAACAATCGAAGCTGTCCAACAACATAGCGACCCACAAACTGTGCCAGAATTTGTTTTCTTAATTAATACTATAAATTTATCAGAGAATTACTTCTGTTAAATGAAATTGCAACTGTTTTTTCACTAGTCTTATACAGCACTAAAACTGTGCTGAATGTATAGTGTTGTTACGTTATTCTTACATTATTACTGCAAAATTACTATTATAATATTTTAAATTCACTGAATTTCATTATACATTTACGAGAGTTTCACTAGAAAATAACTGCGTCGGTAGTACCGAAGCAGTACCGCAATCGGTACTGCTTGATTAATTTTCTAAAAGTTTTTTTGCTTCAAGTAACTCTATAGTATTTTTATTTTATTATTGTAAAAATACTTGTTCAAAAATCCTTTATTATTACTCGAGTTATTTTAATAGTATTACTTGAGTACATGCTAAGTAAAGTTTAAACTGGGTCTGTCTAAATGGCGGGAGTCCAATGATCGTAACTCAATTATCGAAAACAATTATGTTTCTCTGCTGGTATCTTCGTCAAAGAGCGCAAAGTGTCGATTTATTTAATGCTAAATTTTATTCAAAAATTCATTTCTTAATGATGGAAACAAAAATTAATTTGTCCGTCTGAAAATACCTGTAAGAGTATTGAATTTTGCGTTTATGGTTGACTACTCGATTGCCATGCGGGAGACCCACGTTCAAATCTGGTAACAGAATAATTTCTAAGCGTTTTTTTGTAGAGCCAAGTGAACGTTAAAATGAGCTTTGGTGATCATAAAATTTCGTGTATTAGAGCAGTTTTTCCGGTCATCAACACTGCTAACATCATCTTTAAGTCGTCATTGTAGGATTTCAGGACAGAATAAAAAAATTCTAGTAGTGCCGTTACGATGAAAAAATATCTTTTAAAAGACGTCAGGATGCTGTGTGGGATGGGCTTTGCAAATGGTCCCTAGGCTTTTATTACAAATCGTAGTATAAACTAGTGGCATTCAATCCTAGGTAAACATTTTGCAGAGGGAAAAACCAAGATTTGTCGAGGTGGTCTGGATCAGCTAGGGAAGAGGACATGTCATCCACGTATTCTTTTTCTATGTATGAAAAAAGCGAATTGTTTGATTAGAAAATCAATTCCCGGTTTCACAACGCGAATAAAAGACTGTTGCTTTTGGACAAGCAGGTTTGAATTTGCAAAGTTGCCTAAAGCTGAAAGGATAGAGAAATGAATTTTTTCATGAAGGATTAGAATGAATAACATTTTACGAAACTAATAATTTTAAATATTCAGATATCGATAAATTAGAATTAATAAGGAAATGTACCTTCGGCTAAGAATTCAATTAAAATCAACATGAAAGGTGTTGGGAATACAATACTCCCAACACCCACGACGAGGTCGGGGAGAACCATCCGTCTCCCCCGACGTCTGCAACACTACTATTTGTAAGGGCCCCCGTAAGGTTGCCCCCTTTTCTATGTTCTAGTTCCCACTATTTAGTGTTGTATTCCCCGCCCACGCCAGTGTAAGCCCTTTTTGGCCTAACTTAGGCCAGTCGAAAATACACCTCGAAAGCCTACACAACTAGGAGTTAGTGTTCCACATTCTTCATTATCTAAAGGTATCGAACGGTCTGAACACATGGAAAAGAGTTCAAAAATGTCTTTCAAAAGGATCCTTTATAAGGGCTAAAATTTTACGTGATTTCTCACACTGTTTGTCGAAAAGAGACGCCTCGAAGTGTAACAGTAATGATGGCCATTGTTCAATTATCCCATCGAGATATTCTTTGAGTGACAGCCAGCGCGTGTCTCCAGGTTTAAGGATGTCATGTTTATCCAATTCAAAATATTGCAGAATTTCTAAAAGTTGGCTTTTCCGAGTAGGGCTAAATTTTAAGTGATTTGGAACGGCATGTATGAATTCACTGATTTGTGGAGGCAATAGTTTGAAGCAGTATTATGCACACAGATGTAAGTCGTGACAGTTACACTTCATCTTTGCGATTCCAGGAATTCTTTCTTGCAATAAGGTTTAAACTGAATGCAGTCTGCCAAACATGACGTTGCATGTGTCTGCCGAAAAACCAACGAAATTTGCAAAGGGGATCCCGCGCTTCTCAAGTCTTTCAAATAGGACACTGGTTAATCCAAGAGCTGCTCCATAGGATGTTTCAACAACATCCACGACATCAGATTTCAGTTTTCCCTTGGTGTGATTCCAGAGAGTACATACAATAGCGAGTTTTGTAGTGCAAGACACATCTGTGGTCTCATCAATTATTTAAAAAAAATGCTTGCTTCAATTTCACTGCCGTTTGATTTGTTATATATTTTCCGACTCCTAGAAAGTTGAAAAAATATTGTTACTATTTTGAGAAATAAGCAAGAAATTGTGAAGAAAAGCAAATTATTTAAAAACTGAAATAAATCTTCCTTTTATTATAATATTTCCTGTTTTTGTTTTCCCAAGGCTAGCTAATTTGCCAGCTTGATTACTGGTTGAAGCTTCCTTTTCCACTACATCAAGAATGGATTCTTCATTAGAGACAGACATAGGTTTTTCCCAAACAAGTGTGCTAACTCTGAGTTCCAAAGAAGTGATTTTGTTATTTAGTGGCAAAGTGAATTGAGCCATGGATGCTTCTTGTTGAAGTTTATCTCTGTATAGACTCATGGCTTCGATGTGAGTAATAGTCACTGTATGCCTTTCCGGATCCCCTTTGTGATTAGATTTGTTTTGGCCACATGCATCACACCGAGCAACAGGCCCACCATTTTCTGTCATTTTCTTCTTGAGCCATTGATAAAACTTTGTGTGTATTTCAGATACTGTGCTAAATAAAAAAACGCCCATTCGTCTGCTACGTTACTTCTTAAGATACTCGGAAAAAACAAAAACAGACTTACATTGCTGCGTTGTGAATTTGCCACCGATTTCGAAGCCAAAATTCATAAAAAATTATTTTCCTATTCAAAAATTTAAAAAAATCAAAAAAAATACCAAAAAACGTTAAGAAAACCCCAACAACATCTCAAAATCACCAAATTGGTGTTAAAACAGCAAAAGTGGATACCCTGTACACGTGCTCTAAATATAGGATTATTCATTTCACTTTAATAAAGGATAATAATTTTTGGTTTATTGGTAAGTATTTGGTACTTCAAAGCAAATTTAATTTCTCGCGCACTTGCAGTTGGTAGGATTATTGGAAATTTTTCAAAAGAATTATTTTCCTAAACCTATTCACGGCATTTCCCCCTCTAATTCCTGTTCAAACAACTAAGTTCAGTGACCTGTCTCTAGAAGCCTTTGCTTATGATTGAATAAAATTGAAATAAAATCGAAGTGTATTGCTAGTTTGTGTAATGTTCTTACTGAAACTTCCATCCTTATATAACTTTCGAACAGTAAAGAAACCCCACATAACACAATGCAGTCCGACAGATGTCGAGGTCGGATGTTGAGCACATTTTTTTTATATCCGCTCGACAGCCCGACATCCGATTTGGATGTTCTATGAATGTAATTTTTTTGGGTTTTGACCGCCCTCAACAGCGCCGTCGGACATTCTAAGGATATCCCAATGGGCTTTCATTTGGCAATAAATATGACATGTATGGACCTCTAATCTTGAAAAAACATTATATCTGGATACCAACTCGGGTCTCCCGCACCACAGTCGAATATTTTTCCACTGATCCAATCAACAGATATTCTAATCATCAATTTTCGAACAATCCAATCGAATTGTTGTAAAATAATTGAGTTTTTTTCGATAACAAATCACCAACAGGATTTTTAAGAAGTCAAGATGATGTCGAACTTAGGTTAAACCAGAAGTGTATCAATGCAGTTAAACAATTTATGCTGAATATTTTTTTAATGTTAAACTTCAGCATGATTTATTAAGTTTAAAATAGTTTTTATTATTTGAAATTAAAATCCTATCGTAAGTGTACTTGCTTCGAATATTATTAAATTTCGAATAATATATATTTTCTGTAAGTTAATTTCCAATGGCTTGGTTCCCGTAAGCTAAACGGCAAGCCTGTGCAAATAAACTCACGACGAGGCTCTCCACATAAATAAAAATAATTAAACACGTCAGTTGGATGTGTGCTGCCTAGCTTACTATTCTAAAGAATAAACTTAATGAGTTTCTAGTAGACAGAACTATGATTTATTGAATTTCCATTGGTTAACTGTATCTTAGACAACATGCAAAAAGATTCGACACTTTATTTGCCCAGGCGGCACGGTTTTTACCTGTGATATACCAGGGATATCCACTCATCCGGACACAATCCATATCCCGTGGAATATCCCTTCGATGTACCAGGGATATAAATAATAGGTCTTCGCAAGACTTTAATTATTTGAATATCCCTGAAATATACCTGGTCTATGCTAATTAGGTCGCAAATTAGTCTAAGTGGGATATTCGTGAAATATTCCTGGTACACTGAGCTAGGAAACTAGAAACTACTGTTTGAATATCTGTTTCTGTTTTACATGTTTTTCTTTTCTACATTGACTAAATTAATAGATTAGACTTCTTATACTGAAATTTGCATGTTTTTTATTTCACAGCTGTATACATGAATTTATGACAATCCGTATGTTTGTGCTAATTAAGGGGAAACAACAAATGAATTATATTGGCCATCATCAGATGGAATGAATGATGGAATAATAAATCTTTGCAACGAATCGCAGATATTGGCCAAACATTAAGACTTCCCAGCTGCTTCACAACATGAATTCCAAGCTACCTGGATTTCACAGCGAGAAGATACAAATCGTCGTATGCTTCAAATTTCCTTCCAATAATTATAAGTTGATCATGACGCTTAATGAAATTTTCTATAAGCACGATTGACTTGTCGTGAAGATACACACAATTATCAGGCTTTTTACTACTCAGTATCCAAGTTTTTAACTTTGCTCTTTTGAACTGCTTTTCTGTCCGCATATTAGAAAGGATGGGCCCAGAAAAGTGTTCATCTTCAAGAACCATTAAATTTTGGTTTTCGATGTATGGCTCAATAAGACTAGCCATTTCCAGCTCACTTAAACGTTTTACAATCTGCTGCAATGGTTTTGCACTTTTGCGAACAAGATTCTTGATAATTTGTGAATAATTTTCAAACGGACATGCGCTAAACGAATCAATATGACAAAAATTTGCTATATCTGCAGGTAAATGTATCAGGTTATGTACATTAGCTGATAAAAATTGCTGGCCATATAATGTAACAGATTGCGCAACAAACTTTTTTAAGAGTTGGGAACAATAATCAGTTACTTCTGGTTTAACGCATTCTTGCTCATTTGAAAGCAATACATCTTCATGCGCTGAAGAACATCAACGTCAAAGCCGTTTTTCTAAACGCAAATTCCTTGAAAACGGACTATTCCAAGGCATTTGATATCTCAACACGCAAAGAGGATCACCCATCTGTCATCATAATGATGCCGGAAACTTTATTTGGTTGTGACACCTGACTAGGTGTTGTTAACAACATAGATCGTAAACATATACTATTACTATTAATTGACGAAGCCCACCTTATCCATGAATGGGGTGAATTTCGACCGGCCTACAAGAAGCTCGAAACTTTGAAATCTTTATTTCCTTGTCCCATTCTACTTTTAAGTGCCACCATGAAGCCCAGCAATGTGAAAGAAATGCTAAGGAGCGTTATGAGGGACAGGTCCGTGGTGATAAAGGGGAACATTGACCGAGCAAATGTCAGCATCAATGTCACGCCTTACAAGCTTGGCAAAGATTGCGATTGGCTTCCTGTAGCCAAAGAAACTCGTGACCTAGTTGCAGGAGAGAAAGCGATAGTCTACTGAACCCACGCAAAGGAATGTGAGCAGCTTAATTCAGCCCTGTGTGATCTTAAATTGAAATCCACGTCTTATACCGGAAATGATACTACAAATTCGGAAAAAGTGACCATCTACCAGAGCATGAAGAAGGGGAAAATCGACGTGCTTGTTGCTACCAAAGCCTTCGGTATCGGTGTTAACATTCCAGATGTCCGTCATGTGATTCAAATTGGAATGCCTGAAAACTTATCGTTATGGGTTCAGGAATTGGGCAGAGCTGGCCGTGATGGCTCCATGGCTTATGTCACCATCTTCGTATCGGAAAACACTGATTTGAAAAGACTGTCGTTCTGGACCAAGCAAAATTCTGAAAAGGAATGTGCCGCTCGATTTGAAGATTTTAGACAAGCTTGTCTGCCTTCTCGGGGCATTGCTTAAGAGCCTACTTGCTTGAGTACTTTGAAAACAAATCCATTTCTGGACCACGCAAAACACCACACGATTGCTACACAGGATGTTTTGTGAAGAAAGAAATCCCACTAAAGAACAACGCCAAATTGATAAAATCTGTTCTGCAATGCATTTACATTTTAAATGGAAAAGGAAGGATATGCGTGTATGAAGAAAACATTGTCGATTGGCTTTCTGGGATCGAAAAGCAATGGCTCTGGAAATATTTTGATAAGAAGGACCTCAAAGTAGAATCTACCTTTGGATACTTGGCCGAAAAAACGAAGACGGAATCTGAGTTGATACTGAAGGGAATCATCCGTCAGTGTTTATCATTAGGATTATTGAAAATAGACTTTAAGGATCTTCCAGGGAAGCTGCAGCTGAAAGTGAAAATGTGGAGCCTGAGTGAATCCGGAGAAAACTTGATTTTAGGCAAAGAGGTCGATCCAATTTACTTGCCTGATCCACTTAAAGTGACAGAATTGATACTAAAGTAAGTTTTGTTAAGAAAACCATCGGTAAAATAAATTTAATGTTGATTTCGTTTCTAGATGTGAAGAAGATCATCTCAATCCGTCATCCAAAAAAAAATCCGAGAACGAGGAATTGTATGGATATCGTTGGACAAACTGTTATGCTTATGAAGAAACCGGAATCCTGGATTGCATTGACCCAAAAATCTCACTATACGATGCTGGGTTTCAATCATGAAACTGAAAATCTTCTTTATGCAGAAGATTATACAAAACTGAAATGTTGTCCTAACGATCAAGCACCCGACTATCTCTGGGCGGACAAAAACTTGTCAAAAGGTCCCGCTTTTCCGAAAAAGACGTTTGGTTTAGGGAAACATCGTACAAAAAATCCAGAGTTTGTTCTTTGGAGAGCACACTGTTCGGGAGTGAAGGTGTGAAAATTTAAAATAAATATTTTTCGCAAACAGTTGGTGTGTAAAATGTTTTATGATTACAGGTTTGCAGGGGTGGAAAGGGCTGTACATTTGCAGTCAGCAGTAGGGTCCATACCAACCGCTGTTTATACCATGAAAAGTCGGACTTGCAACCTAGTGGGAAGTGTCACGTAATGGTTTACATTAAACCAATCATGGAATCAGACAAAAGAAGATGGTTAGGATTTCTCTCGGCGGAAGAATCGCCTGCTAAACATTGTCATCCGATGCCAGTGGAGTCGAAAATTGGTTCTCAGTTGTTTGAAGATCTCCAGAATACTGTGAGTCGCGATCCGTCCAAAACAGCATCACAGATTTCTCTTGGATTGGGTGTTGGGTACATGCCAGTAACAAAAAGTGAAGCAGCTGCAAACAAAGGGACGCTTCGCCATGTTATCAATCAAATCAAACTTGACATTAATGGCTCCAAAGCAATTGATTTGATAAAAAACTTTGATAAATTCATCAAAAACAATATTGACGAGAGGGACACTGCTGCTTGTTTAACTGAAGGATTGGACGCCGAGGTTTTAGATAGATGTACCCCTTATCTCAGGTACAACAATTCAATTGTTTAAAAAATTATTAATTTCCTAATATTTCTTTCCTATTCAATATTTTAGGGATTTTGACTTCGAAAATTCATTTTCAACTGTCGTCTTTGCAACCCCTCAGATGTTGGCTGTTTTTGCTGAGTCGATATTTTTGCAAGTTGACGTTACCTACCCTGGTACGAACGCGTTTCCCTACATGCTAAACTTTGTCACCTACAATGAAGGGACCCTTATGTTTCAAACAGTGGACAGAGTTCTTATGAACAGGCTCACCGTAGCTTCATATAAAGTAGCTTTCAAAAAAGTCTTTGAATGTGTTACCAACGTACACCCAGAGTTTGAACATGGGGCCCATGTCAAAGCTTTTATTGTTGACTACAGCCTGGCACAGCACAGTGGCTTATCCAGTGCCATAGGAGAACGCGCTTTGGAGATGATAAGAGGCTGTTCCGTCCATTACCAAAGAATGGCGAAAAAAGTGGCTGAAAAAGTCGCGACAAATGACCGATCGTCGAAGGAGGTTTTACTGAAGATTGCGTATAAGATTCCCCATCTGGAAGATCGTAGCCATGTGAACTTAGCATTTGATGTTCTGTGTGGCGCTGCCACTAGAAGACGCGTGCGAGTTTATGAATTTCACCGAAAAAGAGCTCAGCGTGGATACAGAAAAATGGGTTTCGGCTTCTGAATGGGCCAATTGGTGGACCAAACCAAAAGTGTTGAAGATGTTCGCCAAATCGTTTAAAGAGATAACGGATGCGGACTGGTAAATTTGCCCCAGTACCACAAACGCTGTTGAATCACACAACAAGTTAAGTAACGCAATAAGTTCACTTTTTCTAAACGCACTATCAACCTACTATAGAGTGGATAAGAAGTCTGCGTATGAGAGCATTGCTCCTGAGCTTGGCGTCTCGGTTGGTCCTTCAGCAAAGAAAAGGAAGAAAAACAACAGAAAAAGAAAAATGTACCGACTTCGGGCAAAGGCAACTGCAGCACAAGATATGGAGGACGAAGAAACATGTCAAGAAATCCCCTTTTATTCGGTCAATGAAACTGAATTTTCTCAATTAACTGAAAATGATCATCTTCATGCTTCAACAGAAAAGGAGTCTACAGAAGATAACGCCAGTGTTTCTGGGATTGAAAATGATTTGCCTATTGACGATCATATTGAAAAAGTAGTGTGGGTGGACACAATTGGGATGAGAGGAAAGCATTTTGGTTGGTGCGAATGTCAACTTGTGAGAATGGAGGGAGATATCTACATAGGGAATTATATCAGGTGGCTAGTGTATTCGATATTTTCCTACCACGTGTCGCTACTAGTCTCCATCATTAGCGACTGCAGTCGCCATTGAGGAGTGTTGGCTAGTGTATTCGCTAACAGGAACTGGGATAATAGGACTACTCGCAAGCCAAACGGTGATATGTACGTCAGTTCATTAGCTAATTTAGCAAAAGAGGCAAACCCTAAACTAACTATGGCATGGGACACATAACAGTAGTTAGGATTAGTTGGTAAAATTCTGAACGGTTGGTTTTTAAAAAATACTATAAAATATACGGCACTTGCTCACCTTCTCACCTTCTGGTGTCTTTGGATAAAGTGGCGAAAATCTTCAACTAGATATCGCTCATCGCGACGGCTCCAAGCATGGCCAAGGCCTACTTAATGCTTAAGGCCTGTAAACTCAAATATCTTCTATGGCGGGTAGGCGTTCCCTAATAAGAGCCAAAAAACAAGGGTTACGACGACAACATCTGGCGCTCGCAATTATAGCCTCGTTGAAAAATACCCCCAAAAAACTTTAACACTTGTTATAGTTACATAAACACATGAATAAATATAAAACAAAAGGAAATCTAATTTTTGAAATGAAAAGTGTGCTAGTTTACAGCAATATGGCAATTGAGTTGTTAAAAAGAAAAAAGTAGTATGTTAAAAATATACAAGTTTTATTATCATGTAAATGAAAAATTTTCTTTTTGTTCTTGTAGTTAATTGAATTAATCATTTAGGAAAAAAATCTATAAACGGATTAAACATTTTCACCTAGAGATAAAATTTAAAATTTATAAAACTTTACTCACATTGATAACATGACATAATATAGACTTAAACCGAAATACTCATATCCATAAATTTCTAGACGGATTCCTTATCCACCATCCCAATACCGATGCTAGTTTGATTGAAATGGTGAAATGTAATGATGAAAATATTACTTAGCGGACACAAATCTTTTTCAAAGAGGTGATTTTCTACACTTACTGGAATTCTTTAACTAAAAATTAAGGATTCTAAGATACTCTTAATTAAAAAATACAAGGAAATCCTGTTTTTGCTTAATCTTGTATTTAGGTTTTCGAAGCAGTAGCAGTAGCGAGCGCCAGGTGGTGTCGTCGTAACCCTTGTTTTTCCTCTCATTGGTTGTTGCCAGGTAGCAAGTCACCGCCATAGGAGGTATACGAGTTTACAGGCCTTAAGCATTAAGTAGGCCTTGCTACAACTCGTGTTGACCCCAAAACAAAACCAAAAAAAATTACTTTATCCTAAAATCCTACTCGAGTATCGAGTATTTTGTCGAGTAGACTCGAAAACATTGGACTCGGAAATCTAATTCGTCCCTTGCAGCTACCATCCCTACACAGGAAGCTGAGCTTCATGAAACATCACTCATGAACGAAGGTAACAAGTGAGCAGCAACATAAGCGTACTAGTAACTAAGTAATCCATCTTCGTAGAAAGTTCAGGGAACATCACACATGCTCTAGAGGAAACTGAATCTCCGTCATCTTCACCAGTAAAGGAAACTGAGCTTCGATCACCTTCCTTTTTTTTTATTGTTCAAACGGTGGCAGGTTAATATTTTTATTTTACTTTCATTCAGTACTCAGCTAATTGTCATTGTTGGTTGTTTAAAGAGTCATCAAAATGGAGGCAGAAATTAATTAGTAAGAGATGCAAGGTTGAAAGCAAGGCTACAAATTTAGTCAAAGAAATTAATGAAAAGTCGGTGCCAGGTGTAGAATTGGTGACTCCCGAACATTTCAACAAAGGTGTCTCCTCTTGGGATGTTGCAAACAAAGGTAAATGGTGTGCAGTTCTACAGGAATCTTTCTTTTAAATGGAATTGGAATTATATTGATATATTTTTTTTATTCTAGTATCGTTTCAGGATTTCAAACTGATTGATTGCTGAAATCTGAAAAAGAGAAACAAGGAATGCCTTTTACAAACTAAAAAAGAGATGAGGAACTACCTGTATTCTATCTCTAATGACCTGAGGGACAGGGCCGACGGAATGGCATTGCTTAGAGATGCCTCGAGTGACCGCTCTAAAGGCGAGCTTTCCATCAAATGTATTGAATATTCAAGATTAATAGCATTGTAAAAAATGCATTGTGTTATTATCGGTATTTCGGTGAAGACAAAAGTTCTGAATATTTACGGTTAGTTCAACTCGTCGTCGAAAATGACGGCAGAGGAATCGATTTTCTGCTGAACGATAGATAGATCTCAACGAGATCTATCGAATTCTGCAAAATTTAAATTTAAAAAATGAAAAAGAAAAAAGTAGAAAAACTAGTTTTAAATTTTTTGTTTTCTCAGTAAGGTCAAGTATTGCTCTAGACTACAAAAGAAAAGCACTAAAATGAAACGAACATGGTTAACCATGTTCGTTTCAGTCAGTTTTATGTTCCATATTCTCTTCAGAAATGAAACGAACATGGGTAATCATATTTGTTTCAGTCAGATTAGTTTGTTTTACTGGGCACTGAAATGAAACGAACATGGGCAACCACGTTTGTTTCAGTCAGTTTTATGTCCCATATTCTCTTCTGAAATAAAACGAACATGGGTAACCATGCTCGTTTGTTTCAGTCAGTTTTATGTCCCATATTCTCTTCTGAAATGAACTGAACATTGGTAACCATGCTCGTTGCCGGGGAAGGTACTGTAGGAGGAGTAAAGAACTGAGTGGAATCATCATTCCCCACGATCGATTTGGCAGTCACCTGGATGAACAAAGACGCACAATCGACGAAGAATTGGAGGAGCAGAACTTCGCATTTGCGGGAGAGACTTTGGCAGAGATTTGGTCTCAGCTAACTGTGGATAAATTTCCGATTGTCGCGTCTTATATCGATCCTAGCATTTCTGAAGTGAATGAAACGGAATTGCTGTTACGTGACCAGAAATGGTTTGATGATCACGTAAGAACAAGCCAGTACTTTTTGCAGATCGTGAAATGTCCGGACGGGAATTATTGTAGCAAATACCGCAGCTCCTTTTTCAACGTCAATCAAACTAGGTTTCTGCCCCCTCCTATTCCGATTTCGCAAACCAACGAAGGACTCAAATTTCCAGATCGTTCCCCTGACGGATCGTCTCACAAATTTCCTTCTCTTTTCGTTTCCCAATGTTTGAATGTTAAAGAAATGCTCTCTAGGTCGGCTAACGTTTTCCGATATTCCCTTCCTTATGATTTATACTGCCCTTCAATTCCGTCCGCCCTTAAGGAAAGAGTATGCACAACTTGCCATTTGTACTTTGCTCTCTTCTCTCTAGAAATGTTAAAGTCTCGCATAAAGTGTCCGCACCCTAAGAAACCAATTGAAACTTTTAGACGGATATAACATTTGCGAGTTGCTGCCAAAAGGCAGCGCGAAAGTATGGTGATAATTGCGAATGAGCTGAACGAAGAAAGTGTTGAGTGGATGGATGACGACGAATTAGAAATGATAACATTCCCCAACCCATAGTAGATGAAAACCAGAAAAAACTGCCAATTTATTCTTTGAAACAACATTTGAATTGCCCATAGGAGAACGATGAAAAAAGTAGAAAATTAATTTTGTTATTGTCATGCTTCATAAAAAAATTGTTCATTGATTCGTGGCGCTGACAGTTTTATTTCAAATAAACATAGAGAGAAAATTTTCTAGAAATATAGGGAATAATTGTATGATTATGACAAATTTATTGTTGCACAACGTTCTTGCCAAAGACCGAGATAACAGTTAACAAGACGAGTCCGATTAAAAGAGACTTACTGACGAAGAATGCAGAAAACTAAAGGAGACTTGACTAAAGACGACTGCAGGGTGAACTGGTGAAGACCGCAAGGGGGTCAATCCACGCCAATCCATCAGATGTTGGGCGCGGGTAAGTAACCGATTTTCTTTAAATTTGGACAGTGGATTCATATCGTTATGAAACACTGAATTCCAAATTTTTTTTTAAAGAGTATTTTACGAGATACAGCAATTGAAAATCGATTTTTTTCATTTTGCCGTAGAGGTTTTTCTACCTGTATTTTTTTTAAATGTTTTGTCCCTGTCGTGTAATTTGTTAAGAAATTAAAATAAAATATTCTTAAACAACATATTATCAAACATTCCGGTGTAATTTTTTGTTTTAATTCTCGACAAAATTTGGATTGGTCTTTGGTTATGAAGTGATGCTTTGTAAGTTTGTTAATCTTGTCAAGCAATGTGTCAACAAAAGTACTAGCAGTACACTCTTTGTCTTCAAGCATAGTTCGGTCTGTTGAGATCCACATTTTATATTTAATAGTTGCACGATTGTCTAATAGTTCAACTAATTTTGGTTTCAAAAAAGTTATTCCTGGACATTGGGTACATTTGTTCATCATGCAATGCAAGTTGAGTGCAATGATTTGAATTTCCTTTCCCCTTTAGAGTTAGTAATCAGACCCAGAGCCACCCAGGGCCCGATAAGCCAACCCTTTTGAAAAGCCCATGAGGCAAAAAATGAAGCTCAAATTCCATAAAATTGCTCAACTTTGACCAATTGTTGAGATATAAATAAATATTCAACCTCTCTGATTCTCAGATATGTTGTAAATCGAGGTTTCATTTATAATTTTACAAAAAACCGGTTACTCTACGAGGTAGCAGATTTTTGCTTCTGATTTTTAAACTCGGAAGCTTTAACACACTTTACATCTTATTTACTATACTTAGAAATAATTAAATAAAAAAACAAATACAACCAATCGAAAGCTCGTAAAAACTGTTTAAAAATCTTTTATTTTAATTTCTTAAAATATTATACGACAAGGACAAAACATAAAAAATAAAAAAAACAAGTAGAAAAACCTCTACGGCAAAATGAAAAAAATCGATTTTCATTTTGTTGTATCTCGTAAAATACTCCAAAAAAAAAAATTTGGAATTTAGTGTTTCATAACGATATGAATCCACTGTCCAAATTTAAAGAAAATCGGTTACTTACCCGCACCCAACATCTGACGGATCGGCGTGGATTGACCCAAAAGACACTCGAAGATGAACGAAAAGCGACTGAAACATGACTGACTGACAATCGGGGAAAAGGACAACATTTATACGAAGGAACAAGGTCATTTAGGGTTAGGTGTTGCAAAGGGAATTAATATTTTGCGTGTAAATGTAAGACCAATGTGAAGAATTCACACGTTTGAAGGCCAAGTAGAAGGGAGGTTGAAGGCCGGAGCCATCGGTAGGTGACCTATCGGCGGAAGAGGGGGAAAAGGGTTCAAAGCGTGGGAAAAGGAGAAAGGGATGCAAGGAACGCGACTGGCCGTTTCTTACATTAGTATAAGTGTAAAGTATAATATAGTATAATATATAAAATAATACGAAAAATCCACATACCTGAATCCAAATCATTTTCCACATACTTTTGGGACATTTCACTCCACCAACAATAAGTTAGTGTCAAGATTTCATTAATTGTTAAATGAGATTCATGAAACCATGAATTCCTTCTAATAGTGTATTTTTTACTACACAATTTTTTTTAAAATATTGCTACCATCAATTCCAATTCTATTGTTGCATTTGAATTGGTGACCGTCAATAGCAGTAGTAGAAGGAATCTATTGACACATATGAATAATCACATACCTTATATACATAATTAAGTGATTAAAGCTACCAATGTTAGTTGCCCAGAGCAGTGTAGACAACACGAAGAAACATTATTATCTATAAATCCGATTTCGACTAAGTACTTATACAAATCCATTGAAGTCAGCACAGAACAAAGCATTGTTATTGTAAACGACGTCCAACACAATTCATCAAATGGAATTTGAGATTTTGCACAAGATTTCCTTTTTTGGCACTTACAATGAACTTTTCAAGCTGGTCACTATTACTTTCTATAATATCACTTGATGAGCTCATAAACATAAATCCGTTAGTAGACAAACTGAAATCAATACTAGTTTTACGTAACAATACACGACTAAAAAATAACTAAATAAGTTTAGTGTAGTATTACTAAACTAACTTTTCGATGAACTATATTAATATACCATACTTAACTATACTATACTTTTAGTAAAGTATAACTAAACTAAATGTTCATTGGACTAAAATAGAAATATACTTAACCTAAAATGTATTTTTTTACATTAAGTATCATTGAATAGTTAAGTAAATAAACAATTTACTTTATTGAACTAAACCACTAACTAACTAAGTTTAACGGCCTAAAATAAAGCAATATTACTTCAGCAAGATCTGAGCAATAAGCCTAATTAATAACAATCCGGTGCTATACCACTGAGCTACCTAATCTTACAATAGTGTTATAAACAATGTATACACTAATTTAATAATATTATCATTGAATGACAATGAGAAACCATTGAGACATGATGAAATCAATACTAGAATTACGTCATATACACAAGGCAGTTTAAAATAAAGAACTTTAGTGAATTATTACTTAATAACATGTTTGTCAGGCTAAAAATAAAAATACTAAACTTTACATTATAAAATTTTGGTTTTCTGTTTATTCATCCTTGCCTTAGTCCATTGACAGAATAGTTCCAAAACTCTTCCAGCAATTACTAAATCATTGTAACATGAAACAAAAATTGTGACATCATCAATTAAGGCTCTGACAACAAGTTTTTGATTAAAAAATCTAATACCTTGGAGATCATGAGACAAACGGATAAGTAGGGGCTCGATGTATAGCACAAAAAGATGCATCGAGAGGGGACATCCCTGTCGGATGGAATGGATGTCATCAATATCCCCTACCAGTTCCGTACCATTGTGGATTGAAATTCCTGCTATCCAGTACATAGTTCTATCCAATGAAAGTAGAATGGCAACCCATAACCTCCAGTATCTTCCAGAGGACGTTCCTGTTAACCAGGCCGTAAGCTTTCTCAAAGTCTTCTCCGACAATAGCATTGCCCATACATTGAACCAAAGGTTGGGAAGAACCATGACATCCCCGGTCATCTTCGTATTGAATAACATTCCTATACAAGCAAAGATTGTCAAAAATTAGTTGACCTAGAACCCCACCTTTCTCGTGAGGCCCAGTTGTATCTGGAAGGGTATGTCTCAACCGTCTCGCTAAGACAAATGCCGTGATTTTATAATCACAATTGAGGATAGATATTGGGCGAAAGTCTGAAATCCAACAAGGGTCCTGACACTTAGGAATAAGTCTTAGTGCTGCTTGTCCACGAGATGATGTCAGGGTTCCCCTTTCGAGGATATGATTAAACATATCCAGGAGGTGGGGAGCGATTTCATCCCATTCTGCTATATAAAATTCTTAGGAAATGCCATAGGTACCGGGAGACTTGTTCTTCTTGGTTTGGATAAGGGCTTATTTAATTTCAAAAGATGAAATAGGTACCGTTAGGTTTGAAGAGACTTTTTAGCAATCCTTAAATCCCTCAAGAAAACCAGTCCCTGCTAGCGTATTAGGAGAAGATTGATTCTTAAAAATCGATGTAAAATGTGAAACAATTTCTCTAGAGACATCTTCTTTGGTTATTAAGCACTCGCCATTGGGCAGAGTTGAAAGAATTTCACCGATTTTGTAGCGTGCTCAGAACTATCCGCTCACACCCGTTAAACGAGCGGCTCGTGCTCTCCACTCACCATTTGAAAAAAAGAGCGCGAGCCGCTCGCAAAAGCTCTTTTTCCGCTCTTCAAAATTTTGTTGCTGGACGTCCACTGAAAATTTTCGTTTCTCATATCCATATTCCATTTTAACACGTGTATTATAATTGAATACATGTAGTACTTCACATTTTTTAGTTTCAGTTAAAGCTTTTTTTTTGGTGTGGCTCCCTTGAGTGTGCTCTCCTCACAAGACTTCGAGAAGTTTCTCAACTCTTGAAAGGCAACCCAATCAAAGGGGTCTGCTTGGGCCATCTCTTGCATGTAGAACTGATAAAACAACTTCGTTTCTCTTAACCTCTTAGCCCTTTGTTTGCAATATGCAATCGAGATGCGTCTCGATTTTTTTTTCACACGATAAGAAAAAGGCACATAGAAAGAAGGAGACCCAGTTAAAGAACTCCATCCTTTGGACTTTGGGATTCAATTGTAATAGTAATTTTCATTTTGTGCTTTAAAAAACATTAAATTACTTTAATGAATGTTTTAAATAACTATAATACACTTTTTCGTTATAATCAATATTGATTATTTATGATAAAATTGGTAACTATAAGGTTGGTTGGTAACTTTAAAGATTTTTATCTTTAAATTTTTCGTTATCGAGATTCGAACCTTGGCCCATTTTTTTTTTTTCAAAATACTCTTTTGTTTTCTGTTAATTTTCATTTTTACATTGTATCGAAACACGCCCCCTCCCTAAAAAGCAACAAACAAAAACAAACAAAAACAAACAAATAATTTCGCTCCTCGGATGAAGACGTTATTAGGACAGAGAAAAGAAAATTTGACACTGTTGGTCCTAGTGTAAATCAGAAACAAAAACAAGCAAATGAAAGGGATCATAGGTTGTGCTAAACAAAAATAAACAAAAGTAAACAATAGCATATGACATTTAGGTAGGATATTACAATAAACAAAAATAAACAAAGATTTTACATATTTAGGTATGAAATAAAACACAAACACACTAAATGAACAAAATTAAAGTAAAATATGGGATAAGATAAAAAAGGATTATGGACTTAACTATGAGGGCAAAGTGTTTTCCATAAGCTCTCTACTTCTTCTTTATTTGGGGTACGTTGATGGTTTCTTACCTTCCAGTTGATGAAGATGTAGGTAGCCAGAAGAGTAAACGCTTGCCGGAGATACCCTATTGGTCCAAAATAACCACGAATTAGATCTTCTTTTGATGTCCTACATCCTTTTTGACGCATGATTTCTTCCATCAGCTCCAAACGGTGAGGCGTGACACGGTGTGCACGACACTGGAACATCAGATGTTCATCGGTTTCTGGGTCTTGTTTTAGATTGGGCATTTTGCGTCCTTGTTGGGATCCAACCGATTGCATCTGGTCCTGGTAGGGAGAAGTCGCTGGTTGAACAGGAACATGGTCTCTCTGATGTTACTAGGAAGGGCTGCAGTCGCCTTCCAGATTCACGGCCGATCCAGATAAAGCCTCAGGATCTCCAGCTTTCCCATTGTCATCACCTCCAGGATCCAATGGTTGTAGGTTTTACTATGGACCATTGGATTCCCCTGCACCAGAATTGAAGCCCGAATTGCTGATTATTAGACCACCCGTTGACATGAAAGTCAAAGGGAAGACATGGGGGTTATGGGATGGCCCAGGTAAACCACCCTTTACTGACCCCTCTCCCATGAGTTCGTGCAGTCCTTTCACCCGCTCGACCATCCTTCTGGCCGGCTTGGGCAGCGGGTCAGCCCCGTACAACTCAAAAGTAATTTTAGTTTCATGCTTTTATAACATTAAATTATTTATAAAAATGTTTTAAATAATTCCGTAATAGTTATTTTATTAAATATGTTTCATTTACTACTCCACCCGAGCACTGGCATGGGCATCGGTAGAGGGGGGAGACGCGTTCAAGGCTGAGCCGCTGAAGAGGGGGGACGCTTTCAAGACTGAGCCACTGAAGGGTGGATCGAGCTCGAGGAGAAAAAAATGGCGAAGAAAGCATGGAAATTGGTTCATTTTTTTAAATTTACGATAGTTATGAAGTGAAAACGACATTTGTAAAAAATGCACTTAATACTTAATAGTTAAGATCAAGGGGAATATGTTCATGAAATAATAAAGACGGAAATCGGCTAACTAACATATAAATAACGAGGCGGCAATTTGTGACTTTCACTCATCATGGATTGAACTACGGCAAAGTATATAGAGGGGGACGGTAGTAACGCGAATCATTCAGCTTTTTCTTTCATAGGGATCAGGTTGGATATTATTTTGAATTTATTTTAGAGTGCCTTATGGAACTTAAAAGATGGCGAAAGGGAAGACAGCGATTAGACGATGGCGACCAAGACGGCTATGAGACGATGACGAACGTGAAGAAGGCAAAGATGGCCAAGAAGGTGATGAGGCAAAGGTAAAACGGGAACGAGACGATAATGAAGACGAAAACGGCGATGGGGTGACAATCAGGACTTTCTTTCTTACTGGCCCTGTGTAACGTATGTAAAGAAATCAGACCAAAGACCAACACTAACATTTGAGAAAAAAGAGATCTAAGTACGACTATCGTTTGGTGGGATTTCAAAAAATGACAAGTTCAAAAACTAGCACGATTTTCTTGGATTACTAGGACGATAACGATGAAACTGTCCATAGATAGGAGTCGCTACTTCTGTAAAAATAGGCTTTGATTCTAGAAACAATTATGCTTAACTGCAAGAAAATGTTTTTTTTTCAATCTCCTTACAACAAGAGCTTGGCACAAACAATTGTGTCAATATCTTCACTAGTTGAGTGAAGATTCGAGGTGTTGAAAATAAAGAAATATCTAGTACACCCCAAAAAAAGTCAAAATATGGAATATAAAGATGGAAAAAATAAATAAATTACTTAGTCCTCTAGATATAAGGCGCATTTTTGAGCAAAAAATTCAGCTGAAGTGAATTTTAACATGAAAAAAGTCCATTTTTGCGTGAATTTCAATTTTAAATTCCCTTCAGCTAAATTTGAAACTCATCTCTCCCACATTTTTTTCAATTCAGCTAAATGAAGGTCTGAACCTCCATTCAGCTCCTCAATTCACAATACACCTGTGATTATGGCTCCTCCTCTTCCATTTGTTGCAACGTTGTAAAATAAGAAGACGAATTAAACAAATGAATTTCTTTTCAACAACTGAAAATTATATACAGGAGGGATTTGTTTTTCATTATTATTTCTCTAATTTTGAATTTCAATGGCAGAGAGACCCTTCACCGAAACCTTTTTTTACGAAATTTGTATTAAATCAAGTGATCTTTTAGAAAACAGTAGTAAAAGTGACCTGAATAGCCTAACTGAAGAAGTCTTGAATCATATTAAAGTTATATGGAATGGAAAAAAGGATAAGGAGCAGCAACAATTAAACCATTGTGCCAATTTACTGTTTTTATGTAAATATTTTAAAGCATGATAATGTTATTTACCATCATTGCATTGCATTTTTCCCCAATAGATCTCATCAAGGACAATTATCCCAAGTTGGGTGCGAAGGGACTGAAAGTGCTGCCTGTTTGAGATTCGATAACTAAAAAGTTACAAGAGGCAGGCTACAGTTTTTCGAACAATAAGGACACTGGCACTAAATCAAAAATCAAATGGAATAATCTTCTGGCCAAGAGGAAAGAATATGCAAAGCTGATATCAGCAACAGGTTCCAGTGCTGATGTAGTCAAGAAGAAACCTAGCAACTACGATGAAATTGAATTCATTATAGGTACGTACATTCATGCTAAGTTAATATATAATACAGCAATTAATTACTTTAACGTAAAAGGGAATTCGTTAGTAATCCATCCTGCATATGTGGGAGACAGCCTTGATAAAAAACAAAATCTCACTTAAGTTGGATAAAAAATCAATGACCGCGATTGAAGCGCAGTTCAAAGCATGTATATATTTATTTTTTAAATTTTTTTTGTCACCATTCTATAATTGTTTTTTTTGCCACTAGTGCTGATAACAATTACGATGATTGGGACAAGCAGATGGAGGTTGAGATGAACTGAAAAAAAACTTTGCATGAAGAAGAAGAATGCAAACTTTGAAATGAACTAAAAAAACAATCCATAATGACTTTGCAGCTATCGGATGCAATTATTTAATTGTTACTTGATCGATAATTCTCTGTGGGAGCAGGTCTTTATCCTTTTTGTACAAATTAATGTATTGAAGGAGAAGTGCGAGTTTGGAAACGAAAACGACAGCGTACAGGCGTAAAAAAGTGCTCCCGCTTAGCAAAAAAAAAAAAAACCGCGTATCCTTTCAACCCATCCCCCAAAAGTCAAAACCCCGTCCCCCACCAGTGACGCCTCCCAAGCCCATCATGGCGTCGATCAACACTGAATCAAAGTTAACACCGATATTTATGAAGAGAGACGATGGTATATCGTTTAAACAAATGAAGACTGTGGAAATAACTCAAATAATCCAGGAACTAGAATCAGAACTAGGTTTATTCGACAAAGGAGGTGTGACTTTAGCTACAGGAGGAGACCTATTCATAAGGCAAACCACAAAAGAACAACAGATGAAGCTTTTAAAGGTAAATCATGTCCTAAACGGCACAGTAATGGTTACCTGCACACAGTCAAGATCGGCAAACAACTCTCGGGTCACCATCCATCAAGTCCCTACAGGAGATACAGACGACGAAATCTATCTAACCCTCAAACAACAGGGCTACAAAGTCAACTCGGTATACCGATTCAAGATAGATAGAGGCTCAGGAAAAATACCTACAACCACGGTTGCTATTGAATTCGAAGGCTGCGCTCCAAAGGAAATTCTTCTAAATGGAATTTCATTTTCACCGAGACGCTACATCCCAGGCCCACCAAGATGTACAAAAAAATGCCAACGGCTAGGTCACACCAGCAACAATTGTTGAGACGAAGTAAGATGCAACAATTGCGGTGGTAAACACGAGAATATGCCTAACTGTACAGTGCCAGCTCGTTGCATAAACTGCGAAGGTAATCACCCAGCAAGTTCGTCAAGCTGCCCCAAGTTCCTGCGAATGAAAATAGCAATCAGAACACAACCTTCACAGATATCAGAAAAGGGTACAACTCACCACTCACATCAATCAAGCAACCTAACCTACAGCCAGGCACTGCGTGGAAATGCCAGTACATCAGCAATCGACCCTGAAACAGAACTCATAAATGGAAAGATTGAAGCGATACAAACAGAACTGAAGCAAATCAGAGCTGAGCTCTGCAAAGTCAAAGCACTGGAGGGAAAAGTGGCAAGCATGGACTTAACAGTCCGAAATGTCGAAAGCTCACTTAACACCCTAGAAACCGGACAACTGGCCTCCAACCTGAAACTAGACAAAATATGCCTCCTATTAACAAAACTCCTCCCAAACTTGGACGAAGAAGAGATGGATATAGAACAGCCGGTAGAAAATCCCTCGAAAGGTACTTCAAATGTAGGATCCGGATTGAAAACACCTTCCACTATGACAAGACTAGCCCCAGCTAAGAACCAAAATAATGAAGGCCTAGATCCAGCATCCAAGAAACCGAAAAGCAGCTTAGATCCAAAAACCACAACAAGAAAATGATTAATCTAATCCAATACAATTCAAATACAAAATACGAATTCAAAGCACATCTGCACACATACAAACCACACATAGTCGCCATTTCCGAAACCTTCTGGAAAGACTCATTCACTGTCAAATTCAATCAATACTACGTAGTCAATAAAAACCGACAGACTCAAGCAGGAGGAGGAGTCGCAATTCTGATCCACAAAACCATCCAATTCAAAATGCTCCACAGCAGAAATACCAAGAGGACCCTACATTGGCAGAGACCACTTCCCAATCCATGTAAAATTAAAAACCATACCATCACAATCTTTCAGCCGACCCCCTAGCTGGAACTTCAATATAGCAGACTGGAACAACTGGAACGAAAGTATAAGAAAAACCATAGACTCCACTGATTTCTACAAAACAGGGGACCCCTCTCAAAAATATAAAATCTTCTACAACGCCCTAATTACAGCGAACCAAAACAACAACATTAAGATAAAAAAATTCACCAAGGACATGAAGGCAGAACCATCAAGGGCCTGGTGGAACGTCGAATGCAAAAAGGCGGTAACCCAATCACGTAAGGCAAGAAACGCATGCGACCCTAAAAGAGGGGGAATCAACTGTGAAACCAATAGAGCCGCATGGAGAGAAAAAAAAAGGAAAAAAAAGGAAACTATCATCAAAGCCAAAAAAGACGCACTCAATATACACATCAAATACCTGGACCCCAGAAGCTCCCCCCAAAAAACCTGGAACTTCACAAAAGCATGGATAAAAGGTGCACCCGCACCAGACCTAAGTTCCTCACCGCTAAGGGATCCAAAAACAGGCCAGCAAACCGCTGACCTCAAAGAAAAAGCAAATATACTGGCGCACCAATACGACCACAGCTACGGAATCACCCCAGACAACCCTAGACTGGAAGAATTTATCAAAAGACAAATGACCTCAAACGAACCAAATGAATTAAATTCCAAGATCACTGATCGGGAGCTCAAATATGGACTTAGCAATCTAAAAAGCAATGTAATGGGCCAGGACAAAGTGCACAATATGATGCTGAAAAATCTCTCCTACGACAACAAGAAACGCCTTTTACATCTACTAAACAACATGCTACAAACAGCCCACGTACCCCATGACTGGAAGACAGCCACAGTTATCCCTATCAGGAAACCCGAAAAACCAGTTGACCACCCAGAATCTTATCGTCCTATCTCCCTGACCTCATGTCTAGGAAAAGTCATGGAACGATATCTTGGCTACTAGAAAAGAAAGGACTTAGATTAAATACGCAAGCCGGCTTCAGAAAAGGAAGGAGCACTATGGATAACATCATCGGTCTAGAGCACTCCATCAGAAAAGGATTCAACAATATAAACCCTACGAACACGTATGCAGTTTTCCTAGACATATCCAAAGCATTCGACACAACAGGGATCCAGGGCCTTCTCTACAAACTAAGCAAGAAAGGCATCATTGGGAAAATCCTACACTAGACAAGAAACCTACTCTGCAATAGAACTTACAATGTTAAGATCGGCAATACTACCTCGGAAAACCGTGAACTAAAAGTAGGGGTACCGCAAGGATCTCCAATCAGCCCACTGCTGTTCTCAATCATGATGGACGACTTCCCATCTCTTCCCGAACCAGGACAAACACTACTATTTGCTGATGATATAGAATTCCACACATACGCAAAAGATGGAAGAGAGGCTGAAACTAAGTTAACACCATACCTAGACAAATGCACGGAATGGAGCAAGAAATGGAGGTTCAAATTTTCAGCCCCAAAATCTAGCCTAATCAACTTTACAAGACAAAGGAAAGATCAAACTAACCCTCTACTGTTTATAGCAGGATCAAAAATCCCGGAAGTGAGTGAAATAAAGCACTTTGGTGTGTACTTCGACAAAGGTCTACGCTGGAACAAACAAACCGAAGCCGTGATCAGCAAAAATGTGAAACTTAAAAACCTGTTCAAAATTCTAGGCCACACAAAACACGGCCCTAGCACAGCCTCACTGATCATAATGTACAAAGCTCTAGTGCGAAGTCGGATCGATTACGGCATCATGGTGTTTGGCACTTCGAGCCAAAGCAGACAGAAAAAAATAGAAGGCATTCAAAATAGCATGATGAGGATAATCCTAAACGCTACCCAATCCACGCCAATAAAAGAAATCCTCCTAGAACTGGACCTACAACCACTATCAGTGAGAAAAACATGGCTGTCAGGTAGATACCTGATCAGAGTAGAGAAGCAACCAAACCACCCCATGTTCAAACCGTGCCAAAACCTAAGAAGAAACCCCATAAGCTGGAAGGACTTCAACACCCCTGCTCTATACCAAGCAACTTCCCACACAATCATGGCCAACCTCAACCTATTCCAAGAAGATAAAGATCAAGGTGCTCTGCCACACACCCTTCCGCCATGGTCAAAATAACCGATTATCCTAGACTTCTTACAAATAAGCAAGACAGAAGCCCTAGCCAACCAAACAAAGGCCAAAGCACTATTCTTCGAGTACAAAACGCAAAGGCAAAATGCCACAGAGGCTTAAACAGACAGCTCACTTAATGAAGAAAACAAACATACGACCTATGCGGCAATCCTTCCCACGCTGAACATCGAAGAAACGGGCAGTCTGGCAGAAGGGACGTCGATATTTTCAGCAGAAGCTTATGCCATCCACATGGCCATGGAACTGGCATACAACCACACAGGTGAAATGGAGGAACTAGTCATCTTTACCGACTCCAAAATAGTAGTTGCAGCACTGGCTTACCCTGATGAAGGAAAAAATCAAGTCATCCAATCAATAACTCAAACAGCATTGAACTTAAAAAGCTCAGGTACCCAGACTAGAATCTGCTGGATCCCAAGTCACGTTGGGATTCCGGGAAATGAGAGAGCGGAGTCTCTAGCATCACGCCAAAACTTGCCAGAAAAATCCCCTACTAGGGCCTACAACCCCTTAGCAACGTCAGAACAAACAGCCATATTCAAACAGTACCTAAGAAAAGCAAGCTTGGAAGAGTTAAAAAAAGGAAGCACAAAGGAAAATATTACCAGAAGAACACATACCGGACCCATAAAATGGCACCAACACAAGTCAAGAACAATCACAAGAATCCTCTTCAGGTTAAGAACGGGGCACAATAGGCTAAAGGCACAACTAGCTAGGCTGATGCCTCAGCAGAGCCCAAATTGCCAAGAATGTGACGAGCCTGAGACCACCGAGCATGCCCTCCTAGACTGCCCAGTCCTGGAAATGGAAAGACTAGAAATCAAAAAATACTTCTCAAACAAACATCTAAAACTGGACTTACCAACCTTGCTTGGTCTCAACCTAGACTTAAACCACAGCACCCAATACGAGATTCAGCATGGCTTGGTTAAGTACCTCAAAGATACTGGGCTCATCAACAGAATTTAAAATCTATGCAGGCCAAAACAATAACAATCCAACAAAAACAATCATCCTTACCAAAACACTCACCTGAGGCATCAATTCCAGATAAACACACCACTGAATAATCTCTAAAAAGTAGAATGAAACTCCCGGCATCCAGAAAACAAAAATGGCATCCACTACCCAAGCCACAAAATGACCCAAGACAAAGGATCAAGAAGAAGGTTGGGGCAAAAGGGTAACCCAATGCCAGTCATCTGAAGATAGATCTGGACATCAGATGTCCTCTTCAGAGTCCCATGACGTTAAAAAAAAAGAAAAAAGGAGATGTGCATTTTTAGAAAGCAAACCTGGTGAATCTTCTTTTATGGCGCCTTCAATACCAAAGTACATTAGTTTTCCTCCTTTGTTATTCTTCCCCCCCCGCGAATAGTAGTGGCTTTCAATTTTCTTATCTTTTTTCTGGACTTTCGTTTGCGTGATTTTCTTATATCAGTTGCTAACTCTTCTTCTGATGCACTTTCATTTCTTCTGCAAATCACTTTCATTTTCTGAACTGCCTGCTTAAACAAAAAATTTAAAAAAGTAAGAATAGATACTTGTATATTACTATCACTTTGGCAACCGGCGTCTTCGTCTAGCTAGTTTATCTTATCTGTTTCAGAATCTAAAGAAGTTGTTAATCCGATACTTTTGGTGTCATTACCATCAGTATAGACGAATTTCTGTCCAGTACATGGGAGGGTATCATAATTTACTACCGGCTGATAGTGTTTTAATAGCATTAATAAGGTAGTCATATGGCTGTTTTTTTGACGAGTAAGTACTGTCCAATGTTGTAGTAACCACTTGAAAGTGAGGGGTCTACTAATTGGCCACTGTTTCAAAAATTCAGCTAAACCTGATTGCAGGTTAATATCTTCTTCTTTGGACTCTCTTTGGATTGGCGAATCAATACCTTCTTCTATTGGTTTTTCAGGGCCTAAATCGTACAATTGAGATAAATGAAAATGTTTTAAATACTTTTGGGCATTTATTAGAAAATCTTGAACCGTACCAAAACACCTTAGGTTGTCAGCTCTGCCAGATACATCACATTCCACGTGTTGAGACTGTAGTTGAAAGTCATTATTTTGAACGAAATCACTATGTTTTTCTGTTAAATGCCTATAAGGTTCCGTGCCTGAAGTATTGTCGTGCTGATTCCGAACAAGAATAAGATCATATTTTAGCAAGACGCCAGAATTATCCGATTATAAAGTATTCCAGGCACTTTCCTCCCATTCTTTTAAAATATCAGTAGCACAACTTAATCTTCGTTTTTTCTGTTTTTCAGTTATGCGATTTCCCTTCTGTTTGATTCCCATGGCCCGTAGAATGGAATTTGCGTCATCCTCTTCATTTAAAAAACATAAATTTGTGATGTGGGATTGTAATTAGTGTAAGCTTATATTATGTGTAGTTTCATTTATATCATATGGTTATTTTTCTTCAGTTATTGAAAACAAAATTTAACCCTGGTTACATTTAGGAAATTTTTTTCCGTTAAATTTAGCGTTGTGTCCAATATATACGAGTAAAAAGAAAAGTAATTACCTCGATCAGTAAAGTATACCTGTATGTAGACAATTCATTTGCCTGCAATACAAGACAAAAAAAAATTTTAAGTTGTAAGGTTAAGTTTTAAAAAAATTGGAAAGAGGTGGGGATTTTGGGGTTGCTTTGGACAATTTGTGGGGTAAAAATGGACAAGAAAGGGGCGTGGAGGAGAAGTTTTTCACTTTTTTCAACCTGAAAACAAACCATATGGTCTTTAGTTTACTTGTCATTGCAAAAAATAAAAGAAAAAAGGCAATAAATATGAAATATTGTAACAGTAAGTTGTATTGACGGTTCACAAGACTAAGACTGGGGGCCGATACACGACCACGGGGGGACTATATATGGGGGGGGGGAAACACTGACGTCACACGTCCGGTAGCATTGCATACCGGATCACATAACGTGGTCATTGACAACGTGACATCCCCCCCTCTAGCTGCATTCGTCCCCGAATGCCTTACTAAAAAAAAAAAACACAAAAAAAGATATAAACCGAAAGAAAACCGGGAACATTGGTACATGATATAGGCCACATGACACCCCTCCAAAAAAAAACATCGTCCTTTTTTTTTTCGGCGGTACTCCACCGCCGCGCACGTTGCTTCTTAGCTTCTTCTTCTACGAACTCCTCCACTATCCGTAGGCGTTCCCGAAGGTCGGCCCTATTAACGTCTCCTTTTCTCCCGCGGCACCACTGGATGCTGAACACAGCCACACTGGCCATAAACAACGCTGCTCCCACACCCCATAGCTCGAATGGGTATGTATGATGTTCCGCAGCTCGTTTTTCCTTCTCCGAGTCGTCTACTGAGTCGTCTACCGACCGAAGTTGAGTAGATGGGAAAAGTTCCCCCATCCGCGGTCCTAGTAGTCCTAGCAGAAGGAGAAGAGCCCCCACTGCCACCTGCGGCATTTGTCCGTATCGTACCGGTGGCATCCGGACTCGTGTCGATCGACGCACCTGATCGTCCACCCTTTCATTTCGAGCTTCTTGCACCTCCTCGTCCAGGGGTATAGTCTCTCTAGTTTCAGCCTCTCGGTCACGGATGTCCTTTCCCCTGGCCTCTATTGTCTGCCCTGCTGCCGTACGCAGTCCTAGTTGGTCTCCGGGCCACGAAAAATAGTCGCCATATTCGACTAACACTTCAGGGATCTTTTCTCTGTCTGTCGGCATTAATCCTTCTCCAATCCTGCTGTCAAATTTGTGCTCCCGACGCGCTTTCTTCTCTGCCCCTGCTGTCGCGACGGCTACTGGCGTGTCTCCATCCTTGATTTCGGTCACTGGCTCGATTATTCCTAACACCATCCCCTCTTCGATCTATTGTTTGTGGTCCGATAAGTGGGTTATCGCCATCTGTCCGATTGTTCCCACGCCGCTAACTAGGACCTTACCCGTCGACACCCTTTTCGTCGTCTGCAATGCTTGGGATGGTTCCACCAGTGCACCTTCGCCAAACCCATTCAAATCTAGTGGTTGAGTTGCGACCACTTTCCTCGATCGGGGTGGGACCCCGCATTCATTCTGGACTACTAGTTTCGGTGCTTCCTCCGTCATCTCTTCCACCGGTGCTCCCGTGGCAGTGTCTCCAATGAAGATCTCCGGTAGCGCCCCAATCTTCATCCGCGTTCCAAATTTTTCCAACATGTCCTTCCCCAGAAGTAAGTCGATGTCGCCGTCCAGAACCAAAGCCTCCCCCTCGACGGTCATCCTCCCATCTGATACTGACAGCATTGCGGCTCCTCCCGGTTGAATCTCCTTGCCGTCAACTGATACTAGACGATTTGCGCGCCATGGTGTCACTGTTATCCCTAGTTCTCTTACTAATTTGGGCGAACACACGGACACTCCCGCCCCTGTATCTATCACGGCAGCCACCCGTTTTCCCCAGAACCACACATCCAGTACTACCATCCTCTGGATGTCGATTTTCAGAATTGGCCATGCTAGCACCTCCGGGTCTACATGCTGTGTCCCTACTAGACCAATTACTTGCCTACCCTCTCCAGCGAATCGCACCTGCCGTTGCTGTTGTGGTGCCCCTCCTTCTCGCTGGGAGGTCGGGCAGTCGCGACGTATGTGTCCTATCCCTTCACACCCGTAGCATACGACCTGTCCGTCCGGCGTCCGACCCCTCAGGCCTCCCTGACCGTTTGTTCTTGTTGGACACTCTCTCCCGATGTGTCCCTCCGTTTTACATCTGCTGCAGATAGGTTCCCCATCCGAAGTCCATTTCAGTATCGATCGGTTATCCGACCGATACTGTTGACTCTCCGCTCTTTCTCCTTGCTGTGCGGCTGCCCCTGATGCGTTCCTTAATGCAACGGCTCCCATCAGTCCCTCTAGCAATTTTTCTATTCGATCCATTCTCTCACTTCCCGCCGGGGGTGTTTGTTTTCCGATCACGCCCATCGCCCATTCCTCGTGTCTTGCCCGGGAAGTCATTTCCTGATACCACTTAATTTCTTGATGGAATTCGTCACATGAGTTGGGTTTCAAACTCCAGAGTTTCTCTAGTAAACTTGGCTTGAGTCCTCTCCATAGGTGCGCCAATTTCGTAGCTTCGGACATATTCGGGTCTACTCTGCGGCATAAATCCAGGATGTCATAAAAATACTCGATCGTGGATTCCTCGATTCCTTGTTTGCGTTCTCTCAGATTCGCTTCATTGAATCGATTCTGATTGACTGGCTTGAATTGCTCCAACAGCTGTGTTTTAACTCCTGGTTCAATTGGCGGTCCTGCAACATCGTCCCATTCGGCTGCTAGTTGTCCCGCGACCTCTTTGTATGAGTACCACTTCTGCGCTGCTCCGGACAGCGACAGCTCCACGTGGTCGCGAAGTTCTTCATCTCCCCATCGATTATATCTCCCGATTCTTTCGTATCGATGCATCCACTGCACGACGTATTCCCCGTCCTTCCCCCCGAAGGTGGGTGGGAATTGGAATTTTATCTGTGCGGCCATCGCGTGCCTTGCGCCCACTTGCTGTTGAGCGGCTCTGAATCCCCGGATGTCGCTACTGATATTCGATGATCTTCTTCTCAAATCCGTGAAATCCCACTCTGGCTGCTCTTCTTCGTGTTCTCCCGATCCTTCTTCCTCTTCGGCGTCCTCCCACCGCTCAGTTTCCTCCTCACTGAATGTGAGATGATACTCCTGCCGAACGGATGCCGGTCGCTGCTCCTGTTGGGGTTCGTTAGCCCCGTCCTCTATTTCTCCTCGCTCTTCCGTTCCGCTTTCCCTCAGCGGTCGACTGCGCGTCCTCGCCCGCCCCCGGGATGCACTCCCGATCTCGGGTATCCCCCAACTACCCCGTGCAACGAACCGTCCCCGAGCGTCTCGGATTCTCTCCCCGCTCCTTACGTCCTCCTCTCCTATCATCTACTTCCCGCAATCCTCGCACCGCTTGTTTCTTGCCGAACTTTTCGGCTCCCGGTTCACTTCCCCGCTTCTTGCCGTAAACTTCGGCTCACGGTTCACTTCCCCGATTCTTGCCGAACACTTCGGCTCACGGTGACTTCTCCGCTTCTTGCCGAAATCTTCGGCTCACGGTTCACTGCCCCGATTCTTGCCGAACACTTCGGCTCACGGTCACTTCTCCGCTTCTTGCCGAACTCTTCGGTTCACGGTTCACTGCCCCGATTCTTGCCGAATACTTCGACTCACGGTTACTTCTCCGCTTCTTGCCGAATTCTTCGGCTCACGGTTCACTGCCCCGATTCTTGCCTACCACTTCGGCTCACGGTTTCCGCTATCCACGTTCCCTCAATGTACCCGTCTGCCCCGCCTTAGCCCTTTCCACCGTTTTCCCCCAGGCGTCTCTCCTTCGTTATGCTTCCCCCCATTGCCCTACGGTCGGAGCCGTGACCCCGTACCCCAACAATTTAAGGTGCTAAAACCAGTTGGGTCGTCGACTCTCAGGGGTCCCTGACAGCCACCGCCTCCGCAGCACAGAATCGAACAGAAACACAACCACAAAAGAGACTTACCGGAGGTTCTGCATCTCCACCATGTAACAGTAAGTTGTATTGACGGTTCACAAGACTAAGACTGGGGGCCGATACACGACCACGGGGGGACTATATATGGGGGGGGGGAACACTGACGTCACACGTCCAGTAGCATTGCATACCGGATCACATAACGTGGTCATTGACCACGTGACAATATTTATTCTCGATTTATCTCTTACCTCACCCTCTATCTTGTCATTATCTTAAATTAAATTTTTTTTCCTTATAAGAAATTTTCTTTATTTTTAGGTGATATTTACTAAATTTTGATTTTGTAATTCTTTCCACTATCTTTACCCCCCGAAAAATGTTTTTTAAGTTTTGGTCCATCCAATCCTTCCGTAAATTCCCCTTTTAACCTGGTAAATTCGCCTGTCCAAGGTAACCCCGGGTCGGACAAGAAAGATCGAAACATTCGAATCGTAATGATTATTATATCTGTTGTTAATAAAGCCATAAAAAAATCAGAGGTGGTAGGGAATAGAATAAAGAAACATTTGTTTAAAAAATAATAATTTCTGTATGGGGATAAGAGTTAAAATTGAAGAACTAAAAATGTCCAATATGGGTCCTCCCCTACTGATGCATCTGAGGCATCGATAATTTTTTAAAATGAGAAAATCACATTATCGGGATTCCAGATTAGGGAACTGTAGACCACTGCATTAATACTGCAACTTATTGCCAGAGTTGGGAGTAGCTCACTGATTTGAGAGCGCACTCAGAGCTTTCCGCTCAGTGCTGAAAAGTGAGCGTAGCTCAGCTCTCACTCGCAAAAAAAAAGTGAGTGCGCTCTCGCTCGCGCTCGCGCTCATCGCTCACGTACAAAAAATGCCATATGAAATCTGTATATTTCCGTTTTCATTTTGGCATTACAACTGCATTACAACTTACTTAGAAGATGAATCCGACGGGTTCTTACTGGAATTCCCGGTTTTTTTCAAAAAAACTAATTTGTCAAGAGTGCTGTCCTTTAAGTTTGTACGTTTGGGAACGAAAATTAGTCCCGCCGTGCTAAACAGTCGCTCGTATGCGGCGGACGATGGCAGTGCGCTGTTGTATTCCCTAATAAACATGAAAGAAAACCAAAAATTAGGAAGTACACATCATTTTATCAATTAGCTAGCACGGAAAATGTTACACTTACAGAAATATTTGCTTTATAGTTGGGAAACGATGGACACCGTCGTTCCAGGGAACCGCCGACACCGTCGTTCCAGGGAACCGCCGACACCGTCGTTAAAGTAGCGTTCTACTTCGCTAACATCGGTCGAGGCCCTCTTTTTCAATCCTTCCAAGAATCTATTTCTCTTCGGTTTCTTTCCTTTCGGCGGCGAAAAATCACTGCAACTTCCTTCGTCATGGCTGCTTTGAGTTCTACTGAAGAAATAAAATAAAAATTAAAAAAAATGACCATACAAGCATGGTGAAATAATTGCATTGAGTTCTGTTCTAATTAGTGCTTACATAGCTTCTTAGTCCTTACTCAAGTGTAGCATTCCCACGTCTTTTAACTTCTCGCTTCAGGAGGTGGGTGTCGTACGCTTTTTTTTCTACAGAATTCCAAGTCAACTTAAAGTGTGGGTCGCTGATCACTGCAAGACGCATAAAGTCGTCATCAAATAACTTGCAAAATCTTCTTTCAACACCATCGATCAAGCAAGTGATTAGAGGCACGCAATGAGTAAAACTTCTGTCTTCTTGAATACCAATGACTTTTTCTTTTAAAAGAGTTAGAACCGGCAAAACGCACCCAACAGACATTTTTAATTCACGTTGGAAAACATCGAGAGCATCAGAGATTGGTTTCATCACTTTGATGAATTCTTTGAGAAAATCCATTTCCGCTGTTGTCATCCTTTTAACTTTAAAATGATCAAAAACCATTTGAAATTCTTCAAATGTGTGAGTCACGAAATGTTGAACTTTACGTAATGCATCATAGTAAGAGTTCCAGCGTGTAGCATTATGAATCACGAACAGTTCTCCCAAGATCTTTTTAATGTTTTTAATGCGTCCGACCACGCCAATGAGCTACGGCTTTGTCTATTCCAGATGGAAGATAGTTTAGCATGTAGTTGTTTCTTCAATTTTGAAAATCGTTGATTCACGATGTTTTTAACGTCGGTCGTGGCTATCAGATTTATAGTGTGACACGTACAGCGGAAATGACGTGGAAGACGGATCTGACTTTCTTCGTTGTCACTGTTTACATCGTCCTCTCCTATATTTTCTTTTCCAATTGATATGTTTTGCTCGTGTTCTTCATCACATTCCATCTGCAGCTGATTTTGTCCATGATTTAGAATTTCGCCGATTTCAATATAAACAACATCTTCCTCATCATCTTCTTCGTCATTAAACTCATATTCTTCATATTCATCACCATCGGATCTTCGAGACAAATTATCTTTATCTTGGGGTGTTACACTTGAAAACATTTTGAATGCTTTAAGAAAGTTGGAGCCGTTATCGGTAATTGTACAGTTCACTTTGTAGGAAATATGAAATTCCGCTTGAACATCTGAAATTGCCTTAGCAATGACATCATGAGTATGGCATCCGTAAATCCTTCGTACTCCAAGGCAAGCACTTCGACGTACGATTTCTTTCGAATCTTTGTCTTCTGAATGCCAGTGGGCCGTCATTCCCAACAAGCTTCGCTTGTGAGCTGCCAGCAGTCTGCAGTAGTACATACGTACTCTGCTTTCTGAAGCTCGGCAATCAAATTATCTTTGGTGGATTGATATTTCTTGTTCAGCAGTTCCATCATAGAACGCCAACTTTTAATGACAAAAGAGCCAATTAAACCACCAATGAGCTCTTTATATCCCTCTTTCTCAATTTCACTTAGCGGCAGAAGATCTGAGATGATGTGATTCTGTATAAGAAAGAGAATTATAGTCAATTTTGAATCGTCATCTAACTCATCTTTCAAGTTTGAATGCAAAATTCTTACCAGTATCATATCGTCAAGCTGTTTTTGTGTTTTTATTGGCTTAGATTTAGAAGCACTGGAACTCAAGTGCTGATCTAGCTTACTTTGAAAGACATTCCCTTTTCCAGCACCAGCAATACTAGCATTACCATTAGTATTGTTTCCATCTTTGATTTTCTTTTTACATAATCGTTCAAAATCAGCAAGACTCTCAGGATGTTTTACCTGGAAGTTGAACGACAAAGATAAAATGGTTTAAAAGTCTGAAGGTTCTGTTACATTCAATATTGTTTACCTTCATATGCCTTTTTGCATTGTATGCAGAGTTGTTAGTTATTGGTAGGTACTCTGGTTGTCCATTAGAGGCATACTTTGTCTTAAACTGATGACACAATAGGCACTTGACTTTGAACCCCTTTCCGTTCTTCACATCTTCTATAAAAGTAAAGTAATTTGCTGGTAGTTGGATTCTTTTACTCGTACAATGGGTTTCAGCACTAGCAATGACTTCCATCTCAACGACTTCCTTATTCATCCTAGAAAAAGTATGATAGATTAGAACTGACAGTACATAAATATTAAAACCAACGTTATTTTGTTACTTCCAACGTGTGCGAAACATCAGAATGATCAGACGATTGAGAATTACAGTCTGTTTCAATTTCATTAAAATCTCTTTCACCTGTCTTGTTACTTCTCTGATTGGAAGCCATGGATAAATAAAATGCCTGTTTGGGCTGCTTCTGAATTACTTGATTGGCAAATTTGGCACAAGCACAGAACGAGATGATGAATATGATTTGGAAATATTCCGTCATCCAATTAGTTTTAAATATTGACCGCTAGATTGCGTTGCAGTCATTGAGCTTCCGCTTAGGAGGTCTTCGCTCGTGCTACCGCTCACGTTTTCCCAGTTTGAGCGACTTCGCTCGTCGCGCTCTCGAAAAGAGCGCGCTCCCCCCAACTCTGCGTATTGCTAAACACTCAGATAGCATATTTACGATTTATGTGCATGTTTCTCATTTAAAAACTTAATCGAAAAATGAGCTTAAAATGCGTATAAATCGCCGTATTAATTTTTCAATAGATATTTTTTTGGGACTGCCTTTTTTCATTTTGTCCTATACCAGTTTATTCAATTTGAAAAATAATAGCCACAAAGTATTTATCTCATAGAAAAAATTGATTAAATTTCTATTAGAAAAAATGTTAAATACTGAATATATTTTACATCTTATCTATTTCATTGAATGGGATAGAATTAAATTCGAAAATCAGGGAAAATGTGAAATATTTTCAGTGGTTCAAAAAACTTGAAATGTATAGTATGAAGTTATAGCTAAGGTAGTTTAATGTTTAATAAACATGACTATTACGTTTTTAGTGTTAAAATTTATTTAAATTTTTCAAATGCGCTGACTTTTGTCATTTTTCTTCTGGAAGTCATAAGCTTTATATGAACAGTAGTTTAAAATTAATGAACCGAGGCAATAAAAGTATAGTCTATACTGCTTCTGTGTTGACGAATAATTGTTTTTAAAACTTACATCATCAGTGTCATCAATGTTTAGAATTCCGGTCATCTTCATCAGCATGATCGCAATAAAACTCAAATTCATTTGCTGTTGATGCCGGAAATTATCCTAACTGAAATACTGAAATAAGAGAAAAACAAACTTTTAGAAAATGTTCCATTAAAGCAGGATTTTTACTTATTGTTAACTGACCACAGAGTCATTTGTTGATCCATGATAATTTGTATGTACAGCCCTTTCTGATGAATAAGCTCGATTACAACTTCCGCTATTTGTGGTGTTTCATACTAGCATATATAAAATATAGTATGACAGCAGTTCTTATCCAGCTAGTAACTGCTAGCTTGTTGCATCGCTTTTTTTGAAATTCTGAAGGATCCATAGGGGCTCGCAACCAGGTAAGATTTCAAATTCTTCCAGGACAAAGCTATCAGAAGGTGAAAATTTTCGACTGAAATGAATGGCAATGATCGTCAAAACAGACTGTTTTACATGGAATTACTGCAAAATATAATACTCTCTGTTTGACGGCCATATTATGAACACGTTTAAATTAAGGAAAACCGCTGTCTGCTTTGTAACTTTAATAAAGCTAAATGACGGATCCTGTGCTATACTCCCTCCCCTTGAATTTAACCCATTTGAGGACATAAAAATCGCCATGAGACTTATCATATTTTGCAATTGTAATGAGCTACTCGTTAGATATATTGTGGTAGGCTTCAAAACGCTTACACCAATATCGCAACGATGGACCATTCTCCCTTATAACGACTGGATAATGTACTAAATGATGGAATTTGTTTGCGGTGAATTCAGTCAAATAGTAATTATCTGCAGGTTTAATGCAAATTTTTATTTATTTTTTGTTTGTTTTAAGAGGGCTTGGTAAAACTTGTTGATACGAATCCCTTTATACAAAAATAATCCTGACACGTTTAACGGATGTCGAGCGCTGGTGATCAAACCTCTTTTTACATTTTTAGCGGTATAGATTTAGGGGAGGCGTCGATTTTTTTGTAACAAAGTAAAAAAACGGCTTCTGTTCGTGGCAAAGTGGCAATTAAATTTAATTCCAGTGAGATGGGTTTGACTAGCCGTTTTTTAAATCTGGCTTTCTCCCAGCAAATTCACAATTACATTTACTGCTGCATTTTCAAATCCTGAAAATGACCTCATTTTCTATACTTCTTCCATGCTAAAAAAAAATGAAGTTTACAAAATGAATGAAAAAACAAACAATTTGTGAATGCCCTTTGTGTCGCTGCTAACAGAGGAAATTGAAATATGGATCTGAAATCCTAGTATTTTTGCAATATCTAATAAAATCCCTTCTCTAGATCCAAGAATTTTGATTTATTTATATAATTCGTAAATGATAAATTTATATTCACTATCTTTCAAATCTTTACTAAGCATACCGCAAAAGTATGAATGATTGCAAAACGCGAATTTTCTAGTGGAGTAAAATTTCCGATTTGAAGGTCAAACATATTTAACTTATGTTATTTTACTTCCAAATAGATTTGTTACTTTATTTTCTTTTTTTAATTGAAAGTGAACTACAAAGGGAAAACTTTTAAAAAAGAAAAATTTAAAAATTTTTGTTGTCCCGATGGCTTCTAATAAAACCACCTTCACTAGTTATTTATTTTTTAATATTACGATTTTGGAAACACTACGTTGTATTCAAGAACAGTAAGAGGAAGACTGAATGCAATAGATGATTACATGGCGACTATATATGGGTAGATCTGACGTCTTACGGCCGGTTATATTAAATACCAGCCGGATCGCAAAGCATGGTCATTGACCACGTGACATCCCCCTTTCTAGCTGCAACCGTCCTGGAACGCAACAAAAAAACAAAAAACAAGAAAAACATACTATATGACGTACACATTTCCTCTTAAATGGTAGTTAACAATAGACCAAAAATTTAATTTTAAATTCACTAGAATACCGCTGCATAATGTAGGGAGCAAAAAAAAAGGAAAATGCGGAAGTGCCTTGTTAGGTATGGTTCTTTGAGATCGCCTTTTCCCCACTTTTTTTCTGCTTCTCCTGTATCCATTGCTGTCGTGAGGAAGTCCATGACACGTTCTTCATCGTGACGGACCCCTTAGTCCTTCTTTCATTTTTTCAATCCAGTCTAATTGCCCTGTTTTTGTTGCTGGTGCCACCTTCCCACCCCTCCCATCGCCCATTTTTCTCCTTGTGTTCGGGAGGTCATTTACTGATACCACTTGATTTCCTGTAAGAATTAATCATAAGAGTTGGGTTTCAAACTTCAAAATTTTTCCATTAAATTCGGCTTGAGTCCTTTCCATAGGTGCGCCAGTTTTGTAGCTTCTGTCATATGGGGATCTAATCTACGGAATAAATCCAGGACAACGTAGCAATATTCAATCGTGGACTTTTCGATCACTTTTTACGGTTTACCAGTTTCCTTTCGTTGAATTGATTCTGATTGACCGACTTGAATTGCTTCTAATCCTGGCACAATTGGAGGTCCTGCTACATCCTGCTATTCAGCTCCCAGTTGTCTCGCGGTCTCCGGGTATACGTACCACTTCTGTGTTGCCCCTGTCAGTGACAGACGTGATCACGAAGTTCATAATTTCCCCGTCGATTATTTCGAGGAAAACTGCCTTTTTTTTCTCCAAAGTAACTTGGTAAACGCGAGAACAACGAAATACTTGATATGTGTTAGTTAAGATAAGCAAATTTCAGAGAAGACGGAAACATCAATTTCGAAAAACAGAAGACTTCAGTTAAACTTAAGATTCTTTGTTAAAGAAACAAACCGTACTGTCCAGAAAAGGTAAGAACCGAGCACTGCGAAATGATGCGAATAAAAAATGAACATGAAATTCAACAAAATGATGGAACAAGATGAAGAATGAACTGAATTCTGTTCCGCTAGATGCTGCCTCAGTTTTCCCTTCGTCTTTCAGTGTAGGGAAACTCAATAAAAGCAACGAAAACATTTTTGGATCGGCTTTCCGAGCGACGCAAAGAACCAAAAGTTTGAGAAAATTGAAGTATGGGTCCTCGAAATCGCACCTTGCTCGGATTGGATTTATGGCCGTTCTATAAGAATTCCTGCAATCTAATCTAATCCGATTTATCTGCTCAGAAGAAATTTCGTCCGATGATACAGTTTCTTCAGCCAGGATGACTATCAAAAGTAAAAGAATGAGGTTAAGCCAAAAAGAAATGCTATGGACTTAAACTTACCAAGGTAAATATGTTCAACCACAAGATAATGCTCCTCCTCCGATGGGTCAAGTTCCAGTGGATCAATGTCGCGTACGAATTCCACTTCCATAAAATTACTTGCAAAATCACGGATGAGGTCAGCGACTCTGTTCTTCAAAGTATACAAGAGCGGGGATTCGGCTTGAAAAACCGTATTGAACTCGTTCAGGCATTGAAGCGCATATGACAGGAATTTCAGATAGAGCTTTGTCGAAGGGTTGTTTAGAATTTCTCTTATTTCCATGAACTGCGAAACTTCTTCGTCATCTTTTCGTCGGTGTCGGTGAGATAAATTTGTGATGCTGTATATTGTTCAATGTACGGCTTACAGCCGCCTTCAAAGACAACCAGCGCGTGGTAGCACTTGATACCATAGAATGAGGTTTGACTCTGGCAATCAATTGGAACTCAGCGAATGGCTTCCTTCTACCAGAGCTTCTTGAAAAATTGTTAAAGATCGATTTTAAAGCCAGTTGAAGTAATTTGGGTATAGTGCCGGTCCACTTATACGACCGCCTACTCATACAACCAACCCGGTTATACGACCACCCTTCTGCTTGCACCACTTTTTGACGCGAACAGCCCCTGTTCAAACTTTTATGCCGCTAAATGTACCGACAGTTGGATTATTTTAATCCCTTTTTGAGGTCTATTTTTTTTAATTATTATTGACCTTAATTAAGGTGAGAGGGCTGGACTTTTTTGAACAAAAGTGCATTACGTCAGCCAGTGTTCTGTTGTAAGTGGATCAGAACGCATAGCTATTGTACTCGTGAAGAATGGGAAAAGCAAAAGAAAATGTAGATCCGCGTAACAAGACTCTTAGTGCTAGACAACATAACGGTTTTAAAGTTAAGAGATTAAGAGCTCCACTAACTGTTAAAGATAAACTGAAGGTGATTGACATGTTAAAGAGTGGTAATTCCCAACGCAAAATTGCGATCGAGTTCGACATTTCAAAATCCCAAGTGGAGCAGATAGGAATAAACCAAGATGAAATTTTAAAGTGTAGATAGTGGTGATTTAAAATTGTCGGCTAAGGTCCGAAAACAAAGAACTCGACGATGCAGTTTACTCCTGGTTTACAGAGATGCGCAATCCAAAATTTCAATGCAAACCCTTGTCGATTTCACGTGCACACATTCCAGCTCGTTCGTTACGTGAAGCTGAAATCCGTGTTGTTTCTGGGTTTTCAGCATCTGATGGTTGGTGATACGGTACGCTGGGGTACGGTACACTTCCCCGCCAGACACATGGGGAAGCTACGGTAAATAAATATTTTCAAAGAGGATTTACTACCTCAAGACATCATTTGCACCCACATAAACTAGGTATGGTTAAATTCGTCTAATTAAGACGAATCTTTCGATGCTAATTATAAGTTTCTATCTAAAAGTTCGGGATATTAGGATACTGCCCAGTAATAGAAAGTGGTTGAATAATGAACGGGGCAAACAGTTATGAAATAAGACGACCCCTACATAGAAGAAAATGACTCTGTGTTCTGACGATTCCCAATATGGAAGTTCTTTAATACTACGAGGTTGAAGGGTAAATACTGATAGAGAAATAAATGGCTAGATCATTTCAAGAAATCTAACAATCTGCTCAACGTCCACAGGGGTCAATGTCACACCTCGAATTCTTTTACGTGAATCAAGACCACACAAGATCGTTATTATTTTTTTTGTACATTGAGATCGAAAAGATGAATCGGATCTAAAGGCAGATCTTGGATCATGTCCACATCGTCAAAAATTTTCTTATATCGATCGACAGTGATGGTGATCTACACAATTTTTTTTTCCTGAAAGAATCATTGGTTCTTAATTCCCCCAGAATAACACCAAATCCTGAACATCTAGCGCAGCCATAACGGTCTGATGAGTGGCTTTTTACGCAAGCTATCATTGCTTGTGCGGGAGCATCTCAAATGAAGGCTTCAATTTTCAATTTGTAGCAGTTGCCACGATAACTAAATCCTGTTGTGTACAGATGCTGCGCTTCCTCCACTAATTCTTTAAAAAAGTTGTTTGATTATTTTGGTTTAGTTTGGCCATGGTTAACACCAATAAAGAAAGGCACAGAGTCTTTAATAAAAGGTAAATAGCCAACGAATTACCCAGAATTCGCTCCTTGAACTTTTTGTTAAAGGTACGCCGTCAATACCAATAAAAATTTCAACAGGGTCATCAAGAATGAAGCCTCCTACAGAGGTCAAGATGGACAACAACCTTTTCTCGATTTTAAAATGACAGTAAATACCATGGTTAACGTATCTAACTAGAACTTTTTGGAACGGAGTACTCAATAACGTTTTCGCGGGTTTAGGCAATTCTGGGTGATGTTTACGAAGAATATCTAACAGCTCTCTTCAACTTGGTTAATTGGAACGTAAAATTGGTTTTCCAGCCTCTTAAATCGGCTGCAAGTGAATTTTGCTCATCACACATGGAATCACCAGTGCCATCCCCATAACACCCTTCGTCCTCACTGTCAATTTCAGTCTTCCAAGGAAGCACATGTTGATGAATATTCAGGATCCCCATCACTTGACATGCAAATGTAAGATTCAACATCAACTACAGCCAAATTAAATTCGGCCATCTATTACATAAAAAAAGCAGGTCACTATGTATATAACTTAACACTCTTAGTACAATTCAGTTACTTATATTTATATATATAATAGTTATTATAGTTATATATGTAATAGTTATATATATAACAGTTATATATATAATAAATATTATATTATACACAATAAGAATCATACAGTGTAATGTCGAAGGCTTCCACAACCCCTCGTGAAATAAATAATGAAATGACTATATTTACGTCAATGATTTCTACCGATTGTCCCATGAAACTGTGCCCAGTCTTATCGCCATCTGAAGATTCATCGGTCGAATCATATAGGCGATTTACATGTTCAACGTCAATGACAACTAGGGGCGCGTTGTTTTTCTACTTGAAAATCATGCAAATTTAGGTAGCCTTTGTTTCCAATTGCGTGAAATCTCACAAAGAATGGCTCATACCCGCGCCCCTAGTTGCCGCATGTAGAACTATTTTGCTGACGGGAAAAAATAAGAAAATTACACATCTTAAACAGCACGCTGACGTCTTTTAAAGGATATTTATTCATCCTAACGGCACTAATAGGATTTCTTTATTCTGTCCTGAAATCCTACAATGACGACTTAAATACGATTTTAGTAGGTTTTGAGGACCGGCAAAAACTGCTCTAATGCACGTATTTTTCTGGTCAACAAAGCTCTCATTTTGGCGTTCACTGGGACGACTTTTTGCTCTAAAAAAATTTGCAATAAGTAGCTTTTTACAATGGGATTCGTACACGAATATCCCGCATGGCAGTCGAGTAGTCTACCGTTTTCGCAACATTCATTTACATTCAGATAATTTTAGACTAAAACATATTACAGTGAAATAGTTTTGGCTTCCATTATTAAGAAATGAATTTTTGAATAAAATTTTAGCATTTAATAAATCTACACCTTGCGCTCTTTGACCAAAGTTTCGATCATTGGACTCCCGCATCCTAGACTGAGCTTCTTCTTGTTAACCAATCACTACGTATTGAAAAAGCAATTCTGGATTATTATTTATTTGATGTGGTGTACGTTATTCTTACAAAGTTGAACCCCAACGTTACACTGTTAAATGTGGAAACGTGGCTTTTAAAGAAAAGGATCAAAATAAGACGTCTTCAGAGGGACGTGATTTATTTTTTAAATGGACCTTGGTTTAAGTGCGTCCTTATAACGTCCTTTGGCAGTCCAGTACTGCACGTCCTAGTAAGACAGATTTAGCATGAGTTCCTACCATAATTAGTTATGTGGGGTAAGAGTAATCAATATTTAAATCTTGAATGTGATTTAATTACCGTGATTCTCTTCGGGCCGTCAATAATAACAAGTTGGAAAAGATTGGCGACGCAGCTGGAACCAAGACGAGAGATGATAGAGTATTCTTCTTCAGTGTCATGTAAGTCGGATTCGGCCTAAGGTATTGCTTCATCTAGTCCTAACTGATCATCTTCAGTCTCCAATTCATCATTTCAATCTTCATTAGTCACACTTATCACGTCTATTCCAACTTCCGAGAGAATGCGCCACATGGGATTGTTTTGTGTGAGGTTAATATCCACGCTCTGATCCACTTCGATGTCGTAATGTACGTCAGACGAAGTGTTTGGACTTGGAGAGACGGAAAAAGATCCAGCTTCTTGATCTGAGACGGGATCATCGGTGTTTATCCAGCCAGGAATGACTGTCAGAAAGGTGTTGGCCACCATGTAACTTCATCAGTTTTCACCATAAAACCCTTTCAACAACAAATGTTAGGCACACAATATCTTTATTTAGTTTAAAGCAAATTACTTTATTATTCAGAATTTTGCAATCCAAAAAACTTCTTCATATTCAGCAAGAATGATTGTCGCTGTGTGTCGATCTATCATCTGTTTCACACACAGAAAAATATGAAACTTTTCAAACTCTTTGTTGGTTCAAATGACTTCAAATCCATTGAATCCCATCATGCTCTTAGATGACCAAATGTCCAACACGATTGTGAAAAAGGTACAAGCACTTATTATTTGATTCACCTTTTCTTTTGCCTTGAAACCAATTTCTAGAAACAGAGAATTTCTCATTCTATCACTACTAGGTAGCTTATACCCCACCATTCCATCCTGAAAAATGCAAATTTTAAATAAAAAATAGGACGAAAAAAGGTTTCCTCTTAAGTTTTCTTACATGAATCCATTTCCGAAAATGAGGGTGACGCAGAAGGTTTAATGGAATGTTATAAATCGCCAGACACAACGTTAGCACAGGTTAGTGTCCAGCTCTTTCTGCTGATTTTTGGTCACTGACGTTGGGCGCACAAATGTGTTCATTGTCTTCTGGGAAGGGATGGCTTCAGTATTAATGCTTTGATTTTCTTTTAATTCAATTCATAAATCTTTGTGGCTGCATAATGGGTGTTTTGTAAAGTTGGTGAACGATGAAGATGCACCAGTAAAGTAATGGGGATTTTTTTGATTAGCACAGTCTTCAGTTTTGCAACGAGCCCAGACTTTGCTTTGGCAGGATCTGTGACGTTTTGCTTAAATCTCCAATCAGTGAAGAAATTTCTCCTCCATGCTGCCTTCCAGCTAGAGACTGTAAATTTTGCTATGGGTTCAACCGTTGGAGACTGCCTCTGTGACTGTGGGAGGCTTTCCATTTCAGAGTCACAGTATGATTGGGGTTGTTCTTCCTCCTAAACATGATAATTGGTACTACTATCACTTCTTTGTGATACATTAACCACAGTTTCAGAAATATCTTCATCACAAATTTCTAGTGACACATTGCATAGATTGGCTTGACTAGCTGGTCTTTGACTATATGGTGTTTGATAGCTTGATGGCTAATCGGTTTCTTAATAAGGAAGCTCCTCGAATACCTCGACTGCTTCTGCGTTTTCTTTTCCGTCCACCTGGCATTGTGAGTTTATGACTAGTTCTAAGGATAATTGATAAAGTTTTAATAAAGTAAGGATGAACGATTTTGACGTTTGCACTTACCTTGTAAAACGAGAAATTTTTACACGAGAAATTCTTTGGGAGGTTGCACTTCGCGGGACGCTTTCAAGCGTGCATGGTATAAAGTTTTTTCTATCAAGGTTATGGCTTCGATGAATTAGGAGGGAAAAGCGAAGCAAGGCTCATTGCTAAAACGAGGCCTTAAAGATTCGATTATTACAAAAGCAGTTTTTGGTATGTATTTCATGAGTATTATTCAAATAATATTTTTTGCGCTCTAAATTATTTGTAGAAGGTGTCCGAACCCCATCACGCAAGCCAGATAATTTTGAATTGGAGTCAATTACAAAAAAGATTTTGAAGGGGATGCCTGAAAAATACCGCAACAGATGTGCGGCAGAAAATACAATCATCGATGATCGTGGTATTGTAGATCTGCCACAATGTTTTGGTGGCGCTGTGTAATATCTTAATTGGTAAGGAACTCTATTTTTTTTTCTTTATTACTTTGTCATTAATTTATTACAGTTCGTTACCGTTTCGTTTTTCAGGGCTTAAACGGGAATAGGAGAGAATCAGCTCCCATTCTCTTTTTTTTTCAATTTTGAGTAAATTCCGTTTGTTGGACCCAACGTCCATAATTTCAGAAATGAAATAATCCATATTTATTCTAATTGAACTCGGAAGTTTGAAAAGAAAAACACAGAAGTTTAAAAAGAAAAACACAAAAATTGAAGGAATCGTCAGGGACCGCAGCTACAGGTTTTTAAAATGTTCTTATTCCATTTCTTGCTCTATATAAACGAATTATCGATGGAAATAGGATCTGGGAATAGCTGGGATGAGAAATATAGCCCCAAATTCTGGAAACGAACCGAATGTGGCTTTAACAAACGATCCCCAGAAATATAAGCTAATCACGCAGCCACTTGTACGCTTACTTCATTTTCACAAGTGCTAGCGAAGTGAGAATCAAGCCAATGGAGAGGTAATTTCATGAAGTATCCTTCCCACTTCCATTTTTTATTCTTAATATTGGCTTTTTGGGATTCTGATATGGTCTAATGTTCAACAGTGCCCTCTTCGAAACACTGCCGGGCGACGAAGAACGTTTTGAGGATGCCTATGCCGTTATTACCACCACAACAGCAGCAGAATTCAATAGTTCCCTTTGCATCGTCCTGGTAACTGGCAATAATTCTTCGTCAGCCATTTCCACAAGTGATTGACCTGTTCTTCCTGGTGCCATAAACCGTTGCCCGAATCAATAACCAGTATTGCAATCTGTAATTATGTATGTTGGTATTAGTAAAAATTAAAGGTGTTTCCGAAAATCATTTTCGATTTATATTTATTTCTTATACTAGCATCCATTGCCAGTATGTGTACATTTTTGAAACAATATAGTTGACACAAAAAAAACCTTATTTTAACATTAAATGTCATATTAACGTTTAATTTGGGACGGCCGATGGATGTCATGTTTGGATGTCCAACGGAGAGGACATTAGTACCGTCAATAAACTGACGGCGGGCGTTCGCATTGGATGTCCAGTTCGGAAGATTTGGACCCATTTAGAACACCCATGGGACGTAAGTGTGTTAGTAGGGCCAGTAATAGGCATGTGGAGCACATTAAGAAGACTGTCTTAAGATATCTTTAAGACGTGCAGAAGACAACCGATTTTAGTCTTTGAAATTCACTGGTAAAGTCGTCCAAAGGTGCTCTGGTCTAGGCATCTTAAAGACATCGTTAGGCCATCCTATAGACATCTAAAACACATAAAGAAGACCTCCTAAAGATATCTTTAGGACGTCTAGAAGACACAAGGTAGTCCTAAGAGGACACCTTTAAGACGTCCTGTTTTTAGTCTTCGATAGCATTGTTCTAATGTAGTCCTGAGAGAATATCTTTAAGAAATCTTGTTTTTCGCCTTCGATAGCTTTATCCAAAGGAAGTCCTGGGCAGACATCTTAAAGACGTCTTGTTCTAGTCTTCCGTTGCCTTGTCCAAAAGTATCCCTGACAGGACATCTTAAAGGCTCCTTTTTGTAGTCCGAGGAGGCTTTGTCCAAAAGTATTGTCGATAGGACATCTTAAAGATACATTTTTTTGGTCTGTGGAAGTGGGAACGGGCGGAGCGAGAACCAAAAAGACCCCTCCAGTCTTCTTTTGTTAAAACTGCAAAGGGGAATTCAAACCCTTTAAAACATCTTTGCGGAAAAAGGAAGGTCCGCTGGGAACTGCAGCTTGTTAATATAAACAAGTTAACTGCGCAACTTCTTGTTATTATACTAGATTTTGTTCTTACCTAAAGAAACCTTTGAAGTATAACGAAGGTCTACAAATACATTTACTTATGATACCCACATTTTATTCTATTATGTTTAGTCTCCCTTGGTATATAATGATGTTCAAATTTTACTCTCGCATATTTACTCTTATCTTGCATATTATTAGAATATTGCATTCCGCATAGCAGCCATTAGTCATCGACATCTTAGCGTTGACCCAATTGAAACCCTATGTCTGACTTACACGTGCGATACAATAACGCCACTAAACAAACATCCGTTGATTGGTAACACGTCCGACGCACATCACACAATTAAATAAATGTCCGTTTGAGTGGTCGCACGCCCGACGCCAACCAATCCATTAAAAAACACCTTCTGATTGGCTGCACGCACAACATAGCGACGCGTCAACAGCATCACGCCACTTTGACGACATGCGAGGTTTCATGGTGAACCCACAAATCTGGGAAAGATCAAACAACTATCAGCTTGCGAAGTTTCAGTTACCTTCAGTAAAACTAGTTCTCCTCCTAACTTGCCTTAGTTTTTTCTCTTGGGACAAGTGTTTCACCGCCTACTTGCTTTCTATAGGTGGCTATCCGAGTTGTATTTCCTATCGCCTCTTTCTGTCTTTAATTTTCATCCGAATCGCTCACGCTACTAAGATTAGACCAAATTACGTTGTCTCCATTTCCACTTTTGTTTCCCTTATTGTCCTCATATTCTTGTCCCCTTGTAGTTAAGTGAAGGCCCCGTATATTTTATGGCCTAGTCTATTAATTAACAGTCTTCATTGTGGGTAAACGCCTCTGAGTTCCATGTTAATATAAATTTGAATTAATCCGTAAAGTCGTCGACCAGAGAGGGAGGTTGCATTAGACAAGTAAAATGAAAAATATGACGAATACTATCCAGTTTTACTTTTTCTATTGGCTCGGCTACATCTCTCCGTTAAAAATGCCTAAGAAGTGCAAAGAAAATCTACCAGAAAATTTTACTCCCTCCGGGGACTTATGTCGAAGGGGTCTGAAGTGTAAGGTACCTTTCTAGCAATCTTTATGATCTTCTTTTCAACTCAAATACGAACTCTAATGTATTTAAATCAGAGCCATTGTATGAAATGTGAAAGCGAAATACAATGTTTTAAAATGAATTTAAAGGGGATGCAATCTATTTTAGCAAATCCTTGACGGTGAATAAAAACTTCGTTTTGATTTTCACCACCGTGTTGCGTGATAGGAGGGTTTATTACGTCATGAACGTTTGATCCCAATATCATCGTCATCCAATGGCTGATTCCGACAAAAACCTATATTATATAAAAGATTGCAAGCTATTATTATTACGCTGTAGAACAAAATCGTTGCTTTCACAAAAGGTTAATCTAAAACACTATTTTTACAAATATACCTAGAAGCTCTACTAGGAGTTAGCCGGAGTTCAACATGTAGACAATAAAATCTTTTTTTCCAAACTCCTGAAGTACGTTTTATCGTACAGTATCCTGCACAAAAATCCGAACACCGATTTAATTTTATAAAGCCACCTATTAGGCGGGATAATGGGTTTTTGTTTGTTTTTCTTTAAGAGGGAGGGTAGACGGGGTGATGGACACATAGGGCAGGGTTGGGTAAGTCTAAACCTTAAAAAAAATGCCTTAAGGTATTACGCTTTAAGGCAAGTTACAGGTCAGGACATTTTTGCAACCCCCAGGGTGGTGTGTTTTTTTTACGACAGTTGGAAATTTAGGGCTTGGGCTTGGAAATGTTGCTTACCGAAACAATTTAGCTTATGCTCCAGCTGCCTGTAAATGTTTGTGTCGTTGTCAATGGCGTAGGTGTAGTCTTTCTGAATGTGATGCTGGAGATCGGTGTTCGATTCCACATAAGGTGATGAATAATTGTGGTTACCTTCTCGTTCATATATAAAACAAGTTTTTATCGAGTGTTGCAATCTTCTCAGCCGACGAGCGGATTCGACTAATCAGATTGGTTAAATTACACGAATAAATAAGTACACGACAAATAAATTAGGGTGCTTACACGAATATATTAAACACAAGAAACACAATGCACGCGAAGGAGCCAGGTATTGGCCAAAGCTCTCTCTTAAACTTGCTTACGACAGTAAGACTTACGGACTCAACTGCTACGCCAGGTCTAACTGTCCTACTCGTGCGCCGGCCGGCTTACGTCACAGTCACGCCAACTGACGGTCACAAGGGACAATCACAAGGGCCCTCAGGGCACCCAAACAATACAGAAAGGGACTCATAGGTGGAGTAAGGAGACAGACGGGGCCGTCTGCAACACGAGCAATATGTGCTTTTTTTGTTTATTAAATAACTTAAAAAAATGATAATTCACTTCGTTCTAAAAAATTTAATCAATCATCAGCATATTCGAATGAAGATCAGAGTTGCCGCGATCGATTTAATGATCAAGATCAATTGATCGATCGATCGAGATTTTTACGATCGAGATCAATCGATTGATCAAACCGATTTATCAGGATCGAGATCGAGATCGAAAGGGGTTGAACGAAATCGATCTCGACTGTGGTGACACCTAGTGGTGGATGCAGAAAGTTTTTAAAACATTCATTAATCAAACGACATAAAACTTTTTTAAGATTTCAGATAGTACACAAACTTCACGTGTTGTTTTTTTTCTATTCCTAATTCTTGCTCATTTATACATTATTAATTTATATTTAAATTTCCATTAGGAAGTATAATAGTGGTCTTCCTTCTTCAGCAGCTAGTGAGAGATTATTCGGCAGGCTTAATTTTCACTTCTAAGAGATGCAAGCTATCTGATTTGAATTTCAATATGTTGCTGTTTTTGAAGTTAAATGGGTCCTGCTGTCGTGAGTGGGAAAAAACCCTCAAAAACGTCTGGTAACCCCACTAAATAATGCTGTTTATTGCTGTGTAATTGCTGGAAAGATTCAAACAGAAATACAATGATAAAAATTTAACGTGATCGATTCGATGGATTTCGATCATCGATCGATCATTTCATTTTTGATCAATCGAAACGATCGAAACGATCAAAATTTTTTTGATCGAGATCAATCGATCGTGAACTAGTGATCGAACGGCAAGTCTGATAATAATCTTTAATGAAGATTATTGTAAAGATACGAAATGTTTCGCAATTCTTTATCGGGAATCGAACACTGACCTACGGCGTCACATCCAGAGGCTCTACACATATGCCATCGGTATCGATATCATTGTGCACAGGCAGCTCTCTAATTTATTTTGGGTAAGGAATATTACACAGCCTAAATCCAACATTTCCAACTGTCGTTTTTAAAAAGCACATCACCCTGGGGGTTGCAAAAATGTTCCGACTTGTTACTTGCATCAAAGCGTAAAACCTTGAGGCATAAAAAAAAATTCTAGACTTACCCAACCCTGCCCTATGTGTCCATCACCAGATCTACCCTCCCTCTTAAAGAAAAACAAACAAAAACCCTTTACCCCGCCAATAGGTGGCTTTAAAAAATTAAATCGGTGTTCGGATTTTTGTGCAGGATACTGTACTTCGGGTTGCCTTGTATGCTCGACTGGGAGCTGCGGTAAAACTTAATACTAACACAAGAGATACCTGTCAATGTTGTTTATTGTCATATATGTACAAATGAACATGTAGACTGCAAATATGAGAGACTCAAGAAGGGAATAAAACATCTGATGTTTTGAACATAATTTTTTCGTCTTCTGGTCTTACTGTGTAGCTGGATTGGTAGGCAGTTAATTCAACAAGAATGGCCTAGCTGCCATCTTTCCTCGTCTTTCCTTCATGCTTAATGGTGTTTGCTGCTGTTTGGACTGGGATGGGAAGGTTGATCTCGATGAAGCCTTTGGGAGCTTGAGCCTTGTGCTGTCGAGTAAACTTCAGATCATCTTTCAAAGCCAGAATTTTGGGATCACAAGTTGCCATCTCTGCTTTTTTTATTTCTTCTCTGAATAACGCCTCTATTTCATAGGCTATGGGGGCCAAGCGTATTCTATAACCGCAAACATTGTCCCAGGTCCGGAACCAATTAAACGAAAACGAATTTCGTCGGCGCCGTTTGGGAGGACGCAGAGGATGATGACTTTTTCTTGCTCTGTTACATGGATTTTGTAAACAGAGACGACGATTGGTTGATTTAAACCTCGAGTCCAGATTCACAAAAGTAGTAGCACCTTCTTCTTCGTTTAACTTGGCAACTTTTGTTACACCTCTACTGCTGCTGCTAGACTCATTTGAGGCAGTCACTTCAGCTTGTCGCTTCCGCACTGAATAAATTAAGATAAATGTAATTCAAATACCAAAAAAATTACAAGCCAAATGCTTACATAACAGACCAGTTGAGCTTTTCAATTCGTTGAACACATTACGAAATACACCCAACGAGAATGGTTTAAAGATTTCATGTGCGTCGTAGATAGTTTTAGGTTGAGTAGTACCTTCAATGGTACCGTCCTGAAACAATTTTTCGAGAAAAACATGAGCCGGATTGCTCGAATCACGAATCCAACGCGTAGGCACCAAAGCCATGAAAAACCAAAAGAATTGAACTAATATTTGCTGCACACGTGAGAAAAAACTAAAAGACTATACGTCGTTTGCTCTGTTGTTGCCAGATTTGATAAAATGAATGAATTTTTTTTTTAAAGTCAATATCTCTAAAACTAAAGAGTACTTATACAAAATGTAAGCGTAAGTATTTTTTAAAAATAAGCTTTAACAAAATGATATCGAGAAAGAAAAATTGGTGTTGTTTTTTTAAATTAACTTGTGGTGGGTTTCGAAAAACTTGCAAACTTTTGCTCGAAACTGAAAACGCAATCCACGCAAACTCGATCAGTAATTGATAAATTGGCAAAAGTACAGCAAAAATTTGTTCTCCAGATCAAATTACGCCTGTAAACATAGTCTTGCGCCTTCAAATTAATCCAAACCATAATTTGTGCTATTGCAAGAACAGCAAAAGTAGAGAACGAGAGGGTTTTGCTGTTCTTGCAATAGCACCATAGTTACCAGTTGGTGCTTTCGGGATTGTGAGCTGATGAATCTCTTGAGATGTTGATTGTAAGGCCATAATCTATAAACTAGAGGTCGAAGAACTGTTGTCTGCTTGCTTTTGCGTCTGCTAAAGATTGAGAAAATTTTGGGGCATCCGCTAGCGGTGCTGACTACCCGGGTTAGTCATCATTTTGCCGATTTTACCGCGTAAGGCAAAGCCTTTAGTACAAAATTTACTTACTTTTAGGGTTTTTGTTTTATTCAAAGCAAACGAAATATGCGGAATACGACTTTAGGAAGAATACCTAATATAATATAATAATAACAAATAATTCGACGCTTGATCATTTATCTCAAGATCTCCGGCTTTTTATTTAAACTACCATCATATCAATGACAATTTATGTAACTTTAGATTCTTTGTTTTCAACTCCTAAATGATATTTTTTGTACCGCTTAGCTTCGATGTGTTACCTTATTTCTACGCATTCAAAAATCAAGAAAGGGACCGTTTTGTTGGTTGTGTTCAGAACAACAAATTTTGGAAAACCCCCCCACCCATCTTTCGCAACTGCAGCGATGATCTGATCAAATTAGTTTCTTATGAAGGCGTTGTTGGTTTGAAAACATCGTCACTTGCAAAATGATGTGAACATACTTTAGAAGAAGGTTTCAAAGTTCCCTTCCTGTGGATGAATTCATTCCAACGATTCGATAACTTTCCATCCTTAGGTGCACTAAACATGGTAAATTTACCAAGATATTTTGGGTAATCTGGGAAACCAGATTACATCCGTGGACATAACAACGGTTCGGCATCCTCTTTGTCCTATTGCAAGGAAATGTTAAAATATTAGATTGAGAGATAATAGCACAGCATAAGACTTGGGGATTTATATATCATGCTCATAGTGTCACTCACATCAAATGAAAACAAATAAACTAGAGCTGATTACATAGGATATTGAAAAATAGATAAACAACATGAATTCATTTGTAATTATTTTAGCTTAAAACCGATTTTTTCTATGATTAAACTACACTCAGCCGTCACTCTCCATGGTTTACGCGGCAAAATGATGACTAATCCGGGTAGTCAGCGCCCCTAGCGGATGCCCCAAAATGTTCTTAAGGTTTAGCAGACGAGACGAGCAAAACAGCCCTAGCAGACGACAGTTCTTCGACCTCCAGTTTATAGATCATGGTCAGGCGTACTTCGGTTTGAGCAGGAGTTAGGCGAGCATGAATTTGAATATATTGTCATGACTAGATTAACGTGACTAAAACTAAATCAGATAAATAATTTGATACATGGATGTAGCATTTAAAAATATCACAGGCACACTTACTTGGAAAACTTTGTGTCAATCGGCAGACTGTCTGAGTGACTACTGGCCTTGTTAAGGGTCCAGCCCTAATAGATTCAGTCACTTCACTGTCCTTCAGCACGCTGTCTCTGTCCGAATCACTAGAAAGCAAGTGTTAATCATAATTTGAAGTCTGCTGTGATGACTGAGTGCTGGGTTGTTGAACACTTGTACTTTTTTGTTGTTGAATCCTTTTTTAACCTTTAGATCTTCGATTCCTACCACAACTGCTCAAAAAAGCCTCGACAGACCCAATTATGGAAGCTTCATCATTTCTTTCAAAAGCTTTTTCGAATGAATCTAAAAAAACTTACAAATTTGTTGAGGAGTAAAATGTTTGTCTGCACAGATGACTTACTGTGATTTGACAGAATAGTACAGACATGGCGCTGCCACGACATTTCGAGAAACGAACATTTTTTAGCTTCTTAACGCACATTTTTAAATTGCAAAGCACACTTGCCTTTATGAAACCAAGTACTTGGGATAACTTTATATTCCATGGTTTCACCTTCAAATTAAACAACTAAGAAGGTGGTCATTAAAAACATCATTTTTCACCAAATTCAGTTGCGACTTCTGCTCTATTCAAAAACAGCCGACAGTGCGAGAGAAGGGGAGTTTCGGTTTAAATAACCATATTGTTTAAGGCAACTGAATTCCTGATGTGGGTAACCCGTTGCTTAAACTGATTGTTAAAATATGTAAGCTCATGCAGTTTTACAACGACAATTTGTCGTATTGCCTATTGCTAAATTGATTTACTGGAATACGGTTAGTCTCAATACATACATATTTGGCAATATGATATGTTACAATAAATCTTTGTCTTAGATTTAAGTTATTTCATTAAAATTGTAGGATTTTTGTTTGTTATGTTTTTCAGATCAGCAAGTTTTTATTCATTTAGCTTGCTTCTACTGTTTACACCCACCTGATCAGTTGATGCTTGTCCGGCTATCATTGATACATCAAACAATTTGTTTGTTTTTTCGTGGATATCCTTTTTTAAATTCGATTGTTTTGATTTAGAAACAAAAGACTGTAACAGAAATTACAGGTAGACGAAATAGAAGGAAAAATCTGGAAAAGATTTCATACTTGAATTTCATGTATGGTAATGAAACAACGGACGGATCGTCAGTAACATATATTCAAATAGACAGACTTCTCAACCAAACGGTTATTAAAGCCGGTATTTTATCTGAACCTCAAACTCATAATTCTCCAACGTTAGAGGTAATTACACATAATTACACATCAGAGAATTTGTAGATTGTGTAGCTAAGACTAAACCAATTTTAATTACCATTTCATTCTTAAATGGGGAAACAGTACCTTGCTCTGTTTTACATTTTTTCGGTGATGAGTATTCTAATGAAACACAACGAGCAAGGTATTGAAACCCGTACAACACAGGAATCTAACGGCGTGAACCAGTTCCGAATAATGATTTAGCTAGTGAACAATCACTTACAAAGCTGGCTACGTGGAAAATCGAAGAGCTCTGTAAGGTGTCTTTATGATTTCTTTAAGACATTTAAACCGGACGAATTTGGAACAACTTTACAAATAATTTTCCTGACTGAAATTATATGGCTTTAAGATGTCCGATCAATGTTAAAAGAACATCCAGAAGACACCTTAAGAATATCTCTAAGACACCCAAACGACACCTTAGGTTATTCTCAAAATTCCCTGAAAAACCTGCCACTTATTTGGCTTGTATATGCATCTTATAGACACCTTAAGGATTTCCTTAGGACGTTAAAAGATAATCCTGAAGACACCCATAGAATATCTTTAGAATCAGCTTTTACCAGCTTTTACCGTTCAGAGAACTATAAAGAGAAATATGCGACTTATATTGCAAACAGGCCACTTATCAGTGAGTTGGCTGATTTTAAATTTTTTTACATGTCTTTTACCGTTTGGCAGTAAATAAAAAAACAGCTGTACGTACCGCCATAAGAAGCCGTATAAATATAGAAGAAAAACTTCAGGGTGTATATAAGTTTGGCTGGGTACTGTAATGCATAGTAAAATTTGTCGATTAAATATTTCAGATTGTTCGAGTTATTACATATGGCAGTTCAAATATGCTTGCTCTGGTTTTGATATTTAGCTGCCTTCTTGGCAACCTTTTCTACTAGGTGGAATTCCCAATGCTTCATGTTAGTGATCCTAATTCAAGTTTTCGATATTGCACCTGAACTTAATGGAAAACGGAACTAAACAAAAAACATGGAAAACTGAAGCCATTTGAAATTAAAATCATTAGATAGTTGATTATATAGATATTATGTTCTCGAGATTTGATGCATGTTTGTTAAAACTTTATAGGCATACAAAATTTGAAGAAACATCCGTTATTTCCTTATGTTTGTGATCCATACAGAAAGGATCAAATATGCTCACAGTTTTTTTCTTTTCGTGGCTTGCGGAGCACATTCCAGACATTTTAGAGGATAAAATGTAATTATTGTCACCGATGACGCAAAAGCCATCGCCAATGCAGTCTAGAACGCAGTGCTAGAAATTTGTTTTGCTTCTGGATTCACGCGTAGTAAAACATAAAACCTTTGTTGGAAAACTGCACCATTAGAGATTAAGTATCCAGCTACAATACTAACTTTATCAAACTTTTAATGCAAAAATCAGAAAGATGTTATAAATACGTTCTTGCCGAATTTTATCTGAACAAATGGAAAAACGTTATTCAAGTTGTTCTTTTATTTATCTTTAATATTTTTTTTTACACAGAGCGCGTTGCATTCTTTAAAAAAAGCCAGCAGGGTGAGCATGAGTGCGCTAAAAAAGCCTCTGAAGAACGGGGGGCGAGAGATCGCTCACTTTTTTTTCCATCATACCAAGCCTGTGTATATACTGTACAGTACCCACCACAAGGGTTCGAAAATGTGCGAATACCAGTAAGCCTCCGTGTAATTACCTCGCTGATTTGCCGAAGCTAGATTTAAAAATTTTTTTTTTACAAATACATTCGTTGAAAATGTATTCGTAAAAAAAATCAGAACTGCACAAGCCTCCTCTGAGACTGTACACGGCTTTCCATAAGTAATAGAAAATTTGTTTTTTGTGTGGATTTCTTATGGCGGGATGGATTTTTCCAGCGTCCATATCTTTTGTTCCGATTAAGATATGGAGCCGGGGATTCTTTTACAAATTGCCCATTGGGCACTTTACATCGCCAACATAGAGGTGGTTCAATAATGGCTTGGAAGGCAATATCTGCTCATGGTGGCCATTAATAAAAATAGAGGGAAAATTGACAAAAAGTATTATCACAATATTTTACAATGGCATGCAATTACTACCAGCACCGCATTGATTGAAAGAAATTTGTCTTTCAGGAAGACAATGAATCGAAGCATGCATCTGCGTATTGCCGTGTTTATCTCGACAAAAAAGAAAAACTATGTATTTAGTTTCAGTCAGTAGTATAATACCAGTTTCTTCATTATTTATTTTCAAATAATTAAAGTAGTTCTGACGCGAACGACCACGTTTCTAGTTGCCACAGATGTTGACTGGTCTGGAACGCTAGATTTACCTTGATTTAAATAACGTGGCCCCGGATACCTTCTAGGTCCTTGATACCCATAAAATCTTGCATTCAGAGTCCTTCCGTAATCTTTGGTGTTGGGTGTTGGAGCGCAGCTGACAAGGGAATCTCTGCATGAATTTGTTCTCTTGGCGTTGACTTACAAGTCGGTAACCCTCTCAGGAAGTCCAGATATCTTGCATAATCAGCGTTCACTTGAATGTTGGTAATGGCTACAGCTTCAGCACGGGTAAGATACCTGATTCGATACTGTAAAAGCCCTCTTCATAAGCACCTAGTTTGGAATCAATAGTTACCCGGTAGGGCAATGGCCTGTATTCAGTTTCTACAGGTTGAGTGAAACGTGGGCAAAATTCTTCAAACTTGATATGAGCATGAAATACCCCGAGTCTTTTAATTCTGTTGAGATATTGTTCGGAGGAGGATTAGCACACTAACTTAAAACTACCTTGTTACTTAGATTACATTGATACGCTGAGATGCTCCAAGACTAATAGGAATCTCTCTCGGTTACATCACTGGAGTGGCTGAATTCAGCTTTAGACTAACTTCTTTCGAAAAAGAGTGATAGTAAGGATAAACAATACTTAAATAATTGTAAATTATTAAATATATTAAAACTAATGCTTATGCAAAATTATATATAGTATTCTATTATATATAGACCTTATTAGTATACATAAGTATGGGTCAAGCCGACCCCCTAGCGGCGCGTTGCAGTGTGAAGGGGTGCCGTGAACAGCCGCTTTTTAGGGTGCGTTTTATCGTCAACCTGTAGTTGAGCTGCTCAACTTTTTTCGTTGACCATAAAACGGTTTTTACGTTGGTTGAGTAGAACTTTTTGGTTGAACTACGCAGTTAACCATAAAACGAAAATGGATCTCAACATGTGGAAAGCTCCTCCTCCTTTCCCATCCCTTTCAGAAATGCTTAATTGTAAATTTGATAGAAATTTAAAAAAATAGTTGCTTTAGGAAATAACGGTGTCTATAAATTTTTCAAAAATATTTATAATAGTATTACGTCGTTTATTGAAACTTGCAAAAATTTTTAAATATATTGATTAGTGTGGAGTAGCAGACGTAAAACGTCAACATGAAACATTTTTAACAACAAAATGCAGGTGACCCAATTTCTTCAATGTCTATTCAGTAGTTATTTACTTATCTCTAATCTCAAACTTCTGGAATGGTAATAAATGTTAATGAGGAATTATTCCAAAGTTTAACATATTTTTATTTTATATTTTTTTATTTTATATATTTTTATTTTTTATTTAATATTTTACCTCTTGGCCTTAAAACACCATCACACTTTCTATTCATTATGATAAAAAAAAAATTTACAAACGTGTACCACGACCCACGTGCCACGTCCCTATCTAAAGAAAGCCGTCTGCTGTGATGGCTTGAACAAAAAAAAGGTTGCCAGATTAAAGAAAATAAGAATTATTATAAAGTGGGAGGGTCAACCAACTTGAATTTAGTTCAACCACAGTCTGGACTGTGGTTGAACTTTTGTGGTTGAGCTCGCAAAATTTGGTCGAGCACAACCTTGGTTGAACTTTTTGTTAACCATAAAACGGAAATCAAGCTCAACTGTAACGAATTGGTTAACGAAAAAATACGGATTGAGCTCAATTTAGGTTCGGGTTGAGCCAAAAAATTGACGATAAAACGCACCCTTACTACGACGTCGTCGTCAACATGTTTCGGTTGGTCGTCATGCCTTTTTCATGTAAGTAAGCTTAATTATTTTAATTATTAAAGTAACGCATAATTTTAAAATTCTTGATTAAATTCTTAGGTTAAGCACCACTCTGAATGCTTTTATTTCTGATTTCCATTTGTAGTTGTGCAGCACAAGTGACCCATACTAGTTGCTGCTTGCTGCTTCGAGTCATCAACATGTAAGCATTAACCATATTAATTGACGATGTATTACCAAATTTAAATTACTGTTGTTTTAATTTTTAGGCAAAGTACCAGATAGTCGATTCCTTTTTCTAATTATATACTGTTGTGATACCAACTGCTTCAGATCGATTCTGATTCTCACCGATTCCAGCTTATCATTCATTCATGTTGGTACACATTGCAATGCTTGGTTATCGTATGTTGCCTAAATGTAACCACTGTTGCTTTTACTTATAGGTAAAGAACCAGACTTTGGATTCCGATATTGAGGGATAAGATTGGTATTGTCCCTCACCTGCTTGAGGAATAGTCGAACACCAAATGTTGCTCTGAGCCATTACATTGGTAAACATTCTAATACTTGTTTATCGTGTGTTGCCTTAATGTAGCCACTGTTGCTTTTACTGTTAGGTAAAGGACCAGACTTTTGATTCCTTCAATAAGAGATAAGATTGCTATTGTCCCAACATTCAGGAACAACAGTTGTTGCTATGAGCCACCATAATGTACGTTTAGTTATCTCATTATACTAAATTAAATTTAACAACTGTTGATAATGTTACAGGCGAGTTACCACACTATTGTATTTCCATTTTATAATGGTCATTGTGACGGTTTCACAGCTTGCAGTTTCATGAAGAGTTACTGTCTACGATAACATTAAATCAAAAGAATTTGAAAGGTGTTACGGAGTTCTATTTTTGCAGTTTCATGACCTTTCTTTTCTTCGGTTTGTTGTATACAATTGGTTTTTTTTCAAGTCGTACACGAAATCGTTTTTCCTCTGTTCGCAAAATAGCAAAAAGCAGTTATCCCAACTTCTCCCTTTGTAGTTCCCGTATAGCTGACAATTGTGTTTTGACAGGGAACCGTCAGCAAATCATGTTCTCTGATAAATCTATAAGTTGTTGGACTACGTCCTTGAATGGCAATGGAATACTTTAGCGTCCATTGACAATAACGTATTCTTGAGGGTGCCTCGATGAAATTTAAAATCTGAAACGAAAAACAGTTAAAGAGATTGCTGCAATAACTTTTAAATGTCACTATTATTACTTGACACAACAGGAACGAAGCTTTTGCATTTCTTTCCGAATGTTGGTCCGCCTCTTCTTCGAAAACAGCTACTAAAGATTTAACAGCATCCTTCATCCGTCGATCACGTTTGAGTAGATTAATTGTTGGTTTCCCAACCAAATTTTTTATATTTCTGTAACTGCTTTTGCAGGTTGTCAACTTTATGGCGAAGCTTCCGTACTAACATACGATTGTTCTTTAATGGATCTTTTGACAAGATAGTTTTTCTTCCTTTCAGTATTTTGACATCCTTAGTTCTTCCAGAATTTTCAGTAGTAGTATTTGTTGCATCCATTTCTGTTACGGAATGGACTCGTTGAGCGGAATTAATTATTGCAAGTAAATCTTTCGTCCAGAAAATTTGCATCTTGACATTTCTTGCCAAATCGAACGAGATCCAATAGACCAGTTGGAAACGCTAGACCTTTGAGTTCTTCAAATGCGAGAAAACATCCCTGAAAAAATTGAATTGAAGGATGTTAATAGAAACGGCAAGAGATATTAAAGGAAAAAATACCTTTTTAATGTGCTCCATGGTCACAAGATTTCGAAGGACAAGTGTCATCAAAAGTTTAACTAGTCTGTTATCTCGTGTTTCACTTAGGCCTAGGTCACTGACAGCCTGCATCAGTAATTCATGAACCATTTGGTAATGAAGAGATGGTTCATTTAGTGTTTGTAAGTGAAGAATTGCCGCTTCGACATTTCCAGAGGAACGGTAGTTTTCAAGAATGAAATAGACTCCCCTTTCAAAAGCATTTTCGAATACATACTTATGACAAGTATTATCTAAATCAGGAATAATGGAATCCATCGATTGATTCTCCTGTAAATTACATACCAATATTTGTAAATTAATAATGCAAAGAATAGTAAAACCAGTAAGTATGCTTACAGTCAATTTAGAGGATTGAAAATCTCCAATGCTATCACACATAGAGTAGTCCCCAATGGATGTGGATCGACCATTGAGAGTTGGATCGAAGTGGATTTCCATTGACAGGTCGTCTTCCTATACAAGACAACAATGGTATATAGTTCCAAATTTTATTGAGTTCTGCTTGAATTTGAATGCTTACGGTAAGTTGTGAGAATTCCAAACTACGATTGAGGTCTACGGTCTCGGATTGGATATACTTCGAAAGAGATGTCGAACGACCGGTATTTGAATCTGACGTCTGATAAAAAAAAATAATTAACTTTTTCTGTTTTTAACGAAATATTATTCTAAGAAAACAAAATTATATAATTACAGTCACATTTGACAATCCCGAATCTGCAATACAATCAGTCGTGGAATAAGTTCTATTAGATGTCGAAGTACCATTGGAATCCGCAGGTGGATCGAAGTTAATATCAATTGACAGGCCCATATCCTTAACATGACAAAAATGGTTATACCGATGGTTGGATTATACGGAAATTTTAATGATTACGGTTAGTTGTGAGGATTCACTATCACGACCAAGGTCACTGGTGTGTGAATGGCAATTGCTAAGATGAGTTGTCAAATGACAATCATTGAAATCTAATTCTGCCATCTTGTTATTTCATCAAAAAGAAGCAAAAAATTACTGCACATTATTTATAAATATTCTTCTAACTAAATAAATGCAATGCTTACAGTCAAATTCGATAATTCCAAATTTCCAGTAGAATCAGGTGTGGAATAACTTCTACTAGATGCGGACCTACCATTAATGGCTGGTGGTGGATGGCAGTGAACATCCATTGGCAGGTCACAATCCTATTCAACACAACAATGGTGGAATACATCACACTTTTGAAAAACATGTGAATTGTTATGCTTACGGTTAGTTGTGAGGATTCAACTTTGCTGTGTAGGTCTGTGGAATCACAACGTTTATGATTGGAAAGAAACATATCAGTTGAATATGGATCTGCTTTCTTCTAAAAATAAAAACATAACTTATTTCAATTTATACAAAATATTATGCAAATGCTCTTTTATTAGATACTTGCCCGTTTACAAAACTGAAAAATGGTAGGAACAGCGTTCTTCCCCAATCTTCTTGTGTTTTCGTGAACATATTTACTTTCGAAGTGAAGACTGCAAATCCGTAAGTTCTTATGAACTTTGAAGCTCTTCGTAAATCCTGTAACAGAGCTATTACACTCAAATGCCCTGATCCACAGCTCAATAACAATTTCGTCCTTGGGCCATGAAAAGAACTTCACTTTATGTTCGTTTTCAATGTTTGTTGAGTTGAAACAAAAACGGACACAACACTTCACTGGCATTTTAAAAAAAATTATAAAAATGATTCACTATCACTATCAGGCCATTACCACCAATTTACAAAAAACACAAAACCATCCAAATTACTAAACAAAAATGGATGCAACTCGGTGTATACACGCCAGACCACGGCCTACGTAGCAGCATGCGCAGCAAAAATTCCCAAACGGTGGAAAGATGGTTTGGAAAGTGGAACATCTCAACATAACTTTTGGCCCTCTGGCTATGAAAAGGGGATGGGAAAGGCTGGATCCCTTCGGCAACACAGGGATAGCCAGCCTATAGGCCGTTACTAGAGTAGGCCATGGGTTACTAGGGCTCGTCCCCGGTTTGCCTCAAAACGGGAAAGGTCCCGGTTCGTCACAACAAATTACCCAACCCAACCCAAACCGTTTGACTATTTCTCAAATGGGTAGGTAATGGGTGGTTCAAACGGGTAAATGGGTCAACCCACCGCCATCTTGGAAAATGGTGGACGTCCTGGCGCCAATTCAAAAAATAGGTCGAAACATGAGTTTTTTTCCGAGAAATTCGGACACCAGGTGGCATTGAAGGACCTGACTTGACAGAGGACAAATAACAGGTCAGCTCAGGGTTTCCACACTTTCGCTACGTTAGCGAATGAAAATAATTTATATTACAAATTTGATTAGCTAGTGGTTATGTAGGACAATTTTGATTAGCGAATCGGTTCGCTAATGAACGGGTATTAGCGAAGAGGTTCGCTACTAAAAGCCGTCTGTCCAGTCTGAATAGCGCAACACAGTCTCAAGGACTCGACGCCAACCTCGGACCTTTTCATGGTAGGCGATTAGGTACGAGGGTAGACTAGAGTCTGTGGACGGTTAGCGTTGTTTGGCCACTAGGGTGGGTACTTTTTGAATTGAAAGCCGTCACGGCCGTCAATTTAAGAAATTATGCATTGATTTATTAATAGAAAACGCTGAATAATGGCTTCAGCTGATCGTTCAAATTATTTTTATTATTTTTAGAAATTTTTAAGAGCTACAAGCTTGCGATTCACGTTTTGTTTTATTTTTTTTTTAATTCAAGAAACTCGTTTGGTCTAACCGTTTAGTACCACCTTATTTCATTGTGTTATTGTTTTGTTTTTCAATTTTGCTCATTTTTGAATTTAAAAAAATTTTCTTTTGGCTTTCTTTGCTATATTCCATAGTGAATTCAATGAAAAATGAACAGAAATCGTACCCCACTACTACCATCTTTAAAATATTCTTAACCTAGTCTGAATCCAAGTTGCAATACAAACTCAACAAGTCGCCAATTTTTTAAATTTACTACCTTTAGTCTGAATAATTTTATAATTATTACATTCAAATCGTTTAAGGAGAAAATCACGAATGAATAATTTAGTTCTGTATTTAACCATACATTGATGTAAGAAAGTTTCTCTCTTAGGATAAATTAATTACAAACAGCATGTGCGTATTTCTTCAAGGCACGACGTTCCGTATTCAATTTACTTTTGATAGCCAATCTAATGGGGCATTTGATTTTCGGCAGAACATCTCCGTAAATGTTTTCCCAGGTTTTTCTGGCAAACACTGTCAACATATGTAAAATATTTTTATAAATGAAACATATGGTTCACACTTAAGTCTTTTATTACCAATTATGTCCTTGAGGTCTTCTTTTGGAAGACCAGGTCTCCTGTGCTCATTTGTTGAAGCTTCATTCTTCTTCGATTTTTTTGGGCATCCTCCTGACAAGGACCGACTTCCCAAAAAACTCTTGGAATAAATGGCTTCCAAGAGTCTGTTGACCATGACATTTAATTTATCTTTAGAGACTCTTCCAATAGCTTTCACTTCTTCTAGTTCGGATCTTTGAACTGTGATGAATTGAACAAAAGGATCATTTTGAAATATTGGATCACCCCCGACATGTGCTGCATTCGTTGTCCCTACCCGCGGCTATGCCGTCGGGTATGGGAGAAGGTCGAACGGTGAGAAAGGGACCCACGTTACAACCAAGTTTCCCGACGGCATAGCCGCGGGTAGGGACAACGAATGCAGCTCATGTCGGGGGTGATCAAATATTTCAAAATGATCCTTTTTCCCATATAACAACTATATTTTTTACAAATTAAAAATCAGAAAGATAAAGACTAGTTCTTTATCTTTCTGATAAAAAAAAAATTAACCTCGTACGAGCAATCTTAGTATTCTCTTATCTATCTTATAATCTTATTATTATCTTAGATTTTTCCAGTCGTCACTAGATGGATTGTAATCGATTTTATCACATTTGTTTATTGACAGTTGTTATTATGTTTCCATTTTTTCAAATGTTAAGGAAAGAAAATTCAATTTTTGTTCGTTCAACAGCAATTGACCAATTTAACAGTTGTTGGCACATCCACCCAAGGATTCCCTTAATTTCGACAGAGGATTATTGCGATAAATCCGTAATTCCGTATTCATTAATGCAAAACGATTTATAACTTTTATTCTTTTGATACATGAACTCATTGATAGACATTGCTAAATTGGCTTATCTGGTGTTACTATTGAGCCTATTTTACTTTTCTTTGATATGCATTTTTTGCTTTTTAATTTTTAGTTTTCTTAGGTCTCAGTTAAGGTAACAATAACTAATGCTCATGATGTTGGAATCTAATTATCAGGAAGCTGAGGGATCAACAGTTACATCTATCAGCAATTATTGATCGGGTCTTAAGTTGTTGTAGTCTTGAGTACTAGTCCGTAACTGAGTGTATTGAGGCTCTGTGTTGGCTATCACCACCCCATGCTGACTCACCGACAGGTGGCCACATCTGGTGGTTGCTAGCTGAAGTATGATACATTACAACATCTCCCTTTTCCACGCACCAGGAGTGAGCGAAAGCGAGAAAACAAATGAGAGAATGACCATAAGAAATGTAAAACGAAATGATCAAGACAGCAAATAGGATGACACCAAATATGAAATTGTCGAACGACAGCGAAGATTGAATGACGAGCGTTGTGACGAAGAACGAAGACCAGTAACATCATAAGTGGAAACGAACCGGATAAGAAAAGAACAAAGACATCAAACATATAGGATACTGCCGCCCAGATCAGAATAAGAAAAACACGACGACAGTCTCACTTCCTAGTAGGAGGCATGCCGATGCCGAAGCGGACACCGGACCGAGTTGTTCCAAACGGCTCCCTCGCCGGCGTAGTACAGGAGTCACCGGAAGGCCCAGTGGCCGCAGGAGATGGAGCCACAGCAGAAGATAACGGTGCATCAAATAGACGAACATGCTGGGCGCCAGGACTAGCTGCAGTGCGCACACGACCACGGTTTGACGACTGCCGGGTGGACGGGGTGGTTGGCTCGGCACGTGTTGACTGCTCCTCTACCCGGACAGGAGTAGGAGCTTCGCTTACTGGGTTACCGGGCACATCAGGTGCCTGACTAGACGGCCCACAACCATTGGCCGACTGTACAGACTGGACATCACTTGGGACTCGATAAGAGAACATGGCAGCAGAACCCAGTGAACGGGGCTGTGACTGCATCCCACGGTCAATGTTGATGGCCCACCGCGTACGCCGAAAATAACGGCCATCATCCAAACTAATCACGTATGATTGTGGCTCAGTACATAGTGAGTGAACTTTTCCACGGAGCCAACGACGGCCTATGAGGGCTCGTACGGGTTGACCGATATGAAGCGACGAGGCACGCGCGTTAGGCACTCCCGCCTGAACAAACGCTGCCTGAGATTGTCGTGCCGATAGCTCCCTCCTGACGACTGACGAAGAAATATACTTAGGTTGCAACTCTGCCGGAAGGAACGGCAGGTTCCCGCGTAGATTACGGCCTTGCAACAAAACAGAGGGGGCCGGGAGAGTGGACGACACCGGAGTGGAGCGAATGGCTGCCAAAGAGTCCCAGAGAGACTTTCCATCCGCGAACATTTTCAACAGAGTACGTTTCACGGTTTGGACGTGTCGTTCAACTAAGCCATTAGATTGGGCGAATTCAGGGCTGGACGAGACTTGTTGCACACCCATAGTACGGCAAAACTCTCTGAACTCGGCGCTGCTGAACTGTGTGCCATTATCCGATTCCAGCACTTCCGGCCGGCCAAAATCGCAGAAAAAACGAGTCACTTCACCTATTAGCGCCGCTGAGGTTGTCGACTTCATTGGAACGACACAGGGCCACTTGCTGTATGAGTCCACCAGCAGCAAATAGGACACCTGAGAGAATTCAAACAAGTCAGCCGACACTAGCTGAAAGGGATGATCCGGTATACGGACCGGAAACAGCGGCAATCGCGGGTTATGATGACGATGTTCTTGACAAATGGTGCAGCTAGCCACTGCGTTGCGCACTTGTTCCTCCCACCCCGGCCAATACACAGACGACCTTGCCCGCAACACACACTTGGATTCGCCAAAGTGTCCGTCATGGACACCATCGAGCGTCTCCTTGCGTAGCGAAAATGGGACCACTAGCCTTGTTCCAACAAGAAGAACACCACCCACTGCCGTTAGATTATGACGCACGGGCCAAAACGGTTTCACTGAATCAGGACAATTGCGCCTGCGTTCCGGCCAGCCCTCTTCCATCACGGACTGAAGGAGCTGCAATGTTGGGTCTCGAGACGTAGCATCTGCATAGCGGCGACGAGTTGACTCAGCCGGCACAATGCTGGCGAGAACATTGTGGACTTGCTCCTCGCAATCCGCTGTAGCATCATCATCATAAAGACGAGGTGACGGGGCACGGCTGAGAGTATCAGCTATAAACAGTTCTTTTCCCGGTTTGTATACGACTTGAAAATCAAACCGCTGGAGTTGGAGTCGCATCCTCTGGATCCGTGGTGAACAGGCAGCGATCGGTTTGTCCAGTAGGCCCACCAACGGTTTGTGGTCCGACTCCACTATGACACGCTGGCCATAAACTATATTGACGGAATCGGAGTAGTCCAAACTGAATCGCCAACAGCTCCTTTTCAATTTGGCAGTATCGGCGTTGTGTTGGGGTTAGGGTGGTGGAGGAGAATGCCACCGGCTGCCCATCCTGGACTAACACAGCTCCGAGCCCTACTGGAGAAGCATCCACTGATACTAACACCGGCTTGGACACATCAAACAATCGGAGCACCGGTAACGACGAAAGGACAGTTTTCAGAGTTGCCATTGGCCTTCATCTGCTGTTCATCCCAGCACCAAGCAGCATCCTTCTTAAGGATGTCACGAAGAGGACGTGTTAGAGTGGCTAAATCTTTGCAGAATTTATCTAAATAAGTCACCATTCCCAGAAGACGCTGTAGACTCTGCTTGTCTGTTGGGTCAGGCATGTTGACTATGGCATCCACTTTTTCGGGGTCAGGTCGAAGAGTCCCATGACCAATGACATGGCCCAGCCACGGTAACTGCTGCATGAAGAAACGACACTTTTTAAGTTGTAGCTTTAAATTTTTTTTCATGGCACCGCAGCAATACCTGTTTCAGGTTCAGTTCCAGTTCCGCTATAGTTTCACCCGTGACCAAAAAATCATCAAAGTAGATGATAACACCGGGAAGATCACCGAAGAGATCCGACATCACCTGCAGGTATACTTCCGGCGCGGACTTTAGGCCAAACGGCAGCCGAAGATATTGGAATCGTCCTTTTGGAGTAGCCATTGTGCACAGGTAGGATGCTTCCTCGGTCAGCGGTATCTGATAAAAACCAGACGCTGCATCTAAACTGCAAAAATACTTGGCTTTGCCAACCTTGGCAAAGAGTTGCTCCACTGTAGGTACCGCAAAATGCTGCCGCTGTATTGCCCTGTTTAATTCTGACGGATCTAGGCAGATCCGCACATCCCCATCAGGTTTGCCTACTACCATCATTCGACTCACCCATGATGTTGGTTCTACCACTGGAGCGATGATCCCATCTTCCATCATCTGTGCCAGTTTGGCATATACTTTGTCTTCAAGCAGAAACGGCAACCGACCTGCCGCACACACAACTGGGTCCACAAAATTGTCACCGGTAGCTAGCTTAATGTCATATTGAACCGGAAGTTTTCCGATTCCTTGAAACACATCCACAAACTCCTTCGCGACGACTGGCAGCTCCACTGGTTGATCTACTGTCACAGCATGAACACGTTTGATGAGTTTCATTGCTGTACATGTTGGAAGGCCCAATATAGGTGGCTGGCCAGGTTCATCCACTACCACAAATTTCACTGAGTGCTGAGCGCCGCGACTGGTCACCGAGCCGACAAACACGCCCATGACTTTGAGGTAGCCACCTTTCGCGCCATAGTTCCGCACGCGAGGACCAGCACTCAACGCCACCACCCGTTGAACACGGCGAAAATCCTCAAGGGGAAGCACGTTGCAAGTGGCGCCAGAGTCAAGCTTGAATCTAATTGGGGTGCTGCCATCTATCGAGAGACTTTCATGCCATTCTTCTCCCTCTTCGGAACTTTTAAGTTCATGTGTTACATATTCCTCGTCCAGGAAACGGACATCTTCCCGTGGCAAGGCTCCTTCCGCTTCCACAGCATGCAACCGCTGCTGCATATACGTTCCTCGTTGGGCCGGCCTCTGACGAACAGCCGTCTCCGATTGGTTGGCACCTTGCGCCATCTGACGAGCAGCAGTGGAACTCGGGCGATAGGGTGGATTCTCAGCTTGAGAGCACCACCGGGCAAAATGACCGGTCTTGCCACATTGGTAACACGTGATGCTGTTTGCCGAGCAATTACCTTTCGCATGCTTACGGCCACAATTGGGACACCCGCCAAAAACAGAGTGCTGCTGCCCACTGGTTTTGTGCTGTCGATGTTGGTGGCGTTCGTGACTCGGCTTGTCTTTAACAGCATGAACAGCCTCAGGTGGGGACAAAATTTGGCTGAGCTGAATTGCTGATGTTTCACACGCACGAACGATTCCACAGGCACCGGCAAGAGACAAATTAGTTTCATATAACAGCTTCTCCCTAACAGGATCACTCGCCACCCCCAACACAATCTGGTCCCGTAGGATAGAGTTGACCATCGCTTCAGTGCCATAGTTGCACGACTTCACCATGCTCCGCAACTCCACCAACCAAGCATCAAAAGGTTCACCGGGCTTTTGGTGATGCTTATGAAAGCGGAAACGGTCAAATACTTCACTTTTGAGGGGTTCAAAATAATCAGACAAACGGTCAAGTACAGCTTTGATCTTTTTGTCATCACCCGGCGTGGCAAAGACAAATGTTCCATAGATCTTTAAGCCCTCTCTTCCCAACAAGGACAATAAAACACCAACCAGAACGTCTTCATCTTTCTCACCTTTGCGAGTGGCTGTGATTAACCACTCAAACTGAGTCCGCCATTGTTCCCACTCCAAAGCCAAGTTAGACGCTGAAAAATTAAACGGGTCTGGAAACTTCAACGAGGTTGCCATCGTGACTCATTAAAGAATGACCAGGCACGAGATAAACAAGAACCAGTAACGGATGGCTCTGATATAACTGGCTACAAACGAAGGAAAACCACGTGTGAAAACTATGGACTACAGGCGTACGTGCACCACTTCTGACACCATGTTGTAGTCTTGAGTACTAGTCCGTAACTGAGTGTATTGAGGCTCTGTGTTGGCTATCACCACCCAATGCTGACTCACCGACAGGTGGCCACATCTGGTGGTTGCTAGCTGAAGTATGATACATTACAACATAAGTCCTATCAAAAACATCTCTTAGGTAATGGACGGGTCCTTATTTATATACATCATCATATGTTGAAACTTAACTGTTCTTGCACTTGTGTGATTAACAGGTATATGAATTATATAAAGAATAGTGTGTCTTGGTTCATTACAGCTCATCTCATGACTTCTCATTTCATGATTCATGTATTTCAACACTCTCAGTTTTCAGGGGATATTCTAACCCTCTACGACGGGTATTCCATCTTCGAATACCCTTGCTTAGAACAGGTCTATAATAGGTTCAACCCTATTCGAAAGCATCGAATACCCATAGAAGAACCCTATGCGAATTCGATTACCGCTCGAATCCCCAAGTATTCGAAGGACAAAGAGTGGACGCATGCCTCACCCCTCTATTCTAATAGAATAGGGGGGGGGGGATGATGAATTTTCTTTTAAAGAAAATACCCGATTAATGGGCCGTATACGTACGATCGGTAATACACGTTGCCATCCGAAAATTTATCGCATTTATTTGTAAAATAACACTTGAAAAAATTATTTGGGAAAAAGACTCGTAAAAAGATCTTTTTATATATATTCATGATCATGATTATGATGCTGTGCACAGCAACGTTTCATATGTATAATTGATTATCAAATATTTGTTAACATTGATGAAATTTGGCAAACAGCATTACGCTTAGTTATTGAGGCTGTCATTGGAGACAATGAGTTAGTATTTGTGAGATCTTTAATGGATTCAGGCCCCATCTCAACTCTTACTGCAGAAGAATTGCAGTTGCGTTTCCAGTCAAGTAACATCCTTCCAGCTGTGATTTCTGACAAATTGTTCGGTAAGCAATATACCAATAATTTTATCTTATAAGTCTGTCAATTTTCGATGTTTGTTTTGTGTGTTACCCACTATTTTAACCATCTAATATGTCTGAAAAATCATTCAAATGTTTCGTGTGCTTAGCTATAGTGAGAGGTACTTTTTCCAAACTTACGAATCACTTACGTCTCTTTCATGGATTCCTAAAAACAACTGGGCGTAGCCGTAGAACTTTATATTGTGGGAATAATGATTGCAAAGCCGAGTTCAATAGCTTTGATAAATATAGAGATCATGTTCTAAACTGTACTGTGAAAGAAATTTACCCAGCAGTCAATGCTGAGGTAAACAATCATTTGTCAAGTAATAACAGTTTGCCCATGTCCGAACCAGACGATTCTGTTACAGATATTCAAGGAAGTGATGTAGATGTAGATACTGATGTAGATAAAAGGGCGACTCAAATATTTGCTGATTTTTTTCTTGAATTGAGGGCTAAACACAACGTCAGTCATTCTGCTATCGATTTCATTGCTAAAAATATTGGTGGGATATTTAATGGAATTGCTGAAGTCTGTGACTTGAAACAAGACTGGACAGTAGTGCTACCGATTGTTGAAAGGGTCACCCTGAGATTGAATTCTAATGTGAAAAGAAATCGTTATTATACAAAAAATTTGGGATTCGTTAAACCAGTACAAAAGTGTGTGGTTCTCGTCCTGAACTTTTTGTCAATAGCAGAGGGGAAACACATTCAAAATCGAGTACCTTTCAGTACATTTCTATTAGGGAAACTTTTAGTACATTGTTTTCAAACGCCGAATTTTACAAAAAATATTTCAGCGAATCTTCAAGTACTGACGGTTTTATTCGTGGGCACCGAGACAGTTCACATTTCAAAAACCATGAATTATTTTCTAAGGTTAAAAATGCTCTTCGTTTGCAAATTTTCTTTGATGAATGCGAGTGAACTAACCCATTGGGTTCAAAAACAAAAAAACATGAACTCGGTATGTTCAATTTTAAAATTTTAAACTTGCCTGAATGTGAAAACTCCCGTTTAAGCAATATTCACAGCTTTGCTGTGTGTAATAGTAAAGATTTAAAAGACTCCGAATTTCGCTTTGTTATTGACGAATTTATGAAAGAAATTAGATTACAAGAGTCGGACGAGGGAATGCTACTCGATATTCCTGACAAACCTGCTTTCAGGCTCCGAGGAGCTGTAGTTAACGTTTGTGCAGATTCAAAAGGCGCCCATCAACTATTTGGATTTGCCGGAACATCATCAGCTAAGTTTTGTCGTCTTTGTTTAATATCTCGTAAGGATTTAGAAAAAAGTTGTAAAATAGGAGTATTAAGAACGAAGGACAACTACAATTCGGGCGTAGTAAAGGTCAGTATCAGCAAAGACAACATTCCTCTGAGTGGCATTCAGTTTAACAGTCCCTTAAATCAATGTAGATATTTACACGTAGCCGAACATACAGTTCTTGATTGCATGCACGATTTCCTGGAAGGTATAATACCATTCATCATCAAACTAGTTTTGTTCATTTATGTCACAAGTTCTGATTACAACATATCTGCAGACTTTCTAAATAGCAGACTGAAAGGGTTCCAATTTAGTTTTTACGATGTAAGAAACAAGCCATCCCCCAAATTTAAAACGTCACTTTTGCGAAAGAAAGGAAATTACAACACCAAACAAAGGGTGTCTCAAAATTGGTGTCTAATACGAATGCTCCCACTTTTGATTGGGGATTTAATTCCAGAAGGAGATCCATATTTTTCATTAATTTTGATTTTACTCGAAATAATGGATATTGTTTTTTTACCAAGTGTTACAATGGAGCAGACCATTATTTTAGAGGATCTGATTCACCGAATGTATTCCCGATTTTATTCATTATTTCCAACAACGAGGCCAATCAATAAATTTCATCACATGGCCCACTACCCAGCAGCTATTCGGACTTATGGTCCAGCTGTTGGGTATTGGTGCATGAGGTATGAAGCGTACCATAACTTATGTAAACGTTTGGTTCATGTTAACTGCAATTTCATTAATATCCCCAAGTCGGTTGCCTATCACCTTCAAACAATTGCTTGTTTTAATCTTGCTAATAATTCACTGTTTCACAATGAGCTTCCCACTCTTGGTCCCAAGTCAGCAAAATCACTTGATTCTTATGAAACTGAATATGGATGGGTGAAATCAAAAGGGTGGCATTACCGCCCAGGATCAGTTATTTTACTCAAACATAGCTTTGAAAATCCTTCGGGATATCCCGAATTCGGCAAAATAAGCAAAATCTTTTATATGGATGCCAAAATTTATTTTGCTGTTTTAGTTCTAGAAACGATAACTTTTAATCAGCACTTTTATTCCTTTGAACTTCAACCTTACAATCCCATTCAGTCAATTCTCATTGCATTTGATACATTGAAACCTATTTCTCCAACATGGCTATTAAAATTTTTAATGATGCTGATAATATCAGCTTATTATTCAGCTTGTCTTTTTCAGACCCAGGTTCTCCAGATTTCGCGTCAGAACTCAATACTCCCACGTTTATTTTTCAAAAAGAAGCTGACGACGAGTTACATCCTCAAAAAGAAGCTGACGACGAGTTACTACATCCTCAAAAAGAAGCTAACGACGAGTTACATCCTGAAGAAGAAGCTAACGACGAGTTACATCCTGAAGAAGAAGTTGACGACGAGTTACATCCTCAAAAAGAAGCTAACGACGAGTTACATCCTCAAAAAGAAGTTTTTCCTCGAAGTTCCTCAAAAGAATATGACGAATTTCTTCTTCAAAAAGAATCTGACATTCCTCAAGACGAGGTTATGAAATGGCAAGGGTATGCCAATAAATAACTTAACGTTATGTTAAAGGAGTTTCAATTAGGAGCCATGCGAGCTTACAGTTGCAAGAAGGACAGCATCGTCATCCAAGCCACAGGAGCGGGAAAATCAACGTGCTTTCAGCTTCCTGCAGTGATGCTGAAAAATAGAGATATTGGACTGGTTATTGTCCCTACCGTCGCATTAGGGATGGACCACCTTGAAGCCTTTAAAGAATTAAAGATGGAATCGGTCTTCATCAGTTCTACTTCAACGAAAACTGACTATGACAAAGCCTTCAAATTATCTTCACGCGTCGCGAAAGTGATCATAGTAAGCCCGGAACATTTATTTGGGAATGACACAAATAGCGGAATATTGGACAGGCTTCTAGAAAACCCTGGTCGTTTGAAATTTATTGCCATTGACGAAGCTCATCTCATCTTTGACTGGTCAAGTTTCCGGAAGGCATTTGGTGTAGTGAAAAAACTTAAACAACTTTTTCCGGATTGTCCAAAAATTGCGCTTTCCGCAACATTGAAACCCAAACATCTGTCTGTTATGAGAAACGAAGTTTTGAAGCCCTGTCACCATTTCAGGAATAATCGATCGCCCCAATGTATCAATCAATGTTCGTGGGTACCGGAAATATTCTGTAGCAGAAGTTAGAAAACAAAATTCCAACGTGTGGGACAGCACAGCAAAGCAAATAGAAAAACTGATCGACGGCGAGAAAACGATTGTCTATTGCTCGTATGCATTGGAATGTGAAGAACTATCTTCTGCTCTTAACTCGAGAAATACAAACGCGTACGTTTACACGGGTAAATATCACATTTTAAAAAGTGATTATTAGTTATTTAATAGTTTTTTATAACATTTTAGGAAAGAATACTAACGCTGAAAGGAAGGAAGTTTACCATAAAATGAAGAACAATGAGATCGACATTATCGTAGCCACAAAAGCTTTTGGTTTAGGAGTTAACATTCCTAGCATCCGACATGTTGTTCACGTTGGTCTTCCTGAAAGTGTATCGTTGTGGATGCAAGAGTTTGGTCGGGCGGGTAGAGATGGCCAACAAGCCTACGCTCACTTGTTTTTCTGTGAACGCGAAGATTTAAAAAAAGTTAAATATTGGGCTAATTTGCGCCGACAAAGAAGAAAAAGACGCACGATTTCATGACTTCATCGACGTGTTGATCTATAAGTCAAGGTTATATACGGGGGATTGTCTGCGAGAATATCAGCACCATTATTTTGAAGAAAAAAGCATCTCAGCTCCGGTGATAAATCCCGACTTGTGCTGTACTGGCTGTCAAATCAAGAACTCCATCCCGTTAGAACCATCTGATAAGTTACTTTTAGTTGCCCAAACTTTATTTTTCCTTAAGGTATTCATTGATTACATTTAAAATTATGCTTCACTTTCTAATAATTTATACTTTCATAATCAGATGCACAAAATAACTCGAGTTTACGAGTCTCAAATCTTGGCTTGGATGTCCGGCACAGAAGAAAACTGGATGTGGTTCTATTTAGACTCCAGGATCACGAAAGAAGCAACTTTTGGATGTCTAAAAGAGATTCCCGAAACTGTACTCAAGTTGACCATAAAGGCAATACTGCGTCAGTGTCTATCACTGAAGTACGTTAACTTACAATTAAACGTTGTGCCCGGCACTCAGAACTTGGCAAAATTCTGGACCTTATCCGCCGAAGGAACAAAGGTTGCAAATGGAGAAGTGAATGCCCCAATGTTACCGGATCCCGTCAGTGTTGCCACTCGTCTATCACCGTATTTATTCTGATTAATTCTATACATGGACAAACTGATTAATCACACTTCTTCTTTTTCCTTAATTTAGCAGCGATGAAAACTTAATGGAGACTCCGAAAAGAAAAAGGAAAAGGAAATGTGATCAAGTAACCAGCAGAATCGTTACGATGATGAACGATGGACCTAAAACTTGGATTCAGCTAGAAAGAAAGGAACAATATGAAATGCTTGAATTTCATCATGACTCTAGAAAATTACTATACGTGAAGGACTACACACTACTAAAAGGATGCCCAATCAAACCGAAGAAAGATTACTTGTGGGAGGATATTAATCTTTCCAAAAAACAAAGTTTTCCTGTATTCAAGTTCCAATTCAAAGACAATCAGTCAGAATCATCCAGCTCCACGGAATCCTCTGAGTGCACAATATTGATGTACAGAGCCCCTTGCAATGGGGTGAAGGTAAATATGATTAAATTTGTGAAAACTACGAATTAAATAACATCTTGTGTGTTGCAGGTGTGCGAAGGACAAACTGAGGGGAAATGTCAATTCTCTGTTCCTAAAAGGGTACATATCAACAGATGTGTCGACCACCCCAATGCAAAGTTGATGGACAGCGGCCCATGTGCAGGCTATTTTCTATATCTTCGCCCAGAATCAGAAAAAGATAACAGAAGATGGCTCGCATTTTTATCTGCAGAAGGCTTAAAAGCAGTCCATTCTCACCCTTGCCCAGTCAGGTCGAAGTTGGGTAGTAAGCTGGAAGAGGTTATACAAGAAGCTGTGAAAAACGATCCGTCTAAAACCACTAAAGAAATTAGCAAAGGTATTATTCTTTATATTTTTGTGTGTAGGACTATTCTTAATTGCCATTTCATCGGTAATTTTTCTTTCATAATCTTTAGGTGTGGGTATGCCATGCAACCCTGCCAGTCTTTCAGCGGTTGCTTCGAATTTAGGCACCCTAGCCAATTGCGTAAAAAAAGCTAAGAGTGGCCTCTATTCCGGTGCTACTGATAGATATGTTATTGAAAATTTCAATCTGCTGATTAAGAATTCAATCGACGAAAAAGACGCTAAAAATGCGGAGAATGAAGAAACGGCCAAGGAAATATTAAATGCGTGTTCTCCGTATTGCAGGTACATCTTTCTAACAGAGTTTCATTGAGAATAACTGTCAATTTAACATATTTTTTTTTTTAGATTTTCTCAATTTGGTGAACCGTCCAACTTTTGCATTTTTGCCACACCGCAAATGCTTGAAGTGCTTAACGAAGCAAGGGTCGTTGAAGTGGACGTGACCTTTCCAGGTGCTAAATCTTTTCCCTATGTACTGAATATGGTGTCGTTTAATTACGAAACACTGAACTATCAAGTTGTAGCAAGGGTGTTGATGACCAGCCTCACGGTTTCCGCCTATAAGATGGCATTTGGAAAAGTTCTCGTAAGTAAAAATCAATAACTAAGTTTAAAGAAACATCATAATTGTTTAAAAATAATTTAGGAATTAACTACAAACATTCACCCGGAATTTGAAAATGGAAAGGATGTAAGAGGGTGGATCCTTGATTTTAGTTTGGCACAACGCCAAGGGCTAGAATCCAACCTCGTCGAAAAAGCAGACTTTATTCGAGGATGTGATGTCCATTACAAAAGAGGTGTAAAAAAATTGCCGACAAAGTTGCGGTTGACGTTCCTTCCAAATATCTTTTTAAAAAAATTGCTCATGCAATTCCGGTAAATGAATTTTCTTAAATTGGTGTAACGTGTGAATATTTTATACTGTGTCTATTCATAGGAACTACAAACACTAGACAATGTTAGAATGGCGTTTGAAATTCTGTGCGGGAAATTGGATTTGTCTAAGGCGAAAACATTCTTGTTGAAGGAAATTAAATGTTGGGCTAACGAAATCGATAGTGCCAACAACCAAGGGTGGGCAAAAGCCTGTGCATGGGCAGATTGGTGGGGGCAACCGAAAATTACCCAAATGTTTACTAAAAGCTTTACTGAAATGTCGGATGCTGATTGGGCGGTATGCCCAAGAACGACAAATGCTGTTGAGTCTCAAAATAAAAAGGTGATAAATTAAATAATAATAGCATTTTGTTGCTTATTGATTAAACTAAACTAACATCTTATTTATTTATTCAGGGGTGTTCAAAAACCAAATCCTTTCGTGATGTTGTAAGTAACTTTTATCTTGAAGACAAATCCATTTGTTTCAGCACCTTTGCTGTCAGAGAAGGAATTAAAACAGGCACGCCAATCGCTAGAAGACAAATTCAAAACGAAAAAAGGAGACTCAATCGCGACCGTCCCAAATTAATAGAAGATGACCAATCGCCGTGCATTACTCCATCAACGACAGAAGGAAAAAAATCTAAGTCTAAGAAGAGGAAATTACCAGCAACTCAAGGCATTTTTTTAAAAAGTAATTTCAATGCAACTTTTTTTTATTTTAAATATTGTTTAGATGCCGCTGAAACAAGTGAAGATGAAAATTTAGGAAAAACTGTTGTCATAGACACTTACGGAGCCCGTGGGAGGAAGTTTGGTTGGTGTAAAGCCACCGTCATTAAAAAGAAAGGCGAAGGATACGTAGCCAAGTATATATCGGACAAGAAAACAACATTTATTCCTGATATTAATGACTAGAAATTTGTCCGGTTTTATCAAACCGAAGAACTAGAAGCCTGACATACCATTCTTTAAATTATTACTCCATCTTTGCGTTTGTTGTTTTATGGTCAGCAATTGCAACAATAAAAAGAAATTTGTAACATCAATGTTTGGAGGAATTCTTGAACAATGGTTATTAGCGAGCTGACTCGCTATTTAAATTTTGTGTGTGGAAAGTGGCCTCGAAATTATGATTTAGCGAGTTCATTCGCTATAATTGGCAAGGACATGTGGGACCAAGTTTTGGTCCTAGGACCAAAAATTATTCAATAGCGACTGCTTTCGCTATTGAAATTAAATTAGTGAGTGCAATCGCTAATGTTGTTTTCGACAATGTTGCGACCAATTTCCGCAATTATATTACTTAGCGAATAGTCTCGCTAATGGAGTGCGCATTTGCTAGTGCATTGGCTAATTCACACACGTTTAGCGAATGCTTTAGCTAATGAAGTGACGATTAGCGAGTGCATTCGCTAAAATACACCGGATTAGCAATTGCATTAGCTAATCGAAAAGTTCCTTAAATAGTCTCGATTAGCTAATCAAAAACATCTTTAACAGATGTCGACTAGCTAACTTAGCTAACCAAGAAATCCCTTTTGAGAGACCTGCGAGGTGTATAAGCTACAGAACGATATGTTATGTCATATCAGATCGAGCATCTTCCTTGCAGAGTCACTCAAGTTTCTCTCGTGTTTTAAATGGTATGTTGTTTTCATTCACTTTTTTTTGCGCACTGTTTGTAACAATTACTATCTCTTTTGAAAAAATGAGATGGCTTGAAAATCTTTCAACGAGCGGAAGTGAGGACGAGAATTCAGGCGATGATGTCGACAACGTAGTACGTGTTGGAGAGATTGTGAACGTGACTAAGATCAAGGGAGAGAGGAAAGACAGTGAACTCTACAAGACGGGCGACATGTTTTTATTCCATACTGCTAAAAGATTGTAAGTTATAATCATTCAAATTTTTCTTGACTGATGTAAGTTCTACTAAAATTTCTGAATTGTTTCACAGGAAAACATCTGTTTTGTACCGTTGTCGGTGCTACAAATCGCATCATTGTCTGGCCCATCTAATTAAAATAGACGGTGTTTACCGCAAATCAGGGCTTCCACATAGCCAAGTGAAGAAGAAGATATCGGGAGAATTGAGTTTGTGAATGAGTGCTGTAAGCGAGTGATAGAACGACGTGCTCCAGGGGGCCTTAAAAGAATTTTTGAAGAAGTTCGACACGAGTAAGGATTCGCACTTGGATGTTTTATTTATTTCACGTAATAAATAATTGATTTCTTTCTAATCTATAGGCGCCCAGAAGTTATCGTCGGATTTAACGGAGCGCTTGAAAAACGGATGCAACGGACCCAACAAGAAAATAAGCCGCCACCTCCAAGGACATTCGACGAAGCTGAAGCTTTGCTTCGTGAGTTGCCACAATATCGGTAAGAGAAAACGATACATAACAAGTTATTTTTTTTTCTAATTCTGAAACTGGTTTTAGGAAAACTCGAGATGGTTCTGATGAATTCTTTAGGACCCGTGTTTCAACAGCTACGGGAACGGCTTTTATCTTTATTTCCGTGGCACTTTTGGGGGCTCTCCGTCGCACAAAACAAATTTACACTGATGGAACCTTTAAAACGGTTCCAAATTTGTTTTATCAATTGTTTACTCTGCATCTAAAGGCGTATAAAAAGGTCTGTATTCATAATTTGTTTGATTGGGTGCAAATTATTAACATTTTTTTTCTTTACTTAGCCATTTCCAGTAGCTTACGTTTTAATGAGCGAGAAAACGCTACCCCTGTATAACCTGGTTATGGAGGAAATAATGGAAGCTGTCCGTGGACTTGGTGACGAAGAAGGTCTGGCTTGCGAAAGAATCATTTCTGATTATGAAAAAGCCATTTTGTCTGCATTAAAAACATCATTTCCGGCTGCGCATGCGCGTGGCTGTTGGTTTCACTATGGACAAGTAAGTAACAATCATAATTTTTACTGTGCTTCGTTATATTCAGTATTTTTCTGTAATAGGCAGTTTACAAGAGAGCTTGCAGAGAGGGTTTAACCGTCTCCTATAGATCGAGACCGGTAGTAAAAAGAATTGTAAAGATGATTATAGCCCTGGCGTTACTTCCTGCTGACCAGATTTACACCGGTTTTTTGGTAAGAAGAAGAAAATTTAATTTTTTATTGAAATTTCATAATAACGTAAAAATGTTATTAAATTGCAGACAATTCAACGTGAAAATGCTGCCGATTTACGATTGGAATCTCCGGAAATTTAGGAAGCTATGCAGTGATTTTTTCAGTATTGGGCAGGTTACTGGCTGGTTACTCAAACACCAGCTCGTATTAGCGTCCATGGACGACGGAACCGGACCAATAATGACGTGGAGTCATGGAATCGTTGGTTTAATGCACGCTGGCATGGACATCGACAAAACTTTTGGGACTTTGTTTGTAAGTATAGTTACTACTATAATCAATTATGTTTTTTTTTATGTTTATTCACTCTTTTATGAATTTTTAGTTCATTTTCAAGAGTGTGAGGAATCTGCACGCCTTGATTTCATCGCTCTTAGTCAAGCGCAAGACATTCGACGAGAGGCTGTGTCAGTACAGGCGGCAGAACGAGAACGACTGATCATTCCGATGGGAACAAGACTTAGAAGATGGCCTTATATCTCAATATGAATTCCTACATCAATCAATGTCCTGCTTTGAACCTGCTGAAGTAAATATTACTTGAAGACTATTGAACTAGGATTTTCCTGAAGATCGTCCTGAGGCTCCAGCTCGCCTGCACCGTCACCGTCAGGTTCACTTGAACGAACCAGTTATAACACCACGAGCTCGAGCAGTTCAAGCTAGAGTAGGAGCTGCTCATCAACGAAGAATTCCTCCTCTTAATGATGAAGGGCAAGCTGTTGGTCAACGTCGAAGAGTTGGTCGTCCTGCTCGACGAAATCCAAATCAAATTGCTGATCCAATAAAACAGCCAGCAGCTCAAGAGCGCCCTGTACCTGAAGTGCAACCTTTGGTTGTTCCATAGGTTCCCATTGCTGAGCCTGTCGCTGAAGAGCATCCTGTACCTGAGGTTGAAGTGCAACCTTTGGTTGCTGCAGTAGTCCGTCGACGTGGTCGTCCTAGACGAAATCCGCATCCAAATGCTGTACAACCTGTCGTTGAAGGGCATCCTGTCCCTGAAGTTGAAGCGCAACCTTTGGTTGCTCCATTGGTCCGCCGACGTGGTCGTCCTCGACGAAATCCGCTTCTAATTGCTGAACAACCGGTAGCCCTGCCAATAGCTGCAGATGAAGTGCAACTTGTTGCTGCTCCTCATAATATACGGTGTGCCGTATGTTTATTTAATGCTGTAAATCGTATTTTTGTACCTTGTGGCCACACCTTCTGTAGTGAGTGTGTTGAAAGATTTACTCGCAATTATCCTTTCTCACAATGTCGTACGCCATTTCAAACAGCGTTGGTGTTTTTCTTGCCTTAATCACTCTAATGTATTTAAAAATTTGTAATTACCCAGAAAATAAAATACAGCAAATTAAATATAAAATATTGTTCATTATCTTGTTCCGGAGTGCAATGTAAAAGTTCGTCGCTATAGGAATCCGAAGTGCATTAGCGTCTTTGGACACTTGAATCGGCTCTACTGTCCATGAAAATAATTTTAAAGTCGTTGTGATTTCTATTGTAGGGCATTTCAAATATTTAAAAATTAATGGAGTTCTACTGTCAGGAACAAAAAAAAATTAAAAAATCGTCGGAGTTCTATTGTCGGGCAGTGGAGTTCTACTGTCGCGTACTGGAGTTCTACTGTCGGGCAATGGAGTTCTATTGTCCGATATTTTTAAAAATATTTACTGCTGGAGTTCTTATGTCTTTGGAGTTCTACTATCGTTGGGGTTTCTGTCGGGTCAATTTTTTTTAAATTTAAAAACTTTTCGGGTTCTGTTTTGGTTTTTGGTCTTTCCCGGGCTTTTTTGTGTTCATAGCTACTCAATATGCTTTAATATTTCTTACTAGCGCTAACCGATGATGATTTAAATTAAACAGAAACGATAGCTTCTATGAAAAGCTATTGATTGACGTTATTTTATTGCTGTAGAGTTATAGTTACTACTTGGTAATTTCTGTTACACTTATGGCAGTAAATTACTTATTAATTTAAAAAAAGTTTACGATTCTAATTACGGCATAGCAATAATTCAACATTTTACGTATTGTGTATAGAATTTCGCGCCCTACAAGCTGACGATTATAGATCTGGTACTCTTGAACTGTATTTTAATAAAATATATATTGAATTATTTTCTCGCATCCTGTCGCGGTCCCCTTCCATCGCTAATATTATTACCACTCACACGTACAGCCAGGGTATGTTCCGATAGCTGTTATTCAATTTATAATCATTACGTTTATTCATCGATATCGTTAAGCTTGAAAATATTAATTGAACATCATAATTATATAAAACCTATCCCATTACTCCATGGCAGAAGCAAATCTATACAGCTTCATTATCGCATCTGCATGATGCCCAAGGGGATCAATACCACAAGCTTTGCATCCGGCCAAAAATCGAAGTAATAGTTTTTTTTGACCGTGTGACGGTTAAATTCAAACTCTTTACGGGCTCTGTCAATCAGAACTCGGTTGATCGTATTGATCTAAATAGAACAATTTGTTCACATTATTAATACATTTAAAAAATTTATAACAAAACCAACCCTATCGTGATGACGAGACATTTCTTCTATAGCTCCGACGAAAAGGAGGAAAAAGAAGACGACAAGTTCGACTCCCTAGTAAGGCGGAATACTTTGCGCCCCTTTGAAGAGTCAGGGAAGAGACAGTGGCCGAGAGAGAAGAAAGAAGAGCCAGAGAAAAGTAGGAAAGAAGAAGAAGAGGAAGTTGTCGGATCGGCAAAAAAAGAGGAAGAACCATTACAATTTCGAAAAGGAAAGAAGAAAACGAGAAGCCGCAGCAGCAGCAGCCATTTCTTCCGGGCCAGCTAGATCCGTGGTATTTTCCTCAACAGGTCCGTCTCTTATTTCTGCCCTTCATCTTCCCCGGTTGTTACTTCTACCCCGTCGTCTGCCCCGTCTGTTATTTCGTCCCCGTCATCTTCCCCGGTTGTTTTTTCCGCCCCGTCTGTTGCAGCTGCTCCGTTTGTTATACCCGCCCCGTCTGATGTAGCTGCCCCGTTTGCTATATCTATCCCACTTCTGACACCAAATGTAGAGAAATAATCCAATGGCGACGATGTAACACAGTGTATTCGCTTTCGCGCCCAAACAAAAAAAGGAATTTACACGGAATAGAGCGACCTGAGCTCCGACCGCTTCGAGTTTCCTTCAACGACTCCCGAACTGACTGTGGGGGGTCCCCTTTTATACTACATCAGGGATAGGGGCAACATAGGACAAGGGGAGGAGCCAATCAGGTCACGCCACGTGACCTGGAATATTCTAAACTGAGTGCAGTCTCGCGCCATCTAGCGCTCGGCCGAAGAATGAGGACAACATCAATCTGACACATCATAACACTCGTCCATTTCTGACAATTTCAAGGCTCCTGCCTTGAATCATATTATTTAATCTTCAATACATGTTGAATCTCTAAACATCACATATGCAAAATTACTCGTTACACATACCAAATTACCAATTGCACATACAAAAATACATATCGCACATACAAAATTCATATTGTACATACAAAATTGAATAATTAATTTTAATTTAAATCTTGCTGACGCCAAAAGGGAGGACGTGTCCGTCTTCCGGCATGGGTTAATGTTCCAGCGGGCAGCATCGCAGGTTCATCCATCGGCTCGGAAATTATTCCCTGGTGGTTCATCGTTTCCGCTTGCGGATGAAATCGGGCTTTCTGCAATGGTTCCTGTGTCGCTTTCGAGTGGGTAGATTTCTTCTTCAGTGTCGCTATCGGACGAGGAGTCTTCCGGCAGCCATTCTGTCTCGCGAGGGAGGTAGAATGGTCTCATCTGCGCAACATGCGTGTTAAAACACCGCCACACCATCCTTTTTCTTTTCGTTGGAGAATCTTCAACTAGGTTAGTAGTAGGACAGACCCTTTTGATAATTTCGAATGGTCCGATGAATTTAGGAAGTAGATTCTTAGTTCTTCCATTTCTTCGGATGTTTCGTCGTACCAATACTAATTCTCCTTCCACATATTCTCGAGCGTTTCTTCTATGTGGATCGAACAGCTGTTTACTCCGATCTTGTGAATCTTGGATATGTTTATTTGCTTCCGCTCGCCAACGAGCAACTCGACGAAAGAACTGTTTGACTCTTTCTGGTGGCTTTATCCAGCCAAGGGAAGGAATTTTCGTGGGACACGATCGGTATTCTTCCGTACACTAGCTCGAATGGGGAGCGCTTAGTTGTTGACTGTCGAGCGGAGTTTATCGCTAATGTGGCCATCGGTATATGGAGATCCCAGTCATCGTGGGCCAGGTTTACGTAACTTTTTAACGCGGACACCAAAGTCTTATTCGCTCGTTCAACTTGCCCATTGGTTTGAGGCCTTTCGCAGGTTGCTAAAACGTGATGAATGCTGGATTTTTCCATGTCCATGGCGAAGGATTCTGATGTGAATGCAGTTCCTTGGTCGGTGATAATTCTTCTCATGAAGCCATGTTGTGGAATTACCGCCTGGTTGAGAATCTCTACAACTCCCCTTGTTTTGACGTCGGGACATGGAGCAACGATTATCCATTTACTTAGGTAGTCCATTATAACGAATGCGTGTACATTTCCTCTGGGGGTTTGCCGAAAAGGTCCAATATGGTCCATGCCGAGAGTATGAAAAGGCGAGCTGGGTAATGGTATGGACATAAGCTGTCCTTCTGTTCGACCAGACACCGGTTTGTTGAACTGGCAGACTCTACACGACGATACATACGCTTTTACTGATTTCCAGGAGCCTTTCCACCAGTATCTTTCTGCCACTCTATGATATGTTTTGGTAATACCCATGTGACCGGACGAGGGATCATCATGACAAGCGCTTAGTACTTGTCTTCTTAGGAATGAAGGAACCACCAGTAGGAGTTTTCGTCCTGTTTGACGATTTTTTCGATACAACACATCCTTTCTTAATACAAACGTATCGCTTGCGGCGGCACCGTTTTCTCTTAACTGCATTCTGATTAATCTTGTAGCTCTGTCATCATGTTGTAGGAGGGCGATTTCTTCCGGAGGATGGAAGCTTCCTACCATGGCACAACACATGGCCTCGGGTTAGTTCGTTTCTTCTGATTCTCCGACTGGGAAGCGAGAGAGAGCATCTGCTACGACGTTTAAGTGGCCCTTGATGTGTTTTATCTGTATTTGAAATTCTTGGAGTGCCAGGATCCAGCGAGCGTATTTTCCATCGATGTCCTTTTTGGAAAATAGCCATTTCAGTGCGGAATTGTCGGTGAAGACTGTGAAATTTCTTCCGTATACGTATGGCTTTAGTTTATCCAAGGCCCATACTAATGCGAGGCACTCTAAAGCGTTGCTGTGGTAATTGATTTTCGCTTTCGAAGTCCTTCTACTAATGAAAATTATCGGCCGGTCCGTTTTCCCTTTGACTCGACTCAGCACAGCTCCTAGACCATGTTTGCTGGCGTCGGTTTTCAAGATTAAGTCTCCATCATCGTCATCGTGTGCTAAGGTTGGAGCCGTCAGGAGGGCGTCTTGCATCTTCCTCATGGCCTGTTGATGCTTTTCTTTCCAATCCCAAGTTACACCTTTTTTGAGCAACTGGTGTAAGGGGGAGGCCAGAAGGGCGAACTGATAAATGAACCTTCGATAGTAAGAGGCTAAACCGAGGAAGCTTTTTAGAGACGTGACATCCACTGGTGTTGGACATTTGTCCAGCGCTGCAATCTTTTGTGGATCTGGTCGGAGGCCATCACCATCTACCAGGTGTCCCAGGAACTTGACGTGTGAGACACAGAAGTTGCATTTTTCCACATTAAGTGTTATCTTTGCACGCTGGAAGGCAGCGAGGACCGCTTCTAGACGTTCTTGATGTTTTTTGAAATTTGCACCGAATACCAAGATGTCGTCAATATACGCGAGGCAGTGTGTCCATTTCAGATTGAGAAGTGCGAGGTCGATTATTCTTACAAACGTTGCGGGAGAGTTACAGAGCCCGAAAGGTAAATATTTAAACTGGAAAAGACCATCGTTCGTCACGAATGCTGTTTTCTCCCGGTCCTCAGGGTGTACTGGTACTTGCCAAAACGCATTCTTGATGTCCATTGAACTAAAGATTACTGCACCGGCCACTCTTTGAATAAGGTCGTCTGGTCTAGGCATTGGATAAACATACTTTTTGGTGACCGAATTCAGTGTTCGATAGTCCACACAAAACCGTAGGTTACCGTCTTTCTTTTTAATAAGCACTACATTAGCACTCCATGGACTGTTAGATGGCTCGATGATTCCTTTTGACAGCATACTCTCCACTTGATCTGCTACTATTTGGCGCTCGTATGTAGAGACTCGCCGAGGTCGTGTGCTTATGGGACGAGACTCGCCTGTGTCGATGCGATGGGCGTAGCCAGCATCTACTCCGACTTTTCCCTCACTGGAGAAGCATTCGGCATATTTGTCCAGGACTGTATATAGCTCTACTTTCTGTTCGTTCGAAATAGTAGTTTGGCTGGTCATTCTCTGTTTTATTTCGTATGATAGACCCGCGTTTTCTTCTAAGAGACTGCCACATATCCCTTCGTTATCTGTTGCGTCTTCGCTAGCACCCCATGGACTAATTCGGGTAAGCTTTTGACCCTTTTTAAGTAGCAGCGGTTCATTTGACAGATTCGTGACTGGAACGCGGACATGAGTTCCTTCTATGTTTACCAGACAGTGCGGTACTACCCATTCTTTGCTGGGAAAGGCTGAATGGGCCCTCTCCACAATTGCCGTATGACTGTTTGATTCCTCGATGCTTATTCAGATGAATTTCATTGTTCTGGCGGGAATAACACATGTCTCTTGCACGTATCTTACGACATGAACGGGTGGTGATTCGGGTGAGAGAGTGATGGCGGCCAGCAACCCGTTTTCATCGTCGATTTTCTCTTCTATGGAGTTTTTAACCTGTCCCGAGCTTTCGGGATTTGCTAAGATATCACAGATAGGTAATTCAGGGAACATAACAGCTTCCATTTGAAACCGATCATGGAGGCTTGGTCGGACACCTACGTTGCTTTTACCCATCCAATCAACACCCAAGATTAGTGGGAACAAAGATTGTTCTACCACCCTTACTTTGTGTAGGTCCACGACACGGTCTTTGAATCTAATTGTTAGCGAGATTTCTCCCACTACGGCAACCCGTTCTTTGTTAAAACTCAACAAAGTCCCTCCTGTTAGATGTTCATCTTTTAGTAAATGGTGAACCATTTTTGTTTCGATTACGCTGTACATGGCTCCTGTATCGACCATGGCCTTTACGGGGCCCACTCGTGCGACATGAACTTCGATTAGAGCCAGATTGGTCTGTTTGAGGACTTTTTGCACATTTATTGCCGCTCCTGCCCCAATGGGGCGGCTTGCCCATTTCCCGAATTCGGTTTTGACCAACGTGGGTTAGGATGGGGGCAATCTCTTGCAAAGTGTCCAAATCCGTTGTAATTGTAACATTGGATTTCGTTTCTTGTACCTGGGGGACGTCGATCAAACGAGACTTGTTTGATCGCGGGTTTCACCGGACCAGATGTAGTAGATTGGTTTGCGCTTCGGTTCAGAAATGACACCTGATTGACGAGTGTTTCTATTGCCTGAGACAAAGAATTAGAATCCTTCGTGCTCATGGGAGGTGAAACACTACTCGCTGACAATGCCGTTGAGTCTGTAGGGGACTCGCTGATAGATTCTAGCCGACGAAGTTCGGTGAGGAAAGCATTAACTGTCGCTGGCGGATTACCCATCATCACTGATCGTATTTCGGGACGGATTAGTCCGCGGATGAGGAAAGGAATCAGCTCTCCATCGTTGATAGGAATAGCTCTGCGGCGGCATAATTTGACTTTATCCAGTACATAAGCCGAGCCAGTTTCATTCGGCAATTGTTTTCTTTCTTCTACTTGTATTTGCCACTGACTTTCCGTTAATTGTATTTCAAAGGTTCCACATAAGTTATTCAGCCAGTCGGCCCATAGTGGTATATTTGTTCCTATTTCTTCGGTGCCAGGTGAGAGCCTTACCGTACAAGGAGCTAATGGCGGCCCTTCTCTTGTCAGCATCTTGCCAACCTTCTGCTAATGCTTTTCGATTAACCAGTTGTAGCCAGTCTTGTAGTGATTCGTCTTTTGATCCTGAATATTTGACATCGGAGTCCAGCGTAGTCCGAATCGCTACCGCTGGGGCCGGTACTGGATTCACGGGGGCAGCTACGACAGGTGCTGCAAGTAAATAATTCAACATTTTACGTATTGTGTATAGAATTTCGCGCCCTACAAGCTGACGATTATAGATCTGGTACTCTTGAACTGTATTTTAATAAAATATATATTAAATTATTTTCTCGCATCCTGTCGCGGTCCCCTTCCATCGCTAATATTATTACCACTCACACGTACAGCCAGGGTATGTTCCGATAGCTGTTATTCAATTTATAATCATTACGTTTATTCATCGATATCGTTAAGCTTGAAAATATTAATTGAACATCATAATTATATAAAAGCTATCCCATTATTCCATGGCAGAAGAAAATCTATGCAGCTTCATTATCGCATCTGCATGATGCCCAAGGGGATCAATACCACAAGCTTTGCATCCGGCCAAAAATCGAAGTAATAGTTTTTTTTTGACCGTGTGACGGTTAAATTCAAACTCTTTACGGGCTCTGTCAAACACAACTCGGTTGATCGTATTGATCTAAATAGAACAATTTCTTCACATTATTAATACATTTAAAAAATTTATAACAAAACCAACCCTATCGTGATGACGAGACATTTCTTCTATAGCTCCGACAATCTTTTGCTGTGAAGTACCACTAGTCTTGTGACGAATGTGGTAATATAATAGAAGCCACTGCTCTTCAAAAAAATAGTTTACATTCGTAACCGATCCCGGCCAATAGCCAGAAAGAACATACTCGGCTACAGTAGGGCTTCGAGATGCATTGCATTTTGTACATTCAAAGACTGTGGAAAAGCAATCGAAACGTCCTACAAAATAACACATCCTTTATTATTATGCATCCTAAAAATAATTCATAAACACATCCCATTACCAAGATGGTTGATTAAAGAGGTCCTGGTGTTGCTAGCTACTGATTGAATGCACCCAATCCCAAAGCAATTCTCGCATCTGCCGGGAACAAACATTGGCAATGGAACTTCTGAAATAAAGGTAGAAAAATATGCATGATTAATACAATTAATAGACTAGAATGACAACTAAATGAAAAACTACTATAATACTCAGAGTTTCTAAGTTCCCCTCATTTGTCAGGAACTCGGTGGACTGAAGCGTGATAAAGGCAGTTGTTAACTTTTACATTTCCGCTGATGAGTGACTTGCTTAGTATGAATGGTTTTGTCACAATTTGAACAGAGGTTGTATCTGCAAGTTTGACACCGTACAAATGCCTGGTTTTGGCACAGTGAGCACAAAGCACCCTTGTTTATACAAGAGCTCTTGATGCTTTCTTCATATATCTCATCTCTTCTTTCCTTCCACCTTGTATCCTGTGCTTCCACAAGATTTTTCCATGTAGTTAAAAATGTTTGATAGTCAGCTCTAGATGTCCTTGATTTCACTATAGGAACATCATCGACTACCATCTCCTCAATATTTCCTGTAAAATTTTTAAACATTTAGATACATTCTTGAATGAATTGAATTGTTTAATTTATACCGTTGAAGAAATCTGAACCTCTACTGGCTGGTGGACAAGACTGAGCCCATTGGACATGAATTTGATTTCCATTGCCATTTTTTTGGCTAGTCGATTTCACTCGAACCCCATTCATTTTGACGAAGCATTTCATTCTTTCAGGATTCCCTGCTTCTTCTCTTTTCTTGACCCGCAACTTTCTTTTCCTATCTGAAGCATTCTTCATTGTAAAGCTTTTTGTTATCGCTGCTAACTTTTCTTTTAATGACGGACCCGGCTGAGATTTCCCTACCTCCATTTTAATAATTTTTATTAAATAAAGGGCTCAATATAAGCACAGAAACTAAAAGATATCGAATGCAAAATTGAAACAGAAAACAATAACACAATGAAATCAGGTGATACTAAACGGTTATACCAAACGAGTTTCTTGAATTTTAATAAAAAATAAAACAAAACGTGAATCGCAAGCTTGTAGCGTAAGCTAAAATTTCTAAAAATAATACAAATAATTTGAACGATCAGCTGAAGCCATTATTCAGCGTTTTCTATTAATAAATCAATGCATGATTTCTTAAATTGACGGCCGCGACGGCTTTCAATTCAAAAAGTACCCACCCTAGTGACCAAACAACGCTAACCGTCCACAGACTCTAGTCTACCCTCGTACCTAATCGCCTACCAGGAAAAGGTCCGAGGTTGGCGTCGAGTCTTTGAGACTGTGTTCGAATAGCGAACTAACTCGCTACTAGCTAATCGGCCGGGCAGCCAACTTCTCACAATAGCGAAGTAGTTCGCTAATCACCGGGCCCAGTAGTCAACTGACTCGCGCCATCATGCGGCCATTAGCGAAGTAGTTCGCTACTGCATATCATCCTACATTTTGAATAGCGTATCACTTCGCTATTATAAGTTCCCTACATTTTCTATTAACGAAGTAATTCGCTAAAAAATTCCCAAATCGTGGCATTTCGCTAATGTGAATGGATTTTGGGAATTTCGGCTGCCCGACCGATTAGCTAGTAGCGAGTTTAATAATAATTAATATTAATTAATATATTAATTAATTAACCTTTGTTTTTCATGTTTATTTATTTATTATTATTTATGTTTACATTTATTGTTTCTAACTTACAATTTTGTTAATAAACTATTTATACCTTTATTATATCGTTTTAAATTTTATAACACAAGAATAAATTAAATATTGGTGTGTTTTCATTACAACTATTGTGAATTGTCACTTACGGGCAATTGGGTTAGTGCGGGTTCGAGAAAAAAGGTTCCAAAACCCGATTTTGGGAGAATCGGGAAAACTATATGTCCAAAAGTTTAAATAATTATAGAAATTGATAAATCTTGATAAGATCTATCCAATTCTGCAAAAATATTGCTTAAGGTGTACTAATTAGGAAAGTAAATCTCTTCGCCATTTTTCGGGTAGGTCGGTGCGGTTTAGCGGGTCAAAGGTACCCCCCCCCCGAAAAATACGTAATATTTCAAAAATGAATAAATTTTGCCTAAATTAATAGCTCTTGGTAAGGGATATCCATTTCTGTAAAATAATTAACATTATTTTCATTAAAAAAAAATTGGACAAGAAGTTGTTTGTAGTTTTTGCGCTCTAGATATATACTAGATCCAATAGACTTAAGTAACAATATGAATTTTGTTAAACTTTTTGTGTATGAATATTTTTTGGTTATTGTTCGTTTATTGTTTTTAACTTAATTTATTTATGCTATTACACTACTTATACCTTTATAAAATCGTTTTTCCATTTATAAAACAGGAATGAATTAAACCTCGGAATGTTTCCATCAGAATTATTGTGAATGATACCTCATGGGCAACTGGGTTGGTGCAGGCTGGAGAAAAATGGTTTCAACACCCGATTTTGGGAGAATCGGGAAAACTCCAAAAGTTTTAACAATTATAGGAATGGATATATCTTAATAAGATCTATCCATTTCTGTAAAAATATTGCTAAAAAATTCCTTATTGGAGAAGTAAATCGCTTCGCCATTTTTCAGGTAGGTCGGTGCAGTTTAGCGGGTCTAAGTTAACCCTTATCTCCCAGTAATACGTGAAATTTAAATAATTTTTTGTGGGGAAACTACAGTACCCACCAAACGATTAGGTACACCCCCGTTTTTTTGGTGCATTCTTATGGCGCTACGGGTCTTAGGAAAACTTGAATATCTTTTTACTGATAATTACTAATTTTTTTTTCTTTTTTCTTCTATCAGAAGAGAAAGTGTTCTAAAAGTTATCATAACATGAAAAAATTTTAGAAATTACAACCAGCGCGCTAAATTATCGTTCACATGATTAGGTACACCACTTTTCTCCCCATAAATGCCATGTTAATACCGGCGTTTCCAAAAATATAAATAAAATACTTCAAAACATCATTAAATAATTTTTTTAATGCCGAAAGACGCTTTTTCTTTACTCTATTAGAATATAGTGCATGTTTTTGAATTATTTGGACTAAAAAAATGCTTCCCTTTACCCCAAAGTGGTTATACTCAAATGATTTACAGAGAAAATTTAGATTTGTGCTTGCGCCACCAGGGGCACTGGGATCAATTTCAAGTGCTCAGATTCTGTTTTCTTTAAACACATTTAGAATCATGTGTCGCACCCTCACTTACAGCTATCACAAATTCCTACAGGTTATGGGCCCAGCTACGCGCTACCTACCTCGTGGATACTAAAGAATGAACACATCAAAAGATGTTTCTCACGTCGCCAAGTTCGATGGCCAAAACTATTCATTGTGGAAGCTGGGACTATGGGTCCTGCTCGAACAACACGACCTCATCGACATAGTTACTGGAGGTTACACCATCCCTGGAATTATGGAAGATGCTGAACGTGATGCTCAACTAGCAATCATAGTGTAAAGAACCAAAACAATTTTTTCTTTATTATTTTCCTTATTTTTCCCTACCCTTTATTCTTACGTAACATTAATTTTTTATACGCCCCTCTTTTTTATGTAATTTCTTCCTTAGACGTCTTACAGACTGATTTACCCTTCAAACAAATTTTCAATTTTTTTTGATGAAAGGCTAATTTTGCCGATTTTTAAAATAAACAATGCCGATCAATCTTTCGTTGCGAGGGGATGAAATCCTAGCCCGGGGGAAGAATAGAAGGGAAAAGCAAAAGGGGAAGAAAGGGGGAACAGAAGTTCCGACGTACGTTTTATTTAAAAAATCGGCAAAAATCAGCCTTTCACCAAAAAAAATTGAAACTTTGTCAAAATGTAGACGACTATGTCGTCTACCGTTTGTAAAAGTTTCAAGTAATAAATCATATATTGGAATTTTTAATAATTTTTTCAGTAACATACACTTTAGCATGGAAACATATGGCGAGCGCGCCGATGTTTCCAAACTTTATACCTATGACTTTGGGGCTAAACTTCTATTCACAAAAATTTCAAAAAATTCATGGTGAAAGGAAATTCTTTCCTCAACAAGAGGATTTTTTTGGATTTGCTTTGCGATAACTCAAACGTGAGTTATCGCGTAAAAAAGGGAGACACTTCGGCCCGTAAGCCGCCGTGTTAAAAGCGCGGAAAAACTCGTCGTGTTTCCAAACTTTGTGTGGGTACTGTATATTATCTATTTATGTAGTTGTTACAACAACGACTGCTCATTGATTGTACAACTGCACACCAAATGTGGACTACGCTTACGGCTCAACATCTGGAAAGGGGATCTGACAACCAACATGACCTTTTGATGCGGTATTATGAGTACAAATACCAACCTGAAACCGACATGAAGAACCATATTGCCAGCATAAAATCCATTGCCCACCAATTGGGGGAAGTTGGACGCCCCATAGAGGAAAGAGAGCTAATCACCAAGATCATTAGCACCCTCCCGTTTGACTACAAAGCTTTTGTCTCTTCATGGCAACATGTGGCAACAGGAAAACAAACATTATTGACCATCACCTCCCTCATATTACAAGAGGAGAGAGAGTTAACGAAATGGAGCCCAAAGCCAAGTGATAGCAAGGATTCTGCATTTCAAGCTCAAAAGCAGTACGAATCCCAGAGATCCTCGGGTCATTATCAGAAACGTAATTATATAATATAGTTCTCATGATTCAATTTATCTAAAGGTCTTAATATTCTCAAACAAATAAAGAAAGAGGAAGGGGAAAGAACCACTCTCAACACCCGAAAGGTCTGAGTCAGAAAAATGGACAAGACCGGAACAAAGGAGACAAACCGATGCACTGCTCATACTGTGGCTTGACAAACCATGAGCTGGAGAACTGTTACACAAAGAAACGTCATGAACGAACTGATTTCGAACGTGCTGAACTAGCCAAGAAGATGAAGATGGGCGATGGGTCTGCCAATGTGGCATATACTCAACACAATGAAAACATTTAAACTTGAATCTAAAAATTGTTGTGCTACATTCCAGAAATACAATGAAAATCAGAACTCCAGCTCGTTTCCTAACACCTCTCACCTTGAAACTCGAAGTACTGGTGATTGGTTTGCCGATTCTGGAGCGACACAACACATGTCGGATCAAAAGGATTGGCTCATGGATTTTGTAACTGTACCAGATGGCTCCTGGAATGTCGATGGAACTGGTTCGACCAAATGTTCAGTTAGAGGCTACGGAGATGTCAATATTTGGACTGAAGTAGATGGCGACAAGAAGACCGCAACCATCAAGAAAGTCTTATACGTGCCAGGGCTAGGTTTTAACCTATTTTCTATTGCCGTAGCAACAGACCTTGGATGGAAAGTCACATTTGTCGACACCATGGTCCACATTGCCTCCGAGAAAGACATAAAAATCCTAGTTGGAGAACAAGTAGGCAGGAATTTATATCTCTTAGCCATTCAAGCTCGATACAAGGAGGAGCCGACAAGTTTTGCACTGGCATCCTCTGTTTCACCTGCCATTTTCACGTGGCATCGTCGATTGGCACACCTAAACTACAACACCATCGTGAAAATGTCGTCAAGTGATGTAGTAGAAGGTCTGGACCTAGCAATAAAACCATCCCACCAGAACCCTGCAACGGTTGTGCATTTGGCAAGCACCAAAGATCACCTTTTCCTATTGGTTGGACTCGAGCAACTTACACTAGAGAAATGATCCACTCTGACCTCTGCGGCCCAATGGAAGTGGCAACACCAAATGGGTCCCTCTACTTTGCCCTATTCATTGATGACTATTCAGGATGGCGATTCATTTCATTTCTAAAGACCAAATCTGAAGCTGTGGATTGTTTCAAAGAACTTATCCATGTCATCCGTGGAGAAACAGGCAACCTAGTACGCATCTTCCAGACGGACCACGGTGGAGCATGGTCCAGCTACGAGATCACCACCTGGCTGACCCACAAAGGCATCCGCCATGAGACTAGTGTCCCAAATACACCTGAACAAGATGGTGTGTCGGAAAGAGGCACCAGAACAGTGACCGAAGGCCTGCGAAGTTGTCTTCACGATACCCAGACCCCATCGGAACCCTGGGACACCAAAGTGGTTAATGGAGCGGCAAATTTAATCAAAGAAAGTTGACTTCCAAAGTATCTCTGGGCTGAGGCAGCGTCCTTCACCGTCTACACACTCAACCGCGTCTTAAGCAAAGTCTCGCCCATAACCCCTTTTAAAGCCTGGCATAACAAGAAGCCCAACTTATCGCACCTGCATGATTTTGGCTCAATCGCTTTCATCCACATTCCAAAAGCAGAAAGACGAAAGCTGGACCCAAAGAGCATTCGTTGCATTTTCATTGTCTACAGTCACACACAAAAGGCCTACAGATTATGGAATCCGAAAAATAGAACAATTAAGATCAGTCGAGACGTTACGTTCGATGAACATCATCACCTTGTGGGTATACCCTGGGAGCCCCCTGCCTGCAACCACCAGAGAGCTCACTCACCGAACCTCGTCCACGTCCAGGACGAGCCATTGGTGGCCACCAACAAGGACACCACCACCACTGGTCAAGAACGACCTATCATCCATCTAGATAGTGACCCTCAGGTTCATCTAAATGAGGAGGTGCAGCCCAACCAGTCCACTGAGCCCAATGCTCATGATGAAGTTGACGTAGAACAGCACCCCCAGCCACGTCGCTCCCTCAGAGGTCGAGTCCCCATCCGAGAGTGGAAGGCATGCCCGGCTATGGAACGATCCGAGACCGACAACTCTTATATTCCACCCAACTACCGAGATGCAATGAACTGTCCGGCTGCCGAGAACTGGAAGGCAGCGGCTAAGGAGGAGTATCAGTCGTTGATAGAAAATGGGACCTGGTCCATTGTCTCCTGTCCGAAAGACCGAAAGCCCATCAAATCACGCTGGACGTTTGACATCAAGCCCGGATTGAATGGTGAACCACAACGCTTCAAAGCCCGATTCGTGGCTAAAGGCTACAGCCAACGCCTCGGGATTGACTTCAATGAGACCTATGCCTTTGTCGTCTCCCATGACACCTTAAGGATCCTCTTGTCAGTTATTGCCGCTGACGACCTCGAAGCACTCCAGATCGATATTAAGACTGCCTTCCTCTACGGCCCCCCTTAAGGAGGAGATTTTCATGGAGCAACCTGAAGGATTAATCATCCCAGGCCAAGAAAGCAAGGTGTGCCGTCTCCACAAGTGCATATACGGACTCAAACAAGCATCCCGTGTCTGGGGAGACCTCTTTACCGATTTTATTGAGCATCATGGCTTTCAAAGGAGCGAAGCTGACCCATGCCTCTTTTCCCGAGTACGCGAAACAGAAAAGACTTTTCTAACCCCCTGGGTAGATGACGTCATTGTTGCTAGTAATCAGAAGCAGGCCATTGACGGAATCTTGATTGTCCTTGGTGAGAAATTCTAGTTCCGATCCCACCCCGTACAACGATATGTGGGAATCGCTATAGCTTGCGATCGAAAACAGAGAAAACTACATATCTCCCAACCAGAATATCTCTCAGATAGTGAAGAAATTTCATATGACATCATGTTCTCCCAAGTCAATCCCGGCAGACCCAAATGTCCACCTAGTCAAACCAACTGAGACAAAGGAAGAAAAAAATGCTTTCCCATACCGAGAAGCTGTTGGAGCTCTACTCTATCTAGCGCTAGTAAAGACCTGACATATCATTCGCAGTGGGTCAGGTGGCTCGTTTTGTTGAATGCTACAACCTATCCCATGTCAAAGCTGTTCGATAAATCATATCTTACCTTCACGGAAACCCTAACCATGGAGTATGCTTCGCTGGATCAAACCGAAGCTCTCTGGTTGGGTATTCAGATGATGAATATGCGGGCTGTCTAACAACTCGACGCTCAACAACTGGAAGCGTCTTCATGTACAACGGAGGAACAATTTATGGTGCAGCCGCCGCCAAACCTGTGTGGCCCTGTCCACCACCGAAGCAGAGTACGTGGCCGCTAGTGAGACAGCAAAAGAAGCGATCTGGAATCGCCGCATTTTACCAATCTTCCAACAGAGCCCAGAAATGCCAATTTTCATCAAGTGCGAAAATCAAAGTGCCATTCAACTAGTATGCCACCGTGACCAGCGCCCAAAGACGAAACACATTGCTATCCGCTATAACTTCATTCGCCTGCAACAGGAAAATGGAGAGATCAAAATGGAGTTCACCAGATCGGTGAATCAACTACATTTCAAAGTTTTCCTGACTTAACTAGTTTTTTTTTTAAATGTCTTACTGCTTCCATGATCAATTTTATTCTGGCACTTAATGCGATATGTGATTGACTTGGAGTATTTGATCCTCTCTCCTCCGCCTCATCCGAAGAATTGCCAGAATCAGCTGCCTCACACGAATCGGCACGATGGCGGACGCCTGCAGCCGTCCTCGCCTTTTTTATCAAGCTGACGATCTGCGGTACAGTTATTGATTTTGCTTCCATTTCGCTTCTCTTTGCCCAGCACGTTGTTAAGGTGACTGAAAATACAGCAACAAAACAATTCTTAAAAACTTTCGGAGACAATTTGAAGGTACGAGAGAGAGATCTTACCTCCTAGGATAGCATTTACGGTGAGTAATGGTGATAGACCAGGGCGTTTATCTTTGCCCCTACAGCTTCCCTTCCACTGCAACTTATTTGCGGCTGAGTCTGCAACTACAAATCCAAAAATCAAGGACATGGCCTTGTTCATAGTTTTGACAGTTTCCAAGCAGTGACTGTTGGCAAAGATTTTCACCAAGCACACTTGGAGATGAATGTTATTTTCTATTGCCTTATCAAAGGCAGCCAATGCTGCTGGTGTGGTTGCTGGTAGGCTTTCAGAAATTTCCCCTACAACACTAGCACAATACTCGTCGGTTAGATCCTTGTTTAAGGATGGAACAGCCTTATTTAACTGTTGAGAAATATGTTCCAGCTTCGTGTTCATTTCATTGAAAATAGGATGCAACAAATTTTGTAGCTCAGATCGTATCAACTGTGATATCTCATTCCGCATTCCTTGTGACATAATGGCATTGTCTGTCACCAAATCAACAGTTGGATGATCAGGCTGCGGAAAAGCTGGATACATGAACTGATGTAATATTGCTGGATTATTCTGTACTGTAAATACAGATGTAGACTGTTCTGATGTTGTTGGATTCTTTAGCACTAGCCCTGAAGATGAAGATTGGTCTGATGTTGTTGGACTCTGTTGCACTGCACCTGCAGATGAAGATTGGTCTGATGTTGTTGGACTCTGTTGCACTGCACCTGCAGATGAAGATTGCTCAGATGTTGTTGGACTCTGTTGCACTGCACCAGCAGATGAAGATTGCTCGGATGTTGTTAGATTCTTTAGCACTATAAATGCAGATCTAGACTTCTCTGATGTTGTTGGATTCCTTTGCACTGGCTCTGCAGATGCTTGGTAACCAGTGTCAGCCAGAAAGCTGGATTTATTCTTTTTAACTTCTTTCTGTTTTTCACTTTTCTTCTTCAATTCTAATGTTGTCGTTCTGGCGCCACGTTTCCCAGGAATATTTCTCTCGTCACTCCAATGCTCCCTAGGGACGCCGTCACGTAGCCTTTTCACACATTTCAATGCTTCTGTATGCGGAACTGAAAAATCAGATAAATTGAATTATTAATTAAACATCGCCACTTATTACAATGAGCTAACCTGGTTGTTCTCCACTTTCAATTGTATGCGCTGTATACTCCATCCAGTCGTCATTTGGATAGTAATAACGCCTGAAAGTGTTGTACGCCCAGTTATATGCCGTTAACCCAGCTACTACCATTTCAGGTGGAGGAAATAAAAAGTTTGTCGAAGCACAGTTAGTACCAGAGCTAAACCAGGACTGAGGAATGGCCGAATATAAGGTAGTGACAATGCCATCTTCGTCATCTTCTAGAGTTTTGACTACTTTAAACAGTATGACTTCTTTTTTTGATAGCTTGTACTGGGTGTTTATTTCTGGGTAGGTTCCAAGCCAATGGATCTGTACCCGACCAAGCTGCAATATACAATTACGATTTAGAATTAGACCTCAACATGCAAATATACAATATACATAAAGGACATACCTGGAAATTGTTTCTACCACTTGCATTTTTAGTTGAACTTTCCTCATTATCACTGTCTTCTGACGAACTGCTATGACTATAATTATCTCGGACAGACATAATATTTTCTCTGCATAACTCTGCTATTTTATATCAAACAATTTTTTTTAATTTCATAAATTAACAGTGTAAATGAAACTTATAACTCACCAAAAATTCTGAAAGCAACACTTTTTTTGACACCACGCTAGAATAGCAGACGAAACTGAGAATGGCAGCCAGAATGAGCAGTGCACCTAGAATGAGCAGTGCCCCTAGTATTTTAAAAAAGGTGTCAACCTTTTTTGACACCACGCTAGAATAGCAGACGAAACTGAGAATGACAGCAAGAATGAGTAGTTCACCTAAGAGCAGCAGATTCAAGATGGAAGTTAGTGTGGATGACCAATTTATACCGGATATTTTGCTGCTTTGTGGAGTGTTCGGCAGAAGAATCAAGTGTTTAAATTTACAAACTCATGAACGTGCCAATTTCCACAGGAAGAAAGCAAATGCAATCATTAGTAAGTGGATAAAAGAGGGCCTGAACAGGAATACTTTTCATGATATCCAACAATCAAATGCTGCAATCCTGATAGAAAAATACAATCTCAAACAACAAACAGAGTCATCAGAACTTCATGTTAACCATGGTACTCCCTTTTTAAGTATTTACTTTTCTTTAACATAATTTTCTAACATGCAGTGGCTAATTTGTATTTTCGCATTTCAATGTCTGCAGCAGAATGTTTATCATCCAACTCAGCTCCACATACTGAAGTCGAAGAATGCTTACCTCAAGATTTTCAACCAGTACCAATAGGTATGCTGTACTAAATTGGTGAAAGAGTTTAGTTATCGAGAATGGTCATAATTGTTTAGAAATAAAAACACTTTTTATCTTTATAGACATTCATGCTGAGGATACAGATTCCATTGAGGACATTTCATTTGATTGTTGTAACTCTGTAAACATGGGGAATCCCTTATCATTTCTGAAACTTCTTCAACATTTTGCGGTTCAAACGAGGCAAAAGTTGGAGCATATGAGTTATTTGCTGAAACTGTTGAAACATTATCAGCCGGATCCTGATCGCTGACACTCCTATGAGGTCGTATTTGAAACGTATTATTTCGTGTAATGGATATTGGGCGTGTGAAAGATGTGTTCAAATGGGAATTCCCAAGCGGTTTAAGGGTCGTAAGAAGGCTTTTATTGAATTAAGAGATTTGAATGCGCCCAAACGCTTAGGTTGCAATTTTTTAAGTTACACAAAGAGAGACAAAAGTAACGACAATCACCTTTTGAATGTTGACGATTTAAGTCCCTTCATGACTAAGCCAATTGATCTCCCTATGGTGACGGGTTTCATTTTGGATCCCATGCATACTGTTTGGGCGGGTGGGTTCGGAAGGCGTCTTTAAGGGTTCGCGTTTAAAAGAAATGAAGGACGATTGAGTAAAAAATCATTGGGGCTAGTTGATAAACGTTTGATGCTGTTTAGGAAATGCACGCCTTGGGAGTATGGTGGAAGCCAAGTGCGGAGTTTATCCGAATGTGGAAACAGCTATAAGATCCACGAACTTCGTACGTTTGCTTATGTGTTACTATTTCCAGTCTTTCAAGGCCTGATGGTCGATGGCGACCTAGAACATATTTTGATGATTCCGTATTTCATGTTATTGCTGGGTGCATTCAATCCTAATCCAGTTTCCATACAGAATATTGAAAAAGCAAGAACTGTTATTAAAGATTACGTTCAAATTGTTATGGACAAAGAAATCCCACTAAGATATCTATCGCATTGTATGATTCATCTTCCAGATGACGTGGAAAAATATAAAGTTGGTGTAGAATGTCTGAGTGCTTTCGTTTATGAAAATTTTCAAGGTTATTTCCGTCATTTCCTAGCATCGGGTAACTTACCCGTAGAACAGTTACGTAATCGCCTTATTGAGAGAAGCTTGTATTTGTTACCTACCTCCGCGGACGGGCTGATTTTGAACAGTGATGAATCATTTGGAATTGAAGCATCAAAATCCGTAGCTGGTAAAAGTAGCAAAATGTGTTCATTAAATTCATTGTTAATCGAAGCAAAACACAAAAAAAATTGGTTTTTTCTACTTTTGTTTTAGGCAAAGAGTATCCAAACAACTTATGTATGTTGCGCAATGGTTCAATAATAATTGTTAAAGATATTGTCGAATTCCCGACAGGCAGTGGTACATATACCCTTGTTGGTGTGAAATTCCGTTCTTTGGAAAATGCTTTTGTCAAACCATACGTTTCGTCTCATTTCAAAACATATCTCGCTTCTAATGTTAGTTCTATTGATGAGTGGGATTTTACGTCCATACAGGGGAAAATGGAGGCAATTCCTTATAAATTTGTCGCTACAAAGAATATTGAATTCCCTGTAATTGACTCACCGAGATCTAAACAAAAATGGTTTGTTGTTCCCATCCACCATACTTTCCAGGAATAAAAGTATAACAAAAACAATAGGATTCAAACAATTCATTTTTTATGTAAGTCACGGCAAGTAAATAATAACACACAATTTTTAAAGATTAAGAAACACCTAAATAAATGCTTCTAAAAAGAAAATTCGATGCATTTAATGTGATAGTATAAATGCTTATATTTTAACTTTCAAATACGCATTTTCTAGACGCATTTTGATCGATATCTTTGAAGGGCATTTTTTTAATTTAAAAAAGTCTATTGATATCAATTCCGAACAGTTTCAACGAAAGCTGATTTTCAAGATATTTTTAAGCTTCAGCACTATCCATATGATTTGAAACCTACTGTTATGCAAGTACATGTATTAGTAGATTTCAGTGTGAGAAGTTGGGATCGTTTCATTCCAACCGAATACAGACAGTATTACACTGCTTTGGACGAGTAGGAAAATTTTTGTCTGATCTTTTATTATTCGTTTTTTCTGTTTAAAGAAATGCCTAAAAATACGATATGTAAACGCATATTTTTATGCTTTTTAAATGAATTATTTAAAGAAAAAAAATGCGTTCGAAAATGTAGAAAACAGCCCCCCGAAAACACTTGGAAATTGTCGCAACATCGTCCAAAAAAACTTTTTTTTTAAATAAAAAATGCATAAAAATACGTCAAATAAATGCATATTTTTACGCTTTTTAAATGCATTATTTAACGCTTAAAAATGCATTTAAAAAGTTAGAAAACTGACCCCCAAAAACACTTGACAATTTTCCAAACATTGTCCACAAAATCGTTTCTTTTCCAATAAAGAAATCCAAAATAATACGATATCTAAACGCATAATTTTTACGCTTTTTAAATTCATTATTATAAGTAAAAAAATGCGTCCAGAAGGATGGAAAACATCCCCCAAAGACTTGGCTCAAAATGCGTCAAGAAAATGCGAATTTTAAAGTTAAAAAACGCGTCTTGTAGGATGAAAAACGCCCCTCGAAGATTTAGCTCCAAATGCGTCAAGAAAATGCATATTTGAACGTTAAAATAAGCATTTAAACTATCAATAAAAAACCAATGCATTTAATATGCCTTTTAAATGCATTTTTTTTCTGACGATTTTTCGACTCAAAATAACTACTAGGGATCCGTGAAGAACTAGGTGTCGTACCGGGGTTAACATATGACAATAAAAGAGATTCATCATGTCCACCTGAGGAGGAGTGTTGGTTTTATCCCATGCGCACCATCTAGACATGATGTGGCACCACTGTATGCTCTGTCGTCTGCTATCTTAAAACCACGCTTCTTGTCCGTCTTACGGTTCTTCAACTATCACAAATTCCTACAGATCCACCCAATCTGGAAATAATAATGATAAAAATATTGTAAATTTAGTCATAAGAATTAACTTTAAAGCATAATCTTCTCCTGCTTTGTAATCGCAATGTCAACACAAAATCCCTCCTTGCCATTCCAATGCAACCCAACAATTTAGTGGTGACTTTGTGTATTCCATAGAGTGCGTTACCTATTGTAAACATAACATTAGAATGAGGTAAAGTATAAAGTAATTTAACAAATCTAAATATTTATACGTACCAAACCTTTCACAACCATTATCCCATTGGAAATTTTCATGGCACAATAGTCTCTCAGGTAACCTTCTACAAATTTAACATGAGAATCTAAGCTTTTCAGACTTTCAATTGGCTTCCCATCCAGTTTACACTTCCGATAGATTAAATATTAGAATAGTTAATTTCGATCTGTTTTCTTCACTAGAGACTTTAAGTACTCTTCCTGGGTAGGAAACAATACTGACCATTCTTAATCCGATGTTAATTTTAGGTCGGTTCACGTCGTAAATGCGTTATAAGTTACATGAGATTGGTCCATGGTTGGAAAAATATTAGAATGTGGTTTTTCAAAAACCAAATCAATTCCATCCTGGGCCATGCTTAGGAAGTTGAGTTTTAACGATACATGTATCCCGCTACTAAACCAATGTCGATACAATTTCGAACCTTTGCTGTTGTTCGATATCGACTAGGCAATAATAATCCAACGTCCAAAAACCCAAATTTCAACGATGTATATATCCCAATATTTATCCAATGTCAATACAATTTCGAATTTTTGCTGCTGTTCGATATCGAAATGCCAATAGTACCCCAAAGTAAGAAACCCACGTTTAAACGATATATGTATCCATGTACTGATCTAATGTTGTTACAATTTCAAATTTTTGCTCCTGTTCGATATCGAAATGCCAGTTTCCAACCAAATTCCGAAATTACTCCGGAAAAAATATTAAATGATATGTATAGAAATAGGTAAGTGGATAAAGCGTCTGAATGATGAAGTTGTTGCATAGTGGCAGAGTTGGGCGGAGCGCGCTCTGAGCGAGAGCGAAAAAAAACTCGCTCGCGTTTTTCACTGAGCGACGAGCGAGAGCCGCTCAATTTGAAAAAATACGAGCTTGAGCTTGAGCGAAGACCTACTGAGAGACTCGCTCGAACCCTAACGCCATCTACCAGTCAGCAATAGAACCATTTTATTCAAACTTAACACGCAATCTATGAACAAAAAAGGTTTATTTAGAAACTATGGAAATAAAAGGTATTTTAATTACACCGTCCCTGGTTCTCTAAAAGACCTTTATCGTTTTCCGACAATTAAACAGATATTTATGTAAGTAAATTCATTAATAAAGCTTTGCATCTGATCCGAAAGCCAATAACAATAACATTTCATTGCTTACTTATAGAGAATACAACAGCGTGCTACCATCATCGGCTGCATGTGAACATCTGTTCAGCACTGCTGGATTCATTTTTGTTCCAAAACGTTCGAATTTATTGGACAGTAATTTTGACAAACTAGTATTCTTAAAACAGAATGGAATTTCTTCTGGAAACTGGCAACTTTGCCCATCAAAAACTTGCGTTCAACTTAAGAACAAGAAAATACAAGTTTTTGATCCAGACTATTTTTTTTAGCAAAGAGCGAGAGCGAAAATTAAGCTAGAGTGCGCTCAATTATTTTTTTGGCGAGCTAGAGCGGAAATCCGCTCACTTTGAGGTACTGAGCGTAAAGCTCAGAGTGCGCTCGTGTTTCATTGAGCTATGCCCAACTCTGTATAGTGGTCTAGGGTTCAAATCCGGCAAATCCGGCTAGGTTTGTCATTACTTTATATTACGATGAAGGAAGCTATTGTTTTGTTTTAGACTACTATTTAATTTTTGATGTTGGAATGTTTAATGTGTGTCCAATGTTGTTTTGCGCTATTATTGGCTGCAAATCGAAATCGCACATCGGCCCGTGTCATTTCCAACTTGAGTCGCCAAACCTTGTATATTTCTGTTATGCCACTATTGATAAATTAATCCCGAAAAAACACTGCTCGCCAATGTTCTACCAAAATACATTTATAACATTGGCTAGGTGTTCAATTTTTAACATTGATACAATGTTGTTTTTTGCTGTTATTGGCTGAAGGTCAGAATCGCACATCGGCCCATGTCATTTCCAACTTGAGTCGCCAAACCTTGTTTATTTCTGTTATGCCAATATTGATAAATTAATCCCGGATCAACACTGATCGCCGGTGTTCAACCAAAATACATGTGTAATATTGGCATAGCAGAAATGGACAAGGTTTGGCCACTCAAGTTGGAAATGACCCGGGCCGATGTGCGATTCTGATCCTGAACCAATAGCCGATTCTGCATCGGCAACAACATTGGACCAAAATAAAATTTCTACCCTAACATACTCATAAAAAGAATTTGGTGTTTCCTTATGCTACCCGATTGCCCGACCCGATAATGACAATAACGAGTAATGGAAAGACTCTGCTTTGTATTGCAGAAATCGTTCTACTTAGCCGGGGGGTAGGGGAGTCTACCGATAATAAGTCTACACTTTTTTCCAGACATTTAATACCTAGGGCAAAAAAAATGTGTCATGACTGACATTACCCAACCCTCCTTATGATGGTTATGCGCCAAAACCGCCCTACCTCTCCTTAAAAAGGTAAACTATTAATATTTTCTACCCAAAGATGGCTTTTTCAAAATAAATTGGTGTTCCCCTTTTTGTGCAGGATACTGTACGTTCCTTCGGGAGATGGTAGAAAAGGCCCGATATGGTCCATCCCAAGGGTATGGAAAAAAAGGCGTACTGGGCGCAGGTATGGACATTAGCTTTCCTTCTCTACAACCTGATGTCGGTTTACTGAACTGGCAGATTCTGCACGAAGACACATAAGATTTTATCAAATTCCAGGACCCTTTCCACGAGTACCTTTCTGACAATTTATGATATGTTTTGGTGATCCTCATATGACCGGCAGAGGGACAGTCATGACAGGCGCTCAGTACCTCTCTTCTTAGAAATGAAGGGACTACCAATAGGTGCTTCCGTCCGGCTTGGTAGTTCTTTCGGTACTATACGTCCTTTTTCATACGAATATATCATTCTTAGCAGCTCCGTCTTCTCTTAACTACATTCTGATGATTCTTATCGCTTTATCGTCGCGTTGAAGCAGAGCGATTTGTTTGGGAGGATGAAAGCTTCCTACCGCGGTGCAGCACATAGCCTCCGGAAGTTCTGTCTGCTCTGATTCTCAGACAGAGAAGCGGGAGAGGGCATCAGTTACGACGTTCAAGTGGCATTTGACATGTTTTATTTGGGTTTGAAATTCTTATAACGCCAGAATCCAGCAAGCATACTTCCCGTCTATGTCCTTTTTTTAGTTGTCAGTGAAAAGGGTGAAAACCCTTTCGTACACATATGGTTTCAATTTATCAAAAGCCCATACTAGAGCGAGGCTTTCTAAGGCATTGCTATGATAATTCATTTCCGCTTTCGAGGTTTTTCTACTGATAAATATTATCGGCCGTTCGATTTTCTCTTTTACTCGATTTAGTGCCGCTCCAAGACCATATTTACTGGCATCGGTCTTGAGGAAAAAGTCGCCACCATCATCGTCGTGGGCCAGAGTCGGGGCTGCGAGGATGGCATCTTGGATTCTTCTCATAGCTTGTTGATGTTCTAGTTTTTATTCCCAGGAAATTTCTTTCTTTAGCAACTAATGTAAGGGCGCCACCATGAGAGAAAATTGATAAATGAACCTGCGATAATACGAGGCTAGCCCAATAAAGCTTTTCAGAGACGTGGCATCCACTGTCGTTGGAAACTTGTCAATGGCAGTTATCTTTTGTGGGTCTGTTGGGAGTCCTTCGCCATCCGATGACCCAGAAATTTCACGTGTGGGACGTAAAAGTTGCCTTTTTTACGCTGAGCGTTGTTTAAGGGTTCTGAAAGGCAGTAAGGACCGCTTCTAACCGCATTTGGTCTTTCTTAAAGTTAGACCCGAACACCAAGATGTCGTCTATATATGCTAGATATTGTGTCCATTTCAAGTTGAGTAGTGCGTGGAGAGGGTGCAGGAGATTTACAAAGCCCGAAGGAAAGGTACTTGGTACTTGAACTGGTAGAGACCATCTGTAGTAACAAATGCTGTTTTTTCCCGTTCTTCGTGATGAACAGGAACCTACCAGAATGCATTCTTTATGTCCATAGAACTTTAGATTACTGCGCCGGCTTCCCTTTGGATAAGGTTGTCAGGTCTGGGTATTGGGTATACGTCTTTTTTAGTGACTTGATTTACTGGTGTGTAATCTACGCAAAACCGTAGATTGCTGTCCTTCTTTTTTATTAAGAACATGTTGGCGCTCCAAAGACAGACGGATATTTTTATGTTCCCTTTAGACAGCATGCTTTCCACTTGCTCGGCTACTATTTAACGCTCGTACGTGGAGAAGCGCCGATGTCGTGCACTTATAGGATACGCGTCTTCTGTGTTGATACGATGAGCATGACCGTCGTCTACTCCGATTTTTTCCTCATTAGAGAAGCATCCGGCGTATTTGTCAAGTACTTTATAGAGTTCAGTTCTCTGTTCTTCCGTGATATATGCCTGGCTTGTCATTTTCTATTTCATTTCGTCTGGTAGGAACATGTCTTCTCGTTTATTAGGGTCCCACATATTTCGTTAACGTTACCCGTTTCTTCGTCCACCTCCATGGACTAATCCAGGTTAGCTTCTGACGTTTTTTAAGTAACAAGGGTTTATTGGTAAAGTTTGTAATTGGAACGCGAACGTGTTTTCCTTCTATTTTCACCAGGCAGTGTGGTACTATGCATTCTCTGTCGTGGAAGGCTGAATGAGCCCTCTAAGCATTACCGTTTCGCTCATTGTTTCTTCGATGTTTATGTTGACGAATTTCATCGTCTTAGCGGGAATGACGCATGATTCCATCACGTATTCTTCGGCTTGTACGGATGGCAAGGTGGATGAGAGAGTGATTGTCGCTAGCACTCCGTTACCATCGTCCAATTTTTCTTTTATTAGTCTTCCGTCTGGGTTCATTGGGGGTTTTTGGTAAATAACTCTGGTAAGACGATGGCTTCCATTTGAAATCGACCCCGGATACTCGCTCTCACACCAACGTTACTCTCTCCCATCCAGTCAACTCCTAAAATCAGAGGGAACAAAGCTTGATCTACCACCCTTACTTTCTGCAGATTTTCCACCTGGCCCTTTAATCTAATCGTCAGCGGGATTTCTCCTGCTATTGAAACGCGTTCTTTATTCAACCCCAACAGAGTTCCACCCACTAGATTTTCATCTTTTAATAAATTCTAGATCAATTTCTTCTCTATCACACTGAACATAGCTCCTGTGTCGACCATTGCTCTCACAGGCCCAACTCGTGCAATGTGGACTTCGATAAGCGCCATGTTAGTCCGTTTGAGGATTTTTTTTCTCGTTTATTGCCGCTCCTGCCTCAGTGGGTCGGCTTCCCCGTTTTCCGAGTTGGGAAGCGGGAGTTTAGAAGAGAGCAATCGCGTGTGACGTCCAAATACGCTACATTTGTAACACTGTATTTTATTTCTGGTTCCCGGAGGACTACGTTCGAATATTACTTGCTTTGGTGTCGATTTTACTGGCCCAGGTGAAGGGGGTTGGTTTGCGTTACGGGTCAAAAGATCTACCTGATTGCTGATTGTTAAGTGCTTCCACTACTTGTGAAAGCGAGCGGTCGCGGTCGAAGGTTGAAGGTGGAGAACCTACGCCAGTAATAGCCTCAGTTGAGTTGGTCGGAGATTCGCTGATAGCTTCTAGCCGACGTAATTAAGCAAGGCGCTGACTGTGGCTGGCGGATTTCCCTTTCATCACGGAGCATATTTCTAAACAGTATCCTCCGCGGAAAAGATAGGGGGCTAATTACGCATCGTTAATGGGGATGGCCCTCCGACGGCACAATTGGATCATGTTGAGAACATAAGCGGATCCAGTTTCATTTGGTAATTGTTTCCTTTCTTCTACCAGTTTTTGCCACTGGCTTTCTGTTAGTTAAATTTCAAAGGTTCCGCGTAGACTATCTAGCCAATCGTCCCATAGAGGTAGATTTATCCCAATTTTATGATGCCAGGTGTGAGCTTTTCCAAATAAGGAACATATGGCGACCCTTCTGTTATCCGGGTTGTTGGAGATAAGCAAACTGAGTATCTCTAATATGAATGTGGCAATATGGCTCTCCCCCCCCCCAATCTGAAAAGCGGGAAAGTGCCTTCTGCAGGGGATCTCTCGTGTGTGTGTGTCACGGTTGACAGGTAAGAGTGTCCTATTGACTGAATATATATATTTGAGCTTAATAAAGAACCTCAGTATCTGATCACATATGGCCTAGACTGGGTACTCCCTTCCTGTATACATAAGTAGTTTCAACAGGTTATGGGTCCAGACATGATTCTTGTACATCGTCGAAACAAAAAAAACCAATTTTAGATAAAAATTAAGTTTTAATTAGATTAATCCTTCTAGAAATGTTTGAATATTGTTGCTAAAATAGTAATGGTGATTTGATCTAATCCAAAACAGATTTTGTTCAACAATTAATTTAAAAAATGTAGTAACACATTGGTGACAGGGGTTTGCTGAAGCACTTTTGAGATAACTATGTGATAAGTAAGGGCTTCCCTCCTATACAAATCTGATAGAATCCACTTAGCACAAACTCAATCCGCTAAGCATGATTTGGCCCCACTGTCGCCAAAAACGGGATTCGGATATCGAGGAATTGAGCCGACTTCGATCACGCCCACGTTAAATCATGATATATTTTTTAGATAAAAGAAAAAATTAAATTTATTCTCCTTTGCCTCTACCACCTAAAGGACTGCTCCACCCTCAACCTACGAACTACAACGAACAACCCGAGTACTTCCCTGAGTGTGCAAACCCTGGCCAAGCCCAAATATGGAGAAAGATGGACGCCGCCATACAGGATTGTACTTTGACGGGACAAACTTTGACTCATGGCAATTTGGGATGAAACTCGCCCTACAGAGTGATGAGCTCTGGCTGGTAGCAAACAGCACTGAAGCAAAACCTGAAACGGTAAGAATATACATACCTCTAATCTTTTGGAAGCCAATCCACCCAATTTGTCTAATTGAGAACCCAGAGATCTTTCCCTTTGGTTTGTGAGATTTTCTACATGCTGTGCATGTAAGGTGTTCCACATGTGGTCATGTGAGTCATGAGGTTTTTCTACATACGTTGTATGTAAGGTGTTCCACATGTGGGTCATGTGAGGAAGAGAACGCCACATTATAAGATATGTGAGATGGAAATCAACATCAAGCCTTGACCATCTCCCTCTTTTCTTCCCCAGAATCAGAACACCGCGGGAGAGGTAATAAATGGAGCCGCAATCGCTGCATGGGAGAAGAAGAACACCACGGCGATGAAAACATTTATGCAGCTATCAAGGAGGAACAGTCGAGAACCTTAATGTCCTGCAACTCAGCCCAAGAGATGTGGACTAGGCTTGAGACCGAATATATAGAAGCCGCTGTTGACAGTGCACCTATGTTGTGGAGCAAGTTCTATGGCAGTAAATTCCAACCAGGTCAAAGTGTGATGGGATTCATCACGGAAGTGGAGCAGGTAGTCTCTCGACTAAGAGGTATCAACATTGTCATTGAAGATGACCAAATCATAGCCAAGATCCTTATGTCACTTCCATCGAGTCTGAAGTTGAGCTTTGGAGTGGCATGGGATAGTGCCCCTGCTGCAGAGAAGACGCTCAAGAAATTAACTACCCGCCTTGTAAGATTGGAAAAGAGTATGAAGCAGCAAAGTGAAGAGGAAAGAGAAGGAACATCTGATGCGGCCTTCTTTAGCAACAACAATGCCTGCCCAGCAATAGAAGAACAGGCTCAGGGTCACCGACAGGATAATCAAGGAGGAAACCCTGGAAAGGAAAAGAAAAGGGAATGCTGGGAATTTGGCGAGTCCAATCACATTCGAGCCAAATGCCGAGCCTACAAGCGCCGCCTGGAAGACGAACAAGAAGAACGGGAACGTAAGCGGAGAAGATATGATGAGAGGGATCGGAGAGATGACAAAGGACCATGGAGGACCGATAACAAGGACCGGAGGCATGATGACAGAGATAGAAAGAAAGATAGCAGAAACCGGCGTGAAGACAACAAAGATCGTAGGGGATTCAGCTACAAATCATCGACGAGCAATAATGCTAATAAGTATGTTTAACTGAAGCTTAATCATTACTTTCTGCCCTGCTTTCTATCACCTTCTTTTAAAGACCAACAGAGTGGTACGCAGACAGTGGAGCTACCCAGCACATGTCAGACAACAGATCACTCCTCGCCAATTTCGTACCTGTTGGAGCAGACAAATGGACTGTGTGCGGAATAGGAGAAGCAAGGCTCGCTGTCGCAGGGCAAGGAGACGTCAAAGTAACCGCCACTGTAAATGGAAAGACACTCTTTGGTATAATTGAAAAGTTCTCCCCATGTAATAAGACTGACAGCTTATTAACCAATGACCCAATTACAGGAACGATGAGGGGAGTACTTTATGTCCCCGGTTTAGGCATCAACCTATACTCAATTTGTCATGCTACTGCTGCGTGTCTTGATGTGTTCTTCACCAACAACACTGTCTCCCTCTCAAGGGATGGAGTCGTCATTATGGAGGGAAGGCGATCTGAGGAGAAGGCACTTTATCGCTTGGATATAGAAGCCGAAGAACATAACCCCAAAACTGAAAGAGCACTAAATGCCACTCAAGTCGAGCCCTTGTCTCTCTGGCACCAACGCTTCGGCCACGTGAACTTTAAGACACTCCTTAAGATGGCATCGATTGAAACGCAACAGGTCTGGCACTCTTCAATGATCAACCCCACTCAGCTACCCACTGCCGTGGGTGCCTCCTAGGAAAGATGCACCGTGCCCCTTTCCCCTCCACTCACACCAGAGCAACCCGAGTTGGCCAGGTTATTCACTCGGATGTGTATGGCCCTATGGAAGTAGCTACACCAACTGGAGCACGATATTATGTAGTCTTTAAAGATGACTACTCGGGTTGGTGTGAAGTCCGACTAATCCAACGGAAATCTGAAGTACCAGCAGCATTCAAGAGATTCACTGGAAAACTGAAGTCTGAGACCGGAAAAGAAGCAAAAACCTTGAGGTCTGATGGAGGCGGAGAGTTTTGCAGCAACGACTTCTGAGATTGGCTGGCAAACTCTGGGATAATCCATCGGATTACCCCTCCCTACACGCCACAACTGAATGGAGTCAGTGAACGCGCAAACCGGACTATTGTTGAATCAGCCAGAAGCCAAATGTACGGGAAGAATGTCCCCCTTGAACTTTGGGGCCTCGCCGTTCAATGCGCCACCTACGAAAAGAACCGCTCCATTTACAGCACTAACAATGTCACCCCATATCAGCTCTGGTACGGGAGAGAACCTGATGTTTCCAACCTCAAAGTATTTGAATGTCTCGCTTTTGTTCACATACCTGCTGAGAAGAGAAAGAAGCTTCAGCCAAAAGCGACCCAGGGAATGATGGTGGGCTACTGCAAGGGATCCTCTGCTCTCTATAGGATCTGGGACCCCTCTGCTAGAAAACTCATCACCAGCAGAGATGTAATCTTCGAAGAGGGATCTAATTTTGAAAGCCCAATGGCTACAGTGGAAACAGATTACTACTAAATTTTCCTGCAGCAGCCAGTGGTAATGTGTTGTTGTATAAATCCCATGAAGCGGATTATTTATTAACTGCCTTAACATTAGGAAATCGGCACTGATGATGAACGCAGAGCCACCTGGTGACAAAGCCGAAGCTGGTGACCTGGATCCTGCCCAAGGTGACGCTAACCCAGATAGACATGGAGAACAAATGGATGATAATCAACCTGTAAATGAACCTCAAGGGGACGATGATGATGGCAGCAATGACGAGCAACTCTATGATGACCCATCATATGGATTTGAAAATCACCCTCATCATGTCCCACCTCCAGCCGTACCCCTCCGACGATCAACACGAATCCAGAAACAAACAGAGGAGCTTCAACGCTACAGAGGGTATCAAGCACACCGAGAAACTGATGGAGCCGCTCACCCACCACCAAAGACCACCAAAGACCTACGGCAAACAAGGACAGATCTCTCCAGGAAGCACTGCTATCAGAAGAAGGAGACTTATGGAAAGCAGCTGTAGAGGATGAGTACGCCTCTCTCATGAAGAATGGTACATGGGAAGTTGTTCCCCTACCTCCTGGACGTGGTACAGTAAAATGCAGATGGGTATTCGAGATTAAACCTGGGTATGAAGGAGTCCCGGAGCTCTACAAAGAAAGACTAGTAGCAAAAGGCTTTGCCCAAAAGTATGAAGTCGACTACAATGAGACCTTTGCCCCAGTTGTCAAGCTCCCAACACTCAGAACTATCCTTGCCCTGGTTGCCGCCAATGACTTGAAAGTCCTGCAACTCGATGTCAAAACGGCATTCCTTTACGGCCGACTAGACGAAGAGATATATATGCGCCAGCCAGAAGGGTACGTAGTAGAAGGACGCAAAAATGAAGTATGTCGCCTTATCAAGAGTATTTACGGGCTGAAGCAAGCGCCAAGAGCTTGGAACATTAAATTGAATGACGTCATCACCAGGTGCGGCCTTATCCGCTCCCAAGAAGACCAATGCCTCTACTACCGCCTTCAAGGGGAGGATTGGCTGGCAGCTCTCTTTTTCGTCGATGATGCCTTCATTTGCGGCACCAGTCAGACAGCCATAAAGGGCCTTGCCAATCACCTGAAGAAAAAAATCGAGATCCGTACCTTTACCTGCGGGACGCTTCCTCGGCCTTACAATAAATACTAACAGGAACAAAAAGGAGCTTAGCATTTCACAACCTGACTATGTTTACAACCTGATAAAAAGGTTCCGAATGGAGAACTGTCATCCCAGAGGTAACCCCAGCTGAACCAGGTCTAAAACTCTGTTCGGATATGGCACCAAAGAATGAAAAGGATGTAGCAAAAATAATAAATGTTCCTTATCAAAAAGCAGTAGGAGCCCTACTTTATTTCTCCACCACAACAAGACCCGGTATCGCATATGCAGTAAGCAAAGTTAAGCAGTTTAGCCAAAATCCAGGGATCCAGCACTGGACAGCCGTGAAACGAATCATCCGTTATCTCGTCGGAACCCGAAATTATGGTATTGTCTTCTCCCCCAAGAAGGAAGGAGGTGTAACTGGCTTTACGGATGCTGACCTTATTGGAGACCTGGATGACAGGAAGTCTACCTCTGGGTGTGTTTTCCTTTGCAACGGAGGAGCCACCTCTTGGTTCAGCTGCAAGAAAGAATGTACGTCCATCTCCACGACTGAAGCAGAATTCGTAGCAGGGAGCGAGTCAGCCAGGGAGACAACCTGGATCATAGCACTCCTCAAAGAAATTGGCCAGAGAGGATCAGAGCCAATACCGCTATTTTGTGACAACCAAGGAGCCATACGTGTAGCCAATAATCCAGATTTTTACAAGAAAATGAAACATATAGACATCAGGTACCACTATATCTAGCAAGCGCTAACCACAGGAGTGATTCAGACGTACTATGTCGACTCGAAAAACCAAGTTGCAGATATCCTCACGAAACCCCTGCCCTCTACAAGCTTCAAGTACCTCAGAGACAAATTAGGGGTGATGGACACGACTCCTATCTAAAACGAAGTTACAGCCAGACCAGCTATTCACTTCGACCCTATAATACTCTCCCGTTTCCCTAGAATGAATTATTGACTTGCATGTTCTCACCTGTGAGTTATACTAAATGTTGTGACTTGTGGCTAGCTAGCTCCTCCAGCTTTTACTTTAACATCCCCCCATATTAACTGTTTAATTAGTCAGAGCTGATAGCTCAGTTTGAGGGGAGCTGTTGGAGATAAGCAAACTGAGTATCTCTAATATGAATAAGGCAATGTGGCTTCTCCCCCCCCCCAAGCTGAAAAGCGGGGAAGTGCCTTCTGCAGGGGATCTCTCGTGTGTGTGTGTCACGGTTGACAGGTAAGAGTGTCCTATTGCCTGAATATATATATTTGAGCTTAATAAAGAACCTCCGCATCTGGTCACATATGGCCTAGACTGCGTACTACCTTCCTGTATACATAACTAATTCCAACACGGGTTTTGCCAACCTTCTGCTAAAGGTTTATGGTTGACTAACTGTGGCCAGCCCTGAAATGATTCGCCGTTTGAACCTGTGTATTTAATGGCGTAGCCCAGCGTGTTCTGGACTATTATGGCTGGGGCTGGGGCGGGAATCATGGTTACGGCCACGGCCGGCGCAGCTAGTAGTCTTTTCACCATGGTCGCAAGCACGTCTTGTTATTATAGCATTTATTATTGCTGTATATGTAGCTGCTGTTGTTGCTGTTGTTTACGGACCACCAAGTTGGCGACGGCTGTGTTTTAGGGAATTTTGATCCATTATAATATTTTAAACGATGGGTTTCACTACCGGTTTATTTTCACACCGACTTGGATGACAGTTACAGCATTCGTTACACTGTCTTTGGTTTGGAGTGCATATGTACTTTTTACCGGAGGTCAATCTGCAACTGCAGCTTGATTGCATCATGGCCTACTTAAGAAACTTCAATGACTTCAAACAACTTTTTTGACGTTGGGACAGTTTAATGGCGGTAATTGCGGAACAGAGCATTATTATTAGTTATTCTGTAATAGCGATTTACGTTTACGTAATGTAAAGAAATTTTTAATGAGGCCCAAATGTTTTGTAAAATATTGTGGCAGCAAAAATTATGGGGATATTCAAAGCAATGTTACTTTCCATTTGAAGTAGTTATATACAGTCATGCGTGGAAGTTTCTTTAGCAGGCAAATGGGTCTATATCCTTCTATTTCTTTTTGATGGAGGGGATAGTTTGGTGCCTACCGTACCCCTTTATGCTATTCCTATTTCTCTTTCTTTGCAACCCGCGAAAAAAGTGCAAAATTAAAAGTAGGAAAATTGACTGAAACGTAGAGGAAGAGAAGAATGGAAAAAAACGAGGGTATGGTAGGCACCATAGTATCCCTTCCGTCAAAACAAAATGAAAAGATATAGACCCATTTGCCTGCTAAAGAAACTTGCACGCATGACTGTATGTAGTGAGCATTTCGAACAGGGTTATTTTCTTTTTCTAGGAAAGATAATGGTTATCAAGATTATAGACGTTTAAAGAGAGATGCAGTACCAACATATTATATTCAAAAACAAGGTATGCTATATCAACTAATTTTATGAGATGCTGTCATTCAATATTCTGACTTCTTTAATTTACAATTCATAGGTACCAACGCTTTCACAACAAGATGGATTTCAACGTGTTTTACATATTCTCAAAAGAAAAGTATAAAAAATAAAAAGCTAAGTAATTTCCGAACAGCCATTCCACACACTGTTTTACATACCAATTTACTAATGAGTAGTAAAATTAAAAGTACGTCTGTAAGAGAAGAAAGTAAAGTTTCCATTCACTCATCTGTGGTATATTCTGATGGGCAATGTTACTTTATTTCATTATTACTAATGGTTCTTAGTTCTTATGTTAGTTTGAGGTGATGGACTGCCAGATTATAAATGTTGACACTAACACGTTAGTTAATGAAGTAATGGATATTCAATCACAGGACTTATCTACATCTTCAAATGAGGTAATATTAACACTACAACTGAAAACTGGAGTTATTCAAATTTTTATTTATAATGAGTTCCACTCACATAATCAGACTGAGACTAATAATGCTGAAAATATCAAACGAATGGATATTACAATAGATTACTTATCCATATATTCAAAAGAGGTGAAATTATCACTAAAACTTTAAATAGCTGTTGTTTTTATTTTTTATTTTTAAGAATGAGTTTATCTCTATCACTGATATTGAAACAAATGATTCTCAAGTTAATCAAGTTATGGATATTACATCAGTAGATTCATGTACTGCTTTAAATGAGGTGAATTTGTTGAAAGAACTATAAATTTAAGTTATTAAAAAATTTATTTTATCAGAGTGAGATGGACTCAAATATTGTGAATGGCAACAATATTTTTGATAAAATGACTCAAGTTATTGAAAGACAATCAAATAACTCATCAAGTACAACGAATATAAACTCCAACATGGTAGATGCCTGGGTATATGCAAAATATTCTAATACAAAATATTATTTAACAATATTCAACAATATTTTTTTTACCTATTTTCTTCATCCTATGCTGGTCAACGTAAAGTCAAAGAAGAAAAACACAGAGATAGTCAGTAATAATCAACGGATGTCAAAACCACAGAGACCACAAACGACAGAGACTTCTAGTTAGAAATCTTCTTACCAAAACTGATAAACTAGAGACAAATTTAGAGACAATTCAAAATCTATAGGCAATGTTTGGTTTCTTCCCATACCAAATTTCGTAGGGCGTAGCATGAATTGTGCTGGACAAGGAGCGGTTCAGCACATAGACAGAGGAAGTGACTGCTTCACCCCACAGTTCCAGCGGAATCTTCTTAGCATGCATTTGACTCCGAGTTGCTTCCATTAAAGTCCTGTTGGCACGTTCGGAGACTCCGTTCTGTTGGGGGGTGTAAAGAGTGGTGGTCTCGTGTCGGATGCCACTCTTGGCCAACCAGTCTTGAAACTCCTTGCTGCAGTACTCGTAGCCGTTGTCGGATCGAATCTTCTTCAGATTTCTTCCTCTTTCGGTTTTTAGTAGAGCTGCAAAATTCATGAATTTATTGGGCACTTCTGATTTGTATTTGATTATATTGATGCCACACCAGCCACTGAAATCGTCTCGAAAAATGATGTAGTAACGGGATCCACCTGGAGTGATTTCTTGCATCAGTCCGCACACATCAGAGTGAATTAGCTCACCAATTTCAGTTGCTCTTGTACGCCCTGTAAAAAAAGGCATCCTGGGCATCTTACCAGCAAACATCCTTCACATGGCGTTGGTGATTGGAGATTTGTGTCTGTGATGTTTAGACCTTCCACCATCTGCTTTGACGACATCTTAAGGATTGTTCTTTGATTAAGATGAGCTAAACGCTGGTGCCAGATGTGTAAACTAGCTGAAACATTCGCTCGTAGGGCAGACCTGATTGTGAGTGAGAACCTTTGATGTAAGATACAATGTTAACACAAGTTTTGAAATGAATTGTACAGGCAGGTTTACCTTTGACTACCAAGTTTAAATGATATAGAGTTTTTCCGGAAAGCTGACCGACCATCTTGATCGATCTTTGTCGGAAGATATGAATTTTGTTGTCGATAAAGTGAACTTCGCTTCCTGCATCCGTGGCCGAAGCGATAGAGAATAGATTTGCGCCGATTCATTGGACGTATAGTACTCCTTGTATAGTTTCGGTATGAGTGACACCGTTTACTACAGATGAATATTCGACCTCTCCTTGGCCAAGGACTGCCATACAATTATTTCCAATACCGGCTACGGTCCATGTTCCAGGAGCAATGGGTTCGAAGTTATTGAGTATGTGTCATTGGTCTGTCATGTGCTGAGTGGCTCCAGAGTCAGCATACCAGTCATAGTGGCGTCGGGCAGAGAAACAGATAGATGAGAGATAACCGAAGTCCATAGAGCCAGATTGTTGTTGTTCAGTTTGACTGCTATCGTTTCTCAGCCTTTTTTGACAGATATCAACTGTGTGACTTTTATGTTGGCAGTAGCTGTAGATAGTAGTGGTGGTAGAACCTTCGTTTCTCAGCTTCAGCCGGCATATGTTACTTGCATGGCCCTTACGTTTGCAATAGTAACAAAAAATATTTCCTCCTCTTTAGCCAAGATGACCTCCTCTGTTACCACGATGGGGCCGTCTGAGACCAGGGTAGCCTCCTCTGGAGTTGCGTTGAGCTGAGAGGGCATTACTAGATGTGTCTGGTGCTTGCAGTGAGAAACGTGCTGAGAAGAAGGCTAGATCAGAAGGATCGCTTCCACCATTGTTAAAATTTTTGGTAATTGTCTCTTCTTTTACCAGTCGGGAACTTAGTAACTTGGTAGTTTTGTCAGCTGTGGGAACATTATCCCATGCGGAGAGAAAATGACGGAAGCTGGATGGCAGTGTGAGGAGAATCTTTGACATGATTTGTACTTCGGAGACTGGAGCTTGTAAATCTTTAAGATAGGCAGCTAGTTGTTCAATGGCAGTAACATGTGCCATAACACTGTGGCCAGCTTGATACTTACACTACCCGCCAAAAGAATAGGATCACTTAAGTCCAATTTGGGTGTTTTAACTCGCGAGAGATAGGACATTGGGTGTCTCGCGTGGGAATTTTTTTCATATATTAATTATACTCAAAAATTTTTTGTATTTTTTGCGTTCTAAAGCTAAATAAATGTTTAAAAACGGTCTTATTTTGAATTAAAAATTTTTTAAGGGTTCTATGCTATATTCTATAGTTTTCAATTATTGGATCACCCCCAGAGAACCGACTGAAGCTGTCCCTACCCGCGGCATAGCCGTAGGTCATGGGGGTGCATTCCAGAGTCAATTTGAGTGAATTCCAGATTTGCAATTGTTTTACATTTAAGTTTCTTACATTAGTATTATTTATCGAAGCTATGATCATGAAATTATCTTTTGCACTAGATCACTCATTGCAATTTATCAAAAATTTACGCGTAGTCAAAGACAGATACCTTTTTTACGTTCCTTGAACGGTAAAAAAACACCGAAAAAAATTTTTTTTCGCAATTCTGAGGTAATGTGGAATTTTTCTCAGTAAATAGTGAAATGGATTTTTTCGGAAGATGGGAAAACAGCAATCCATGATATAACAGGGGATGTCTACAACTTGGTACCTTTGGAAGTTCAGATTGTACCCGTCAAGTCTAAAGATGAAGCAGTGAAAGAGGCTAACGACTTAAATAATAATGTAAAACCCCTACTTACTTCATCTTTAAGTAAATAGCTTTTACTCGATTAAAGGAAGCTGCGGACTTCGTTCGATGGTATATTCCCGTAAAATGTTAACATGATTCAAACAAGTCGATGAATGTCTCAAACGATTGGAGGCATACATACAGGCCGTAGCCGTATAGCCAGCGTCAAGCACAACAAAGACACAAATAAGACAAGTTTAAACGGGGAACGAGCAAGCCAGTAGCAGGTCGAATAAACGACCTGACACTTGACTCGCGAAGGGGTGAATCAACACTAGACTGGGTGAACAGGCCAGCGTTGATTAACGAAGAATTACAATTGATGGGGTTTTATACGACAAACAAAGTCAACGCGATCACCAACGCAAGGTGAGCGTAATGAAAGGATGGAAAGGAAAATTACTTGTTTCCAGGAATGAGAGGGAGGATATTTTTCCAAGAAAGAGTGAGCTGATGCATTCCTTACAATAAGCAGGAGAGTCTTGTAAAACCAAACTCTGTGACATCTGATACCCCCGTAGATGCCAAAAAATAATGTGTTCTGAAAGTGGGGAGGGAAATACAGTTTTCATACTGTTTGTTTATCTCTAAAGTATTTCAATCAATTACCTAAAGCGTTAACATAACAGGTTTCAGTTAGTATGCTAATTATTGTACCATAATTCTTTGATTTACAGCACACAATGTGGGAGGCTATGCGGCTTTGAGATACAGAGATCACAGAACAAATGTGTATGTTAGAACCGCGTATGACCGCCTTTTGCTTTGATAACTGCTTCACAGCGGGATCTCATTAAAAAATGTATTTCGAGAAAGTTTTGTTTGAGATTTCCACCCAAGTCTGCTGCAAATTTTTCCAGAGCGCATTCTTTGAGTATTTACACATTTTTCGGATTTTACTGTCAAGATGATCCCAAATTTGTTCTATAGGGTTGAGGTCCGGGCTCTGAGGTGGCCACACCATACGCATAACTTCACCTACAAAGTAAACGTGACTCTCCGTTAACTCGACTTAAAACATGCTCGAATGATCGACACACCAGCCTGTTCTTTTCTATTTAGATCTCCACGACAAAGTTTAGATGCATTTTTTGGGTCATTATCTTCTGGGAAGACAAACACTCTTGCTATAATCCGCTTTTCACCAGGGAGGTCGTTACGAATCAAGACTTGATGATAAAACTAAAGTTAATTTAATTATTGTGGGAATGAATGACGGCTGTGGATACCACTTAAGTTACCTTCATGTCCATAATACCCTGAATTAGTTTTAGAGGAATTGCACCATTGGCGGAAATTGCTCCCCATACCATTACATTACCTCCGCCATGCTTTACCGTAGGTTGTAAACAATGCTTTTTAAACCTTTCGCCTTCAAATCCTCGGACTAATAAACGGCGTCTGTTGCCGAAAACTTCGAATTTACTTTTGTCTGAAAAAAAAACTTTAGACCACTGATCGTTTGTCCAATTAACGTGCTCTTTAGCAAAGGCCAACCGTTTTACAACATTTTGCTTTGGCAATAAAGGCTTCTTTGCCGCATCCCGACCTTTAAGACCCCAACTCAGTAGACAACGACGAATACTAGTTTGTGAACAAATTTTTCCCCTGCTGCAGTTGAACTCTTCAGTTATGACAGGCATAGTTTTGGTTCGATCCCTCTTACTTATGATTTTAATTGATCGCTTGTCTGAAGAAGAAAGGACTTAAAAACGGCCACGGTCAGGTCTGTCCATATTAGACTTTGTTTCCTTAAATCGCATGATGGTGTATCGAACCGTGCTGTACGGGATACTTAGTGATTTACACACTTTCCTCATAGATCGTAAAGGGTCCTTCCACGAGAAATCTGCCAATCGATGGCGCGGTAAAAATTCCGATTTTTTTTGTTTTTTGGGTTGGGTGGAGAAAGGCAAAAAAAAAACGGCCGTGAAAGTTTCGGAATTGTAGCTTTATTAGTTTAGGAGATATTTAAATGTTAAAATCAAATTTTGTAATTTTGCCGTGAGATAGAGATTTTTTTTATTGTGTCGTTTTTTCTGGTTCGATTTTAATGGGACCTAAGCCATTGGATGTAAAATTGAATTTTACGTCGACATGTTATGTTTAGTATTTTTTTTTTTGCTCATTAAAATTTCGTTATTTAATGAAAACAAACCAAAAGAGGGTATACTTTCAAGCCATTTTTGAAGGGGAGTTGGAAAAACAAAGACTACAAAAATGTGGCTGTTCCTTCAAGGCCAATTTTACTACAAGTCCGTAAAACTCCCCTCCCAACCGAAGGGGAGCTAAATTGATTCGGGGGATGAAATAAAGCGGCAATAACACAAAAACTGTCTTTTTTTGCCTATCTTTACCCAACCCCAAAAAACAGAAAAAACAGAATTTTTACCGCGCCATCGATTGGCAGATTTCTCGTGGAAGGACGGATGGATTTATGGAGTAGATGTAGGTACGAGCATCAACGTCTTTCTGTTGCCAGGCTTCAATGAGTGCTGCATTAGTGACTATTCCTTCTTGCAAGGTCTGTAATGATAAAGAAGACATGAGTTAGTAACTTGCATCACTTGATAGTGGGTATAAGGTTGTTCATGAGTTTTGTTACTCGCATCACTTGGGAAGTGGTGTTACATAAGTCAGCAATGTTAGCATGAACTCGCTTCACCTAAGCAGGGGTTAATAAAATTCTCGTTACCTGAGCAGGAAATGATTCAGTCCCGTCTACGACTGACGTGAGCTTAAACTTCTCTAGGAACCTCCAAATGCCAAACTTCCAGGAAGAAAAGTTGGTTCCATAAAATTTAATAATATGGCTGACATCTTTGGAGGTGGAACTCGCCATTTCGAACAATGTGTTGTACTTTGAATTCGTATCTGGGCCCATATCCTGTTGGAACACATTGTGTAATTCACATGTTAGCCAATATATTAACTCACAGATAAATACATGCATCTTAATAATTGTAGGGGTACAGTATATATGTAGAGTTACCCAGGGGACAAAACAATAATGATGATGTTGAAGTACTTGTCACAATTAAGTGTAAAAGATCAGTGAGTGAGCAAAAGATTGACTGACAGCAAGAAGGCAAGGAAAGAGAGAGGGAAAGCATAAAGAAGGGTGTTGCTAAACGTTATCCTTCGGTTTGGCAACCAGGTGGGTTTAGGCAACCGCACATGTTGGAGAATATATTTGGTATGCGCAAATAACAATTTCAACACTAACACGACACAGCATGTAATGCAAAGACTGAAAGTGAAAAAACCGTATACAGAAACTACCGATGAAAGGCTACTTTATTTGGATGTCAAATTCCCAGATGAAATGAAGAAATGGAACGAAAATAAGAAAAACAATTTTGAATGTTTATCCAAAGAGACATCAGAAGCAATAATTTTTACTAGTCCCTGAACTGCAAATTGTATTCGCCATTTGCTAGATAGGGCTTTAAATTTCGTTTTAACCTGAGTTAACCACCAAAGTGGAGTCAGTAATAAAGAAAAAGGAAAAAACTTTAAGAACAGACCAGCAGACGATATCAAGATTCCCAATTGCCTTTGGCAACCGTCACCATTGAGTTGTGGAAACCTATAGCTTTAACACCTGGTCTAACTTAATGGTGACGGAAAAAGGAGAAATCCTGACAAGGAAAACTATAATTTATTAGACAAGTATGTGTTGCGCTTATTGACCCAGTTAGTTTTGCTCTTGGCAATATTTCCCGGTATCAATTTATTTAGTTGGCAAATGAATATATACATTCACTTGTTAATAAAAGGTTGTCCGCAGGTACATGGTCTGTTGAAATAGTCGGTGTAAATCAGTTTTGTTGAGAAAGAAAGAAAAATCGTCACAAAGACCTGGTCTGCTTAGGTAGCTTGCAGAAATTGAATATTCAAAAGGAGAGAAAGAAAATACTTTTTGAATTTGTTTACTAACATATGCTTTTATAGTTGATCAGGCATGCTCACTCAGAGATTCATTTGATTCTAAAAATAGAACATACAATGACAGTTACTGATTGATATAGGCAATTTAACCTTTAATCAATCGGGCATTCGAAGTAACTAAGAAGTTAGGACGATACTGCCTATTAGACAGAATTCAGTTGTAGAGGTGAGTCAAACAGTTGTTTAGTGTTTTTAATTTCCTCTGCACATTAAACAAATCAAGATAATTTATGATTGTTTCCATTTAGGTTCAGAACATTCAGTTTATTTGAGTTCATCATGTAAGATGATGATGAGTCTGGTGTAATTCTTCTTGTGTGTATGGTGCAAACGCTAAGTATAGACAGGAATGCCATTTGTTGTTTGACATATTACGATTCCAGGTGAGGGTTAGTTTCCAACCAGAATGGTTAATACAATAGTATATATATATTTATGGGTCAAAATTTTAAACTCTTGCAATGTTTTGCTACCTTATTTTTTTTTGTTTAAATACATTTGTTTTAAATTCTCAGGTGGACTATTTCTCATACAGCTCCTACTGTGGGTGCCAGTCAGAAAAATCTAATCGAACTCACCACTTCTGAGTTTGCCGTATTGCTTGTGCCTAACAACAAGCATACCTATATATGTGTGTGTATATTTTTATCCCATACATTTATTACCATTTATTAATTCTTATTTGTTCATAAAATTTACCTTACTCACATATCACCATCACCAGTGAACAACAAATGTTGGATGTCTATGTGGTTAGCATGTCTGACTGTCATAGTTAAAGTCGCAGGATCGATACCCCATTGCAACAGTCATCGTATTTAGGTTCCAACTGTGAGATCAATTGGTAAATTAAGTTACCAGATCATTTGTTTACAATTCTTCCGAACAAATAGGAATAGTATAATTCAGTTTTCAGTAATGGATCTCACTAGGTACTTTAGGTAGAATATAATTTCATTTGGAATTATATTGTTAAAACATGTGAAAAAAGGCTTCGCTCCTTGACGAGTTTGCTGTATCGATGTCATTACATTGTTTTGGAATTTAATTTGCCCTTAACGTATAAGTCAGATGGATTTCAAATTTAATCAATTGAATGGATTGATACGGAAGATTTCATGTTCTTGGTGAACATGTCAGCAGGTTGATTCTTTCCGGGTAGGTGAGTTACTGCAATGTTGCCCAGGTCTTGTTGGTCGCGTACATAAAAGTACTTGACGTCTATGTGTTTTGTTCTTTGATGATGTAGCATTTGCTATCACAACGAATCAATACCTGCCCAACATCAATTCCGAGTTCCAGTAGGAGGCTTTTGATCCAGATGGACTCTCTGGCGCCTTCAGAAGCGGCGTAGAATTCTGCATCCGTCGTTGAGAGAGCCGTTGCTCTCTGTCGTCGACTGCCCCATGATACTGGGCCACCGTTGTAGAGGAACACAACTCCCGTAGTGGATTTTCGGGATTTAAGATCAGCGGCGAAGTCGGCATCCGTGAACCCAAGTAATGCAGCGTTTGGGTTTCCACCGTAGCAGATTCCATGATGAATTGTTTTAGCAAGATAGGCCAGGATTTGCTTGACTCCTTTCCAATGTTCTTTTCCTGGATCCTGCACATAAGCTGAAGCCTGGTTGACAGCTAGAGCAATATCTGTTCGTGTCATTCCCATAAGATACATCAGCGATCGGATGCACTCTCGGTATGGTATTCTGCTCATATCGTGACGTTCTTCATCTGATGTTGATAGTGAGTAGCGCAAATATGCGACTGCTCCGTACCCATCCTTTGAAGCGTCAGAAAAAACATGTAATTGCACGTCGCATTGGTCGGCCACAAAGTTAATAGGGCGAAAACATCGAGGGATTCGCAGGTTGGTTGCTCTGCCGAGTTCAAAACACCAGTCGCCCCATTCTTGCAAGATGTCTCCTGGCAGCTGCTCGTTCCAGCTGATTCCCCTTCTCCAGATCTCTTGCATTAGAATTTTTACTGAGATGATGACGAGGCAGATGCACCCCAGAGGGTCAAAAATAGAAGCTGCGGCGGCGAACATTTCCCGTTTGGTTTTGACTTGTGGTGGAGGTTTGAAGTTGAACTGGAATTCGTCAAACTCGCAATCCCAGGACATTCCGAGCGTTCGTTTAATAGGCAGCCGATCCAGATCGATGTCCAAGCTTGAATGGGCTCTCTCGGTAGCTGGTATGGAAGTCAAAACGTTTCTTGAGGAGCTCAACCACTGGTTCAAACGGAACCCTTTATTTTTCAGCATTGAAATCATCCGATGTGACCACTCCATGGCGTCCTCTCCCTGGTCGAAGGAATCCAAATAGTTATCGACGTAGAAATTCTTGACTACCTTGGAGAGCAGATTGAATTCTGGTTGGTCTATTGCCGCCTTCCGGAGGGCCCAAGTGCAGCACGCTGGAGATGATGTAGCTCCAAATACGTGTACGCACATTTGGTACGTACTAGGCGCCTCTTTACTGTTTGGCTCCCTCCATAAGAAACGTTGAACAGACTGATCCGCCTAAGGTACCTTCACTTGTAGAAACATCTTTTCAATGTCGGCTGATACGCCAATGGCAGAAACATGGAAGCGCAGGAGTACTCCGATTAGACTGGTGAGAAAATCCGGCCCCGGTAGTAGTAAATCGTTTAATGAATTTCCTTTGAATTGAAGCGCTGCGTTAAACACTACTCTTAACTTGTTTGGTTTATTCGGGTTGGTTACACCAAAATGGACGAGGTAGTTGGTTTTTCCTTCAGGCCCGGCTAATTCCGTTGGGTGGAGAGGTCTTGCAAACCCAAGGTCAATGTATTCATTAATGATTTTGCTGTATCTCACCGCATACGCTGGATCCCTAGCGAAACGCTGTTCGTTTGCAAAAAGGCGCGGCAGCGCGAGGGGGCGGTTGTTAGGAATGGAGAAGTTGTCTGTCGCCCATAACAAACCGACTTCGTATCTTCCTCCCAGATCTTTTGTTGTGGTTTCCAACTGCTTCATCGCCCGTTTGTCCGACCGACATACGAATTTTCCGTCTTCTTTCGCCGGGAGTGCTCGCGTGTCTACCTCAAAGAGGGATTTCAGCAGGCTGTATAGTGCTACGGCGTTGCATGAGGTGTGACGCTCTCTAGTCGAGTCGTTTACCACGAGATATGAGGGTCGGCTTCCAAAAACGGTCCAACCGAGAACGGTCCGCATCGCGTACGGTCCCTTTGTGTCAGTTTTCGAACGTCGGACCTCCACGGGAAGGTGGGCTTCTTTGACATTCATGCCCAATAACATCAGTATCGGCCGGTCGTCCGTTTGTGGGAGGTCTAAGTCGGCGACATGATCCTATCTGGCTTTTTCCACTTGCCAATCCACGTTGCTTCGAGTTAAATTTAAATGTGGAACTGCGAGAGCGTTTGCCACAGCGCTCGTCCAATCTCCATCTTCGGATTCCAATGTGAAACAGATGTTAGTAGCGATTAAATCAGGATCTCGTCCGTGGAAGGTTGAGAGCCGAATTTTCTCTATTTCTCCGGTGAGTCCTAGTTCGTTCACGATATCGGCTCTTACAAGCGTGACTTGGCTTCCGCTGTCCAGCAACGCTAGGATTCTTTTGCTATTAATTCCTGCCCGAATCACCAATGAGACGATGGGTAGGATAATATCCGGCTTGGATGGATGTATTTGTAGCTAGACACAGAGCGTTTGCGCCAGTAAGTGGAGATGCGGCATCTCGCGGTTGAATTTGAGCTAAACCTTTGGGAAGTTCCGCTCCATGTAGCAATGGGTGATGTTTGCGGTTGCAATTTTGAATAGAGCACGTTATGGTTTTCCTACATTCGGAACTTAGATGTTTTCTTCCGAGGCACCTAACACAGTTGCCCTCGCTCATCACCATACGGATTCGTGCGTCGGGGGTTGCGGCTATGAAGACGCCGCATTCATAAAGTGGATGTCCTTGCTGTTTACCAAACTGGCAGTTACCCAAAGGTTTACTGGACGGACCTTCCCTCGCCGTCGTGTCTCTTGGCAGTTGTCCTTTGGCGGTAAAAAGGACCGCGGGATACTCGCGTCGACTTGTTGGCCCAGCTCTCGTTTCTTGATGGTTCCTTGTCTGCTTTTCTCTTTCTCCTGTCGATCGCTTATGGATCGGGATAGTCCATATATCACTGTTTATTCTTTCTTGCAACCATCTGTCGAGATCCATTAGCGTCATTACGGCAGGCCTTCTTCTATGAAGATAAATTCCCCATTTACTTCTGAGATCGCTGGGTAGCTTGTCGGTGACGAACTCAAGAGCGGGACCAGAGCAGATGTGGGACGCATTCTCGTCCTGAAGCCCGGAGGTAACGTCGTGTATTTGGGCGGCCAAGTCACGCAGTGCGTGCCCGTCGCCGTCTCTCCAGTTCCTAATACGTTGTATGCTGTGCAGGTAGACCCGTTCAATCAGGTACGGATCTCCATATCGGCTATGCAGCTCGTTAAGGACTCTTTCGTAGCTGTCGGGGTTTCTCAGCATAGTCTCAAATCTTTGTCGCACGTCTGGTGTCAACATGTTCCTTAACGCTACGATTCGCTGGGCGTTAGACGGCAAAACTTCGTGAACGAGCTCTTTAAAGGATCTTTAAAAAGAGCGCCACAGACGCGGGTCTCCGTTAAAGGGCGTCATCTCGATCCTGGGTAGCATGGTTGATAACCAGTTGAACCCGCCACTGCCGGAATAGTCTGCTGACCGTGGTGGTGGATTTGGTAAAGTAGCCCCGGGAGGGTTGTCGAACGGTCTTGAGCGGTTTAATGGTCGCGGTGGCGATCCGGGAAGATAGTCTCGGGATGGTTGTCAAACGACGTAGAGTTGTCATCAGGCCCGATCGTGTCTCTTGGATTTGTAATTTCCAGGGACGATTCTAAAGCTCTCTTACGATTAATTTCGCCCTGTAGCTCGACTCGCTGAGCATGTGAGTTGCGTCAGATTTCTTCAATTTTCTTATTAGTTTCTTCCTCAGTACTCTTGAGCGCTTCTTCTGCTGCCATTCGCTTCTTCTTGGCTTCTGCGAGAACGACCGATGAGTCACCTTTATCGTTCGCAGGCCTTTTCACCCCGCCGTTGGGCGCCTCGTCAGACTGGATAGTGTTGAGGTAATCATCGATAAGTTTGAACGCGTCGCGGGCAGCAGTGTCAGTCCTGATCTCCCACTGTTCCTCCGTATTAAGCGAGTCGCCTGTTGGAGCTATTGCTGATAAGTATCTTGAATGATGGTACAGACATTGGTTCATCAGTTCTTGTATAATCTCCTTTAGCAGCGTCATGGTATCTCTGCTAGCCTCCGAATTGATTTTCTGCTCCACAGAATTCACGGTCCGCGTGAATAACCTTTTAGTAGTGGATCGCCTCGTTTTGTAGACCTCCGGGTCTCTTGGTTTCTTAGTTGCCTCGCCCCCTGAGGCTTCCACATCGTCGGTGTCCATACCAATTACTTGGTCCGTTGCCTTATGGCTTTCCAAATGCTCTTATGGCGAGGTGCGTTTATTTTCCGATGTCAACCTCTCCGTTTTTTTTTTACGAAACTCCTTAGAATAATTATAATTAGTAAACGAGCGTTTCGGTATGGCGTAGTCTTATTTACCAAGTACTTGGTCCGTTGCCTTATGGCTTTCCGAAACGTTCTTGTAGCGTGGTACAGCCCTGATTTTTCCAATTAATTCCCTTCAATTGCCTTATGGCTTCCACTCGTCTTAAGAGCAGGACAAGGAAGAGTTGGTATGCCTATATAGAAGTGAATTTAGTGGGGAGGTTTTACAGGGGATTCAGAATGTTCAGTCCTTACAGTTTCCTTGTCCCGATGATACTAGGATGGATATGCAATGATACTATAATGGGCTGGTACTTGCATGGAACCTCTGCGGCTTCAAGTGTCAGAGTGAGCTTTGGCCTTTGTAGGCTTCCAGGGAATCGGTGGGTGACTTTCTTTGTCAAAATGGACTAATATTTGATAGGACCTCTGCGGGTTCTAATAGCAGGGTGCACCTTGGCCTTTGTAGGCTTCCAATTTCCACTGCATGTACAGAGAACCAATTGTTAGCACAAAAGAATGTCGTAAAAGTAAATTTAAACATGAGGTGGGTGTGTAAAATCTTGATTCGTGAGACATTTACCCATGCCTAGTATTTTTTTTTCCCGGGTTTCGGCACCAATTGCGAGATTGTTTCCCACAGGATAAATAAGACAAATAATAAAATTATAATTCTCACCAATTGCTGTATTTCTCTGATAAATGGGAACACAAAAGTCGTAGTATTTCACACCAAAAAACCAAAAAGAGGAAACCGATTCTAAGGAGACCAAAAAGGTACGCCCCCCACGCTCTCTTGTAGCAGACCGTTACTGTCGGTTGGTCGCCCTTGCAACCAAAAATCATAAAAGGGTTCAGCAACTTGCAACGGTCGTGACATCAGTGTTTGCTGGGAATACTTGCCGTTAGGCATAGCAAACAATTTTACAAAGTTTTACAATTTTTACAGACAGAGTTAAGGAATAGAAGTCTCGTTTCTATGGAAACCAGACATTTGATTTAGGTGAATTTGCTCAACCCTAAAAACAAAATAATACTTTTATTATATCATTATTAAATTATAATAATATAATTTAAATCACTATTTATAAAAAAACATAATAGAAATAAATAATATATAATTTTTAACCGATTAAGTAAAATATAAACTGATTAAGTCAATAAGTAGCGGAGATATTTTTATTTGTGGGAGCGAACCCCTAGTAGAACATGATATCTTTTAGATATCTCTTAGATATCCACATCACTTGCATCTATTTTACTTTATCTAAGATATGTCTAAGATAGCTTATAGATATATATAACTAGATATATTTCAAGGTATCTTGCACATAGACATAAGATATGTTTATGAACACGTACGTACGGCATCAAAAATTTTGGTTTTGTATTTTGTCGCTTACGCGACGATGCGCTGAATTAATATAGGAGGGAACGCTACGGATTAAACACAATAAATAAAAATATAATATACCGTTTAATCAATGCAGATGTATTGTTTAGATATGACACACGTTTGATACATGTTTGAAATGTTATTAAAAATATAAGACACGAACAGCTTATAGATCGCTTCCGGATTTGATGGCTTGAAGTATTTTATCCATGTATTATGCACCTGATAGAAAAGAATACACCAAATATCAAGTTCATCATAAAACTAAAAATATAGCAATAAAACTGACCTGGATGAGAGCTGTACTAAATGTTGCTTAAATCAAAATTCATTAATCTCACAATTCCGAAACATGAAGTGGGAGGAGCTTTGTGAATTACTGGAAGTTTAATTGATTTGAAGCGAACTGATTTCAATGGCCAGCACTCAAGATTTGTCGCTAAAGTGTCAACAATTTGTATGCCAATTGCCTTTGAATCCAATCCATTTAAGTCCAAAAAATTTTCGTAGACCAAAAACTTTCGGCCAATAATGAGAATTTCACCATCAAATAGTTGTAAAAAATTATGAATCAATATAACAGTGTCATCTGCGAGGACAACGCAGTTATTTGGACTTCTGGAACTTAATCGTAATTTGTGAAAAAACGCTTTGTTATATTGCAACCCATGAAGATCAGGAAGCAAGGGTCCTTTTGAGTGCTCGTCAATCAGCTTAATCATATCTGGATTTTTGCGAAAATTGGTCACAACTGGTGGATTTTGTCGCTTTTCCATAATTCTATTTACCAGCTGCTCTAAAGGTTTGGCACTTTTTTTCAACAAATTTTTTAAAGTACCAAGGTGGTTTTCAAAAACAAAACAACTAAACGATTCCAGACCACCCAAACGTCGACATTCTTCAGATAAATGACACAAATTATGGATATTATACGTGATAAATGAATCGCCATAAATTCCAGGACTCTGGTTAATAAAAGTTATCAAAAGAATGTTTGCGTAATCGGTGTTTTCTTCACTACGCACACTCTGATCACACGACAAAATTCGAATGGCAACATGAAGCAACATAAAATGTTGGTATACTTCGTCAGGTATCCTATTCTTTAACACAAAAGGCAAAACATAAAGAAGTAATAAACGTAATTCAGTGGCTTTGAAACGCGAGAGTTCATTTAATGTTCGGGTTTTCCTACTGAATTCAACGGGAATTAGTTCTTCAATGGCAACCAGCAGCCTGGATATTTCAGCAATTTGCTGGGAAGACATTCTGATACGCATCCTCTTTCTCTCGTTTACCCAAATATTAAGTAACTTCTTCATGCATCCTAAAAACACAAGGTGCATTGGATCGATAAAAAAACATTCTATCATATCGATTGGAAGACTTTCCAAAATTGATAACCCCACATGATGAAAAATCTGATCACGATTTCGAAAGGACTCGTCCGTTCGAAGCACTGCATCAACTACCGGGAATGTCACTCTCCCACCTCTTCCACTTCCGTTGAAAACATACTCTCCTTCGGTTTCGCACTTCATACAGCAGTAGTAAGCCCCGCAAGGTTTTACCAATTTTATAAAACTTAAGGCAGGCGCGTCGCAACAGAAACCTGCTATCTCGATTTTGACGTTACTCTCTTTGTAATGAAAACCATTTTCAATTAAGTTTGTAATCTCAGTATGAAAGTGTCTTAGATAATCATTCGGATGATCTGGTTTTGAATGTCCGTGATAAAAACCGATCTCAAATGGCTTAGCACCTTCCATGACAATAAGGCCGAGAATTGGCCAAAATTGGGAATTCGTACTTTTGCTTGCAGGCATTCCATCACACCCAATTTTGATTTTCAGAACGACGTCGCGAGATTCAAAAGAAGCATTTAACAAGTCTAAGGAACTAGTAATACCATCAAGGACATTAAACTCAAAGTATCGCCCGGGGCTAACTTCGACGGTGTTCACTTTACGTGGAGTTCCTAACAGTGTCTTGTAATTTTTTGGGAGAAAAGACAGGGAAGGATCAGTTCTAAAGACAGCCAAAAGCTTGTTGACACTGTCCCTTGAAACGTTTGTGTCCACAGCCCAATGGGCAATACGTTTTCGGAACAATTGCTGCCTATCGATGACACTTAAACCCTCGTCTACATCTTCAAGATTCAAATCCCAATCAGTCAAATCATCATCCTGATCATCGTCTACGTCTAAGTCGTTCAAACTATCAGCAACCTGTTCGGGCTCTAGATCCAAAATGCTTGAGTTATCGTCAAAGAAAAAACTATTATCACCTTCAGACTCAGACTCGTTAGAAACATTAGCATCAGTATCCAAACCAACTGGTGCACCGTCAAACAGTATATTGTCACGTGGAGATCACGTGACATACGCGTGAGACACACCACACACTCACCTCCTTCTTGGAAACAAGCAAGGGCGAATGTACGAGTACATTCGACCTTGTTTTGTCTGAATGTTGCGGTAGCATCACAGGACGCTTGCACCTTGTCTAACGCTTCGGGGAAACAAGCAAGGGCGAATGTACTCGAACGTTCGGCCTTGCTTTGTAGTAAATGGTTAAGGGTATCTTCTTCTTTTGTAGAAACAAGCAAGGGCGGATGTACTCGTACAACCGACCTTGCTCAGTAATAAGTCATACGGGTTATTTCGATTGTTCGTAGAGACAGCAAGGGCGAAAGCACTCGATGATTCAACCTTGCTGTTCACCTACCATAAATAGGCGGTGTAGTGTCTCTTGAATGCAATGTTCTTACTTGACGTCTTACCGTGTGGACGTCCTAATACACTCGTGTTACACATCACCCCCAAGTGTAACAAATGGTGGAGATGCAGCATTACTAAGGAGACAAGGCAAGGAAGTTTATCTTATAGTATTATTCATTGTCAGAGGCGAAAATCGTTTAGGGGCTCTACCACAAGCGGTTTAACCAACGGGTTGTGCCAAATCTTAAATTGTTGGATACGGAGCCACGTTTTCGGCTGACAGTGGGGAAGACTATTTGGTTTCTATTAGCTTTCTCAAGGAAATCGTTTATTGCTGTGACAAGATTTTGAGGTATTGTAATGCAGAAATCATTTTTTTGCCGGAGGTAAATGAGAAAGTCATCGAATCGACGTTGGCCTAGTTGTCCAAGGGATCCGAGCAGACGTTTACACCCTTTGCCTCCATCTACGCGCCCGGTACCGGAACAGCATCTGGAAGGAAAACTGTTGAGCCGGACAGCACAGAGGACGTAGTGGGAAGTGGGCAGCGGATAATCCAGGCTGAAAAAGGTTGGAGAGTACTGCGAAAGATCTTGAAGAATCTTACGTAGACAAGAGTATTGAGGCAGTTAAAGAAGGTAGCGAAAAAGTGAAGACGACGAGTTGGAGAGTACTGCGAAAGATCTTGAAGAATCTAACGTAGACAAGAGTATTGACGACGCACACGAAAGTAGCGAAGAAAGCGAAGAAGAGGAAAACGGGGATAGCACTGACGAGGAGCAGTTATTTGCAGATACCGATAGTGATTCAGGTACTGGCATTATGCCTCCTCAGATAAAGTTTTTGAGTCCCAAGGTCTTTAAGGCAACGCCGGAAGATGACGCCTTCGACTGGCTTGAGCGTTACGAGTCAACGGGAGCGTACAATCAATGGGGCGATACGGAGCTAAGGGCGAATTTCAGCATGTATCTGGATGGGCGGCAAGAAAATGGTACCTGTGCTCCACACTTCCGACGGAGTGGCGTGATTTACCCATACGACCGGGGGTTGGCCTCAACGCAGCTGATCTTCCGGCAGTAACTGGAGTCAGAACACTGTTTTTGAAAGAATTTCAGCAACAAAACTACAAGCTGTTCCAGGAAACACGCTTGCGGAACCGGGTTCAAGGTATCGAAGAAGCGACAACTAACTACTATTACGATGTTATTGATCTTTGTAGGGTGGTGGATCCAACAATGGCGGAAGCCACCAAAGTCGACTATCTTTTTGGGGGATTACGGCCCTCGTTGGTCGAAAAATTGTACCCGTTACAACCCAAAACAGGCGAAGAATTTTTAGAGGCGGCGAAACGGTTTACTGATGCCAAGCTCTTGGCCAATAGACGAAACTGGCCGGACGCGGTGCTCGGGGTGGCAGCAACCAGAGTGGCGGATGTTCCAATTGATTTCATTCGGACCCTTCCAAAACCAGCTCCAACTGTGGCTGATACGGAATTATGGAAAGTAATTAAAGAACTGCAAGGTGCGGTAGAAAGTTTGAAGATTCAAGCAACTCCACCTCCGAAGAGACCAGGAAACGAGAAGACAGTTACGTGGGGAGAGTCGGAGAGAATCTACAGAAACAATAACGGAGTACTCAAATGTTACTGTTGTAACGGAACGGGGCACATGGCCCGGAATTGTTGGGAAAATCCGCAATCTGCTCGTTTCCGACAACGATCCTACTCAGGTCCTCCTGGCCCACAGAGAGGGCCGTTGGGTCCTCCCGCGCCAATCAACATCGTGTCCCAGCTAGCCGAGACGACTGCAGATTCATCAACACAGGAGGAGATAAAGGAGCAACCTATCCTTAGACTAGATTTCAGCAAGCTGATCAGAGAAGAAGTCACTTGTGGAACACGGCAAGTAATGGCAGTCGTCGACACAGGGGCAGCACTGACAGTTATATCACCGGAGCTGCTACGTGCATCCCAGTTCGTGCTGCGTCCATGGGACGGACCGCGGGTGGTGATGGCTAATGGAGAACAAGCAACGTTGATGGGAGCAGCCACCATTTCGGTCAACCACAAAATGGGAACAGCAACTGGCGAAGCGGTGGTATTTGGGATGGACGGAATTGATTTGATTTTGGGCAATGATTTCCTGAAACAGTATGGCAAAGTACAAATTGATTATCGAGAGCCGAAGGCCTCAATTACTTTTGGAGATCAGCCTCTTGCAGCCATTACATCGCAGCGGACAGATCACCAAACACGGTCGGTTAAATTGATTACCAACGCTGATGTAACAATCCTTCTTTCTCAGTGGCAAATGTGATGACAGTAGCGCCAGCTTTACAGGCGGAGAACTTTTGTTTCGAACCATCAGGAAAACTTCTACAAACCAAGGGAGTGTCGGTGGGACACGCGTTACTGGCAGCCAAAGTGGATTTCACCCCGTTGGCCAATTTAACGTCGACTAGCGTGTGGATTCCAAAGGGGACGACATTGGGAGTCATCAGTGGCTACGACGGAGAAGTGCTGAGCTGTGGCCTAACGACAAAAGAAGAGAACTCCCCAATGACCAGACCACCAACAAAGGAAGAAGTGAATCAGCGGAGGAGACTCATAGACGACCTCAAAAACAAGTAAATCATGGCATTCCGAAAGACAAACGTGAAAAAATGTTCCAATTGCTAGAAGAAAATTTGGAATGTTTTGCGGCAAACGCTTCGGAAGTAGGCCGCTGCAACATATCTGAACATAACATTGAAACGGGAGATTCCCCGCCAATCCATCAGGCCCCGTATGCCAGCGCGTGGAAGGCTAGAACCATCGTGAACGAACAAGTAAAAAGTTTGGAAGAGGCGGGAATTATCGAAATTTCGGACAGCTCGTGGTCCGCACCGGTGGTGCTAATCAGAAAGAAGGATGGAACATGGAGATTCTGTGTCGATTACAGAAAGCTGAATTCAGTCACGGTACGGGATGTTTATCCTCTACCAAGAATTGCGGATGTGCTGAGCCGATTGGAAGGAGCAGAATTTTTTCCATCCTCGACTTACAAGCCGGATATCATCAGATTCCGGTGAGAGACGAGGACCGTCACAAGACTGCCTTTATTACGGCTGATGGGTTGTACCAGTTCAAGGTACTCCCATTTGGCCTATCGAACGGTCCCAGTTCATTCCAGCGGTCCATGGATATTATACTGGCCGGACTTCGATGGACAGCGTGCCTCGTCTACTTGGATGATGTTATAGTGTACTCGTCAACAATCGACCTCCATGTCGAACGACTAAGGTTGGTATTGGAGAGTCTAAAGAAAGCGGGCCTTAAGTTGAAGGTGTCCAAATGTCATTTTGCGGAAACCAGTTTGAAAGTATTAGGTCATGTAGTGGATGCGGATGGTATTCGTCCAGACCCGGACAAATTAGCAGCGGTAAAGGAGTTCCCACCGTGCAACGAAGGAAAGACGGTGGCTCTTAAAGTGAAGAAAGTACAGAGCTGTCTTGGCCTGTGCTCTTATTATCGTCCACACATCAAAGATTTTTCTATAATTGCACGCCCGTTAATTTTGTTAACCAAAAAGGATGCAGTGTTTGATTGGGGTCCTGACCAGGAGTCCAGCTTCAACACACTGAAGCAAGCGCTGCTTGCAGCCCCAGTCCTGGCTCATCCGAATTATGACCTACCAATGGAAATCATTCCCGATGCCTGTGGCTACGGCATTGGTGCGGTATTGGCACAACGAGTGGAAGGGCAAGAACATCCGTTGGCCTATGCCAGCCGCCTGTTAAGCAGCTCCGAAATAAACTACAGCATCACCGAGAAAGAATGCCTGGCCTTGGTTTGGGCCTTAAAAAAATTTAAAGGTTATGTATGGGGATGCAAGATCGTGGTAGTTACAGACCACCAGGCGCTGTGTTGGTTGTTAACCAAACGAGATCTCGCTGGACGGCTAGCCGTTGGAGCTTGTCGATACAGGAGTATGACATCGAAATCCGGTATAGAAGCGGAAAACTCCATGACAACGCAGATTGCCTCTCGCGATGCCCTTTACCCGTGACCGAAGACCAAGAAGAAGATCGCTGTGTGGCCATTGGACTTGTGGGGAGTGGCAGATCGGTGGATTTTGGACCGGAGGAAGAATTCGTTGCGGAGCAGCGTCGGGTCCCGCGGTGGCGTCGTCTGATGGACCAGTTGGAAGCAGGTCGTGCAACGTTAAAAACTTCTGTCTAATCAATGGGCGACTATGCTTACAGACCATTAAAAACGGTAAACAGTATCGTCGTCTGTGCGTCCCACGTTCCTTTCGGGAACGCGTCGTAAAGGCATACCATGACGACTTGATATCAGGGCATATGGGAGTTCGACGCACCCTAACGAAAATTGCTAATCGATTCTTTTGGGAGCGTTTGGCGATTGATGTTACGAATTATGTGCAATCATGTCCTAATTGCCAGGGTCGAAAAGGAGTGAACAAACGACCAGCCGGTTTCCTGCAGTGTATTCAGGTGGCACGTCCATTTCAAAGGTGGGAATCGACCTCTTAGGTCCGTTTCCTATGTCCAACACCGGAAATAAGATGATCATCGTTGCTGTTGACTACTTAACGAAGTGGGTGGAACTACGGGCCATGCCCAACGGAAAGGCGGATATGGTGGCAACATTTTTCGTTGAACAAATTGTGCTGCGTCATGGAGCACCGGAATCCATCATTTCGGATCAAGGGAAATGTTTTATAGCTGAGCTTACCCAAGAAGTCATGAAGAATCTTGGAACCAACCACAAGACAACGTCAAGTTACCATCCACAGGCAAACGGATTGGTTGAGCGAATGAATCACACCTTGGCGGCTATGCTCTCAATGTATGTCAGCGCGGACCATAGAGACTGGGACGAGGCATTACCTTACGTGTGTTTTGCTTACAACACGGCGCGGCAGGAATCTACGGGATATTCACCATTTTTTTGCTTTACGGGCGTGAACCAATGTTACCTATTGATTTGGAATTAGGTGCGGATGCCAACCCTCGGCTGGTTACGTCGGGAACGGCTCCGGATTATGCAACCCAGGTTGTGACCGAATTGGCGAAGGCTCGAGCATTGGTGCACACGCGATTGGGAGTCGCCCAGGACAACCAGCGACGAGAGTATAACAGTCGCCACAGAGAGCTTCAATTTCAAGTAGGAGATCAAGTCCTGGTGTACAAACCCTTTCGAAAAGTAAAACGAGCAGAAAAATTGCTTCATCGCTGGCAAGGACCGTTCAAAGTGATCCGACAGACAACTCCCGTGAACTACGAAGTGAAGTTAAGTTCCGGATCAAGAAAATCGGAGATTGTGCACGTCGTAAAAATGAAACTTTTCACGACTTGGTCGAACGAGGTCCAAATTTGAATACGGAATCCACAGAGGCGACACGTGAGACACCTCTACCAAACGCCCCTCAACCACCTGTGAGGATTCATCGGGAGACGGGTACGGATAATGGAAACCACGGTGAGAGGGCTGCAGTTTTATCCGACAACAGCGTCCATCCAGTACCGTCATCTGGGGGAGTTCGTCAGCCAGAGACAGCAAGCAGGCCGGCCCGCCTCCCCACAAGGATACAGCCGGCTCGTCGAGCTGGTCGACCGAATCGTTACCTCGCTTTGTTGCTGCCTTACACAATTTGTGTATTGACCTTTCTCGGGTCAGTCAATGTAGATGCGTTGCTTGTCCGAGACACCGTGATTTTCAATGAAAAACCGGGTGTCGCGTTCGGAGAATCATTCTGGACAGTCATAACAGACCTCGATATACGACCGGCAGAGGCAGTGGTTCAGACATTGAAAGTGAGGCTGAAGGAGTACGCGGACATGGCCGTTAAGTGCCGTCAAACAGGAAATCAACAAGGTGCATCGGCGGCCAAAAACTTGATGTCAAGTGTCATTGGTTTGAACGTGAATTAAATCAATCCGAACATCGACTAGCAACTTTTCGGGACGCCATTGGTTCTCCTTCCAAACAACGTCGAGCGGTGATCGATGGCGGCGGATCAGCGTTAAAGTGGCTGTTCGGAGTAGCCACCCAGGCTGATCTCGCTGGATTGAATAAGAAGATCACCGGCCTTACACACCGGGAAAATGAAATAGTCCATTTGATGGACCAGCAGGCAACTGTAGTGAACGAATCACTTTGGGAGATCCGGACAAATACCAAGCTGATCCAGGAGTTGGAAGGGCAAACGGCGGAACTAACAAAGAATTACAAAAATTTGCTTGGACGAATGGCAGAGCGTCAAGCTTACATGATCGAGTATTTCGATTTTTTCATCAATCTAGACACAGCATTCGAGTCGATGGAAGCGAGCCTGCAGTGGCTTCGAGACTTGGCAGACGCTCTTGACGAAGGGTTGGCCCTCTTGGCAAACGGCCGATTAGCGCCTCAGATATTTCCACCTGCTCAAATGGCTTCGGTGTTGAAAGCAGTTAATCGACAACTACCCTTGGGTTGGGCAGTATCGAGTGAAGAATTATGGGTGACCTATCGTGAAGCTACGGTGACGGTGGCAGCGGTGGAGGGACGTTTTCGTCTCTTTATCAAAATTCCGATCTACGATCACGCACAGCAGTATACCCTGTTTGAAATTTTCAGTTTACCACGAGCAACAGACAATGGCACCCATGGAGTGGCGATCGGGGACCTACCGAATTTTCTGGCCGTTTCCACAGATTTGGAGACCTTTATTGAACTTTCGACTGCCAACGTTCGGGGTTGCAAACAATTGGAACGATTAATTTGTAATTTTCATACAGGTTTAGGAAAACGGGGAGCACGGAAATCCTGTGCGATTTCGTTATTCACCAATGACGCCAACCGTAAGCTAACGCAATGCAGACAACAATTTAAAGAATGGAAAGGATCCGAAGTAGCTTATCTTGGAGAGAATCGCTGGGTGTTCTCAGCCGTTACAGCTCATGAGGTGGTGTTCTCATGTCCGATCGGTAGCAGCCAAGGGCCCCCGCAATCACTGTTGCTGCCTCCGTTTGGGATTTTTGATGTCCCTCCTGGATGTACGGCTCGAACGGAAGACTGGGTCTTCCCCGCCAGTTTAGACGGACGATTGGAGGCCTCGTTAGATCCTCTGGTGGCACCCACGCTGGCCGCAGTGGGGTTTAATGTAACAACGTTCAAATCGGTCGCCATCATTGAGCTCCCGAAGGCGAATGCCACATCAATTAATTTCATCAGCGACCTACTGCGCCGAAACGACGGTGCTCGTGCGTCGTCTGAAATGACAGGATTCCAGATTCAAGAGTTAATGAAGAAGACGACCGAAGAATTTCAGCTGTCGGAGCCAAGATATCCGTTTGAACTTCTGATCATGTTACTATTACTAGTGGTGGCAACAACTTATCTCAGTTACCAAACTGTTTGGCTGAGAGGCCGTATGAGGGCCCACGAACAATTAGATGTTCAAGACGATCACTTCCTACCGCACCTCGAACAGGTGGCGGAGGTTTGACACGACATTTCCTTTGTTTTTTTAAATGCTTCTTTTGGGGTGTTTGTTTGGAATTTTTTGTTTTCGGGATTTTTTGTTTGTTCTTTATTTTGGTGTGTTGGGTTTTCTGATTTAGGGTTTTAATACTTTTTGGGGGTTACCGTTCTGGGGGTTTTATGTTTATCAAGCAGTCGGGGCGACCGCCTTCACGAGGGGGATCTGTCACGTGGAGATCACGTGACATACGCGTGAGACACACCACACACTCACCTCCTTCTTGGAAACAAGCAAGGGCGAATGTACGAGTACATTCGACCTTGTTTTGTCTGAATGTTGCGGTAGCATCACAGGACGCTTGCACCTTGTCTAACGCTTCGGGGAAACAAGCAAGGGCGAATGTACTCGAACGTTCGGCCTTGCTTTGTAGTAAATGGTTAAGGGTATCTTCTTCTTTTGTAGAAACAAGCAAGGGCGGATGTACTCGTACAACCGACCTTGCTCAGTAATAAGTCATACGGGTTATTTCGATTGTTCGTAGAGACAGCAAGGGCGAAAGCACTCGATGATTCAACCTTGCTGTTCACCTACCATAAATAGGCGGTGTAGTGTCTCTTGAATGCAATGTTCTTACTTGACGTCTTACCGTGTGGACGTCCTAATACACTCGTGTTACACATCACCCCCAAGTGTAACAATATCTTGGCTCGCAAGATCACTGCCACTAACATGGATGATTTCATTGGAATTGTCTAAAGTTTCAATTTGAAAATTGACCAGTTCTTCATTAGCACTATGTACACTCTCATCATCATTCTCATTTAATTGCTCATCAATAGTTTTTCTTAATCTCCGGGCTCTCTGTCTTGTGCCTACAAACACTTTAACCTTTCGCTTATTCATTGCAGCTGGCAATGATAGTATAGGAAAGAGTGATTAACTTATAACAGTATTGTCTATCTATCCAGAGGAAGCACGACTAGTATTAACTATATTTATGTTTAAATAATGTGTGTGTGTTATATTACCAAATGGTGAACGTGCCCACCAATATTGGTCTGACTTAGTGAAACACTGTTGATAGCAATTGGTTACTCCAGAACGAACAGAACCTACAAGAAGAAGAAAAAATTTAGCTAAACCAGGCTATAGAAAATCAAAAAAAAATACCAACTTTATTTTAAATAAAGGACGGTAATAAGCTGCAACACTGAAGAGATACGCTTCTCACGAATGGTCTTTACGAGCAACAACTGGCGCAATGAACAAAATCAAATATGAAAGGTTAGTAAACGAGTGTGAGCTCAATACTCCATTCAAAATAAAGCAATAAAGCAGCACGGTTTACCTTTGTTTAAAGAATCCAAGTAACGTAAAGTAATCTGAAGTCGTGATGTTCACTTCGTTCTGTTTCCTTTCTCGTGGTTTCAATAGCAGACGCAATCTAGTTTGATGCATTTCATTATTCTAACAAGGTTGTAAAGTATAATTTAAACTAATAATAAAATTTCAGATGCTTAAGATTAGCGCAAAAACACTGTGATAATGTTAATAAAAAAAATATCATTATTTTTTAAATATAAAAAAACCTTTTTTAGTGGTATTATTGAAATGCAGTATAAAGGCAACTCAAAGCATGATGATATCGATCATTTTCAAACGGACATATATGTTTGCGAAGCGTGGTCGCTAGGTCTTCTGCTCTCGACGAGAACGAAACCTTTCAATGTCTCATTTGATAGTGGAAATTCCAAAAATATTACCCGAAAAGGGTAACTGGATATTTGTGGCTGCCGAAAATTGGATAGAAAACGATTTTCTGTATTTACCAGACAAATCTTACTCGGTTGCCTACAAAACCCAACTTTTAAAGGGTGGGATGCCACCCGATGTGAAGAAATGGGACAGTCATCCATGTTACAAAATATTGGGAACTTTTAGTACGTTGTAGTATTTTTATTTTACTAACTTTCCAATGTTAAATGAAATGTAATAGGCTGATTACTTTTGTTTTCTTGCCGTTTAGGCACATATGATGAAGCTAGGAGTAACCTTCCACGAGTAGAATCTGGTCTTCCCATTTTAAATGATTTTAATACAGGCAGAGGCCAACGGGAAAAGAAAATGAGAAAGTTGAACTTGCCAGGTGAATCTATAACGGAAGTTGAAAGTGAAGAAGAATTGGGAAGTCAATCGACTAGAAAAGCAGGTCAATCCTCAAAGAAAAAATCTCCAAAGAAACCCAGCATTGTTAGGCCTACAACTATTCTCCCTAAACCACCAGCTGGACTACGTGTCTCCAAAGGAAAAACCCTCAAAGAAGTGCAACACAAAGAAGTTTGTGAAGAGAAAGCAAGTAATGTACAGCAATTGAAACCTGGTAAACAAAAATTTAATTTGTTATTATTATTCATGCCAAATATGCATTAACATCTTTTAATATATTTAGTCAATGCTAGCACTATACATCTCTCTACTTCTGAAGAAGGTTCATCGTGCAATGTAGATCTTACAATTCAGCCACCTACGCAGCCTGGTAATTGACTTTTTTTTTCAATTAATTGTAAAATAATTTTTTCTTTTGTGTTTGCTAGAAGGCACCATCTGTCGCTTAGATACTGCGGTAGCAGACGATTCATACGGAACACAGCACTTTGGTACTATCGCAGCGAAAAGCATTTTTATTTCGTATTCTGTTTAACCTTCGTCAGTTTTCTTTAGAGTTTTCATATTTTGTACTTCATTTCAGAAAATTTACATCCGTTCTCATATCAAAATGCTGGTGGTCATTACAATTGGGGTATGCCATCGTATTGGAACGGTAATTCTCAGCAAATGAATTCTTTTTATTCGTTGCCGCCTATACAATCTCCTTCGTCTGTGCTATGTGAACTTGGAAGCAAGCATATTGGTAAATATTAATAACAAGCATTGTCCAAAATAAGACTTAACAGCTACATCTTAATTCAGTATTTAATTACTATATGGTGTTTTATCATATTTATCTTTGTTTTTAGTCGCTGATAGCAATAGAGGCACATCGAGTTCTGCAGAATATTCCTCTTATCCGATTCCTACACCATCTCCGTCACCTGACCTATGCCAATCTGGAAACAGTGGGGCAGTGCAACAGATATATCGACACCCATCTATGAAAAGAAACCTTCCTGTTATGCCTGATATTGAAGATTCTCTTGTTGGCGTTCCGGAGAAAACTAGTCGTGGTAACATTTTAATCTAAATTTATTTTTTTATATTATTATATCATTTTGATAGTGAAAGGGGCTTCTGGAAACGAAGATTTCATCTCAGCGTTAGCGAAAATCAATGATAAATTAAATGTGATCGAAAAATCTATCAAGCCAGTAAGTGACGATGAAGCTGCGGAAATTCAGGAAGACATTGATTCTCTTCCTTTGAAGAGTTTAGAGCAATTACATTCTTTTGAAAAAGTATTAACAACAGATAAGAACATTTACAAGAAGCTCGTAAGAATAATAACAAATTAATCAATTTATAAAATATCAAAGCTTTATATTTTAACGACTCAGGTATCCCGTATTCGTCTTTTGGGTAAGAAGAATTCCAAAAACAGCGAGAGTGACTACGTCAGAAGAGCTTGGAACACTGTTTTTTCCGATTCACTTTCCAAGGATGTAAATTGGTTAGGTAGACGAGATAGAAGAGTCAACAATGGATCAGGAAAAACAGGAATCAGTTCGTGCACTATCACGAAGGCAGTTGAAGGTAAAATTAATAAAATTTTAGAATTGAACTTCATATCATTTAAAATATTTAGATGGTATTCGTTCAAACAAAAGTTTTTGGAAATGGAACACGAATCTTTCATTCGAGAAACCAAACTTCATCTGCGCAATGCAAAATCTCGGTTCTGTTCGGCAGAAATCAACGCACAGCAGGCAAATGATGCTTGTGATTCCAATTAAAAAGGTAATTAATATATTGTTTTTGATAAATATATTATAATGCTATCTTTTTTTTCAGTATATAGAAGACAATGATCAACATGCATCAGGCTTCGATCTCAAGATCATCATCACTCATGTTCAACATAGACATTTACATTAAGAAAATTTGTGGATAAATCCTTTTTCGTTCGCGTTGTAATGTGTGATCTTTTTTGTAGCTGTCTCACAGCAAGTCCATACAAGGAATATATTTTTTTTTGTAAACAAGTTAAATTTGCTCTGTTTCAATTTTATTAATTTTGCAAAAAGTCTATAGAATATGTTTTACAAGATATGTTTAAAATATCTTGGAAAGATATGTTTAAAATATCTTGGAAAGATATGTTTAAAATATCTTGGAAAGATATGTTGTAGCCATGACATTTCGTCATTGCATAGACAGCCCATTGATATCTACAGATATCTTATTAATAGATGTTATGATATCAGATAGATGTCTGTAAGATATCATGTTCTACTAGGGACACCGCTCAGCCCCACAACAGAAAAAAATTATAACAAATCAGTTCGCGAAAAACTCCAGTAAAACAGTCCTGAACTAACAAATGGTACTCAAGGTGATAAAGAAAATATCCATATCGCCAGAAGTTATCACACGTTGTACGGTCACTCTTTGCTTACCATAGATGCCAGGTACCGTAGCTTGAATTCAAGCACGTTCTTATTAACTTGTGACGCAATGATTTTCAACTCTCGGCACAGAATGAGGTCTTCTTCTTTCATTATTCGAAAGTTGTTTGAATTCATCTGCATTTGGAAGAAAAATTATAAACAATCACACAGAAAACAGTAAAAATGTAATGAATTAATTTAATTAAACACATCTACCTTGCGCGTTAAAAGTTTTACTAGCTTCGAAGTTTGAACTCCATTTATTGACACTTTGTAGTAAATATTAATAGTTTACCTGTTTAAGGAGAGGTAGAGCGGTTTTGGCGCAAAATCATCATAATCATAATCGTTAGGTAATGTCAGTCCAGACACCTTTTTTCCCCTAGGTATTAAATGTCTCGAAAAAAGTGTAGACTCTATTATCGGTAGACTCCTCTACCCCCCGGCTAAATAGAACAATTTCTGCAATACAAAACAGCCTTTCCAATACTCGTTATTGTTATTATCGGGTCGGGTAATCGGGTAGCATATGGAAACACCAACTTATTTTTATCAGTATGCTCTAATCCAACATATGACAGAAAACTTTTGAAAAATGTGGTAGTCGTCTGCTACCGTTGAAAAACCTAGAGAGCAACCACAAAATTTTTTAATGCGATAATTTTGCACAAATGGATTGATCTAATCAAGAGCTATCCATTCCTGTAATTTTTTTCAAATATAGAGCTTATGGTTTACCGATTATAATTCATTTAGTTCACGATCCGTCAAACCACACCGACAAAAATATCCAATCGGTTTACTACTCGGTTAGGTATTTTTTAAGTAAAAATTTTACGGAAGTGGATAGCCCCCATCATCGCCTATCCATTTCTGTAAAATTTGTTAATTTAGACCTAATATTGTTACCTATAAAGCTATTTTAATTTTGTGTACTGTGATAGAGGGATTACCCGAGACACGTTAAACCGCACCGACCTACCTACCTGAAAAATAGCTGATGGGTCATTACTCGGGTAGGTGCTTATCAAGCGGTTTTCTTTCGTTTAAAATACCCACTTTAGAAGATATGGCCCAGCCTTAACTTAAAATGGGTGTGCAAGTGAAGGAAAATAAATAAAACTATGATGTATTGCAAAAAACAAGTCAAATAGGGTATACAGTAATGATATCGGGTTTTGGAACCGGTTCCACTACCCGAATGCCCATGAGTTGAAATTCACAATTATTACAGTAATTTTAATGAAATTATATCGTTGCTTGATTAAGTAATATTCTAATACATGAAAACAAAATTATAAAGTTAAAAGGCATTGTATTACGGAAAGGAAACAGAAAGAAAAATAAACAATAAACATAAATAATAACAAACACAAAACAAAAAAATAACGGCTCGGGGGTTTTGTGTTTTTGCCTGACAGGGTTCAGGTCCCTGAACGAGATGGAGTTGCAACTGAATGCGTAAGGCAAGTTGCGCTAGTATAGCGAATTGAGCTGCCTATCTCTTGCTGCAAATTGAGGCCAGGGACCTGAACCCTAACAGGAGTTGTCGTCATGTTTTGCCTGACAGCTTTCAGGCCCCTGAACGAGATGGAGTTGTCTTTAGATAGGGACGTGGCACGTGGGTCGTGGTACACGTTTGTAAAAAATTTTTTCTATCACAATGAATACAAAGTGTGAAGGTGTTTTAAGGCCAAGAGGTAAAATATAAAATAAAAAAATAAAATATATAAAATAAAAATATATTAAATAAAAATATATTAAACTTTGTAATAATTCCTAGATTAACATTTATTGTCATTCCAGAAATTTGAGGTTAGAGATAAGTAAATAACTACTGAATAGACATTGAAGAAATTGTGTCATCTGCATTTTGTTGTTACAAATTTTTCATGTTGACGTTTTACGTCTGCTACTCCACACTAATCAATATATTAAAAAATTTTAGCAAATTTCAACAAGCTACGTAATACTATTATCAATATTTAAAAATTTTAGCAAATTTCAATAAGCTACGTAATACTATTATCAATATTTTTGAAAAATTTTACAGATACTGTCATTTCCTAAGACAACAATTTTTTTTTATTTCTATCAAATTTACAATTAAGCATTTCTGAAAGGTATGGGAAAAGAGGAGGAGCTTTCCACATGTTGAGATCAATTTTCGTTTTATGGTTAACTGCGTAGTTCAACTAAAAAATTTAACTCGACCAACCGAAAAAGCATTTTATGGTCAACCAAAAAGTTGAGCAGCTCAACTACAAGTTGACGATAAAACGCACCCTAAATGGGGAGATGGTGCAACTCAGCATCCGCTGAAGGTCTCTTACTGTAAAAAAAATATATACTTTTCATTTAAAAAGCTTGAATTCCTTTTATATATATTTATATGTATTAATGTTTTTATGTTTATTACACCGAAATAACAGTTGCGAGCGAATTTACAGGACTTAACCCAGTCTTAACCATTAAGTAGGCCTTAAGCAGATTTTATAGGCTCCTTCCATTCCAACGGAGATCTCCATGACATACCGTTCCACGTTCCAAGTACGCGATATACTCTGTCCATGGTAAAAGTGTGGGCCGTTGACAGCAGAGTCGATTCACTGGAGTAGTTTACATCGTAGGTGACGGATCAATAACTGGAGAAATACGAAGCGAAGCGAATCATTTTACGTTGTAAAGGCAGCTAGGTGGTGAGATGTGAAGTGTGTCATGTCTCTCGAAGATCCATTTTTTGTAGTGAAGGAGTAAGCTTTCTTATAATGATAACTATTTCGATCAAGGATCCTGTTAACCAACAGTCATTAACCATCAGCCAAAATTTGTCTTTTATCAATAAAGTGAGGTCACCAAAGCCTTGAATCGCACAAGGGGTTTGCATCACCATTGGGAACAACTGCATAGAGAAGGCATTGTTTTTTCCAAAGACGATTTGCAGAAAACCACCGCAGAGCTCAGAAATTCAATTAGGAGTATTGAGTGGGATTTAGAAGACCTTGAAGACACCATTGGTAATCTTTAATTCTCTTCCAATTAGATCAATAATAATTTTGAGTAAACAAACTTTCTTATAAAGTCTTTGGCTATAATTGAACAGTTTTTTTTTTTGCTTTTAGATTCTCATTTGACTAAATGTTGAATTTCTTAGTTTGCAATGTATTGTAGCTCCAAAAAGAATAGATAAGAAATTAGCTTTTTTATTCCCATTCTGCTATCAAATCTCTTAGTCTTAAGAAAAGCTTTGTACTTTCCAGTAGTCATTACTAATTTTCCTTTGTTGAAGCTATTGTCGAAAAGAATCCTAGTCGTTTCCGACTAAACAGCGCTGAAGTTGTCCAACGGAGATTTTTCGTTCAGCAAACTAGAGACGAGATTGGGAGTTTCAAAGAAAAGTTGCAAATCATGAGGGGCCAAGATTTTGATCATTCTGCGAGAAAGGTTTGTCTCTTTTATTATGGCGTGAGCAATAATTATTGTTCCCTTGTAATATATTAACTGCAAATTAAATCTGTTCATGGAAGTATGTTATTTTCGCCTTACATTTCAGCCGCTGCTCGAAAATGCAAGTCCGACACGAAAGGCACCAAAAAATACGTCCGCAGGGTACGTTCGCATCCCTATTGAGGTAAGGTGTCATACTACAACGATTTGTTAACTATGTTACCCAACTTAACGTTATAAAGGGAGATCGTGAGGATGACGATGATGACAATCAAGTGAAAAGCATAGTACAGCAGCAGGCATCGTTAGTGAAACAACAGGATGAACAACTAGTCTTGATATCTGGATCCGTAGGTACGTTGAAGAGTATGTCAAGACGTATCGGTCACGAACTTGATGAACAGGCACTGTGAGTTTAAATTTAATAGCGGAAATTACGCGAATCCAGTGCTCTTTTGAATGAAACTAATCACCGAATTCTTTCTCAGAATACTTGATGAAATGGGACATGAAATGGAAAACACCGATACAAAGATAGATTCGACATTAAAGAAAATGGCTAAGGTTCTTCGCATGTCGAACGGTACCAATGAAGTATACAGTCGAATAGCAATTTGAGTAAGCTCATTTATGATTTGTTTACCAGATCGCCGCCAGTGGATGGCCATAGGAGTTTTAACTGGGCTGATGGTTATTGTGATTATATTATTTTATGTTCTCTAAAGGGTCTTAGTTCATTATGTCATTAGAAAGTATTTCATTTTAGCTTTATTCGTGTATCCGAATTTGTTGTCTTTCAGAATTTATATTTATTATAAGCTATATTTTAAATGAGTGCCACATTTTTTCGATGTCCTGGTAGACTAATGTTATTGGACAATCTGTCAAATTGTGTGCGTGGCGTTGCCGTACACGAATAGATTCCTGCAGCAGGCAACTCATTCTGCATTCCACTTGTAAATTTTGTATTGCTCCATTTGCACGATTTTACTGTTTACGTCTGAATCATCTTTTTGCAAGGATCGTATATATACCGTTTAAAACAAAGAAAAATTTTAACTTGCACATGTTTTTCTTCTGGATCCAATGATTCTTGAGGTTTTCTTTTCTTGTTAAGGCCAGCCAAAAGAGTCTGTGTTTCCTCCTTTAAGCCTTCTTAAAATTTAACCAAATAAATTCCACAATTTCCACAAGGTCATTGCAGTAAGATTAAACTAATTACCCATCACACGAATTTTGACTTTGCCGCTTTGACCGAACGAACCTTCGATTATTCCCGATTCGCCTGTTGACAAGATAACCTTCAAGTTCACGAAAGGCTGAACATTTGTCTCTTTCTTCAGCAAATTTTTGCCGATAACCTCGAATGGTGAGGCCATGCGTTCAACAATACCTTCCTGTTATAATTTGTAGCTTTACTCATTAGAAATTAATAATCGCACATTTCTTACAACTTTTTGATGAACATTCCAGATATACTCACCCTCGTTTTTGTTTTATAAACCTTCAGGCGGGCGAGATCCCCTCTGTAGTTTTCTTCCCCAAAGATGAATTGAATGTTGCCTTTAAAAGCAATACGGCAAGCATTACTGTGAATATCAGTATCCAATTTGGAACCGATTACCAAGCTTTTCGGAACAACAGGGATGGGGTGATCGAATTCTAAGACGCCGAAGAAAAATTGCCCCCTGATAAATAATCAAATCAGTATTCCTATGTATCCTCTGATGATCTTAAATAACATGGATAACATGGATAAAATGGATAAAAATGCGTCCTTACTTTGCTTCTGCTATTTCTTCACAATAGCAATGTTCCATTTCAAAATCAAGGTTTTGAACTGCTGACTGAAAAAGATGCACTCGCGCCATGACTGTTTCGTGCCCGAGAGTAATATGGTATTTCGCCTTGTTCTTGATGGGTTGTTTGTAGTAAACCACTTTTTCTATATTTACTATTACTCCGTAAGCCATTGGTAGAGCCCCGGGCGTACACGCGATTCCCCTTTCAATTAATTTGGGATCAAACTGCGTGACACATATTCCTAACCGATCGCCTTGAAATGCATTGACAACTGCTTCGTGAAACATTTGCATGGACTTGATTTTTCGCGACAGTTTTAGCGTAGGTATCTCGATGGTCTGCAAATTGTACAACAAGATAAGCGAACTATCTTCTAACGGTGGATGATAGGTTTTATCAGTTCTTTCCAGTTTGTTGAAAAACACAATATACTCACATCATTAACTGATATTTTCCCTTGCAAGACTGTTCCAGTCATTACAGTTCCTTGTCCTTTTATGGAAAAACAATGATCAACAGAAAACAAGAAATTACCCGATGCATCACGTTTTGGTATAAAGACGAGCTGTTTTAAGACTTCAATCAGATTAGATATGCTATTAGATGCCAATTCTGAAACATCGGGGAACGCTGATACCGGAACAATTGAGCAATCGTGGAATTTGGTGTTTTTCAGAGTCATGTGAATCTTTTTTGTCATCTAATTAAAAACGACGTTGAGAAGATGGCAACCAAAACATATTCACACAAGATGAGTGATGGATGTTGGATGACAATACCTTTTCAATTGTTGGTTGACGTTTGTTGTCAGGAATCATATCAATTTTGTTCAGAACAACTACCATTTGGTTACAGGTAATTTCTCCAATAACTAAGCATTCTGCTGTTTGTGTTTGCATTCCCTGAGGAAAAGTAAACATTTTCCATTGCCAATGACAATAACATTTGAATAATATTATTTTCTTTAATGGCATTAAAGATTTTAGAAAGTAATACCTTTGTGATGTCAATTACCAACAACATCATGTCAATAATCTGGGCACCTATGAGCATGGATATGTAATAGATCAGATTTAGCTTTTCTAGAAATATTTATAGAAGATTTAAACAACCTCCAATGATTGTTTTAATGAGTGAGGCATGTCCAGGGCAATCAACTGTTTACCATTATTGAATGGAGTTACTATCCTGTGTGTATAAAATTGAACATTTAATTTTTACCTAATGTAAACTGAAGTTTAGAATAGGGTTCCAAACTTTTTCCTTTAACATGTTCAGGTAATTCAACGGAAAAAGAACTAAACCCTAAGTCAAGTGTGATTCCTCTTTCTTTTGACTGTGGGTTTTTATCAAAACAAGCCGTGCTAGCCACCGAACTCAAAGCTTTAACCAATGTAGTCTTCCCGCTGTCAACATGACCCAAAACTCCTAAATTGAAATTAAGGACGGACATTTCTTTTGTTTGATAAGTCACCTACAATAACAGTTTATTATTAAGTCAACTATTTTTATTGGCGAAACCGAAAAAACACACTTTTTGTCGAAATATCTTAAAAATTTGATAAAACTGGAAGCAGCGTTGCGGAATTAAACTCTAGATTTCTTGAAAATTTATGCAAAAACTTGAAGCAAAATAGCTGGTGGATCAAACAGAATTAAAAATTTTGCAGTTCAAATATTATTAGTTAAAGAAAAATGAAATTCCTGTTAGGCTGAAAAACCCTTTGCTGGAAAGCCCCCAGGTTATGTACGATAATTTGTTCTTCTGTACGTTGGTCAAACTGGCCAAGAACCGCTTTTCAAGGCAGTCAGCTCCGTTTGCTGTTGTCGTTCTGTCATGGCCGTTCTGTTCTAGATCGAGTTGCAACTTATTCGAGCATTATTTGAATTCGAAATTTGGGAAAAACGTGTTTGTGTCAAAACTAAGTTACGAATCCGGTGAGTAGTCGAGGATTTTGTTTTCTTTCTACGACTTGTTTGTTTTTGCAGGGAGCAACATGAAAATATCAAAAACATTTTATTGTAGGGATTTATCATTTACAAGCCAACGTGTTAAGTGGTAAAAAAAAAACGGTTAAAGCACAAATTAACACTGTGTTTCTGTTTTTATTTATTTCGATTTTATTTGCTTTTGACAATTGGGGTGGAACTCTGGGAACGATTATACTTTTTAAGTTTTCGGGACGCAGAGCCTTAGGGTAAAGAAACTGAGAGTGGTACATTAACTTATTTGTTGCATTTCACTTTGAGGTTTGGGCATACAAGAACAGCAGCAGATGAAACATTTTTAGCCAGGGGCTACTTGGGTTCGGTAGTGAAAAACGATGAGCAACTCCTGCTGTCGGGTTTCGCTTCGGTATCATTTTGCTGACTGAAATGCTTTAACATCCGTCTGCTTGAAACTAACTGTAATGTTTTTTCGTTCGAGTAGAAAAATAAAAGCATAAAAATAGGAGAGTTTTGCCTGATATAATGTCGATGGGAAGCAGTGTCCCACGACTACATTTACGAGAAGACGATGTGGTTCGGCTCGTCTTAGAATTCATCTGCAGCCGACAGTTTCACATTAGTCAGGTGTGTAAAATATCAACAGTTTTATGACGCTTAACATATAGTAAATTTTTCTGTGTTTTAGTTGAGTCTGGAACGAGAAACGGGAGTGATCAATGGCGTTTTTTCTGATGACGTTCTGTTTCTGCGCCAGCTCATCCTTGACGGACAGTGGGATGACGTCACAGAATTCATCCAGCCATTGGAAGCCATTGCTAGTTTCGATGCTCGTACTTTTCACTACCTCATACTCCGTCAGAAATACGTCGAGCTACTTTGCATCAAATCTGAAGCAGGACTTATTGCAAATGTTGATACGGCTGTTGAAGAAGTGGTCAAAGTCCTGAGTGATTTGGAAAAACTATGTCCATCCAGAGAGATCTACAATCATCTTTGTCTCCTTCTGACTTTACCCAAATTGATTGATCACGCCGACTATCAAGACTGGAACCCTTCCAGTGCCCGGGTTCGTTGCTTCCAGGACATCTACCCTTTGGTAGAGAAGTTTTTGCCTTACGAGAAGCCTGCTAAAGACGGACATGCTTTGCAAGAAGCCACGAACGATCGGTTGATCCATCTGCTTATCAAAGGTTAGACTACCAAAAAAAGGTCAAATAATCCTAAGTTGGCAAAGTACTCAATACTATCACGCGAATCCTACATCGTAAAATCATGCTTCGTATTTTAAATTCTTGCTTAAAAGGGCATCTAGTATTGTTACCTTCTGTAAAAACGCGTATCGTAGTGCGAAACCATCTACAGGTGGCATACAGTTACGTTTGAGTTAGATACCGTGGAGTATTTTTTTCGAGTTTACGGTTCCAATCCTTGACAAACGAACAATTAGATTTTGTTTTTCGTTTCCTTCTTCTTCTTCTCTTTCTTTTATGACTTCAGATTTGAGATACACGAAATGCTTTTTTTCCTGACAAAGGCAATAAAACTAAGCCCTTTATTTCTTGTGGAACAATTGCGACGTAAGTATGGCTGTGGGGGTCGCGTCGATTGTTGATCATCACACTGACCTAAGACCTACAGCTTTTAGATTTTAACTGAATTTGGGAAACAGTGGACTGGCGAAGACAAATGGTTTCGTAGCGATATTATTTATTTTTGTTTAAATCCGTAGTATGTCATTCGTCCGAATAACATACTGTATAATATTTTTATATATATTTTTTGCAGGTCTATTGTACGAGTCGTGTGTGGAATTCTGTCAACGTCGAGCTTTATCAGGCAGCGTCAAGGAGCGTTCTCCACCTCAGTTGCGATTCGGCTCACTTCTGAGTTCTACTAAAAAGTTTCACGATTCGGACTTGAGCCTATTGTCTTGGCTGCAGAGCATCCCTGCGCAAACGTTTGCTCATCCCTTCGAACAACGGACGTTGGATGTGGACGTGGAGAGATTGGATAAACCAACCCTGGAAACATCATGGACCGAGCACATGCTGGTTACACCCATCAAGCCCAAACTTTTTCCCTACTCAGCCATGCCTTTTGGAAGACCGCGCTCTGTTGATCTCATGTCGCGTTCTCTAAACCCTTCTTTGGATGGCTTGCCTTTTGGCAGCGGCACCATGTGGCGTTCCAGTTTGGCCAGCTTTCATTTGACCGGGAAAAAATCCATGACCACTTCGGTTTGAAAATTCATTTTTAATATTCAATATCATAATCATAAGTTGTTGTTTTTTTTTTTGTTTTTTTAATTATTATAATCAGGTGGATCGGCTTTTCGAAAGCGACGAGAAAGGATCAAAAATTATCCAACCGCCCAGTATTAGTACAGTAAGCGAGCTTGCCAAGGAACACAGCCCATTCGATGACGAAGATAACAAACGGTTCGTCCTTCTATGTTGTTATTCACTGGTTTGAACAGACGTTTTGATGATGCAAAATTTAAGTTCCTCTGTAGTGGGTAGGGATGTTTAGAGTATCGTCAGCTAACTATGGATGGTTATTCTTTGATTATAGAGTGATCGCGACGGACGTCCTGGAGAAGCCTCCGCGGGCGGAACCTGCTAGTGGAGATCTGTTGCGGGAATTCCAGCGGTTAAAATATTCTCCGGGTACAACATCCAATAAGTAAGTATGCAGACATGTACAGCATTACATTAAGGACAATGGCTTTTAATTGCATCTTCAATTTGCGTTTGAGCCAACTGCCTTAAAGTCAGTGTTAACGTCCATTGGCACGCGATGAGTAAGGTTAAGCAGGACCCCTTCTGTTTGGAAAGTCTTCCTGATTGGGAATAGGTGGAAGCGCTTTCTGCCTTTTACGGGGTTCTCTTTATTGATTGCCATCTAAACTGTTGGCTGAAGGCGAGAGCTAATCTTTCATTTTGTATGTGCGTACAGGTTGGCAGCGCCGCCTCCTCAAGTCTTGTCTGAACCTACCAACGAACCCACGGACGATAAGGTAAGACGCTGTTTATTCAAAGACAACCTCCCGATCACAGCTTATGGGCGGATCAGTTTTCATCGCGGCAGGCCGTAACTAAATAGCCATGATTTTCTTGAGTGAGCTTGAAAAATCACACGGAAACAACGTTGCTGTATGGCACGAGAATGAGCAGAATGATTTGGTTGAATAGGCTACCCTTAAGCGTTTGGGTAACCCGGATGCTGGCGCGATTCGCCATGAAAACCTGACATTGAATAATGAATGCCCAACTTTATTGCGTCTATGTATGTTGGCTACCTAAAATGGAATTTTAGTGTGAGGCATGTTGACGACACGAACGATGTGTTTTGAGGCAGATGCGGTTACATTTGGACATCGCTACACGGGATGTTGTTTGGCCATTGGTCAAAATTCTCAACAGGTTTTCTTATTTATTCGTTGTGAATAAATCCATTTCAGATTACGCTTTAGAGATCAGTGTGCGATGGCGCCCTGCCCAGGCGCGGCGGGCGTGGTACTCATTTTTTGATTTACGCTTCATCTTTTTTCTCTTTTTTTTTTTTGCCTCATTTTTTTCCAAACTCGATACAAACAAAAAGGCCAGCAAGCAAGCTCAGGAGAAGGGGGGAAAAAAGAGAAGCTGCTGGATGCGAGACGCAATAGTACGTTCCAAATTAATCTCTCTCCTCTTGTTGTCATCTTGATGGATGGGGGCTGAACCACACAGAAAGAGCCCTTGGCATACTTGGTATGTTGTAAATAGAGCCATATACAGACGGAGATGATGCGCACTGTAAGCTTTCTTCTCGCAGTGTCTTTCTACGATGCATGATCAAGATAGGCTGCAGCGCAAGTGACCTAGGGTGGAGTGGCTGATATCCTTGTTTTTTGTCCCGCTACGTTTCCTACACGCATCGCGTACACAATAGAGAGCCTCTCAGCTTCTCTTTTGACGTACACCCAACATGGCTTGGTTTTTAAAGTTTGATGCGATTTTCTTGGGTGACGCCCATGGCATGCCACGGGTAATATCGCTGACGGGGAAGAAAAATGTCCATTATCCAGCCTTGTCTTCAATCTGAATCCCAATTTTCCGTCTACTCTTTCACACTCTTATAGTGTAGCATCTCTCTTAGTATAAAAATAAATAAATAAATAATAACAACATCTGGAAGCCAGCAAATAAAAAAAGAAATGTAGAAAACCAGAAAGGCTGCCTGTTTCTCATCGACGATTATTGAATAATAGATTTACACAAATATGTCGTGACGAAATTGGATAGTTTTTGAAGTGGGAGGGATGTTCGCTTTTGGTAAGAACCTTTACATTGGTGAGGGCTGCTCTTGGTTACCTTTTTTGGCCTAATATGGCGTGGTTCTTTTTTTTTTTTTTTTTATTTTTGTTATTTCGTTCCTCTCCTCCCATGTGTATGTGTGTGTGTTTGAGTGTGTCTATGTCTGTGCGTATGAGTGTGTGTATCTTTTGGAGACCTATTCCCCCTGGCTGAGCGCACGCACACCTATTGCGGCTTCGCTAGTCAGGAAGCGAAGACCTCTCTCTACTGCCGCACACGATTCAGAACCAGTCTCAGTTATCAGCCAGTCGTCCCACTTGACGCGTGTCAGATTGGTGATTGCGCTGCCCTCGACACTTGTGTCTGAACTTTCGAAACTCTAAAGAATGGAGCAAGTTATTCTTCGCAAGTTGGACGAAATGTTTAGCGATTTGCGACAGGAAATTCAGCAAAACCATTTGCTAAAAGTGCACCCAATGAAAGACCAACACCAAGGCCATTGTCTTTCTTCTCGATCCAGTTCTAATTTTAGTAGCAATAGAAGGCAGTCGCTACCGAGTCATGCCACACCAGGTCGAAGAGTGTCAATGCCTGCCAAACTGGTGCCGTCAACGACATCATCGATCAGACGAGGATCACTTCCTATCGAAGTTGAGGGCCGTCGGTCTAGTCTTCCTGCTTTCCCCACTCGACGGTTGTCTGTTGAATTACAACCGCAGCGCCGGGAATCGTCCAGTTCGAGGAAATTCTCTCGCGATTCACTTGACCTGGATTTGGTTATTGAAGACGCCTCCGAAGCAGATGCCGATTCCGATTATAACAATTCAATTATAGTCGAAGAAGACGAGGAGACAGACACCCAGGTATGTCGTTACTGATGACTTTTACCCCTCCGCATCTCCTCCTCTTTCGTTGTTTTCCCCGGACCAGTGAGGAGTGGGTGGATGAGCGCAATAATGAAATAGCTGCATTGGCTACTTTTCTCCATAGAGGAAAATGAGATCTAATTACATCGGCATTTCTTGTGCGCTCAGCTTTTATGGCTATCGTGAGTCATTTGATGATGGCTCCTTTATCGTCCGGCTTAACGGCATCGCGGTCGGACATTTATTGCACGACTGCTCACGATTTTTTGCCGATTGTCGTAATAAAATCGTGGTTTTTGGCGGCCTTAATATATTGTCTATGATGGTTGGTGTCAGCGATTCACAGAGCGATCAAATTAATCCGGCCCATCATCCCCATCTAGCGACGCTTTTTCGCACTGTTACATTTTGACGCACTGCTTTTAGCCATTATTTTTTTATTATTTATTTATTTTTTTTTCCAGAGAATCTATTTGACTCCTTATTCACGTTTGCCCTAATTTTTCTCGGCGTGCCTGACGTCTGTGACATTATCTTACTTATTTCTTGTTCTCCAATCGTGATCGAAAACAAAAACAACAAAAAACCTATTGTCGAGATTTTAAAATTCCTGTACTTGTATTTTTGATGCGAGTTGAATGCACGGCTCCCGCGTTCAGAAATGTTCCCTATTTAGATGTTTGGCATTGGTTAGTTAGATTTTGGACGGGAAAACAAAAATCGTCTAATCACAAAAATGGAAAACCGTTGCCAGCATTTCTTCTGATTTCTTTGCTGTACGTTTACAATCGTATTCATTCGTATGCGTTTCTTGTTGGTCATTCCAATGACACATTGTCGAATTTGGGAGACGCTCTGGAGGATGCCAACTGGCGCCCGAGGAGGCCTCGACTATATAACTAAAACACACCGTCGAGCGTGAAGTAGGTTACAGCAGTACGCCTTGTAAGGCACCCAAAAAAAGGGGGTTGACCATATGTTGCATTGTTTACCTTTTAACGACCTATAAACAAGTAGTTCTGATTCTTCTGTCCACTCTTATCCGTAGTCTTGCGACTTCTCTCCGGCCGCGTGCAAGTGTTTCGACGTTGATGCGAAATTTGAAATTCACCGGTCCAGCACAGAATTGCTCATCATCGTTGGCCGTTTTGCTATTTTCGAATGCGTTTGGTTTACGTTGTGTGCGTTCCCCAAGATCGTCCCGTCGCCATGCCCAGGTGGTCTTACGGATACTCGTCTTGGGTATGTGTACAGCCGTGCATTCCTATGGGTTTTTTGTGTTTTTTTTTTTTTGTGTTTTTTTGCATAATTTTTGCATCGTGATTGTCTTGTTTGCTTTCGAATATGGAACGCGGATCTGGCTGCCTATCGTGTTTTTGGTTGTTTGCAAAAAAACATTCAGGATGGACAGGATGATGGGTTACATGGAAACCCGTGGTCCGCCAAACGAGTCGTTCAAGTAAAGCTTGTCCATCGTTCGTCCTCTTTATTCTGGTATAACTCTGTGCCGAACAAGAAGAAAGATAAGAAAAGAACAAAATTCCCACGAATCTCTGTCTATTTTGTTAAAAGCTGCAATCACGCAACATTCGACTCGACCATGTGGATCGGATCGGTTCGGAATGGCGGCTGTTGGTGATTCATCCATAGCTAGTCCTGCTTGAGCTCGAAGTTGAAGAAGTTTCTAGTTTCTTTGTGTTCGTGTAAGAATGAATACCTTCAGGCAAGCCGTTAACAGTCTCTCGGATGAATGAGTAAACAACCCAAACATGTGGCAAAATCGAGCAGCTAATAGAACCTCTTCTCGTTATGCCCCCCTGCCATCTCTTTTGAATATTAAACACGACCCAATCCTTGTACTAACGTAGATGGTCGTAATGGTTGATGGTAGTCTTTAGCGAGCCAAAACTGCTTGCATTTTTTAAGGGGTCAGGGCCGCCTCGATATACGAATGACGATGTGGGTTTTCGTAGTGAAGTTTTGCTGCATTTTCTGTTTTTAAAGAATTTGGAACCGCAGTGCCTATCGTGGAGTTGCAGACACTACAACCGCCATTTCTCAAGACTTTCATTTATTTTTTTAAATTTTTGTTCTTTTTTTTTTTCTCTTTGTCTTTGGCACGAACCTGTACGGCGCCTACTTGTCGCCTGACTGAGGGTCGTTTCTTCTGTTTCGGCGCTGGGCACATAGTAAACCTAAAACGAAAGGGACACATACTTCAACGCACGTCAAAATTGATCAGGCGAATCACTCATTCAACCGTTCCTTGGTTGTTTTGCATTTTCAAATGTTAACAAGCTGTCAAGTTTATTTTCGCCTGTATTTGCAACACGAAATTGTATCGGACAAACGCAAAAAAAAAAAACCAACGTCATGTTTTTGCATTGAATTTTGTGAACTCATTGATTCATTTTGCCAGTCCTTTTGACTTCCTGGGAATGTTCTGCCTTTTTTCTTACTACTCTGTGATGAGACGAAAAAGTTGAGAGGAAAATGCGAAAGAAAAATACAAACACACACACACGCACACAAATAATAATAATAAAAAAAGGAGGGTGGGGGGTGAGTGGGTGTAATTGAAATCGTGCATGTGCATGTGCATGCATTGTGAGTGGTCGGCGAATAAGTAATGAGATGGTACATCATCAGCCGTCTCGATTGGTTAACAAAGTGCTGTGGAGTCCGTTATCTTGTCAGGGAGTGATAACCCCGTTTCGTTGACATACCGTTTCCCGTCTTCTTTTTGGCACACAAAAGGGGCCTTGCGCTTGATCAAGAGAGAGTTGCTCGAGATGATTGCCGGTGATCAACAAAATAGAAAACAGGAACTTCAAGTCTTTTCTTCCGAGCTGGAATCCGTTGGAAAGGTGAACAGCTACCCGAAACTCCTCCCACCCGTCTCTCTTTTGATGGCAAAGGGCAATGCATTTGTCGGAGAAAACTTTTGAAAACCTCAATGGTACTGGTTCTAAATGAGGACTCGGGGAGGCAAGGATATAGCGGGAATATTTCTCTGTTGGCTCCCTTTTTCACGCTTTTGCTGCTGCCGCAGCTACCATATCAAATAGCTCCAGGACTTGAAAAGACTCTTGCCTCCTTTTTTTTTTTTTTTTTAATACCTTCTTCTTCTCTTTTCTTCTCTTTTCCCTTCCTTTTAATGTCGGTGTGTGTACCTGGGCGCAGGTGTAAGACTGAGTCAGTCAGCTTCGTACATTCGGATGCCCTGGGTGTCTTACTCATAGGAAACGTACGTTTTGTTTCCTGTTGCTTGTTTCCTTTGCGCCTGGTTTTTGAATTGTGTAAAGTGCACTGCGTGATGACAGCTTAACTTGTTATTCTTTAGTGATTAGCACAATTCTGCCATAATGCATCGTAATCCATTCATTCCCCGACGTTATCCGGTATTGAATCAGATCGCCCAAAACGATCGCAAAAATTCCATGGAATCGCTACTCTGTCACGACAAATATCCAATCAAACGTTCCGAATTTGTGCACGCTACCGTTGAAGACGATCTTATTGGTCCAGGTCATGTACGGTCACGTTCGCGCTCACGAACACGCGAAGCCGTTCACCGATCCAGCCCGCGATCCAGTTCAAGCTCGAAGCCTCATTCAGGCCTTGTCAGACCGGGTCTAGAGATACATGTTCCCCAACGAGGACGATACATAGTCGTCGAAGATGTTCGGCACGCTAAAAAGAGAAGTTCCACACCAGAATTCGTACTGGTCAACAAAGAAAATGGACGAGCCATTCCACTGCATTCGATCTACCAAAATCCGCATCAGCGTGGCATGGCCACCTTTCAACCGGCAACGCCTACAGATCCTCCGGTCGATTACGACAAGATAGACGTCCACCAATCTCGTCGAAGGTTCAACAAGGAGCAAATGCGCAAGGCTAGATCCATGAGCGATTTGAGTGACGATGGACATTACAGTCGTTCGCCCGTCGAATCGGCATCATCTTTTGAATCTGCGCGCCAGTTATCGGTAGATCTTGTTCTTTCTTCTTTTCTCAGAGAAACAAAACTCAAAACTATTTCAATTGTTCGCCGTTAGAAATGTTTTTAGCTTGGAAAATAGGCCAATGACGTGTAGCCCGACCTGACCTTTCACGTTTAGGTCGTGTAGCGTAGTTCTTTGATGATTAGTGTAACCTCTGCCTCGTTCTTCTTGTTGTTTTTTTTTGGTTTTTTTTTTTTGGTTTTTTGTTTTCTGTTTTTAAATTTTACTAATGCGGTTTCCTGTTTCTGCATTCGAGGCCAATCATGACAGCCATGCAATGTTCATACAATCTCATCCTATCTCTCGACCTCACCGTACTTTTACTCATCGCGATGACTTTGGGTTGCAGTGGTGATCTGACACCATCACGACTTGCTAGACCAGTAACGACATATGCGTGTGAATGGATGTGTTAGACGTCCGCCTTATTCAACACCTACCTTTGTAATGCCCAATGATTGTTTCATCGCATACAACATTTCTTTTCCCTACTGTGTGGCTGTGATATGAAATGGAGAATTTTATGCTGATTCATATACATTTGGAGAATTTCCGCCGCAGCGTATACAAAAGCGAAGAAGTGGAAAAAAAAAAAATGAGTAGATAAAAATAGTCACGCCATCTGTTTGCAATGCAGGATCAAAAACAAGGAAGGGAAACAAATGCGCGTGTACAAGGAAAAAGAAATGTGGAAACGCATTCAGATTATGGAATATTCACCACGCGTAGATATTTTTCTCTCTCTCTCGCTTGCTCTCTAGCTCCCTCGCTCCATTCAGTAGTTCTTTTCTTGTTTTTCTTCGAAAGTTGTGTCTATTTTATGGACAAGATTTGATGGCGACACGCGGGCGTCTCGCCATCAAAGTTTTTATACTTGTTTGTACAATATCGACCCACATTTGGCATTCTTCAAAATAGAACATCATTGAACACCAAATTCTAGAATGCGATTTCGTAGCGACGTGTTTGACCATATGTTGTTGGTCTGTTATACCACGAAGCAAAAGGTTTGAATAGTTAAATGTACGCTAAATCTGTTTAGTCCTTCAATTAGAACCGATTCGCTTCGGAAATGTAACCACTTTTGTCGTGAAAGAATGCGTTTTATTCATGTGTTGGGAGCTCAATAAAGTCTCAGTGGGTTTGGTGGCTATCCCGCGGGATAGTTGGTAATGCGTTTCGGATTGTGTTTTTGTAATATGCTTATTCCCATACCAATTCCGAACGCTTTTCCTTTTTTATACGTTTATTGGCAATGAAATGTTTCCGTTTGTTTTTAGTTTTTGTAAAAGCTTCATTTGTTTGGTTTTTCGTCATTCCTTAACGCCATATGGTATATTGTAACAACTCTGAGGCATTAACCCCCCTCCGCCATCCTTTTATTCAGAGGCAAGATTAACGGAATGTCTCACTTGAAAAATCACTTTTGCATGACTGAAAAAGAAACATTTCGTTTCGTTTCGTTTCAACGCTACAGTACATCATGTAAATGCTAGTAGAAAACTGGATGTACAAGTCGCCAGTCGCTGGTCGCCTATTCCCCTCAGCTGAAAATGGTCAATAAGGAAGCGCGCACCAGTTTGCCATTTTAACGTCACAAGCATCGATGGCGCAGTACGTTTTTCGTTCTCTTTGTATGTCTTGTTTTCTTTCCTTTCTTTGGATTTATTTTTGGTGGAGTGATTTCCGCCGCCACTCACGCGTAGCCCAAGCTCATTTGTGTGTCTGCTGTTATCACCCGAAAAAACCAAAAAAAAAAACCAAAAAAAAACAAAAAACAAATTCCTTCTCTTCCCATGTATAGAAAAAGGGGCCGTCTAGTGTTGATAGCGCGCAGGACTTGTTGCTGGCCGTTGTGGTCAGTCGCTTCGTAGCTCTCGTTTGGAACACTACATTCACGTGCTACTGTGTTGTGCCGTTGCCAAAGGATTTCAATTATATATTTATATCGATCGCAATGACAATGAGGTATTCAACGGTGACATCATGGTGAATACAACAGCGCATCGCTCGACCGTACTACGTCACACCAAACGACCAGCGCCACCAATTGTACCTGTTTCGTTACACTTTTAAATGTATTGTTAACGTTTCGGCGTCGTAATTAAGACTAGAAAAAGACCAGTCTCTCTCTCTTTCCCTCCATCCCTCCCTCTGTTTAACACCAGCTTTTTCTCGACTGAGAAAGTTTGGCTTTGTATAGGGAAAGGCTGCACTGTTTTGCTTTTGTTTCTTAGTTATTATTATTAGTTTTTGTTTTTTCTTAATTTTCCATTGTCCAAAATATGGTGTTTAGTACTTGGGTTTTCTAGACATTTTTCGAATCAAAGGTAAGATGCCGTTGGGTTCCGCTAGGCAAATAACGAATCTGAATTTAAGTCACAGTCGAAAGCGTCGCACTTGTGGCTTTATTTCGTTACCAGAAGGAAAGAGTCTTGAATACAATATTATTTTTTATTACAATTGTGGGAGGTTTAGAAGACTGCTACCCATGATAGCCAACACGAATTCTAACTGGAACTTGTTCTTTCTGTGTCTCTTCAAGCTTATTTTGTTGTTTTTCTTTGTGTTATTGCAGCCTCAATTGCCGGCTAACCAGAATGGGTCAGCGGCTTCCACTTCGGGTCCAACATCAGGTTCGGGATCGCTGGGATCGGGATCAGTGTCGGCTTCGACCACAATGCCTGGTAGCGGCTTGGCAGGGAAACCTCGTTTCATAGCAGTCACGTCATTGGACGACGCTCAGGTGAAACCCGTCGGTTGAGTGATGGATCTGCTTTGGTTATAACTGATCTTTGGTTTACATAACTAGGCCGTACGTTGTGCCGAATTCCATCCTAGCGGCCGACTTTATGCGGTAGGCTCCAATTCAAAAACGTTACGCATCTGCTCCTATCCAAAACTATCGGATCTGAGGTACGTAGTCGTTTAACGTTCAAGGACGTCATCCATATGTTCGCCAACAGCTGTTGTTACTCTCTCTCTCTCTTTGCACATCAGTTCCTCTATGTCTCCGGTGTCTCCCCCATCCCTTTTTCGTCCCTTTCAGCTTCATCGTCACCTTGGGATCTGTTCGCTTTCGTTTACGTCCCAACTTCATTTTAATCCATAGCAACCAAAAATAAATGGTTGGCGTTATTAAAAAAAAAAAAAAAACAAAAAAAAAAAAAAAAGCAAAAAAAAAACAACAGCTAAAAAACAAAAACAACAGAAACAGTTGCACCTTTCAGTTACAAAACTGTTCATCACTTCAATGGCGTTTGGACACGGACTTATTCTCTTTCTTATTTGCTGGTACAGAGATGATCATACGACATGTCAGTCGACGGTGCTTTTCAAGCGTACCAAACATCATAAAGGGTCGATTTACTGCCTCGCCTGGAGCCCAGCAGGGGATTTGATCGCCACGGGAAGCAACGACAAAACGGTCAAGCTAATGAGGTTCAATGCCGACACGTGTAACGTGGAAGGTAAATATATCCTTGATACATTTGCTTTGTTTTAGCTTGTTTGTTCACAACAAAAAATAATAATAATAAACCAAAAATAAATCAATAAATTAACTCATTTATTTTGAAACAGGCCAAGAAATTGAATTGTCAATGCATGACGGAACAGTCAGAGACGTTTGCTTTATTGAGGATATGAGTAACAAGTCCAGTTTGCTTGTTAGTGGAGGCGCTGGGGATTGTAAAATCTATGTTACAGATTGCGTTACAGGAACACCTTTCCAAGCACTAACCGGACATTCGGGTATGTGGCGAAATTGCAGTGTCAGCGAAAAATGTAACAACTATTAAACCCTGATGTCATTTGTTCAACAGGACATGTCTTGTCTCTTTACACGTGGGGTGGTGCCATGTTTATAAGCGGTTCTCAGGACAAAACAGTACGAATGTGGGATCTGCGGACAAGGGGCTGTGTTAACATGATCACGCCGCTAACCACACCCAGTTCACCGGTTAATAAGGTACTAGGATTGCTTAACACGTTGGACAACAGGATACGTCATTGTTACGAATAGGGTTCCCCCGTGGCTTCGGTTGCTGTCGATCCGTCCGGCCGTCTAATGGTTTCCGGACATGAGGATGCCTCGTGCATTCTTTACGATATCCGAGGGAATAGGACTATTCAGAGCTTTAAGCCTCATACGGCCGATGTCCGTTCGGTGCGTTTCTCGCCTTCGGCTTACTACCTTCTGACAGGCGGGTATGACAACAAATTGGTGCTGACAGATTTGCAGGTATATTGCTTCTTGTCTCCTTATTGACATGGCGCTTGATTTATGTAATCATTTTTTTGGTTTAGGGAGATTTAACGATGTCGTTACCGAGTATAGTGGTCGCCCAACATCAGGATAAAGTTATATCAGGTCGCTGGCATCCAAACGAATTTTCTTTCATCAGTTCTAGCGCTGATAAAACGAGTGCTTTATGGGCGTTGCCTCCGCTTTAAATAACTTGACAGGCAGATTGTTTGCTATTGTACAAATTGCAAATGAATTGGAAGACGAGAGACCTCCCGTTCGTTGTTAAAGATTATGGGGCGGGACAAATAATCTGTAACTGTTACCCCTACGTATTGATATTTAAAACTTTGTTCAGCTTTAAAAGGTTTAACTTTTTGAGAAGGTATAAAGAACAGCAATCCCACTTGTACTTCCAATTTGTTGCATTTTTTATTTCTTGGCAAATTGGCTTATTCCTTCCATATACTCTAGATTTTATGACGCCTTAAGAAAACCTTCATGTAATAAGGACGATCCTCTCTTTGTTGTCCCCTCGCACCCTCTTTGTTTCTTCATTTTCTTTGGATTAAAGTTTATTACCATCCATAGAATGTCGGCTGGGTTTTAATATACAATCCGTTGACCTGCAAGTATGCAGCATTGGGCTCAAAGCTTCGTAATTGCCAGGAGATATACAGTGAACACCGTTGGTAATTGCTCACCCGAACATTGACCATGGGCTTAAATGACAAAGAGGATGCCGCGCGAGAATTTTTTTGTGGAGAAGTCTTAGTCGCAAAAACTCGCCGTTTCTTACGTTAAGGAGACTTAATATTTTCCTACATTTTTTTTATTCATGCAATCTTGGGCTACTGACTGAATAGACTTCAATTATATGCTCACTTTTTTCCCCATTCGAATTCTGTCGGCGGAGAACCTGCGGGGTTTAGGCGTAGACCATTAATCACACACCTATCACCTAAGGATAGGGACAGACTCCGAAACGGGAAAAAAAGTGAGTTAATAATTAAAGTCTTCTCAATAACTCGAGATCGCATGAATAAAAACCACATCCAAAAATTCACAATGTAGGAGAACGTTAACTCTCCTTATTGTAACAAACGGCGTATTTTTGCGACCGATATTTCTGAAGATAAAAATTTTCGTGCAACATCCTGTTTCCCATTTAAGCCGAAGTTGAATATTAGGGGGAGAAAATACCTACGGTGGGCACTGTACACTGTATAATTTAGCGAACAATTAACCAGATCAAATACAACAAGTGTGACATGCGACTGAATCTAAACACTTTATTTCAAGTTTAGAGCAATAGAATTTTTCTCTCCATCTCTGTGATTGGCTTGGGTAGGCTATCGACGGCTAGCGAAATGCTTGCTGAAGTAACCTATAGGCAGAGTCATAGAGGGGATGGTTCGCTCCTTGCATCGACTTTGTCCATAAGGCGTGGTTGTCAGTTTTTGAGGGAATTTAAGCATTTTCAGTTTTTTAGTTTTTCGCTGTCACAACAGACGACAGCACCGTAGTTAAGGAAAAACACTAAGGGAGGGCATAAGCAGCTGAAATTTAAATTGGCTCAATCAAAACCGTAAAAAAATGTATAAAGCAACAGTGGCAACAGTATTGTGTGATTATTGTGGACATTTACTCTGCAGCGAATTGGAGATATTCTTTTAGTGCCCTTCCACAACATTACCTAAGTATTAAAAACTTCATTTCAAATAGTGATTATGATGCTTCATTTACAACCGTTGTTTTCTTTTGGCTGCAGATGGACAGAATGTCTCTGCTTTGAAACAGCAGAGGGGTATTATTTTGTTATTACAAATTGTGCCATGGTGATGATTACGTTTAATTTTCTGATTTTATCTTTGTCTGTTTTCAGCTAACCAGAGTGTCCACTCTTCAGGGAAAATCCAAAATTTAAGGATATTTCAAGTAAACATGGGATGAAAAGGAATTCAGGAAATATAAAAATTTTTTTTTTTTAAAATTTAAAAAAAAAAAAAAATAAAAAAAAAAAAAATTATAATATCGATTTGGTTAGTGAACGATAATACGATATATGATTCATATCAAATTCATAATACTAAAACGAGGGAAAAAAAACTATTCCAACGTGAGTTCCGTTAGAATGTGCAACGTAGCTGTTGACTGTGAAATTTCTTTTTTGAATTGATTTAGTCTCTTTGTACCACATATCTTGAAGTGTACATTGCACCAAAAAGAAAACATTTGAATCAGATATGAGTAAATGAATATATTTTTTAGTTTTTTCGAACGATCATTTTTTAGTTTTCGAACTATCTTGAGCACTGACCCTCTTTAAATGGAAAAGATTGTTTGGCTAATGCATCCAGATCTCCAAAAGAGTGGTTGAAGCATTGAAGTGGATTTTGAACAATTCAAAACTGAGTATAATAAACATTTATGAAAAAAAAAATTTAATTTGTTCAAGATTTCTTTTACAATTGTTGGGGTTTTGTTCAAATTCCGGGATATTTCGTACCTCGGGATTTTATATTTTTTTATTTTGGGAACGTTTGAAATTTGATAACCTCGGTCCATGGACAAACTGCAGGTAACAGTTATATTCCTTATTTTTCCGCTGTCTATTAGCGGGGGAGACCTTTCATTGACTCAAGTTTAGTGAACGGTAGAAGTTACATCGAATTCAATTTTTTGGTGTTTTTGAGCCGAGCCGGGGTGGGATTGGACAAACCCCTGTTCCAGGTTAGACACGGCCAAGAAAGGAGAAAAGAAATGTAAAAAACTATTTCAAAAATATTGTGCGAAAGTAATTTGGGTAATGACAGATTCAAAAAATTTTTTTTGACGATATAACTCAAAATCGGCCCAACGCCAGTTAAAGGACCAAAAAAAATTTGCGATTTTTTCGCGTTTTTTAAATTTTCTAAATATCTAGTGAAATAATAACAGTCGGGGATACATGAAATTTTCTACAGTTGAAAATTTAATAAATGGGAACATATGGTGTAAATATTTGATTTTTAAAACTTTTTTAACTAATTTTCCCGTCACTGTCCAACATGGTACAGTGTCCAAGATGGGTCCAGTCTCCCTAGGGTGTTCCGTTTTACAGAAATTTTCGAATTTTGATGACGCTCTTCTATTTTGGGGTGTTCATAGCAATAAAAAAAATTGTTAAAAAAAATGGCGACGATCCAAAAATTAGACCAATCGGGCGGGAAAAAACGTGAAAAAGCGTGAAAAAACGCATTTTAAATTCTATATCTCATTATACCGATACAATTTTTATAGTGCTCATCAATAATATTAATTAACACTATATTTTCTACTCATATAAAAAATTTGATTAAGATTAAGCTACATTTAGACATCTCAGAAGTTATTTTTGTGAACTGCGCAACCCTGGTTATGTATATTTCTTCCTATCTGACAGTTTAATCCGGCATTACTAGTTTTGCTTTTACTGTGTTTTACTCTTGTGCGAATTAATTGAACTGTGTGGCGTGAAACTAATATAACTACAAAAATGGTGAAAGCAGTTCGTGTAAATAGAAATAAAGAAGACTGGCTACTTGGTAAAGCGTGCGATAAAAGTTTAGCTATTGGCTCACGACTTCCATTGCAACTGAGAAGTCATGCGTAGTTTTTTTTTAAGTTTTTTTTTTAAGCTGTTGGATGTTAACAAGCCGACTAAACAAATATTCAGAGTGATTCTTGATGAAGTTAAGAGTTAAATCTGAAGGGAAGAGCAGCCATTCCCATCAATAGTAGACAGAAACTGAAACTTTTTACGACAACTCCTCAAAATCCACCAAGATTGGTTTGCCATTACCAAAATTAAGATTGATTCAAGACAGACTGTTAATTCAAAGAAGCATATTGCAAATTTTAAGAACACGAATGAATACTTTGTGCGATCTGAGACACAAGTGATGTAGAAGAACAAACTGAAGAAGCAAGAAGAAACGTACTGAAGAAGAAGATAGATTTTAGGCGCTGGTTTTAGGCACCAGTCTCTTCGGAGGCAAGGGTTCGAATCCCTTCACTGTCATATAATTTTATTTTGGTTCTTCATGAAGAATCCACCCAATTATCTTTTGTGGTTTTTTTTTACAGTAATGCTGTTTAGCTCAGTTGGTTAGAGCGCCGCGCTAATAACGCGGAGGTCACGAGTTCGATCCTCTTACGGGCCAATGTACAATGTTTCCATACATTCTCATCAATTAAACAAAACTTTCGCACGTTTCTTAACTTCTGGACTACTGACGTTATTAGAGTGACATTGCTTTGAAAGAAACTACAGAAAAACTGCGGTAGATAATCAACGCAATATATGAAAAGTGTTTTTCTAAATTACTGTGCTGCCTCATAATGTATGGTCGTTTGTGGTTGGGCTATCCATCCTCCTGGGCTAAAACTTAGCAGAAATGGTGTCATGTGTCATGTGTCATGTCACAATGTTAGCATTAACATTTGTTGTTGGCCTGGCTAGCTCAGTCGGTAGAGCATGAGACTCTTAATCTCAGGGTCGTGGGTTCGAGCCCCACGTTGGGCGTATAAAACTATCACTTATTTTTCCGAGAATCACGTGGCTTTATGTGATGAGTACCAACAACTTCTATGGTACGTTCTTCGTAACCGTTCTGTCTTCAACTCCTGTAGCCATGCTGAATAAGGGTTCTTGATCGAAATAAGAAACCAAAAACAACCAATAAAGAGTTTTTCACGTCAATCCTAATGCTTAGGTCTAACTGTCGTATGACAAGCTGGAATAAGGATGAGATTATTTGTTCTAACCACTTCACTTTTGATGAGGTGCTTGGGGAAAATATATGTAAGCAAACGAATGTGGGTACAAGGAAATGGTAAATTCAGTGAAGATCGCTTCTCGTTTCGACGTTTTTTTATTGCTTTTGGTTGTTAATAGCTTTCAAGAGCAAACCGTTTCGAGCTTAATTTGTTATTAAGGAAAAGCCGACATTTTTCTTAACTGGGACACTTTTGTTGTTTTTTCATTGCTCCTTCGTGAAAGGCATGTGGTCGTTGTATGGAACGATGCACATTATGAATTTCCAGGGTTTAGCGGTTGTAGATGGGTGCAGACGTTTTTTTTCCTTCCGTCATTTACTGAAAACTGTAAGTCACATTCTTTGGTTATTTTCCTGTTTATTTGTGATGTTAGTTTGTGTTGTTAACTTTCCGTCTTTTGATATTTTGTAAGTACTCGTATATTCATTGTATTCCCTTACTTGTGAGAATTTTTTGATTGGTTTGTGACTTTTTTTGTCGGGGCTTTCCCCAACCCTCGTTGGCTGTTTGGCGACACTCCTTCATTTTACGAGGACAATGGCTGGTTTTACTGGTGAATCAACTCAGTCATTTTTTGTACGTGTGTAATATTTTGTAGGCCTGTTAGCTCAGTTGGTTAGAGCGCCGTGCTAATAACGCGGAGGTCATGAGTTCGATCCTCTTACGGGCCAGTGGTGGTGCTTTCAAAAATTTACATTTTGGAAATATTTTGGAGATGAAAACCTTATGAAAGAAATCACGGTTGCCATAGCAGTCAGGAAGAGGTCCAAGTTCCTTCAGCAACCAGGGCATGAAATCGAGAAACTATTTGCCTCTTCCATACTGGGGCTTGGGAATACCATGGTACACAGAAAAACATATAACCAGTGAATCCTAGAGGTTACCGCTATGGGAGATCCCGAGGCGTTATATGGATTGACCATGTATCTGGAAGGAGACTGCAGCCCTGCCAAATAACATCAGAAAGATCATGTCCATGTTCAACTAGCGATTTCTTCCTACCATCACCAGCTGCTATCGGTTGGATCTATTCAACGATGCCACGTGTCCTATATGCCATCGACATCCCGAAACCGACGAGCATTTTGATGTTTCAGTGTCCTGAATGCCTCATCGTTTGGAGCTGGTTTGAAGGAACCATGTGTCAGACGGGCTGTGGGTCGTCCAAAGAAGATTTGATGTATGACCATTTTGGGCCGGAGATAGGTAATCTCCAGCCCACATTTACTCTTCCTACTGGCTACATGTTCACCACCTGGAAGGCGAGGAATCCCCAACGTATCTCACGTCGAATACAAGTAGAGAGTTCATGGAAACCAGTTGTCCTTCCAGATGGATCCTCCATTTCCCTCTTACATTTAATCATCGATTTTATTTTAAATTTTTATAAATTTTTGTTAATTTGTATTCCTCTATCTTAATATGTATAGATTTTTTAAACTTGTATTTACTTACCTCAGTGTCTATTGCTTTTGTCTTTTCAAAATTATTGTGATGAGATCAACATTGTCATATTTGTCTTTCTCTTCCCTTTATACGATCTGCATCCAAGGATCAAATTAATTGTTTATTTTATTTTCTATTGTTTTTCCATTATAACAGTAGAAATGAATTTCAACTGGCAATAAAAGTTTATATTTTTTTCTAATGGAGCTTTTTATTGGTAAATTTCACAGCGGAATTTCATTGATTGGAATAAAACAAGCAGACATGGCCGAGTGGTTAAGGCGACAGACTTGAAATCTGTTTCCATCTTGGAGCGCAGGTTCAAATCCTGCTGTCTGCGAATCGCTAAATCGTGTGCAAATTTCCTTATCAACTAGTTGAATTATTATGAGGTACTTATGGAAAATTAAAATAAGCTAAATACAGTCCAAAATCCAAACTCGTTTTTTTGCCAGCAATGTTGTTGTATGATAAACGTTTAAACTGTGAAACAATAATCAAACTCATGTTCACGATAAATATGTTATACGGATAGTGTGGCCGAGTGGTCTATGGCGCTGGTTTTAGGCACCAGTCTCTTCGGAGGCAAGGGTTCGAATCCCTTCACTGTCATATAATTTTATTTTGGTTCTTCATGCGAATCCACCCAATTATCTTTTGTGCGTTTGTAGCTACAGCATGGCCTGTTAGCTCAGTTGGTTAGAGCGCCGTGCTAATAACGCGGAGGTCACGAGTTCGATCCTCTTACGGGCCAATGTACAATGTTTCCATACATTCTCATCAATTAAACAAAACTTTCGCACGTTTCTTAACTTCTGGAGTACTGACGTTATTAGAGTGACATTGCTTTGAAAGAAACTACAGAAAAACTGCGGTAGATAATCAACGCAATATATGAAAAGTGTTTTTCTAAATTACTGTGCTGCCTCATAATGTATGGTCGTTTGTGGTTGGGCTATCCATCCTCCTGGGCTAAAACTTAGCAGAAATGGTGTCATGTGTCATGTCACCAATGTTAGCATTAACATTTGTTGTTGGCCTGGCTAGCTCAGTCGGTAGAGCATGAGACTCTTAATCTCAGGGTCGTGGGTTCGAGCCCCACGTTGGGCGTATAAAACTATCACTTATTTTTCCGAGAATCACGTGGCTTTATGTGATGAGTACCAACAACTTCTATGGTACGTTCTTCGTAACCGTTCTGTCTTCAACTCCTGTAGCCATGCTGAATAAGGGTTCTTGATCGAAATAAGAAACCAAAAACAACCAATAAAGAGTTTTTCACGTCAATCCTAATGCTTAGGTCTAACTGTCGTATGACAAGCTGGAATAAGGATGAGATTATTTGTTCTAACCACTTCACTTTTGATGAGGTGCTTGGGGAAAATATATGTAAGCAAACGAATGTGGGTACAAGGAAATGGTAAATTCAGTGAAGATCGCTTCTCGTTTCGACGTTTTTTTTATTGCTTTTGGTTGTTAATAGCTTTCAAGAGCATAACCGTTTCGAGCTTAATTTGTTATTAAGGAAAAGCCGACATTTTTCTTAACTGGGACACTTTTGTTGTTTTTTCATTGCTCCTTCGTGAAAGGCATGTGGTCGTTGTATGGAACGATGCACATTATGAATTTCCAGGGTTTAGCGGTTGTAGATGGGTGCAGACGTTTTTTTTCCTTCCGTCATTTACTGAAAACTGTAAGTCACATTCTTTGGTTATTTTCCTGTTTATTTGTGATGTTAGTTTGTGTTGTTAACTTTCCGTCTTTTGATATTTTGTAAGTACTCGTATATTCATTGTATTCCCTTACTTGTGAGAATTTTTTGATTGGTTTGTGACTTTTTTTGTCGGGGCTTTCCCCAACCCTCGTTGGCTGTTTGGCGACACTCCTTCATTTTACGAGGACAATGGCTGGTTTTACTGGTGAATCAACTCAGTCATTTTTTGTACGTGTGTAATATTTTGTAGGCCTGTTAGCTCAGTTGGTTAGAGCGCCGTGCTAATAACGCGGAGGTCATGAGTTCGATCCTCTTACGGGCCAGTGGTGGTGCTTTCAAAAATTTACATTTTGGAAATATTTTGGAGATGAAAACCTTATGAAAGAAATCACGGTTGCCATAGCAGTCAGGAAGAGGTCCAAGTTCCTTCAGCAACCAGGGCATGAAATCGAGAAACTATTTGCCTCTTCCATACTGGGGCTTGGGAATACCATGGTACACAGAAAAACATATAACCAGTGAATCCTAGAGGTTACCGCTATGGGAGATCCCGAGGCGTTATATGGATTGACCATGTATCTGGAAGGAGACTGCAGCCCTGCCAAATAACATCAGAAAGATCATGTCCATGTTCAACTAGCGATTTCTTCCTACCATCACCAGCTGCTATCGGTTGGATCTATTCAACGATGCCACGTGTCCTATATGCCATCGACATCCCGAAACCGACGAGCATTTTGATGTTTCAGTGTCCTGAATGCCTCATCGTTTGGAGCTGGTTTGAAGGAACCATGTGTCAGACGGGCTGTGGGTCGTCCAAAGAAGATTTGATGTATGACCATTTTGGGCCGGAGATAGGTAATCTCCAGCCCACATTTACTCTTCCTACTGGCTACATGTTCACCACCTGGAAGGCGAGGAATCCCCAACGTATCTCACGTCGAATACAAGTAGAGAGTTCATGGAAACCAGTTGTCCTTCCAGATGGATCCTCCATTTCCCTCTTACATTTAATCATCGATTTTATTTTAAATTTTTATAAATTTTTGTTAATTTGTATTCCTCTATCTTAATATGTATAGATTTTTTAAACTTGTATTTACTTACCTCAGTGTCTATTGCTTTTGTCTTTTCAAAATTATTGTGATGAGATCAACATTGTCATATTTGTCTTTCTCTTCCCTTTATACGATCTGCATCCAAGGATCAAATTAGTTGTTTATTTTATTTTCTATTGTTTTTCCATTATAACAGTAGAAATGAATTTCAACTGGCAATAAAAGTTTATATTTTTTTCTAATGGAGCTTTTTATTGGTAAATTTCACAGCGGAATTTCATTGATTGGAATAAAACAAGCAGACATGGCCGAGTGGTTAAGGCGACAGACTTGAAATCTGTTTCCATCTTGGAGCGCAGGTTCAAATCCTGCTGTCTGCGAATCGCTAAATCGTGTGCAAATTTCCTTATCAACTAGTTGAATTATTATGAGGTACTTATGGAAAATTAAAATAAGCTAAATACAGTCCAAAATCCAAACTCGTTTTTTTGCCAGCAATGTTGTTGTATGATAAACGTTTAAACTGTGAAACAATAATCAAACTCATGTTCACGATAAATATGTTATACGGATAGTGTGGCCGAGTGGTCTATGGCGCTGGTTTTAGGCACCAGTCTCTTCGGAGGCAAGGGTTCGAATCCCTTCACTGTCATATAATTTTATTTTGGTTCTTCATGCGAATCCACCCAATTATCTTTTGTGCGTTTGTAGCTACAGCATGGCCTGTTAGCTCAGTTGGTTAGAGCGCCGTGCTAATAACGCGGAGGTCACGAGTTCGATCCTCTTACGGGCCAATGTACAATGTTTCCATACATTCTCATCAATTAAACAAAACTTTCGCACGTTTCTTAACTTCTGGAGTACTGACGTTATTAGAGTGACATTGCTTTGAAAGAAACTACAGAAAAACTGCGGTAGATAATCAACGCAATATATGAAAAGTGTTTTTCTAAATTACTGTGCTGCCTCATAATGTATGGTCGTTTGTGGTTGGGCTATCCATCCTCCTGGGCTAAAACTTAGCAGAAATGGTGTCATGTGTCATGTCACAATGTTAGCATTAACATTTGTTGTTGGCCTGGCTAGCTCAGTCGGTAGAGCATGAGACTCTTAATCTCAGGGTCGTGGGTTCGAGCCCCACGTTGGGCGTATAAAACTATCACTTATTTTTCCGAGAATCACGTGGCTTTATGTGATGAGTACCAACAACTTCTATGGTACGTTCTTCGTAACCGTTCTGTCTTCAACTCCTGTAGCCATGCTGAATAAGGGTTCTTGATCGAAATAAGAAACCAAAAACAACCAATAAAGAGTTTTTCACGTCAATCCTAATGCTTAGGTCTAACTGTCGTATGACAAGCTGGAATAAGGATGAGATTATTTGTTCTAACCACTTCACTTTTGATGAGGTGCTTGGGGAAAATATATGTAAGCAAACGAATGTGGGTACAAGGAAATGGTAAATTCAGTGAAGATCGCTTCTCGTTTCGACGTTTTTTTTATTGCTTTTGGTTGTTAATAGCTTTCAAGAGATACCGTTTCGAGCTTAATTTGTTATTAAGGAAAAGCCGACATTTTTCTTAACTGGGACACTTTTGTTGTTTTTTCATTGCTCCTTCGTGAAAGGCATGTGGTCGTTGTATGGAACGATGCACATTATGAATTTCCAGGGTTTAGCGGTTGTAGATGGGTGCAGACGTTTTTTTTCCTTCCGTCATTTACTGAAAACTGTAAGTCACATTCTTTGGTTATTTTCCTGTTTATTTGTGATGTTAGTTTGTGTTGTTAACTTTCCGTCTTTTGATATTTTGTAAGTACTCGTATATTCATTGTATTCCCTTACTTGTGAGAATTTTTTGATTGGTTTGTGACTTTTTTGTCGGGGCTTTCCCCAACCCTCGTTGGCTGTTTGGCGACACTCCTTCATTTTACGAGGACAATGGCTGGTTTTACTGGTGAATCAACTCAGTCATTTTTTGTACGTGTGTAATATTTTGTAGGCCTGTTAGCTCAGTTGGTTAGAGCGCCGTGCTAATAACGCGGAGGTCATGAGTTCGATCCTCTTACGGGCCAGTGGTGGTGCTTTCAAAAATTTACATTTTGGAAATATTTTGGAGATGAAAACCTTATGAAAGAAATCACGGTTGCCATAGCAGTCAGGAAGAGGTCCAAGTTCCTTCAGCAACCAGGGCATGAAATCGAGAAACTATTTGCCTCTTCCATACTGGGGCTTGGGAATACCATGGTACACAGAAAAACATATAACCAGTGAATCCTAGAGGTTACCGCTATGGGAGATCCCGAGGCGTTATATGGATTGACCATGTATCTGGAAGGAGACTGCAGCCCTGCCAAATAACATCAGAAAGATCATGTCCATGTTCAACTAGCGATTTCTTCCTACCATCACCAGCTGCTATCGGTTGGATCTATTCAACGATGCCACGTGTCCTATATGCCATCGACATCCCGAAACCGACGAGCATTTTGATGTTTCAGTGTCCTGAATGCCTCATCGTTTGGAGCTGGTTTGAAGGAACCATGTGTCAGACGGGCTGTGGGTCGTCCAAAGAAGATTTGATGTATGACCATTTTGGGCCGGAGATAGGTAATCTCCAGCCCACATTTACTCTTCCTACTGGCTACATGTTCACCACCTGGAAGGCGAGGAATCCCCAACGTATCTCACGTCGAATACAAGTAGAGAGTTCATGGAAACCAGTTGTCCTTCCAGATGGATCCTCCATTTCCCTCTTACATTTAATCATCGATTTTATTTTAAATTTTTATAAATTTTTGTTAATTTGTATTCCTCTATCTTAATATGTATAGATTTTTTAAACTTGTATTTACTTACCTCAGTGTCTATTGCTTTTGTCTTTTCAAAATTATTGTGATGAGATCAACATTGTCATATTTGTCTTTCTCTTCCCTTTATACGATCTGCATCCAAGGATCAAATTAATTGTTTATTTTATTTTCTATTGTTTTTCCATTATAACAGTAGAAATGAATTTCAACTGGCAATAAAAGTTTATATATTTTTTCTAATGGAGCTTTTTATTGGTAAATTTCACAGCGGAATTTCATTGATTGGAATAAAACAAGCAGACATGGCCGAGTGGTTAAGGCGACAGACTTGAAATCTGTTTCCATCTTGGAGCGCAGGTTCAAATCCTGCTGTCTGCGAATCGCTAAATCGTGTGCAAATTTCCTTATCAACTAGTTGAATTATTATGAGGTACTTATGGAAAATTAAAATAAGCTAAATACAGTCCAAAATCCAAACTCGTTTTTTTGCCAGCAATGTTGTTGTATGATAAACGTTTAAACTGTGAAACAATAATCAAACTCATGTTCACGATAAATATGTTATACGGATAGTGTGGCCGAGTGGTCTATGGCGCTGGTTTTAGGCACCAGTCTCTTCGGAGGCAAGGGTTCGAATCCCTTCACTGTCATATAATTTTATTTTGGTTCTTCATGCGAATCCACCCAATTATCTTTTGTGCGTTTGTAGCTACAGCATGGCCTGTTAGCTCAGTTGGTTAGAGCGCCGTGCTAATAACGCGGAGGTCACGAGTTCGATCCTCTTACGGGCCAATGTACAATGTTTCCATACATTCTCATCAATTAAACAAAACTTTCGCACGTTTCTTAACTTCTGGAGTACTGACGTTATTAGAGTGACATTGCTTTGAAAGAAACTACAGAAAAACTGCGGTAGATAATCAACGCAATATATGAAAAGTGTTTTTCTAAATTACTGTGCTGCCTCATAATGTATGGTCGTTTGTGGTTGGGCTATCCATCCTCCTGGGCTAAAACTTAGCAGAAATGGTGTCATGTGTCATGTCACAATGTTAGCATTAACATTTGTTGTTGGCCTGGCTAGCTCAGTCGGTAGAGCATGAGACTCTTAATCTCAGGGTCGTGGGTTCGAGCCCCACGTTGGGCGTATAAAACTATCACTTATTTTTCCGAGAATCACGTGGCTTTATGTGATGAGTACCAACAACTTCTATGGTACGTTCTTCGTAACCGTTCTGTCTTCAACTCCTGTAGCCATGCTGAATAAGGGTTCTTGATCGAAATAAGAAACCAAAAACAACCAATAAAGAGTTTTTCACGTCAATCCTAATGCTTAGGTCTAACTGTCGTATGACAAGCTGGAATAAGGATGAGATTATTTGTTCTAACCACTTCACTTTTGATGAGGTGCTTGGGGAAAATATATGTAAGCAAACGAATGTGGGTACAAGGAAATGGTAAATTCAGTGAAGATCGCTTCTCGTTTCGACGTTTTTTTTATTGCTTTTGGTTGTTAATAGCTTTCAAGAGCATAACCGTTTCGAGCTTAATTTGTTATTAAGGAAAAGCCGACATTTTTCTTAACTGGGACACTTTTGTTGTTTTTTCATTGCTCCTTCGTGAAAGGCATGTGGTCGTTGTATGGAACGATGCACATTATGAATTTCCAGGGTTTAGCGGTTGTAGATGGGTGCAGACGTTTTTTTTCCTTCCGTCATTTACTGAAAACTGTAAGTCACATTCTTTGGTTATTTTCCTGTTTATTTGTGATGTTAGTTTGTGTTGTTAACTTTCCGTCTTTTGATATTTTGTAAGTACTCGTATATTCATTGTATTCCCTTACTTGTGAGAATTTTTTGATTGGTTTGTGACTTTTTTTGTCGGGGCTTTCCCCAACCCTCGTTGGCTGTTTGGCGACACTCCTTCATTTTACGAGGACAATGGCTGGTTTTACTGGTGAATCAACTCAGTCATTTTTTGTACGTGTGTAATATTTTGTAGGCCTGTTAGCTCAGTTGGTTAGAGCGCCGTGCTAATAACGCGGAGGTCATGAGTTCGATCCTCTTACGGGCCAGTGGTGGTGCTTTCAAAAATTTACATTTTGGAAATATTTTGGAGATGAAAACCTTATGAAAGAAATCACGGTTGCCATAGCAGTCAGGAAGAGGTCCAAGTTCCTTCAGCAACCAGGGCATGAAATCGAGAAACTATTTGCCTCTTCCATACTGGGGCTTGGGAATACCATGGTACACAGAAAAACATATAACCAGTGAATCCTAGAGGTTACCGCTATGGGAGATCCCGAGGCGTTATATGGATTGACCATGTATCTGGAAGGAGACTGCAGCCCTGCCAAATAACATCAGAAAGATCATGTCCATGTTCAACTAGCGATTTCTTCCTACCATCACCAGCTGCTATCGGTTGGATCTATTCAACGATGCCACGTGTCCTATATGCCATCGACATCCCGAAACCGACGAGCATTTTGATGTTTCAGTGTCCTGAATGCCTCATCGTTTGGAGCTGGTTTGAAGGAACCATGTGTCAGACGGGCTGTGGGTCGTCCAAAGAAGATTTGATGTATGACCATTTTGGGCCGGAGATAGGTAATCTCCAGCCCACATTTACTCTTCCTACTGGCTACATGTTCACCACCTGGAAGGCGAGGAATCCCCAACGTATCTCACGTCGAATACAAGTAGAGAGTTCATGGAAACCAGTTGTCCTTCCAGATGGATCCTCCATTTCCCTCTTACATTTAATCATCGATTTTATTTTAAATTTTTATAAATTTTTGTTAATTTGTATTCCTCTATCTTAATATGTATAGATTTTTTAAACTTGTATTTACTTACCTCAGTGTCTATTGCTTTTGTCTTTTCAAAATTATTGTGATGAGATCAACATTGTCATATTTGTCTTTCTCTTCCCTTTATACGATCTGCATCCAAGGATCAAATTAATTGTTTATTTTATTTTCTATTGTTTTTCCATTATAACAGTAGAAATGAATTTCAACTGGCAATAAAAGTTTATATTTTTTTCTAATGGAGCTTTTTATTGGTAAATTTCACAGCGGAATTTCATTGATTGGAATAAAACAAGCAGACATGGCCGAGTGGTTAAGGCGACAGACTTGAAATCTGTTTCCATCTTGGAGCGCAGGTTCAAATCCTGCTGTCTGCGAATCGCTAAATCGTGTGCAAATTTCCTTATCAACTAGTTGAATTATTATGAGGTACTTATGGAAAATTAAAATAAGCTAAATACAGTCCAAAATCCAAACTCGTTTTTTTGCCAGCAATGTTGTTGTATGATAAACGTTTAAACTGTGAAACAATAATCAAACTCATGTTCACGATAAATATGTTATACGGATAGTGTGGCCGAGTGGTCTATGGCGCTGGTTTTAGGCACCAGTCTCTTCGGAGGCAAGGGTTCGAATCCCTTCACTGTCATATAATTTTATTTTGGTTCTTCATGCGAATCCACCCAATTATCTTTTGTGCGTTTGTAGCTACAGCATGGCCTGTTAGCTCAGTTGGTTAGAGCGCCGTGCTAATAACGCGGAGGTCACGAGTTCGATCCTCTTACGGGCCAATGTACAATGTTTCCATACATTCTCATCAATTAAACAAAACTTTCGCACGTTTCTTAACTTCTGGAGTACTGACGTTATTAGAGTGACATTGCTTTGAAAGAAACTACAGAAAAACTGCGGTAGATAATCAACGCAATATATGAAAAGTGTTTTTCTAAATTACTGTGCTGCCTCATAATGTATGGTCGTTTGTGGTTGGGCTATCCATCCTCCTGGGCTAAAACTTAGCAGAAATGGTGTCATGTGTCATGTGTCATGTCACAATGTTAGCATTAACATTTGTTGTTGGCCTGGCTAGCTCAGTCGGTAGAGCATGAGACTCTTAATCTCAGGGTCGTGGGTTCGAGCCCCACGTTGGGCGTATAAAACTATCACTTATTTTTCCGAGAATCACGTGGCTTTATGTGATGAGTACCAACAACTTCTATGGTACGTTCTTCGTAACCGTTCTGTCTTCAACTCCTGTAGCCATGCTGAATAAGGGTTCTTGATCGAAATAAGAAACCAAAAACAACCAATAAAGAGTTTTTCACGTCAATCCTAATGCTTAGGTCTAACTGTCGTATGACAAGCTGGAATAAGGATGAGATTATTTGTTCTAACCACTTCACTTTTGATGAGGTGCTTGGGGAAAATATATGTAAGCAAACGAATGTGGGTACAAGGAAATGGTAAATTCAGTGAAGATCGCTTCTCGTTTCGACGTTTTTTTATTGCTTTTGGTTGTTAATAGCTTTCAAGAGCATACCGTTTCGAGCTTAATTTGTTATTAAGGAAAAGCCGACATTTTTCTTAACTGGGACACTTTTGTTGTTTTTTCATTGCTCCTTCGTGAAAGGCATGTGGTCGTTGTATGGAACGATGCACATTATGAATTTCCAGGGTTTAGCGGTTGTAGATGGGTGCAGACGTTTTTTTTCCTTCCGTCATTTACTGAAAACTGTAAGTCACATTCTTTGGTTATTTTCCTGTTTATTTGTGATGTTAGTTTGTGTTGTTAACTTTCCGTCTTTTGATATTTTGTAAGTACTCGTATATTCATTGTATTCCCTTACTTGTGAGAATTTTTTGATTGGTTTGTGACTTTTTTTGTCGGGGCTTTCCCCAACCCTCGTTGGCTGTTTGGCGACACTCCTTCATTTTACGAGGACAATGGCTGGTTTTACTGGTGAATCAACTCAGTCATTTTTTGTACGTGTGTAATATTTTGTAGGCCTGTTAGCTCAGTTGGTTAGAGCGCCGTGCTAATAACGCGGAGGTCATGAGTTCGATCCTCTTACGGGCCAGTGGTGGTGCTTTCAAAAATTTACATTTTGGAAATATTTTGGAGATGAAAACCTTATGAAAGAAATCACGGTTGCCATAGCAGTCAGGAAGAGGTCCAAGTTCCTTCAGCAACCAGGGCATGAAATCGAGAAACTATTTGCCTCTTCCATACTGGGGCTTGGGAATACCATGGTACACAGAAAAACATATAACCAGTGAATCCTAGAGGTTACCGCTATGGGAGATCCCGAGGCGTTATATGGATTGACCATGTATCTGGAAGGAGACTGCAGCCCTGCCAAATAACATCAGAAAGATCATGTCCATGTTCAACTAGCGATTTCTTCCTACCATCACCAGCTGCTATCGGTTGGATCTATTCAACGATGCCACGTGTCCTATATGCCATCGACATCCCGAAACCGACGAGCATTTTGATGTTTCAGTGTCCTGAATGCCTCATCGTTTGGAGCTGGTTTGAAGGAACCATGTGTCAGACGGGCTGTGGGTCGTCCAAAGAAGATTTGATGTATGACCATTTTGGGCCGGAGATAGGTAATCTCCAGCCCACATTTACTCTTCCTACTGGCTACATGTTCACCACCTGGAAGGCGAGGAATCCCCAACGTATCTCACGTCGAATACAAGTAGAGAGTTCATGGAAACCAGTTGTCCTTCCAGATGGATCCTCCATTTCCCTCTTACATTTAATCATCGATTTTATTTTAAATTTTTATAAATTTTTGTTAATTTGTATTCCTCTATCTTAATATGTATAGATTTTTTAAACTTGTATTTACTTACCTCAGTGTCTATTGCTTTTGTCTTTTCAAAATTATTGTGATGAGATCAACATTGTCATATTTGTCTTTCTCTTCCCTTTATACGATCTGCATCCAAGGATCAAATTAATTGTTTATTTTATTTTCTATTGTTTTTCCATTATAACAGTAGAAATGAATTTCAACTGGCAATAAAAGTTTATATTTTTTTCTAATGGAGCTTTTTATTGGTAAATTTCACAGCGGAATTTCATTGATTGGAATAAAACAAGCAGACATGGCCGAGTGGTTAAGGCGACAGACTTGAAATCTGTTTCCATCTTGGAGCGCAGGTTCAAATCCTGCTGTCTGCGAATCGCTAAATCGTGTGCAAATTTCCTTATCAACTAGTTGAATTATTATGAGGTACTTATGGAAAATTAAAATAAGCTAAATACAGTCCAAAATCCAAACTCGTTTTTTTGCCAGCAATGTTGTTGTATGATAAACGTTTAAACTGTGAAACAATAATCAAACTCATGTTCACGATAAATATGTTATACGGATAGTGTGGCCGAGTGGTCTATGGCGCTGGTTTTAGGCACCAGTCTCTTCGGAGGCAAGGGTTCGAATCCCTTCACTGTCATATAATTTTATTTTGGTTCTTCATGCGAATCCACCCAATTATCTTTTGTGCGTTTGTAGCTACAGCATGGCCTGTTAGCTCAGTTGGTTAGAGCGCCGTGCTAATAACGCGGAGGTCACGAGTTCGATCCTCTTACGGGCCAATGTACAATGTTTCCATACATTCTCATCAATTAAACAAAACTTTCGCACGTTTCTTAACTTCTGGAGTACTGACGTTATTAGAGTGACATTGCTTTGAAAGAAACTACAGAAAAACTGCGGTAGATAATCAACGCAATATATGAAAAGTGTTTTTCTAAATTACTGTGCTGCCTCATAATGTATGGTCGTTTGTGGTTGGGCTATCCATCCTCCTGGGCTAAAACTTAGCAGAAATGGTGTCATGTGTCATGTGTCATCCAATGTTAGCATTAACATTTGTTGTTGGCCTGGCTAGCTCAGTCGGTAGAGCATGAGACTCTTAATCTCAGGGTCGTGGGTTCGAGCCCCACGTTGGGCGTATAAAACTATCACTTATTTTTCCGAGAATCACGTGGCTTTATGTGATGAGTACCAACAACTTCTATGGTACGTTCTTCGTAACCGTTCTGTCTTCAACTCCTGTAGCCATGCTGAATAAGGGTTCTTGATCGAAATAAGAAACCAAAAACAACCAATAAAGAGTTTTTCACGTCAATCCTAATGCTTAGGTCTAACTGTCGTATGACAAGCTGGAATAAGGATGAGATTATTTGTTCTAACCACTTCACTTTTGATGAGGTGCTTGGGGAAAATATATGTAAGCAAACGAATGTGGGTACAAGGAAATGGTAAATTCAGTGAAGATCGCTTCTCGTTTCGACGTTTTTTTATTGCTTTTGGTTGTTAATAGCTTTCAAGAGCATACCGTTTCGAGCTTAATTTGTTATTAAGGAAAAGCCGACATTTTTCTTAACTGGGACACTTTTGTTGTTTTTTCATTGCTCCTTCGTGAAAGGCATGTGGTCGTTGTATGGAACGATGCACATTATGAATTTCCAGGGTTTAGCGGTTGTAGATGGGTGCAGACGTTTTTTTCCTTCCGTCATTTACTGAAAACTGTAAGTCACATTCTTTGGTTATTTTCCTGTTTATTTGTGATGTTAGTTTGTGTTGTTAACTTTCCGTCTTTTGATATTTTGTAAGTACTCGTATATTCATTGTATTCCCTTACTTGTGAGAATTTTTTGATTGGTTTGTGACTTTTTTTGTCGGGGCTTTCCCCAACCCTCGTTGGCTGTTTGGCGACACTCCTTCATTTTACGAGGACAATGGCTGGTTTTACTGGTGAATCAACTCAGTCATTTTTTGTACGTGTGTAATATTTTGTAGGCCTGTTAGCTCAGTTGGTTAGAGCGCCGTGCTAATAACGCGGAGGTCATGAGTTCGATCCTCTTACGGGCCAGTGGTGGTGCTTTCAAAAATTTACATTTTGGAAATATTTTGGAGATGAAAACCTTATGAAAGAAATCACGGTTGCCATAGCAGTCAGGAAGAGGTCCAAGTTCCTTCAGCAACCAGGGCATGAAATCGAGAAACTATTTGCCTCTTCCATACTGGGGCTTGGGAATACCATGGTACACAGAAAAACATATAACCAGTGAATCCTAGAGGTTACCGCTATGGGAGATCCCGAGGCGTTATATGGATTGACCATGTATCTGGAAGGAGACTGCAGCCCTGCCAAATAACATCAGAAAGATCATGTCCATGTTCAACTAGCGATTTCTTCCTACCATCACCAGCTGCTATCGGTTGGATCTATTCAACGATGCCACGTGTCCTATATGCCATCGACATCCCGAAACCGACGAGCATTTTGATGTTTCAGTGTCCTGAATGCCTCATCGTTTGGAGCTGGTTTGAAGGAACCATGTGTCAGACGGGCTGTGGGTCGTCCAAAGAAGATTTGATGTATGACCATTTTGGGCCGGAGATAGGTAATCTCCAGCCCACATTTACTCTTCCTACTGGCTACATGTTCACCACCTGGAAGGCGAGGAATCCCCAACGTATCTCACGTCGAATACAAGTAGAGAGTTCATGGAAACCAGTTGTCCTTCCAGATGGATCCTCCATTTCCCTCTTACATTTAATCATCGATTTTATTTTAAATTTTTATAAATTTTTGTTAATTTGTATTCCTCTATCTTAATATGTATAGATTTTTTAAACTTGTATTTACTTACCTCAGTGTCTATTGCTTTTGTCTTTTCAAAATTATTGTGATGAGATCAACATTGTCATATTTGTCTTTCTCTTCCCTTTATACGATCTGCATCCAAGGATCAAATTAATTGTTTATTTTATTTTCTATTTATTTTCCATTATAACAGTAGAAATGAATTTCAACTGGCAATAAAAGTTTATATTTTTTTCTAATGGAGCTTTTTATTGGTAAATTTCACAGCGGAATTTCATTGATTGGAATAAAACAAGCAGACATGGCCGAGTGGTTAAGGCGACAGACTTGAAATCTGTTTCCATCTTGGAGCGCAGGTTCAAATCCTGCTGTCTGCGAATCGCTAAATCGTGTGCAAATTTCCTTATCAACTAGTTCAATTATTATGAGGTACTTATGGAAAATTAAAATAAGCTAAATACAGTCCAAAATCCAAACTCGTTTTTTTGCCAGCAATGTTGTTGTATGATAAACGTTTAAACTGTGAAACAATAATCAAACTCATGTTCACGATAAATATGTTATACGGATAGTGTGGCCGAGTGGTCTATGGCGCTGGTTTTAGGCACCAGTCTCTTCGGAGGCAAGGGTTCGAATCCCTTCACTGTCATATAATTTTATTTTGGTTCTTCATGCGAATCCACCCAATTATCTTTTGTGCGTTTGTAGCTACAGCATGGCCTGTTAGCTCAGTTGGTTAGAGCGCCGTGCTAATAACGCGGAGGTCACGAGTTCGATCCTCTTACGGGCCAATGTACAATGTTTCCATACATTCTCATCAATTAAACAAAACTTTCGCACGTTTCTTAACTTCTGGAGTACTGACGTTATTAGAGTGACATTGCTTTGAAAGAAACTACAGAAAAACTGCGGTAGATAATCAACGCAATATATGAAAAGTGTTTTTCTAAATTACTGTGCTGCCTCATAATGTATGGTCGTTTGTGGTTGGGCTATCCATCCTCCTGGGCTAAAACTTAGCAGAAATGGTGTCATGTTGTCATGTCACAATGTATTAGCATTTAACGCATTAACATTTGTTGTTGGCCTGGCTAGCTCAGTCGGTAGAGCATGAGACTCTTAATCTCAGGGTCGTGGGTTCGAGCCCCACGTTGGGCGTGTAAAACTATCACTTATTTTTCCGAGAATCTCACGTGGCTTTATGTGATGAGTACCAACAACTTCTATGGTACGTTCTTCTTTATGTAACTTCTCGTTCCTGTCTTCAACTCCTGTAGCCATGCTGAATAAGGGTTCTTGATCGAAATAAGAAACCAAAAACAACCAATAAAGAGTTTTTCACGTCAATCCTAATGCTTAGGTCTAACTGTCGTATGACAAGCTGGAATAAGGATGAGATTATTTGTTCTAACCACTTCACTTTTGATGAGGTGCTTGGGGAAAATATATGTAAGCAAACGAATGTGGGTACAAGGAAATGGTAAATTCAGTGAAGATCGCTTCTCGTTTCGACGTTTTTTTTATTGCTTTTGGTTGTTAATAGCTTTCAAGAGCAAACCGTTTCGAGCTTAATTTGTTATTAAGGAAAAGCCGACATTTTTCTTAACTGGGACACTTTTGTTGTTTTTTCATTGCTCCTTCGTGAAAGGCATGTGGTCGTTGTATGGAACGATGCACATTATGAATTTCCAGGGTTTAGCGGTTGTAGATGGGTGCAGACGTTTTTTTTCCTTCCGTCATTTACTGAAAACTGTAAGTCACATTCTTTGGTTATTTTCCTGTTTATTTGTGATGTTAGTTTGTGTTGTTAACTTTCCGTCTTTTGATATTTTGTAAGTACTCGTATATTCATTGTATTCCCTTACTTGTGAGAATTTTTTGATTGGTTTGTGACTTTTTTTGTCGGGGCTTTCCCCAACCCTCGTTGGCTGTTTGGCGACACTCCTTCATTTTACGAGGACAATGGCTGGTTTTACTGGTGAATCAACTCAGTCATTTTTTGTACGTGTGTAATATTTTGTAGGCCTGTTAGCTCAGTTGGTTAGAGCGCCGTGCTAATAACGCGGAGGTCATGAGTTCGATCCTCTTACGGGCCAGTGGTGGTGCTTTCAAAAATTTACATTTTGGAAATATTTTGGAGATGAAAACCTTATGAAAGAAATCACGGTTGCCATAGCAGTCAGGAAGAGGTCCAAGTTCCTTCAGCAACCAGGGCATGAAATCGAGAAACTATTTGCCTCTTCCATACTGGGGCTTGGGAATACCATGGTACACAGAAAAACATATAACCAGTGAATCCTAGAGGTTACCGCTATGGGAGATCCCGAGGCGTTATATGGATTGACCATGTATCTGGAAGGAGACTGCAGCCCTGCCAAATAACATCAGAAAGATCATGTCCATGTTCAACTAGCGATTTCTTCCTACCATCACCAGCTGCTATCGGTTGGATCTATTCAACGATGCCACGTGTCCTATATGCCATCGACATCCCGAAACCGACGAGCATTTTGATGTTTCAGTGTCCTGAATGCCTCATCGTTTGGAGCTGGTTTGAAGGAACCATGTGTCAGACGGGCTGTGGGTCGTCCAAAGAAGATTTGATGTATGACCATTTTGGGCCGGAGATAGGTAATCTCCAGCCCACATTTACTCTTCCTACTGGCTACATGTTCACCACCTGGAAGGCGAGGAATCCCCAACGTATCTCACGTCGAATACAAGTAGAGAGTTCATGGAAACCAGTTGTCCTTCCAGATGGATCCTCCATTTCCCTCTTACATTTAATCATCGATTTTATTTTAAATTTTTATAAATTTTTGTTAATTTGTATTCCTCTATCTTAATATGTATAGATTTTTTAAACTTGTATTTACTTACCTCAGTGTCTATTGCTTTTGTCTTTTCAAAATTATTGTGATGAGATCAACATTGTCATATTTGTCTTTCTCTTCCCTTTATACGATCTGCATCCAAGGATCAAATTAATTGTTTATTTTATTTTCTATTTATTTTCCATTATAACAGTAGAAATGAATTTCAACTGGCAATAAAAGTTTATATTTTTTTCTAATGGAGCTTTTTATTGGTAAATTTCACAGCGGAATTTCATTGATTGGAATAAAACAAGCAGACATGGCCGAGTGGTTAAGGCGACAGACTTGAAATCTGTTTCCATCTTGGAGCGCAGGTTCAAATCCTGCTGTCTGCGAATCGCTAAATCGTGTGCAAATTTCCTTATCAACTAGTTCAATTATTATGAGGTACTTATGGAAAATTAAAATAAGCTAAATACAGTCCAAAATCCAAACTCGTTTTTTTGCCAGCAATGTTGTTGTATGATAAACGTTTAAACTGTGAAACAATAATCAAACTCATGTTCACGATAAATATGTTATACGGATAGTGTGGCCGAGTGGTCTATGGCGCTGGTTTTAGGCACCAGTCTCTTCGGAGGCAAGGGTTCGAATCCCTTCACTGTCATATAATTTTATTTTGGTTCTTCATGCGAATCCACCCAATTATCTTTTGTGCGTTTGTAGCTACAGCATGGCCTGTTAGCTCAGTTGGTTAGAGCGCCGTGCTAATAACGCGGAGGTCACGAGTTCGATCCTCTTACGGGCCAATGTACAATGTTTCCATACATTCTCATCAATTAAACAAAACTTTCGCACGTTTCTTAACTTCTGGAGTACTGACGTTATTAGAGTGACATTGCTTTGAAAGAAACTACAGAAAAACTGCGGTAGATAATCAACGCAATATATGAAAAGTGTTTTTCTAAATTACTGTGCTGCCTCATAATGTATGGTCGTTTGTGGTTGGGCTATCCATCCTCCTGGGCTAAAACTTAGCAGAAATGGTGTCATGTGTCATGTGTCATGTCACAATGTTAGCATTAACATTTGTTGTTGGCCTGGCTAGCTCAGTCGGTAGAGCATGAGACTCTTAATCTCAGGGTCGTGGGTTCGAGCCCCACGTTGGGCGTATAAAACTATCACTTATTTTTCCGAGAATCACGTGGCTTTATGTGATGAGTACCAACAACTTCTATGGTACGTTCTTCGTAACCGTTCTGTCTTCAACTCCTGTAGCCATGCTGAATAAGGGTTCTTGATCGAAATAAGAAACCAAAAACAACCAATAAAGAGTTTTTCACGTCAATCCTAATGCTTAGGTCTAACTGTCGTATGACAAGCTGGAATAAGGATGAGATTATTTGTTCTAACCACTTCACTTTTGATGAGGTGCTTGGGGAAAATATATGTAAGCAAACGAATGTGGGTACAAGGAAATGGTAAATTCAGTGAAGATCGCTTCTCGTTTCGACGTTTTTTTATTGCTTTTGGTTGTTAATAGCTTTCAAGAGCAAACCGTTTCGAGCTTAATTTGTTATTAAGGAAAAGCCGACATTTTTCTTAACTGGGACACTTTTGTTGTTTTTTCATTGCTCCTTCGTGAAAGGCATGTGGTCGTTGTATGGAACGATGCACATTATGAATTTCCAGGGTTTAGCGGTTGTAGATGGGTGCAGACGTTTTTTTCCTTCCGTCATTTACTGAAAACTGTAAGTCACATTCTTTGGTTATTTTCCTGTTTATTTGTGATGTTAGTTTGTGTTGTTAACTTTCCGTCTTTTGATATTTTGTAAGTACTCGTATATTCATTGTATTCCCTTACTTGTGAGAATTTTTTGATTGGTTTGTGACTTTTTTTGTCGGGGCTTTCCCCAACCCTCGTTGGCTGTTTGGCGACACTCCTTCATTTTACGAGGACAATGGCTGGTTTTACTGGTGAATCAACTCAGTCATTTTTTGTACGTGTGTAATATTTTGTAGGCCTGTTAGCTCAGTTGGTTAGAGCGCCGTGCTAATAACGCGGAGGTCATGAGTTCGATCCTCTTACGGGCCAGTGGTGGTGCTTTCAAAAATTTACATTTTGGAAATATTTTGGAGATGAAAACCTTATGAAAGAAATCACGGTTGCCATAGCAGTCAGGAAGAGGTCCAAGTTCCTTCAGCAACCAGGGCATGAAATCGAGAAACTATTTGCCTCTTCCATACTGGGGCTTGGGAATACCATGGTACACAGAAAAACATATAACCAGTGAATCCTAGAGGTTACCGCTATGGGAGATCCCGAGGCGTTATATGGATTGACCATGTATCTGGAAGGAGACTGCAGCCCTGCCAAATAACATCAGAAAGATCATGTCCATGTTCAACTAGCGATTTCTTCCTACCATCACCAGCTGCTATCGGTTGGATCTATTCAACGATGCCACGTGTCCTATATGCCATCGACATCCCGAAACCGACGAGCATTTTGATGTTTCAGTGTCCTGAATGCCTCATCGTTTGGAGCTGGTTTGAAGGAACCATGTGTCAGACGGGCTGTGGGTCGTCCAAAGAAGATTTGATGTATGACCATTTTGGGCCGGAGATAGGTAATCTCCAGCCCACATTTACTCTTCCTACTGGCTACATGTTCACCACCTGGAAGGCGAGGAATCCCCAACGTATCTCACGTCGAATACAAGTAGAGAGTTCATGGAAACCAGTTGTCCTTCCAGATGGATCCTCCATTTCCCTCTTACATTTAATCATCGATTTTATTTTAAATTTTTATAAATTTTTGTTAATTTGTATTCCTCTATCTTAATATGTATAGATTTTTTAAACTTGTATTTACTTACCTCAGTGTCTATTGCTTTTGTCTTTTCAAAATTATTGTGATGAGATCAACATTGTCATATTTGTCTTTCTCTTCCCTTTATACGATCTGCATCCAAGGATCAAATTAATTGTTTATTTTATTTTCTATTTATTTTCCATTATAACAGTAGAAATGAATTTCAACTGGCAATAAAAGTTTATATTTTTTTCTAATGGAGCTTTTTATTGGTAAATTTCACAGCGGAATTTCATTGATTGGAATAAAACAAGCAGACATGGCCGAGTGGTTAAGGCGACAGACTTGAAATCTGTTTCCATCTTGGAGCGCAGGTTCAAATCCTGCTGTCTGCGAATCGCTAAATCGTGTGCAAATTTCCTTATCAACTAGTTCAATTATTATGAGGTACTTATGGAAAATTAAAATAAGCTAAATACAGTCCAAAATCCAAACTCGTTTTTTTGCCAGCAATGTTGTTGTATGATAAACGTTTAAACTGTGAAACAATAATCAAACTCATGTTCACGATAAATATGTTATACGGATAGTGTGGCCGAGTGGTCTATGGCGCTGGTTTTAGGCACCAGTCTCTTCGGAGGCAAGGGTTCGAATCCCTTCACTGTCATATAATTTTATTTTGGTTCTTCATGCGAATCCACCCAATTATCTTTTGTGCGTTTGTAGCTACAGCATGGCCTGTTAGCTCAGTTGGTTAGAGCGCCGTGCTAATAACGCGGAGGTCACGAGTTCGATCCTCTTACGGGCCAATGTACAATGTTTCCATACATTCTCATCAATTAAACAAAACTTTCGCACGTTTCTTAACTTCTGGAGTACTGACGTTATTAGAGTGACATTGCTTTGAAAGAAACTACAGAAAAACTGCGGTAGATAATCAACGCAATATATGAAAAGTGTTTTTCTAAATTACTGTGCTGCCTCATAATGTATGGTCGTTTGTGGTTGGGCTATCCATCCTCCTGGGCTAAAACTTAGCAGAAATGTTTGTGTCATGTGTCATGTCACAATGTTAGCATTAACATTTGTTGTTGGCCTGGCTAGCTCAGTCGGTAGAGCATGAGACTCTTAATCTCAGGGTCGTGGGTTCGAGCCCCACGTTGGGCGTATAAAACTATCACTTATTTTTCCGAGAATCACGTGGCTTTATGTGATGAGTACCAACAACTTCTATGGTACGTTCTTCGTAACCGTTCTGTCTTCAACTCCTGTAGCCATGCTGAATAAGGGTTCTTGATCGAAATAAGAAACCAAAAACAACCAATAAAGAGTTTTTCACGTCAATCCTAATGCTTAGGTCTAACTGTCGTATGACAAGCTGGAATAAGGATGAGATTATTTGTTCTAACCACTTCACTTTTGATGAGGTGCTTGGGGAAAATATATGTAAGCAAACGAATGTGGGTACAAGGAAATGGTAAATTCAGTGAAGATCGCTTCTCGTTTCGACGTTTTTTTTATTGCTTTTGGTTGTTAATAGCTTTCAAGAGCAAACCGTTTCGAGCTTAATTTGTTATTAAGGAAAAGCCGACATTTTTCTTAACTGGGACACTTTTGTTGTTTTTTCATTGCTCCTTCGTGAAAGGCATGTGGTCGTTGTATGGAACGATGCACATTATGAATTTCCAGGGTTTAGCGGTTGTAGATGGGTGCAGACGTTTTTTTTCCTTCCGTCATTTACTGAAAACTGTAAGTCACATTCTTTGGTTATTTTCCTGTTTATTTGTGATGTTAGTTTGTGTTGTTAACTTTCCGTCTTTTGATATTTTGTAAGTACTCGTATATTCATTGTATTCCCTTACTTGTGAGAATTTTTTGATTGGTTTGTGACTTTTTTTGTCGGGGCTTTCCCCAACCCTCGTTGGCTGTTTGGCGACACTCCTTCATTTTACGAGGACAATGGCTGGTTTTACTGGTGAATCAACTCAGTCATTTTTTGTACGTGTGTAATATTTTGTAGGCCTGTTAGCTCAGTTGGTTAGAGCGCCGTGCTAATAACGCGGAGGTCATGAGTTCGATCCTCTTACGGGCCAGTGGTGGTGCTTTCAAAAATTTACATTTTGGAAATATTTTGGAGATGAAAACCTTATGAAAGAAATCACGGTTGCCATAGCAGTCAGGAAGAGGTCCAAGTTCCTTCAGCAACCAGGGCATGAAATCGAGAAACTATTTGCCTCTTCCATACTGGGGCTTGGGAATACCATGGTACACAGAAAAACATATAACCAGTGAATCCTAGAGGTTACCGCTATGGGAGATCCCGAGGCGTTATATGGATTGACCATGTATCTGGAAGGAGACTGCAGCCCTGCCAAATAACATCAGAAAGATCATGTCCATGTTCAACTAGCGATTTCTTCCTACCATCACCAGCTGCTATCGGTTGGATCTATTCAACGATGCCACGTGTCCTATATGCCATCGACATCCCGAAACCGACGAGCATTTTGATGTTTCAGTGTCCTGAATGCCTCATCGTTTGGAGCTGGTTTGAAGGAACCATGTGTCAGACGGGCTGTGGGTCGTCCAAAGAAGATTTGATGTATGACCATTTTGGGCCGGAGATAGGTAATCTCCAGCCCACATTTACTCTTCCTACTGGCTACATGTTCACCACCTGGAAGGCGAGGAATCCCCAACGTATCTCACGTCGAATACAAGTAGAGAGTTCATGGAAACCAGTTGTCCTTCCAGATGGATCCTCCATTTCCCTCTTACATTTAATCATCGATTTTATTTTAAATTTTTATAAATTTTTGTTAATTTGTATTCCTCTATCTTAATATGTATAGATTTTTTAAACTTGTATTTACTTACCTCAGTGTCTATTGCTTTTGTCTTTTCAAAATTATTGTGATGAGATCAACATTGTCATATTTGTCTTTCTCTTCCCTTTATACGATCTGCATCCAAGGATCAAATTAATTGTTTATTTTATTTTCTATTTATTTTCCATTATAACAGTAGAAATGAATTTCAACTGGCAATAAAAGTTTATATTTTTTTCTAATGGAGCTTTTTATTGGTAAATTTCACAGCGGAATTTCATTGATTGGAATAAAACAAGCAGACATGGCCGAGTGGTTAAGGCGACAGACTTGAAATCTGTTTCCATCTTGGAGCGCAGGTTCAAATCCTGCTGTCTGCGAATCGCTAAATCGTGTGCAAATTTCCTTATCAACTAGTTCAATTATTATGAGGTACTTATGGAAAATTAAAATAAGCTAAATACAGTCCAAAATCCAAACTCGTTTTTTTGCCAGCAATGTTGTTGTATGATAAACGTTTAAACTGTGAAACAATAATCAAACTCATGTTCACGATAAATATGTTATACGGATAGTGTGGCCGAGTGGTCTATGGCGCTGGTTTTAGGCACCAGTCTCTTCGGAGGCAAGGGTTCGAATCCCTTCACTGTCATATAATTTTATTTTGGTTCTTCATGCGAATCCACCCAATTATCTTTTGTGCGTTTGTAGCTACAGCATGGCCTGTTAGCTCAGTTGGTTAGAGCGCCGTGCTAATAACGCGGAGGTCACGAGTTCGATCCTCTTACGGGCCAATGTACAATGTTTCCATACATTCTCATCAATTAAACAAAACTTTCGCACGTTTCTTAACTTCTGGAGTACTGACGTTATTAGAGTGACATTGCTTTGAAAGAAACTACAGAAAAACTGCGGTAGATAATCAACGCAATATATGAAAAGTGTTTTTCTAAATTACTGTGCTGCCTCATAATGTATGGTCGTTTGTGGTTGGGCTATCCATCCTCCTGGGCTAAAACTTAGCAGAAATGGTGTCATGTGTCATGTGTCATGTCACAATGTTAGCATTAACATTTGTTGTTGGCCTGGCTAGCTCAGTCGGTAGAGCATGAGACTCTTAATCTCAGGGTCGTGGGTTCGAGCCCCACGTTGGGCGTATAAAACTATCACTTATTTTTCCGAGAATCACGTGGCTTTATGTGATGAGTACCAACAACTTCTATGGTACGTTCTTCGTAACCGTTCTGTCTTCAACTCCTGTAGCCATGCTGAATAAGGGTTCTTGATCGAAATAAGAAACCAAAAACAACCAATAAAGAGTTTTTCACGTCAATCCTAATGCTTAGGTCTAACTGTCGTATGACAAGCTGGAATAAGGATGAGATTATTTGTTCTAACCACTTCACTTTTGATGAGGTGCTTGGGGAAAATATATGTAAGCAAACGAATGTGGGTACAAGGAAATGGTAAATTCAGTGAAGATCGCTTCTCGTTTCGACGTTTTTTTTATTGCTTTTGGTTGTTAATAGCTTTCAAGAGCAAACCGTTTCGAGCTTAATTTGTTATTAAGGAAAAGCCGACATTTTTCTTAACTGGGACACTTTTGTTGTTTTTTCATTGCTCCTTCGTGAAAGGCATGTGGTCGTTGTATGGAACGATGCACATTATGAATTTCCAGGGTTTAGCGGTTGTAGATGGGTGCAGACGTTTTTTTTCCTTCCGTCATTTACTGAAAACTGTAAGTCACATTCTTTGGTTATTTTCCTGTTTATTTGTGATGTTAGTTTGTGTTGTTAACTTTCCGTCTTTTGATATTTTGTAAGTACTCGTATATTCATTGTATTCCCTTACTTGTGAGAATTTTTTGATTGGTTTGTGACTTTTTTTGTCGGGGCTTTCCCCAACCCTCGTTGGCTGTTTGGCGACACTCCTTCATTTTACGAGGACAATGGCTGGTTTTACTGGTGAATCAACTCAGTCATTTTTTGTACGTGTGTAATATTTTGTAGGCCTGTTAGCTCAGTTGGTTAGAGCGCCGTGCTAATAACGCGGAGGTCATGAGTTCGATCCTCTTACGGGCCAGTGGTGGTGCTTTCAAAAATTTACATTTTGGAAATATTTTGGAGATGAAAACCTTATGAAAGAAATCACGGTTGCCATAGCAGTCAGGAAGAGGTCCAAGTTCCTTCAGCAACCAGGGCATGAAATCGAGAAACTATTTGCCTCTTCCATACTGGGGCTTGGGAATACCATGGTACACAGAAAAACATATAACCAGTGAATCCTAGAGGTTACCGCTATGGGAGATCCCGAGGCGTTATATGGATTGACCATGTATCTGGAAGGAGACTGCAGCCCTGCCAAATAACATCAGAAAGATCATGTCCATGTTCAACTAGCGATTTCTTCCTACCATCACCAGCTGCTATCGGTTGGATCTATTCAACGATGCCACGTGTCCTATATGCCATCGACATCCCGAAACCGACGAGCATTTTGATGTTTCAGTGTCCTGAATGCCTCATCGTTTGGAGCTGGTTTGAAGGAACCATGTGTCAGACGGGCTGTGGGTCGTCCAAAGAAGATTTGATGTATGACCATTTTGGGCCGGAGATAGGTAATCTCCAGCCCACATTTACTCTTCCTACTGGCTACATGTTCACCACCTGGAAGGCGAGGAATCCCCAACGTATCTCACGTCGAATACAAGTAGAGAGTTCATGGAAACCAGTTGTCCTTCCAGATGGATCCTCCATTTCCCTCTTACATTTAATCATCGATTTTATTTTAAATTTTTATAAATTTTTGTTAATTTGTATTCCTCTATCTTAATATGTATAGATTTTTTAAACTTGTATTTACTTACCTCAGTGTCTATTGCTTTTGTCTTTTCAAAATTATTGTGATGAGATCAACATTGTCATATTTGTCTTTCTCTTCCCTTTATACGATCTGCATCCAAGGATCAAATTAATTGTTTATTTTATTTTCTATTTATTTTCCATTATAACAGTAGAAATGAATTTCAACTGGCAATAAAAGTTTATATTTTTTTCTAATGGAGCTTTTTATTGGTAAATTTCACAGCGGAATTTCATTGATTGGAATAAAACAAGCAGACATGGCCGAGTGGTTAAGGCGACAGACTTGAAATCTGTTTCCATCTTGGAGCGCAGGTTCAAATCCTGCTGTCTGCGAATCGCTAAATCGTGTGCAAATTTCCTTATCAACTAGTTCAATTATTATGAGGTACTTATGGAAAATTAAAATAAGCTAAATACAGTCCAAAATCCAAACTCGTTTTTTTGCCAGCAATGTTGTTGTATGATAAACGTTTAAACTGTGAAACAATAATCAAACTCATGTTCACGATAAATATGTTATACGGATAGTGTGGCCGAGTGGTCTATGGCGCTGGTTTTAGGCACCAGTCTCTTCGGAGGCAAGGGTTCGAATCCCTTCACTGTCATATAATTTTATTTTGGTTCTTCATGCGAATCCACCCAATTATCTTTTGTGCGTTTGTAGCTACAGCATGGCCTGTTAGCTCAGTTGGTTAGAGCGCCGTGCTAATAACGCGGAGGTCACGAGTTCGATCCTCTTACGGGCCAATGTACAATGTTTCCATACATTCTCATCAATTAAACAAAACTTTCGCACGTTTCTTAACTTCTGGAGTACTGACGTTATTAGAGTGACATTGCTTTGAAAGAAACTACAGAAAAACTGCGGTAGATAATCAACGCAATATATGAAAAGTGTTTTTCTAAATTACTGTGCTGCCTCATAATGTATGGTCGTTTGTGGTTGGGCTATCCATCCTCCTGGGCTAAAACTTAGCAGAAATGTTGTGTCATGTGTCATGTCACAATGTTAGCATTAACATTTGTTGTTGGCCTGGCTAGCTCAGTCGGTAGAGCATGAGACTCTTAATCTCAGGGTCGTGGGTTCGAGCCCCACGTTGGGCGTATAAAACTATCACTTATTTTTCCGAGAATCACGTGGCTTTATGTGATGAGTACCAACAACTTCTATGGTACGTTCTTCGTAACCGTTCTGTCTTCAACTCCTGTAGCCATGCTGAATAAGGGTTCTTGATCGAAATAAGAAACCAAAAACAACCAATAAAGAGTTTTTCACGTCAATCCTAATGCTTAGGTCTAACTGTCGTATGACAAGCTGGAATAAGGATGAGATTATTTGTTCTAACCACTTCACTTTTGATGAGGTGCTTGGGGAAAATATATGTAAGCAAACGAATGTGGGTACAAGGAAATGGTAAATTCAGTGAAGATCGCTTCTCGTTTCGACGTTTTTTTATTGCTTTTGGTTGTTAATAGCTTTCAAGAGCAAACCGTTTCGAGCTTAATTTGTTATTAAGGAAAAGCCGACATTTTTCTTAACTGGGACACTTTTGTTGTTTTTTCATTGCTCCTTCGTGAAAGGCATGTGGTCGTTGTATGGAACGATGCACATTATGAATTTCCAGGGTTTAGCGGTTGTAGATGGGTGCAGACGTTTTTTTTCCTTCCGTCATTTACTGAAAACTGTAAGTCACATTCTTTGGTTATTTTCCTGTTTATTTGTGATGTTAGTTTGTGTTGTTAACTTTCCGTCTTTTGATATTTTGTAAGTACTCGTATATTCATTGTATTCCCTTACTTGTGAGAATTTTTTGATTGGTTTGTGACTTTTTTTGTCGGGGCTTTCCCCAACCCTCGTTGGCTGTTTGGCGACACTCCTTCATTTTACGAGGACAATGGCTGGTTTTACTGGTGAATCAACTCAGTCATTTTTTGTACGTGTGTAATATTTTGTAGGCCTGTTAGCTCAGTTGGTTAGAGCGCCGTGCTAATAACGCGGAGGTCATGAGTTCGATCCTCTTACGGGCCAGTGGTGGTGCTTTCAAAAATTTACATTTTGGAAATATTTTGGAGATGAAAACCTTATGAAAGAAATCACGGTTGCCATAGCAGTCAGGAAGAGGTCCAAGTTCCTTCAGCAACCAGGGCATGAAATCGAGAAACTATTTGCCTCTTCCATACTGGGGCTTGGGAATACCATGGTACACAGAAAAACATATAACCAGTGAATCCTAGAGGTTACCGCTATGGGAGATCCCGAGGCGTTATATGGATTGACCATGTATCTGGAAGGAGACTGCAGCCCTGCCAAATAACATCAGAAAGATCATGTCCATGTTCAACTAGCGATTTCTTCCTACCATCACCAGCTGCTATCGGTTGGATCTATTCAACGATGCCACGTGTCCTATATGCCATCGACATCCCGAAACCGACGAGCATTTTGATGTTTCAGTGTCCTGAATGCCTCATCGTTTGGAGCTGGTTTGAAGGAACCATGTGTCAGACGGGCTGTGGGTCGTCCAAAGAAGATTTGATGTATGACCATTTTGGGCCGGAGATAGGTAATCTCCAGCCCACATTTACTCTTCCTACTGGCTACATGTTCACCACCTGGAAGGCGAGGAATCCCCAACGTATCTCACGTCGAATACAAGTAGAGAGTTCATGGAAACCAGTTGTCCTTCCAGATGGATCCTCCATTTCCCTCTTACATTTAATCATCGATTTTATTTTAAATTTTTATAAATTTTTGTTAATTTGTATTCCTCTATCTTAATATGTATAGATTTTTTAAACTTGTATTTACTTACCTCAGTGTCTATTGCTTTTGTCTTTTCAAAATTATTGTGATGAGATCAACATTGTCATATTTGTCTTTCTCTTCCCTTTATACGATCTGCATCCAAGGATCAAATTAATTGTTTATTTTATTTTCTATTTATTTTCCATTATAACAGTAGAAATGAATTTCAACTGGCAATAAAAGTTTATATTTTTTTCTAATGGAGCTTTTTATTGGTAAATTTCACAGCGGAATTTCATTGATTGGAATAAAACAAGCAGACATGGCCGAGTGGTTAAGGCGACAGACTTGAAATCTGTTTCCATCTTGGAGCGCAGGTTCAAATCCTGCTGTCTGCGAATCGCTAAATCGTGTGCAAATTTCCTTATCAACTAGTTCAATTATTATGAGGTACTTATGGAAAATTAAAATAAGCTAAATACAGTCCAAAATCCAAACTCGTTTTTTTGCCAGCAATGTTGTTGTATGATAAACGTTTAAACTGTGAAACAATAATCAAACTCATGTTCACGATAAATATGTTATACGGATAGTGTGGCCGAGTGGTCTATGGCGCTGGTTTTAGGCACCAGTCTCTTCGGAGGCAAGGGTTCGAATCCCTTCACTGTCATATAATTTTATTTTGGTTCTTCATGCGAATCCACCCAATTATCTTTTGTGCGTTTGTAGCTACAGCATGGCCTGTTAGCTCAGTTGGTTAGAGCGCCGTGCTAATAACGCGGAGGTCACGAGTTCGATCCTCTTACGGGCCAATGTACAATGTTTCCATACATTCTCATCAATTAAACAAAACTTTCGCACGTTTCTTAACTTCTGGAGTACTGACGTTATTAGAGTGACATTGCTTTGAAAGAAACTACAGAAAAACTGCGGTAGATAATCAACGCAATATATGAAAAGTGTTTTTCTAAATTACTGTGCTGCCTCATAATGTATGGTCGTTTGTGGTTGGGCTATCCATCCTCCTGGGCTAAAACTTAGCAGAAATGGTGTCATGTGTCATGTCACAATGTTAGCATTAACATTTGTTGTTGGCCTGGCTAGCTCAGTCGGTAGAGCATGAGACTCTTAATCTCAGGGTCGTGGGTTCGAGCCCCACGTTGGGCGTATAAAACTATCACTTATTTTTCCGAGAATCACGTGGCTTTATGTGATGAGTACCAACAACTTCTATGGTACGTTCTTCGTAACCGTTCTGTCTTCAACTCCTGTAGCCATGCTGAATAAGGGTTCTTGATCGAAATAAGAAACCAAAAACAACCAATAAAGAGTTTTTCACGTCAATCCTAATGCTTAGGTCTAACTGTCGTATGACAAGCTGGAATAAGGATGAGATTATTTGTTCTAACCACTTCACTTTTGATGAGGTGCTTGGGGAAAATATATGTAAGCAAACGAATGTGGGTACAAGGAAATGGTAAATTCAGTGAAGATCGCTTCTCGTTTCGACGTTTTTTTATTGCTTTTGGTTGTTAATAGCTTTCAAGAGCATACCGTTTCGAGCTTAATTTGTTATTAAGGAAAAGCCGACATTTTTCTTAACTGGGACACTTTTGTTGTTTTTTCATTGCTCCTTCGTGAAAGGCATGTGGTCGTTGTATGGAACGATGCACATTATGAATTTCCAGGGTTTAGCGGTTGTAGATGGGTGCAGACGTTTTTTTCCTTCCGTCATTTACTGAAAACTGTAAGTCACATTCTTTGGTTATTTTCCTGTTTATTTGTGATGTTAGTTTGTGTTGTTAACTTTCCGTCTTTTGATATTTTGTAAGTACTCGTATATTCATTGTATTCCCTTACTTGTGAGAATTTTTTGATTGGTTTGTGACTTTTTTTGTCGGGGCTTTCCCCAACCCTCGTTGGCTGTTTGGCGACACTCCTTCATTTTACGAGGACAATGGCTGGTTTTACTGGTGAATCAACTCAGTCATTTTTTGTACGTGTGTAATATTTTGTAGGCCTGTTAGCTCAGTTGGTTAGAGCGCCGTGCTAATAACGCGGAGGTCATGAGTTCGATCCTCTTACGGGCCAGTGGTGGTGCTTTCAAAAATTTACATTTTGGAAATATTTTGGAGATGAAAACCTTATGAAAGAAATCACGGTTGCCATAGCAGTCAGGAAGAGGTCCAAGTTCCTTCAGCAACCAGGGCATGAAATCGAGAAACTATTTGCCTCTTCCATACTGGGGCTTGGGAATACCATGGTACACAGAAAAACATATAACCAGTGAATCCTAGAGGTTACCGCTATGGGAGATCCCGAGGCGTTATATGGATTGACCATGTATCTGGAAGGAGACTGCAGCCCTGCCAAATAACATCAGAAAGATCATGTCCATGTTCAACTAGCGATTTCTTCCTACCATCACCAGCTGCTATCGGTTGGATCTATTCAACGATGCCACGTGTCCTATATGCCATCGACATCCCGAAACCGACGAGCATTTTGATGTTTCAGTGTCCTGAATGCCTCATCGTTTGGAGCTGGTTTGAAGGAACCATGTGTCAGACGGGCTGTGGGTCGTCCAAAGAAGATTTGATGTATGACCATTTTGGGCCGGAGATAGGTAATCTCCAGCCCACATTTACTCTTCCTACTGGCTACATGTTCACCACCTGGAAGGCGAGGAATCCCCAACGTATCTCACGTCGAATACAAGTAGAGAGTTCATGGAAACCAGTTGTCCTTCCAGATGGATCCTCCATTTCCCTCTTACATTTAATCATCGATTTTATTTTAAATTTTTATAAATTTTTGTTAATTTGTATTCCTCTATCTTAATATGTATAGATTTTTTAAACTTGTATTTACTTACCTCAGTGTCTATTGCTTTTGTCTTTTCAAAATTATTGTGATGAGATCAACATTGTCATATTTGTCTTTCTCTTCCCTTTATACGATCTGCATCCAAGGATCAAATTAATTGTTTATTTTATTTTCTATTTATTTTCCATTATAACAGTAGAAATGAATTTCAACTGGCAATAAAAGTTTATATTTTTTTCTAATGGAGCTTTTTATTGGTAAATTTCACAGCGGAATTTCATTGATTGGAATAAAACAAGCAGACATGGCCGAGTGGTTAAGGCGACAGACTTGAAATCTGTTTCCATCTTGGAGCGCAGGTTCAAATCCTGCTGTCTGCGAATCGCTAAATCGTGTGCAAATTTCCTTATCAACTAGTTCAATTATTATGAGGTACTTATGGAAAATTAAAATAAGCTAAATACAGTCCAAAATCCAAACTCGTTTTTTTGCCAGCAATGTTGTTGTATGATAAACGTTTAAACTGTGAAACAATAATCAAACTCATGTTCACGATAAATATGTTATACGGATAGTGTGGCCGAGTGGTCTATGGCGCTGGTTTTAGGCACCAGTCTCTTCGGAGGCAAGGGTTCGAATCCCTTCACTGTCATATAATTTTATTTTGGTTCTTCATGCGAATCCACCCAATTATCTTTTGTGCGTTTGTAGCTACAGCATGGCCTGTTAGCTCAGTTGGTTAGAGCGCCGTGCTAATAACGCGGAGGTCACGAGTTCGATCCTCTTACGGGCCAATGTACAATGTTTCCATACATTCTCATCAATTAAACAAAACTTTCGCACGTTTCTTAACTTCTGGAGTACTGACGTTATTAGAGTGACATTGCTTTGAAAGAAACTACAGAAAAACTGCGGTAGATAATCAACGCAATATATGAAAAGTGTTTTTCTAAATTACTGTGCTGCCTCATAATGTATGGTCGTTTGTGGTTGGGCTATCCATCCTCCTGGGCTAAAACTTAGCAGAAATGGTGTCATGTGTCATGTCACAATGTTAGCATTAACATTTGTTGTTGGCCTGGCTAGCTCAGTCGGTAGAGCATGAGACTCTTAATCTCAGGGTCGTGGGTTCGAGCCCCACGTTGGGCGTATAAAACTATCACTTATTTTTCCGAGAATCACGTGGCTTTATGTGATGAGTACCAACAACTTCTATGGTACGTTCTTCGTAACCGTTCTGTCTTCAACTCCTGTAGCCATGCTGAATAAGGGTTCTTGATCGAAATAAGAAACCAAAAACAACCAATAAAGAGTTTTTCACGTCAATCCTAATGCTTAGGTCTAACTGTCGTATGACAAGCTGGAATAAGGATGAGATTATTTGTTCTAACCACTTCACTTTTGATGAGGTGCTTGGGGAAAATATATGTAAGCAAACGAATGTGGGTACAAGGAAATGGTAAATTCAGTGAAGATCGCTTCTCGTTTCGACGTTTTTTTATTGCTTTTGGTTGTTAATAGCTTTCAAGAGCATAACCGTTTCGAGCTTAATTTGTTATTAAGGAAAAGCCGACATTTTTCTTAACTGGGACACTTTTGTTGTTTTTTCATTGCTCCTTCGTGAAAGGCATGTGGTCGTTGTATGGAACGATGCACATTATGAATTTCCAGGGTTTAGCGGTTGTAGATGGGTGCAGACGTTTTTTTCCTTCCGTCATTTACTGAAAACTGTAAGTCACATTCTTTGGTTATTTTCCTGTTTATTTGTGATGTTAGTTTGTGTTGTTAACTTTCCGTCTTTTGATATTTTGTAAGTACTCGTATATTCATTGTATTCCCTTACTTGTGAGAATTTTTTGATTGGTTTGTGACTTTTTTTGTCGGGGCTTTCCCCAACCCTCGTTGGCTGTTTGGCGACACTCCTTCATTTTACGAGGACAATGGCTGGTTTTACTGGTGAATCAACTCAGTCATTTTTTGTACGTGTGTAATATTTTGTAGGCCTGTTAGCTCAGTTGGTTAGAGCGCCGTGCTAATAACGCGGAGGTCATGAGTTCGATCCTCTTACGGGCCAGTGGTGGTGCTTTCAAAAATTTACATTTTGGAAATATTTTGGAGATGAAAACCTTATGAAAGAAATCACGGTTGCCATAGCAGTCAGGAAGAGGTCCAAGTTCCTTCAGCAACCAGGGCATGAAATCGAGAAACTATTTGCCTCTTCCATACTGGGGCTTGGGAATACCATGGTACACAGAAAAACATATAACCAGTGAATCCTAGAGGTTACCGCTATGGGAGATCCCGAGGCGTTATATGGATTGACCATGTATCTGGAAGGAGACTGCAGCCCTGCCAAATAACATCAGAAAGATCATGTCCATGTTCAACTAGCGATTTCTTCCTACCATCACCAGCTGCTATCGGTTGGATCTATTCAACGATGCCACGTGTCCTATATGCCATCGACATCCCGAAACCGACGAGCATTTTGATGTTTCAGTGTCCTGAATGCCTCATCGTTTGGAGCTGGTTTGAAGGAACCATGTGTCAGACGGGCTGTGGGTCGTCCAAAGAAGATTTGATGTATGACCATTTTGGGCCGGAGATAGGTAATCTCCAGCCCACATTTACTCTTCCTACTGGCTACATGTTCACCACCTGGAAGGCGAGGAATCCCCAACGTATCTCACGTCGAATACAAGTAGAGAGTTCATGGAAACCAGTTGTCCTTCCAGATGGATCCTCCATTTCCCTCTTACATTTAATCATCGATTTTATTTTAAATTTTTATAAATTTTTGTTAATTTGTATTCCTCTATCTTAATATGTATAGATTTTTTAAACTTGTATTTACTTACCTCAGTGTCTATTGCTTTTGTCTTTTCAAAATTATTGTGATGAGATCAACATTGTCATATTTGTCTTTCTCTTCCCTTTATACGATCTGCATCCAAGGATCAAATTAATTGTTTATTTTATTTTCTATTTATTTTCCATTATAACAGTAGAAATGAATTTCAACTGGCAATAAAAGTTTATATTTTTTTCTAATGGAGCTTTTTATTGGTAAATTTCACAGCGGAATTTCATTGATTGGAATAAAACAAGCAGACATGGCCGAGTGGTTAAGGCGACAGACTTGAAATCTGTTTCCATCTTGGAGCGCAGGTTCAAATCCTGCTGTCTGCGAATCGCTAAATCGTGTGCAAATTTCCTTATCAACTAGTTCAATTATTATGAGGTACTTATGGAAAATTAAAATAAGCTAAATACAGTCCAAAATCCAAACTCGTTTTTTTGCCAGCAATGTTGTTGTATGATAAACGTTTAAACTGTGAAACAATAATCAAACTCATGTTCACGATAAATATGTTATACGGATAGTGTGGCCGAGTGGTCTATGGCGCTGGTTTTAGGCACCAGTCTCTTCGGAGGCAAGGGTTCGAATCCCTTCACTGTCATATAATTTTATTTTGGTTCTTCATGCGAATCCACCCAATTATCTTTTGTGCGTTTGTAGCTACAGCATGGCCTGTTAGCTCAGTTGGTTAGAGCGCCGTGCTAATAACGCGGAGGTCACGAGTTCGATCCTCTTACGGGCCAATGTACAATGTTTCCATACATTCTCATCAATTAAACAAAACTTTCGCACGTTTCTTAACTTCTGGAGTACTGACGTTATTAGAGTGACATTGCTTTGAAAGAAACTACAGAAAAACTGCGGTAGATAATCAACGCAATATATGAAAAGTGTTTTTCTAAATTACTGTGCTGCCTCATAATGTATGGTCGTTTGTGGTTGGGCTATCCATCCTCCTGGGCTAAAACTTAGCAGAAATGGTGTCATGTGTCATGTCACAATGTTAGCATTAACATTTGTTGTTGGCCTGGCTAGCTCAGTCGGTAGAGCATGAGACTCTTAATCTCAGGGTCGTGGGTTCGAGCCCCACGTTGGGCGTATAAAACTATCACTTATTTTTCCGAGAATCACGTGGCTTTATGTGATGAGTACCAACAACTTCTATGGTACGTTCTTCGTAACCGTTCTGTCTTCAACTCCTGTAGCCATGCTGAATAAGGGTTCTTGATCGAAATAAGAAACCAAAAACAACCAATAAAGAGTTTTTCACGTCAATCCTAATGCTTAGGTCTAACTGTCGTATGACAAGCTGGAATAAGGATGAGATTATTTGTTCTAACCACTTCACTTTTGATGAGGTGCTTGGGGAAAATATATGTAAGCAAACGAATGTGGGTACAAGGAAATGGTAAATTCAGTGAAGATCGCTTCTCGTTTCGACGTTTTTTTATTGCTTTTGGTTGTTAATAGCTTTCAAGAGCATACCGTTTCGAGCTTAATTTGTTATTAAGGAAAAGCCGACATTTTTCTTAACTGGGACACTTTTGTTGTTTTTTCATTGCTCCTTCGTGAAAGGCATGTGGTCGTTGTATGGAACGATGCACATTATGAATTTCCAGGGTTTAGCGGTTGTAGATGGGTGCAGACGTTTTTTTTCCTTCCGTCATTTACTGAAAACTGTAAGTCACATTCTTTGGTTATTTTCCTGTTTATTTGTGATGTTAGTTTGTGTTGTTAACTTTCCGTCTTTTGATATTTTGTAAGTACTCGTATATTCATTGTATTCCCTTACTTGTGAGAATTTTTTGATTGGTTTGTGACTTTTTTTGTCGGGGCTTTCCCCAACCCTCGTTGGCTGTTTGGCGACACTCCTTCATTTTACGAGGACAATGGCTGGTTTTACTGGTGAATCAACTCAGTCATTTTTTGTACGTGTGTAATATTTTGTAGGCCTGTTAGCTCAGTTGGTTAGAGCGCCGTGCTAATAACGCGGAGGTCATGAGTTCGATCCTCTTACGGGCCAGTGGTGGTGCTTTCAAAAATTTACATTTTGGAAATATTTTGGAGATGAAAACCTTATGAAAGAAATCACGGTTGCCATAGCAGTCAGGAAGAGGTCCAAGTTCCTTCAGCAACCAGGGCATGAAATCGAGAAACTATTTGCCTCTTCCATACTGGGGCTTGGGAATACCATGGTACACAGAAAAACATATAACCAGTGAATCCTAGAGGTTACCGCTATGGGAGATCCCGAGGCGTTATATGGATTGACCATGTATCTGGAAGGAGACTGCAGCCCTGCCAAATAACATCAGAAAGATCATGTCCATGTTCAACTAGCGATTTCTTCCTACCATCACCAGCTGCTATCGGTTGGATCTATTCAACGATGCCACGTGTCCTATATGCCATCGACATCCCGAAACCGACGAGCATTTTGATGTTTCAGTGTCCTGAATGCCTCATCGTTTGGAGCTGGTTTGAAGGAACCATGTGTCAGACGGGCTGTGGGTCGTCCAAAGAAGATTTGATGTATGACCATTTTGGGCCGGAGATAGGTAATCTCCAGCCCACATTTACTCTTCCTACTGGCTACATGTTCACCACCTGGAAGGCGAGGAATCCCCAACGTATCTCACGTCGAATACAAGTAGAGAGTTCATGGAAACCAGTTGTCCTTCCAGATGGATCCTCCATTTCCCTCTTACATTTAATCATCGATTTTATTTTAAATTTTTATAAATTTTTGTTAATTTGTATTCCTCTATCTTAATATGTATAGATTTTTTAAACTTGTATTTACTTACCTCAGTGTCTATTGCTTTTGTCTTTTCAAAATTATTGTGATGAGATCAACATTGTCATATTTGTCTTTCTCTTCCCTTTATACGATCTGCATCCAAGGATCAAATTAATTGTTTATTTTATTTTCTATTTATTTTCCATTATAACAGTAGAAATGAATTTCAACTGGCAATAAAAGTTTATATTTTTTTCTAATGGAGCTTTTTATTGGTAAATTTCACAGCGGAATTTCATTGATTGGAATAAAACAAGCAGACATGGCCGAGTGGTTAAGGCGACAGACTTGAAATCTGTTTCCATCTTGGAGCGCAGGTTCAAATCCTGCTGTCTGCGAATCGCTAAATCGTGTGCAAATTTCCTTATCAACTAGTTCAATTATTATGAGGTACTTATGGAAAATTAAAATAAGCTAAATACAGTCCAAAATCCAAACTCGTTTTTTTGCCAGCAATGTTGTTGTATGATAAACGTTTAAACTGTGAAACAATAATCAAACTCATGTTCACGATAAATATGTTATACGGATAGTGTGGCCGAGTGGTCTATGGCGCTGGTTTTAGGCACCAGTCTCTTCGGAGGCAAGGGTTCGAATCCCTTCACTGTCATATAATTTTATTTTGGTTCTTCATGCGAATCCACCCAATTATCTTTTGTGCGTTTGTAGCTACAGCATGGCCTGTTAGCTCAGTTGGTTAGAGCGCCGTGCTAATAACGCGGAGGTCACGAGTTCGATCCTCTTACGGGCCAATGTACAATGTTTCCATACATTCTCATCAATTAAACAAAACTTTCGCACGTTTCTTAACTTCTGGAGTACTGACGTTATTAGAGTGACATTGCTTTGAAAGAAACTACAGAAAAACTGCGGTAGATAATCAACGCAATATATGAAAAGTGTTTTTCTAAATTACTGTGCTGCCTCATAATGTATGGTCGTTTGTGGTTGGGCTATCCATCCTCCTGGGCTAAAACTTAGCAGAAATGGTGTCATGTGTCATGTCACAATGTTAGCATTAACATTTGTTGTTGGCCTGGCTAGCTCAGTCGGTAGAGCATGAGACTCTTAATCTCAGGGTCGTGGGTTCGAGCCCCACGTTGGGCGTATAAAACTATCACTTATTTTTCCGAGAATCACGTGGCTTTATGTGATGAGTACCAACAACTTCTATGGTACGTTCTTCGTAACCGTTCTGTCTTCAACTCCTGTAGCCATGCTGAATAAGGGTTCTTGATCGAAATAAGAAACCAAAAACAACCAATAAAGAGTTTTTCACGTCAATCCTAATGCTTAGGTCTAACTGTCGTATGACAAGCTGGAATAAGGATGAGATTATTTGTTCTAACCACTTCACTTTTGATGAGGTGCTTGGGGAAAATATATGTAAGCAAACGAATGTGGGTACAAGGAAATGGTAAATTCAGTGAAGATCGCTTCTCGTTTCGACGTTTTTTTATTGCTTTTGGTTGTTAATAGCTTTCAAGAGCATACCGTTTCGAGCTTAATTTGTTATTAAGGAAAAGCCGACATTTTTCTTAACTGGGACACTTTTGTTGTTTTTTCATTGCTCCTTCGTGAAAGGCATGTGGTCGTTGTATGGAACGATGCACATTATGAATTTCCAGGGTTTAGCGGTTGTAGATGGGTGCAGACGTTTTTTTCCTTCCGTCATTTACTGAAAACTGTAAGTCACATTCTTTGGTTATTTTCCTGTTTATTTGTGATGTTAGTTTGTGTTGTTAACTTTCCGTCTTTTGATATTTTGTAAGTACTCGTATATTCATTGTATTCCCTTACTTGTGAGAATTTTTTGATTGGTTTGTGACTTTTTTTGTCGGGGCTTTCCCCAACCCTCGTTGGCTGTTTGGCGACACTCCTTCATTTTACGAGGACAATGGCTGGTTTTACTGGTGAATCAACTCAGTCATTTTTTGTACGTGTGTAATATTTTGTAGGCCTGTTAGCTCAGTTGGTTAGAGCGCCGTGCTAATAACGCGGAGGTCATGAGTTCGATCCTCTTACGGGCCAGTGGTGGTGCTTTCAAAAATTTACATTTTGGAAATATTTTGGAGATGAAAACCTTATGAAAGAAATCACGGTTGCCATAGCAGTCAGGAAGAGGTCCAAGTTCCTTCAGCAACCAGGGCATGAAATCGAGAAACTATTTGCCTCTTCCATACTGGGGCTTGGGAATACCATGGTACACAGAAAAACATATAACCAGTGAATCCTAGAGGTTACCGCTATGGGAGATCCCGAGGCGTTATATGGATTGACCATGTATCTGGAAGGAGACTGCAGCCCTGCCAAATAACATCAGAAAGATCATGTCCATGTTCAACTAGCGATTTCTTCCTACCATCACCAGCTGCTATCGGTTGGATCTATTCAACGATGCCACGTGTCCTATATGCCATCGACATCCCGAAACCGACGAGCATTTTGATGTTTCAGTGTCCTGAATGCCTCATCGTTTGGAGCTGGTTTGAAGGAACCATGTGTCAGACGGGCTGTGGGTCGTCCAAAGAAGATTTGATGTATGACCATTTTGGGCCGGAGATAGGTAATCTCCAGCCCACATTTACTCTTCCTACTGGCTACATGTTCACCACCTGGAAGGCGAGGAATCCCCAACGTATCTCACGTCGAATACAAGTAGAGAGTTCATGGAAACCAGTTGTCCTTCCAGATGGATCCTCCATTTCCCTCTTACATTTAATCATCGATTTTATTTTAAATTTTTATAAATTTTTGTTAATTTGTATTCCTCTATCTTAATATGTATAGATTTTTTAAACTTGTATTTACTTACCTCAGTGTCTATTGCTTTTGTCTTTTCAAAATTATTGTGATGAGATCAACATTGTCATATTTGTCTTTCTCTTCCCTTTATACGATCTGCATCCAAGGATCAAATTAATTGTTTATTTTATTTTCTATTTATTTTCCATTATAACAGTAGAAATGAATTTCAACTGGCAATAAAAGTTTATATTTTTTTCTAATGGAGCTTTTTATTGGTAAATTTCACAGCGGAATTTCATTGATTGGAATAAAACAAGCAGACATGGCCGAGTGGTTAAGGCGACAGACTTGAAATCTGTTTCCATCTTGGAGCGCAGGTTCAAATCCTGCTGTCTGCGAATCGCTAAATCGTGTGCAAATTTCCTTATCAACTAGTTCAATTATTATGAGGTACTTATGGAAAATTAAAATAAGCTAAATACAGTCCAAAATCCAAACTCGTTTTTTTGCCAGCAATGTTGTTGTATGATAAACGTTTAAACTGTGAAACAATAATCAAACTCATGTTCACGATAAATATGTTATACGGATAGTGTGGCCGAGTGGTCTATGGCGCTGGTTTTAGGCACCAGTCTCTTCGGAGGCAAGGGTTCGAATCCCTTCACTGTCATATAATTTTATTTTGGTTCTTCATGCGAATCCACCCAATTATCTTTTGTGCGTTTGTAGCTACAGCATGGCCTGTTAGCTCAGTTGGTTAGAGCGCCGTGCTAATAACGCGGAGGTCACGAGTTCGATCCTCTTACGGGCCAATGTACAATGTTTCCATACATTCTCATCAATTAAACAAAACTTTCGCACGTTTCTTAACTTCTGGAGTACTGACGTTATTAGAGTGACATTGCTTTGAAAGAAACTACAGAAAAACTGCGGTAGATAATCAACGCAATATATGAAAAGTGTTTTTCTAAATTACTGTGCTGCCTCATAATGTATGGTCGTTTGTGGTTGGGCTATCTGATAGCGCGATAGTGAGAGTGGACTGTAAATGCGATCACTCTTTTACATAAATCGAAGCTATATTCACCAATCCTAAACAAATATTTACAGTTAACACTAAATGAAGAAAATATGGGTTTGCGAAACCAATACCTGAGATGCAATACAGGCTTGGGTGAGATATCATGCACAGGGGTCACTCAGGGTGACCGATCAAGTCAAATTCTGCCACAGGCAGGAGTCAATTCACATCCAAGAAATCAGGGATCTCTAAGTCAAGACATACAATAAAATCCATGCAATCTTAATCGACACACATTAAAGTCACTCACCAACCCTGTCAAGTCATACGAGCTACTAAGTGATTGGGGTGAAGCTGTCAGGTCGACTAATAGTGAGTCCCAACTATGAGACACACTGGGCCAATCACTTACTAACAGAAATCCCTACATAGAAATACAGCCGGGTCAGGAAACATATGAAAGCTCACATTAGAACTAAAATTACCACAAAGGGAAACAAATCCAGGTCAAGTCGGGCATGTGCCCGCTTACGTCATACACTCAAATCAGTCAAGTGGGTAGGATACTGTAGGTATTCTACACAAATACAAATTTTTAATTTCAAGAACCCAGTCACATAGTTTTAAGACAAGTTACCAAGCGAATCGTGGAGGAGAAGTCGGTCAAAATCAAAGTCACAAAGGGTGAGCCAAAATCTAAACTGACTGAACCGCCATTAAGGCTCACAGACGTCACTTAATCAAAGGGGGGAATGAGGGTTAAACAGTTTCCGAAAACAAGTGGCGCCACAGAAAGTATCGAGCAACAAGCGTCTTTTATAGATGGCCATACATGTCGTACGTCTCGTTTGATTAGATAAAGCATAACGTCTAAATCGCGGCTCCATTCTCCCCCGAGCCGGATTCTGCTGGTTCATCCGCTGGATCCGACGAGCACGCTTCCAATAGAGCCAGCTGGTGAATCCCACGACGCAATATTCCGGTGGAGAACTCCACATCTACTGCTCGAACTAATCCGTCTGTGCTGGGGTAGACCTTGATGATTTTGCCGGTCCTCCAACGCCCGCGCGGAGCATTCTTCCAATCATCTAAAATAAAATCGCCGACAACGAAGTTCCGCGCGGGTGTTCTCCATTTCTTCCGGCTGGTCATCGACTGCAGGAATGATCCTCGCCACACGTCCCAGAAGAAGTTAGTTATCCTCTGGACGTAACCATAACGATCGCGTGGAAGGGCCTGGTCAAAGTCTCCAGCCGGCAAATCAGCCACAGGGGCTCGGTTAAGAAAATCGTTTGGGGTTAATGCACGGAAGTCGTCCGGGTCGGAGCTTGTATAAGTCAAAGGCCGAGAATTTAACAATCCGGCCACTTCGAACAGTAGCGTGCGCAAAACCCTCCTCACTTGGTGTACGCAATACACTCTTCTCTTGATCCAACGCGGCATATAAAGAATTTTTTACCGATCGTACCAATGACTCGTGGGAGCCTACAAAATGTGGTGTTTGTGCTGGTTGGAAGAACCATTCGATCCGGAGCGCCCTCAACTCCGTCACTAGCACACTGTCGCCTTTCAGCCGGTCTAATTCCACACGTAATTGACGCTCGGCACCAGTCAAGTTCGTCCCGTTGTCCGAGAACATATGCGCTGGTTTCCTATACACTGCTATAAAACGTCTCAGCACCATTAAAAAATCACTGGCGGAGAGGGAAATTGAAACGTCGACATAAACCGCCCTGGTCACCCTGCACGTGAAGAGGGCTCCCCATCGCTTTGCGGTTCCGCGTCCATGTGTGACATCTATGGGCCCAAAATAGTCCACCGACGTGTAAGTGAAAGGGGGGTGACCGGCGCCCAGGCGAGCTCGATGGACGTCGGCCATCATCTGTAAAGCGGCTTTCGGACGAAAGCGACGGCATGGGACGCATTCATTGCGAACTCGTTTAACTAGTTCTCGCCCGGCAGTCACCCAAAAGTGCTGTCGCACATGAGACAACACAAAATCCGTGCCAAGGTGATGCATGCTCTCGTGGAACGCGCGGATAATCATACGGGAGAGCGGGTGTTTTCCGGATAATATTGGAGGGTGCAGGACATCATACGGCAATTTGGCTCAGCTGAGCCGGCCTCCAAGTCGCAATACTCCAAACTCATCCAGGAAGGGGGTGAGAGGCAGTAACGGCGAGGTCGGGCGGAGTGATTTTTCCTGCTGCAATCTTTTGAGCTCCTCAGGGTACACCCCCGTTGACTCCGCTTCACGTGGCTTAGAAACTCCCCTTCTAACCGGATTAGGGCCGGAATGTCATTAGCCGATATCTTGACATCCTTCCAGTTGAACGTGGTCGACTGCTCCATGGCTGTTGAATTTAGATGGACATGGATGGACCGGAGCTCCTCCCTCGCGGTCATCCATGGCAAGTCTGTCGGCCAGGCCGTCTCATCTTCATAAAGGAAAGGTGGACCATCTAACCACCAACTCGGGATCTCTTCTTCTTCCATTTGAGAGCGAGTAGCAGCGTCGGCCGGATTTAAACGCCCCGGAACAAAGCGCCATTCATGAGGCTCCGTGAGGGTTTGAATTTCCCCGATCCGGTGGCTAACATAGACTTGGTAGTGGGAGGACACGGCCCGGACCCAATTCCGGACCGTGCTACTGTCGGTCCAGAAGAATCTCCCATCTAGCTCCCTTTTCAGGGCCGTCTGAACGAACTTGGCAAGTCGGGCGCCCATGAGCCCAGCATTGAGTTCTAATTTACAAACGGAGACTGTTTTTAAAGGAGCAAGCTTGGTAGCCGTCTTGACGTGCCGGACTAGCACTCGGCCATCCTGATATACCACACGGGTATAACAGGACGCGGCACACGCCTCTTCGGACGCATCCGCGAAAGTGTGCAGTTCGGTCCGTACTATCTCTTCCACCCTTGGGAAGAGACAGCGGGGAAGCTCGATCTCCTTCAGATGTCCGATCTTCTGAAAGTATTGCTCCCACCACACTTTCTCTTCACCAATCACAGGATCGTCCCACTGGAGCCCCTTCACACCTAGCTCCCGTAGTTTAATCTTAGCCTTAACAGTCATCGGGGCGGCTGTCCCTAAAGGGTCGAACAATCCGGCTACTTGGGCCAGTAACCCCACTCTGGTGTACTTCACACTGGACACCTTCACTCGGAATCCCAGGTTATCAGTGGAGGGATTCCACACAATTCCCAGGATCAAGTCAGGATCATCACTGAGTCTGCACGTTGGGGTCTTGCCAGAGGCCCCATTCTCCGCAACCGACTGGACTGCCGCTAATAGTTGACTGCTATTCGAAACCCAGTGTCCCAGGTGGAAATCGCCGCCTTCCAAAACCTTCTTTACACCAGTGGCTTTTCTTACAGCGTCCTCAAGTCTGCCAGTCGAGGCCAGATAATCGTCAACATAGATGTCTTCTCTGACACCATCGGCCGCCTCCTTCATATCCGGCCCAGCGTCATCTGCTGCTCGCCAAGTGGTTCGGATGGCGACGTAGGGGGAGCATGTAACACCAAAAGTTACTCTGGTCATTTCACACGTCGATATGGTCCCGTCCTCTTCGGGCCATAAGAATCTGTGGTATGGGCGATCAGCCTCTTTTAAACGAATCCGGCTAAACATGGCTCCGATATCCGCTGACCAGGCGATCGCTCCCTCTCTGAAGCGAATCAAAACGGCAGGCAAGGGGTTCTGTAGCGCAGGACCACTGGTTACAAAATCGTTCAAACACCTTCCGTGCGTTTTTGCGGCCGCATCAAACACGAGACGTAACTCTGGCCGCCCGGCCGTTTTCGGCACCCCGAAGTGCGGGAGGAAATACCTGCTTGGACTCCGCTGAATTTCTTCCGGCGTGAGCCGTCGGGCGTACCCTTCACGGAAATTTTTTTCCATAGCTGCACGGTAGTAAGCCTCGTAATCCCCTGGGTTGCGGGCAAATTTGTTCCGCAAACTCTTCAATCTTGTTTCGGCAGTACGGCGGCTATCAGGGATTTCAGGAGGGGCGTCGTCAATCCAAAGTACTGGCGCTGCATATCCCACACTCAGCTTTTCGGTCTCCGTCTCCAACTTGGTCACCGCCCTCTGGTGTTCAGCTGACATACATTCCGACTTGAACTCGGTACCGTACGACTCTGTGTCGCAGAACCGTCGGACTTGCTCGGCTAGTTGAAGAGTAGGATCAGCTGATGTCTGCACATGATGAATCCGGACGATATCGGGTCCGCCGCTGGTCGCCACTGCTCCTTGTAGCGTCCATCCAAGTCGAGTCTTTGATGCGGTCGGCTCGTCATCTTTGCCGAATCGCGACTCACTCGCGGTTATAAGGGCTGCATGGTCCAAACCAATCAAGATGTCTACGCGGCCACCACAGTCTCGTAGCGGTGGTATGTCGGCGAAATGGTTCCATCTACCTCGTAGTTTCTCCCACGCCATCACGGCTACTGGTTTCGTGATAGAGGGTATAGTGGACCCCTGGATCGGCACTATTTCTCCTGACGAGGTCCTTAACTGCAACTCGATATACTCGGAATTCACATGGACGGAGGATTCTTCACCGACGCCTCCTACAAATAAGGTCTGGCGCTGGCCAGCAAGCCGGAGTCGACACGTCAGTCCCTCGCGGATGAGAGTTGCATCGCTACCATCATCCATTAGAATATTGACGGGCACCGTCTCCCCGTCGGCGTCGAGGGCATCTAAACGGAGCATCTTGAATGCAATCTGTCGCCGATCGGAACGTAAAGCGTGTAGCCGGACATTTCTTTCCACCGGACCGGTATCTTTGTGGAGAAGTTTATGATGGGACAGCTTACACCCATTGACGCCACACGCCTTCTTGAAAGTGCAGTTCATGGCCCCGTGACGGACACCGAAACAACCATAGCACAACCCTCGACGTTGGGTAAAAGTCAGTCGATCGCTGACGGGAAGCTCTTTGAAGAAGGTACAATCTTCGAGGCGATGCGCTCCTTCACACTTAAAGCAATGCGTTTCAGCCGGTCTCTTCTCCTTGCGCTCAGTTGAGCCATGTTCCTTTGGGAGGTGAATGCTCCATGAAATGTGTGTGCGCTCCTCTTCTGCTGGTGTGGATGTCTATGATGCGACGGATGCGAGTATGGATTGTGGTTTCTTGCTGCGGGAGGAGCCGGATGTTGTTGATAATCAGCAATGGCGTAGGCATTTTGGTATGCAACGGCTCTCGTAGTTAACCACCGACCAAAATCATTAATGGTTCGGCGTTCAAGATCCTCTCCCCGTCCATGATTCCACTCCAGACGGTCAGTCAATTGCAGCTTAAGGGCCAATCTTTCAATTATATCTGCATGCCCGCTCTCCCCGATGGTCGAGAGATTAAAAAGGTGGGTCCTGACACGTTCGGCAAAACGCTTGAAGGATTGAGGGTCGTTTTTTGGAGCCTCCATTCGATCCAGTGCTTGCAAATGGGCTGCTCGGATAACAGTACGGTTGCCACAGGTGCTCCTTAATCGTTGCAGGCCTCCTTGTAGCCGGACTCGCCGCCTCCATGGCCGTGCACAATGTCAGCCAAATCTCCCTTCAGAAAGTTTTTCAGGATGGCGAGTTTCTCACTAGCGGTCTTGCCGGTAATGTGGACAAGAGCGTACCACATACTGATCCACGAGAACCAATCCAGTGCTCGACCCGAGTACACCTCCAGCTGCACCGTCACGGACGACTTGCCTCCCTTTTCTCGGACATGCGGTTTCTCTCTTCCGGTCAAATAGACGTCTATCCACGCGTCCGGTGCTTGGGTAGAGTCAACTGGATCAAAATCAATTCCATTGGTCGGTTTGTTCCCAACACTCGACACGGAGTTGGATGGATTCACCTCCGATCCATCTGTGGGTGAAACTGTACCTCCAAGGTCAATGACAGCTTGCTCAGCGGCTGCGAGTTCAATTCGGGCCTCTCGTAAACGTTGCTCGGCTGTTTGCAATGCCTGCCGTCGTGCAATCTCCTCTGGGGTCTCGATGACTACCGAGGGATCATCGTCTTGGCGTATAAGAAGGTAATTTTCCACTAACGATGAGAAGTTGTCGACGACCTTGGCATATGTCAGATGCTGCAAATTTTGTTGGGTCAGAACGTCGTCGTCATCTATCAGCTCGATTATACGGTCGTGGATATTTTCTAGTTCGCCCAGGAGGCCTCGTACGTCTGCCAAATGCTTCTCAGCATCACGGCGAGATATTCCAGCTGTCACAATGTTGCTGATGCGAGTGTGACAACCTGTGATGCGGAAACGAAGGACCCTCTGTCGAGTCTTACAAGCTTCCAGTGTCCATGTTGATACTGGAAGGTTGGCCATTTTCAAATCAAAGTCAGTTCAAAGGCTCCGGTTCGAAGGACCAGATGATAGCGCGATAGTGAGAGTGGACTGTAAATGCGATCACTCTTTTACATAAATCGAAGCTATATTCACCAATCCTAAACAAATATTTACAGTTAACACTAAATGAAGAAAATATGGGTTTGCGAAACCAATACCTGAGATGCAATACAGGTTTGGGTGAGATATCATGCACAGGGGTCACTCAGGGTGACCGATCAAGTCAAATTCTGCCACAGGCAGGAGTCAATTCACATCCAAGAAATCAGGGATCTCTAAGTCAAGACATACAATAAAATCCATGCAATCTTAATCGACACACATTAAAGTCACTCACCAACCCTGTCAAGTCATACGAGCTACTAAGTGATTGGGGTGAAGCTGTCAGGTCGACTAATAGTGAGTCCCAACTATGAGACACACTGGGCCAATCACTTACTAACAGAAATCCCTACATAGAAATACAGCCGGGTCAGGAAACATATGAAAGCTCACATTAGAACTAAAATTACCACAAAGGGAAACAAATCCAGGTCAAGTCGGGCATGTGCCCGCTTACGTCATACACTCAAATCAGTCAAGTGGGTAGGATACTGTAGGTATTCTACACAAATACAAATTTTTAATTTCAAGAACCCAGTCACATAGTTTTAAGACAAGTTACCAAGCGAATCGTGGAGGAGAAGTCGGTCAAAATCAAAGTCACAAAGGGTGAGCCAAAATCTAAACTGACTGAACCGCCATTAAGGCTCACAGACGTCACTTAATCAAAGGGGGGGAATGAGGGTTAAACAGTTTCCGAAAACAAGTGGCGCCACAGAAAGTATCGAGCAACAAGCGTCTTTTATAGATGGCCATACATGTCGTACGTCTCGTTTGATTAGATAAAGCATAACGTCTAAATCGCGGCTCCACTATCCATCCTCCTGGGCTAAAACTTAGCAGAAATGGTGTCATGTGTCATGTGTCATGTCACAATGTTAGCATTAACATTTGTTGTTGGCCTGGCTAGCTCAGTCGGTAGAGCATGAGACTCTTAATCTCAGGGTCGTGGGTTCGAGCCCCACGTTGGGCGTATAAAACTATCACTTATTTTTCCGAGAATCACGTGGCTTTATGTGATGAGTACCAACAACTTCTATGGTACGTTCTTCGTAACCGTTCTGTCTTCAACTCCTGTAGCCATGCTGAATAAGGGTTCTTGATCGAAATAAGAAACCAAAAACAACCAATAAAGAGTTTTTCACGTCAATCCTAATGCTTAGGTCTAACTGTCGTATGACAAGCTGGAATAAGGATGAGATTATTTGTTCTAACCACTTCACTTTTGATGAGGTGCTTGGGGAAAATATATGTAAGCAAACGAATGTGGGTACAAGGAAATGGTAAATTCAGTGAAGATCGCTTCTCGTTTCGACGTTTTTTTATTGCTTTTGGTTGTTAATAGCTTTCAAGAGCATACCGTTTCGAGCTTAATTTGTTATTAAGGAAAAGCCGACATTTTTCTTAACTGGGACACTTTTGTTGTTTTTTCATTGCTCCTTCGTGAAAGGCATGTGGTCGTTGTATGGAACGATGCACATTATGAATTTCCAGGGTTTAGCGGTTGTAGATGGGTGCAGACGTTTTTTTTCCTTCCGTCATTTACTGAAAACTGTAAGTCACATTCTTTGGTTATTTTCCTGTTTATTTGTGATGTTAGTTTGTGTTGTTAACTTTCCGTCTTTTGATATTTTGTAAGTACTCGTATATTCATTGTATTCCCTTACTTGTGAGAATTTTTTGATTGGTTTGTGACTTTTTTTGTCGGGGCTTTCCCCAACCCTCGTTGGCTGTTTGGCGACACTCCTTCATTTTACGAGGACAATGGCTGGTTTTACTGGTGAATCAACTCAGTCATTTTTTGTACGTGTGTAATATTTTGTAGGCCTGTTAGCTCAGTTGGTTAGAGCGCCGTGCTAATAACGCGGAGGTCATGAGTTCGATCCTCTTACGGGCCAGTGGTGGTGCTTTCAAAAATTTACATTTTGGAAATATTTTGGAGATGAAAACCTTATGAAAGAAATCACGGTTGCCATAGCAGTCAGGAAGAGGTCCAAGTTCCTTCAGCAACCAGGGCATGAAATCGAGAAACTATTTGCCTCTTCCATACTGGGGCTTGGGAATACCATGGTACACAGTAAGGGTGCCAACGGTTCGGAACTAACCGAACCGGAACCGAACCGTCATCGGTTCATGTCGTTATCGGAACGAAACTCGATCGGTATGATTCTTTGGCGGTTAGATCGAAGTAAAACCGTCTGGACCCGAACCGAACCGGAACCGAAGTGGGACCCCACAATATAAAAAAATCTCTATTATAAATAAGCTCAACGTTATTTAAATAATTAATAATTATTATTATAATAGTTATTAATACTTTAAATTTCACCTTAAGAGGCAAATTATACGCTATACCATTGGTCACACACGGTTTTTTTTTTTTTGTTTTTGTCGAATTTTCTTTGGGCATCGTGAAGAATAAAAACTTTTAAAGTTCGTATCATACCCAACTCATACTCTGCTTTTGAACAGTATACTGAATTTATGTTGTATATGCAACACATTTAAGTACACCCGGTAAGAGGCTTGAACGCTTGACGTCAGGATTTACAGTCCTGCGCGTTACTAGATGATCTATGCGATTCATACCAAATGTGCGACTAGTGTTAAACTTATGAATAAATTGCGGAAATGAGAAAAAATCGTTTTGAACATTGGCCACAAGTCGCAGCACTGTACAGGGACAAATGTCCCAAGGCGCCTGTGAGTGGGTGCACAAAGGGACATCCCGATGCCTGGCCATTACTGTAGATTGCTATGATGTAACCCCATCCCACAAAAAATCCATCGGTACGGTGCGAAACGGAGCGCATTGTTTTTGTTTGCTCCGAAACCGCGCTTGTACCGTTCTGGGACGGTTCGGTTCGGTTCGGATCCTTGATTTTTCCATCCGCGGTACGGTTACGGTTCGGAAAACCGTCGGTTTTTGCGAACCGTTGGCACCCTTAGTACACAGAAAAACATATAACCAGTGAATCCTAGAGGTTACCGCTATGGGAGATCCCGAGGCGTTATATGGATTGACCATGTATCTGGAAGGAGACTGCAGCCCTGCCAAATAACATCAGAAAGATCATGTCCATGTTCAACTAGCGATTTCTTCCTACCATCACCAGCTGCTATCGGTTGGATCTATTCAACGATGCCACGTGTCCTATATGCCATCGACATCCCGAAACCGACGAGCATTTTGATGTTTCAGTGTCCTGAATGCCTCATCGTTTGGAGCTGGTTTGAAGGAACCATGTGTCAGACGGGCTGTGGGTCGTCCAAAGAAGATTTGATGTATGACCATTTTGGGCCGGAGATAGGTAATCTCCAGCCCACATTTACTCTTCCTACTGGCTACATGTTCACCACCTGGAAGGCGAGGAATCCCCAACGTATCTCACGTCGAATACAAGTAGAGAGTTCATGGAAACCAGTTGTCCTTCCAGATGGATCCTCCATTTCCCTCTTACATTTAATCATCGATTTTATTTTAAATTTTTATAAATTTTTGTTAATTTGTATTCCTCTATCTTAATATGTATAGATTTTTTAAACTTGTATTTACTTACCTCAGTGTCTATTGCTTTTGTCTTTTCAAAATTATTGTGATGAGATCAACATTGTCATATTTGTCTTTCTCTTCCCTTTATACGATCTGCATCCAAGGATCAAATTAATTGTTTATTTTATTTTCTATTTATTTTCCATTATAACAGTAGAAATGAATTTCAACTGGCAATAAAAGTTTATATTTTTTTCTAATGGAGCTTTTTATTGGTAAATTTCACAGCGCAATTTCATTGATTGGAATAAAACAAGCAGACATGGCCGAGTGGTTAAGGCGACAGACTTGAAATCTGTTTCCTTCTTGGAGCGCAGGTTCAAATCCTGCTGTCTGCGAATCGCTAAATCGTGTGCAAATTTCCTTATCAACTAGTTAGAAATTGCTCGAGGCCGCTTGCGGCCGTAAAGCAATTGGAATTGTTGATAATTTAAGAATGCGACGTTTTAACTGTGTTGACCTTGTATTTTTAGCTATTTACCAAGCAAAAACAAAAGAAAAACATAGGAACATCGGTCTCTTCCCTTCCTTGGGTAGCGCCTGGGCCTCAGACTTTTTAGCCGAAGCTGTTCCATCCTTTCCTGGAGCCCCCTCGAAAATGACTCCTGTGGTGAGGAAAAATTGTGTTAGTAGGTTGCGGGATAGGGTGGGGTTTTAACCAGTTAAAACGTCGCATTCTTAAATTATCAACAATTCCAATTGCTCCACGGCCGCAAGCGGCCTCGAGCAATTTCTAATTGTCAATAATTAGAAATGCTCCGTTCTAACTGTGACTTAGACGCACAACTTCAGTCATTGGTCACTGATAAGACCACGTCTACGACCGATTCTGAATTAGAGACACGCTTATAGAAGCGGGAAAAAACGGATTCAGTAGACCAATTGCCCGTTTTAAGAATGGTTTCAACCGAAAGACCCTTATTAAAGGCCTTAGATGACGCCGCTCCACGAGTTGAGTGTGCTGAAAATGTAGATACGTCGACTCCAGCCTCCTTTAGGAGAGATTTAATCCATCTTGCCACTGTTCAGGCTCCAATTGGTTTAAATGGCTTTCGCGAAGCGATAAGGAGTCCGTCACTGAAACGGCCGTCTACCAGGCCGTCTGTTGCCTGGATATAGTCTTTCATGCACGTCACCGGGCATAAACGGGGGTCACCTGTAAATTTCTCGACTCTTACCACTGGCAAGGCTCTACTGCGCTGCGATTTACGCAGCTTCGATAGAGAGAAGGTGGATCCCCACTCGCTAAACTGGACCGAGTTCCTAGAAATTGAGGCTAGCTCGGAGACCCGGGCGAAGGTTGACAACGATAAAAGGAATACGAGTTTCTTAGAGAGGTCCAGCAAGGAGAGGTTTGCATTATTCCCAAGATCACTGACAAATTTAAGCGCACCATCGACGTTCCAGGTGGCTACGTAGCGCAGCTTAGGAGGCTTATTTAAAAAAATACCTTTCATTAGACGAATTATGAGGGGGTGGCTACCGACTCCTTTCCCATTAATTTGCTCCAAAGTGACTGAAAGCATTGACCTTAAGATATTCACTGAACTGTAAGATTTACCCTTCAGGAAGGCCTCCGACAAGAATTGCAGAATCGAATTCAAATCATTCGACAAGGGATCCGAATGTTTTTGACGGCACCAATCACCCCATAGTGCCCATCCGGCTTCGTAAGCAGCTGATGTGGACTGACGGTTTCCATCCAGCAGAAGTTGCGCCACTTCTTCCGAAAGGCCTTGCTCTCGGAAGCGTTTCCCGAGAGTCTCCAGGCGACGAAGATGAGGGATCTCGACTTGATCTGCGGATGTGTCTCGCCTGTGGCCGATGTCAACTGGCGATCGGTTGTAGGCAGAATTACCGGGATGTCGCTTGTGAGCTCCAGGGCAAGAGGGAACCATACTTGGCTCGGCCAGTAGGGCGTCACTAGCACCAGATCCGTTAGTTCCCTTTTGACTTTGGAAATACAACGAAGAATTAGGCTAAATGGAGGAAAGGCGTAAGCCCACAGGTTCTTCCAGCTGAATGTGAAAGCGTTCACCGCCCATGCACCGGGCTGCGGCTGCCAACTGTGAACTCCATGCGGCAGCAAATAAGTCGACCTCCATCTTCCAGCGTGAATTGATTTGGTGGAAGCTTATTGCCGAAAGCTTCCAATCACTCTGGTCTAGAAAAACCCTGGACTGATAATCTGCCACCATGTTACGGCTGCCGGCTAAGTGAACCTCTATCAACGAAAGGCGCCTTGGCTCACACCATTCTACAATGGATTTCGCCGTTGCCGAAAGGCTTCTAGACCATGTACCTCCACACCTGTTAATATAAGCTACCGCTGTACTATTGTCCGAATAGATTAAAACAGATACTCCAGATGCGCGAGCCGTAAAGCATTGCAGGGCATAGAGCGCGGCAATTAGCTCGAGATGATTAATGTGGAGGGTTTTTTCCTCCAAAGTCCAAGGGCCCTGAGCCGTAGATTTGTCGCAAACCGCTCCCCAACCTATTAAGGACGCATCCGCAAATATCGTAATGTCCGCGAATTCCCCCGAGCTCAGCCTAATTGGTTTCCCATTAACCTTTAAAAGGTTGTCTCGCCACCAGGCCAAATCCGATTTAGACTCGATGTCTAAAGGTATCTTAGCGCTGGGGTCGGAAAGGCGCGACTCGACTAAGAAACGATGCCGAAGACTCCTATAATGCGCTTGAGCGAACGGGACGGCTGAAATCGCCCAGGAAAAGTTCCCAATCAAGGAGCTTAGGTCCCACAACGAGGCTTTGCCTAGGGACAACATCTTCCGACAAGAACCAACCATTTGTTTTACCTTGCCCTTCTTGAGGGAAAGGGTCAGGGACCGAGAGTCTACCACCAAGCCCAAAAACTCTCTGGACTGCGACGGTACACCCGACGACTTGGCCCTGTTAATCACGAAGCCCACTGCTTCAAGGAGCTCCACCGTGAAAAGAAAATCTTTTTCAGCTTGAGATTTGCCTGAACTAATGATCAGAAAATCGTCCAAGTAGACGATCAGCTTAATTCCCTTTCCCCGCAAAAAAGAGACTACAGGCTTAAGCACTTTCGTAAACGCCCACGGGGCCGATGCTAGACCAAAAGGTAAGCAGGTGAACTGAAAAATTTGGCCTTCAAACAAAATTTGCAAAAAAGGTTGATGGTGGGCGTTCACGGGGAAAGAAAAATAGGCATCCTTCAAATCTATTTTGGTGAACCATTCCCCCCCAAAGATAAGTTCTTTCAAGTTAGAGATGCCTTCCATTCTAAATTTTCTGTAGACCAAAAACTGGTTTAAATGCTTTAGGTTTGCAATGGGACGCAAGCCGCCACTTGATTTCGAGATCACAAAAAACCCACTTACGAAGCCGCGATTCGCCTTGTCCACCTTAACTATGGCCCCCTTCCCCAACATTTCCAATAACTCTTTCCTACAAACTTCGAGTTGGCCGGGATCCATTATAGGCGAAAAAGGTATTCCCGGAGCCCTTGGCTCCTCCTTAAAGTCCAAGGAAAGGCCATACTTCACTGTGTCTAAGACCCACGGGTCCTTAGTTAAGGACTGCCACATAGGCAGGAAAAATTTCACTCGTCCGGCAAAATAAACGTTTTCCCGCAAGTGGGAACAAGGAAGTAGATTAATTGGGCTGTACCTGCCGCGCTGGTTGTCGATGGGTCCACTACCCGGGTAGATTCCACTTCTGCCACTCGAATGGAATCTGCCGTTGACGCGCCCGCCAAAAGCCGTCCGGCCACGATTGAAGTTACTTGGGGCCCGAATACTATGATCACCGGAAGGGCTCATACTTCTCAAATTCTCTTCTTCGCGCGCCGTTCTCACCATCGAACGAAGGAAATGACGGCCAAAAAGGTCCCCGCCTTCCCTCACTGAGAACCGGTCTTTCTCCTCCAAGAGGGAGACAAACCGGCCGTCCGTTTGTCTCAAAACATTGAGCCTTTGTCTCTTCGTTACCTCCGAGAAGGCGTTTCCCACCAGACTTAAGGCAGTGCTAGCTGCCCGTTTGAGGCTGCGACTGGCACCTAGGCGATCCAGCTCACTCTTTAAATGAAGGAGGGGACGTATGCCATCCATTATCTTTAGCTGAATTTCAGTCAGCGATTTCTCCATTGGGTCGTTTAGCCTGGTGGTCTGAGAACGCGCGTTATTCCCATTTCGAACCGCGATCAGTCGCCTCTTCATCGAAGAGTCTAGCGATGGGGCTTTCAGCTGGAAGGAGCTACCCCCAAATTTTGGCTCGTAACGCTCTCTCAGGGCTCTTGAGTCTGATGAACTGGCACCACACGCTAAAAGCTTCCGCAGCCGTTTCGTTGACTTCCTGTCGACTGAAAATTCGATGTGAAAAGAATCGTCAGGCTGCCCATGCCGCACCCGGCTGGGTGACCGAAAATCGCGGGAAAAGGAGCGGCTACCACGGGCGATGGGCGAACTGGAGCGATCTCGACGCGCCGAATGTGACCGGCTTCTACGTGAAGGGCGTGAGTGGCCCCTTCGTACTGAGCGAGAGCGGCTTCTACGCGCCGAGCGTGAGCGGCTTCTACGTGCCGAGCGTGAGCGGCTCCTACGCACCGAGCGTGAGCGGCTTCTACGCAATAGATGGGCTCGATCTCCACGTGGGGCTGGTGAAGACGAGCGTGGTACCCGGAGGGGCAGATCCAAGGCTGACAAAGATGGGCTGCGAGAAACCCGCGATCCTGAAACGCCTAAGGAACTATCACTTACACTGCTTGAAAAGCTTGGACTAGCCATGACTGCACTTGGTAAGAGCTTAAAAAAGTCTGAGGCCCAGGCGCTACCCAAGGAAGGGAAGAGACCGATGTTCCTTTGTTTTTCTTTTGTTTTTGCTTGGTAATTAGCTGAAAATACAAGGTCAACACAGTTAGAACGGAGCATTTCTAATTATTGACAATTCAATTATTATGAGGTAGTTATGGAAAATTAAAATAAGCTAAATACAGTCCAAAATCCAAACTCGTTTTTTTGCCAGCAATGTTGTTGTATGATAAACGTTTAAACTGTGAAACAATAATCAAACTCATGTTCACGATAAATATGTTATACGCATAGTGTGGCCGAGTGGTCTATGGCGCTGGTTTTAGGCACCAGTCTCTTCGGAGGCAAGGGTTCGAATCCCTTCACTGTCATATAATTTTATTTTGGTTCTTCATGCGAATCCACCCAATTATCTTTTGTGCGTTTGTAGCTACAGCATGGCCTGTTAGCTCAGTTGGTTAGAGCGCCGTGCTAATAACGCGGAGGTCACGAGTTCGATCATCTTACGGGCCAATGTACAATGTTTCCATACATTCTCATCAATTAAACAAAACTTTCGCACGTTTCTTAACTTCTGGAGTACTGACGTTATTAGAGTGACATTGCTTTGAAAGAAACTACAGAAAAACTGCGGTAGATAATCAACGCAATATATGAAAAGTGTTTTTCTAAATTACTGTGCTGCCTCATAATGTATGGTCGTTTGTGGTTGGGCTATCCATCCTCCTGGGCTAAAACTTAGCAGAAATGGTGTCATGTGTCATGTCACAATGTTAGCATTAACATTTGTTGTTGGCCTGGCTAGCTCAGTCGGTAGAGCATGAGACTCTTAATCTCAGGGTCGTGGGTTCGAGCCCCACGTTGGGCGTATAAAACTATCACTTATTTTTCCGAGAATCACGTGGCTTTATGTGATGAGTACCAACAACTTCTATGGTACGTTCTTCGTAACCGTTCTGTCTTCAACTCCTGTAGCCATGCTGAATAAGGGTTCTTGATCGAAATAAGAAACCAAAAACAACCAATAAAGAGTTTTTCACGTCAATCCTAATGCTTAGGTCTAACTGTCGTATGACAAGCTGGAATAAGGATGAGATTATTTGTTCTAACCACTTCACTTTTGATGAGGTGCTTGGGGAAAATATATGTAAGCAAACGAATGTGGGTACAAGGAAATGGTAAATTCAGTGAAGATCGCTTCTCGTTTCGACGTTTTTTTTATTGCTTTTGGTTGTTAATAGCTTTCAAGAGCATACCGTTTCGAGCTTAATTTGTTATTAAGGAAAAGCCGACATTTTTCTTAACTGGGACACTTTTGTTGTTTTTTCATTGCTCCTTCGTGAAAGGCATGTGGTCGTTGTATGGAACGATGCACATTATGAATTTCCAGGGTTTAGCGGTTGTAGATGGGTGCAGACGTTTTTTTCCTTCCGTCATTTACTGAAAACTGTAAGTCACATTCTTTGGTTATTTTCCTGTTTATTTGTGATGTTGGTTTGTGTTGTTAACTTTCCGTCTTTTGATATTTTGTAAGTACTCGTATATTCATTGTATTCCCTTACTTGTGAGAATTTTTTGATTGGTTTGTGACTTTTTTTGTCGGGGCTTTCCCCAACCCTCGTTGGCTGTTTGGCGACACTCCTTCATTTTACGAGGACAATGGCTGGTTTTACTGGTGAATCAACTCAGTCATTTTTTGTACGTGTGTAATATTTTGTAGGCCTGTTAGCTTAGTTGGTTAGAGCGCCGTGCTAATAACGCGGAGGTCATGAGTTCGATCCTCTTACGGGCCAGTGGTGGTGCTTTCAAAAATTTACATTTTGGAAATATTTTGGAGATGAAAACCTTATGAAAGAAATCACGGTTGCCATAGCAGTCAGGAAGAGGTCCAAGTTCCTTCAGCAACCAGGGCATGAAATCGAGAAACTATTTGCCTCTTCCATACTGGGGCTTGGGAATACCATGGTACACAGAAAAACATATAACCAGTGAATCCTAGAGGTTACCGCTATGGGAGATCCCGAGGCGTTATATGGATTGACCATGTATCTGGAAGGAGACTGCAGCCCTGCCAAATAACATCAGAAAGATCATGTCCATGTTCAACTAGCGATTTCTTCCTACCATCACCAGCTGCTATCGGTTGGATCTATTCAACGATGCCACGTGTCCTATATGCCATCGACATCCCGAAACCGACGAGCATTTTGATGTTTCAGTGTCCTGAATGCCTCATCGTTTGGAGCTGGTTTGAAGGAACCATGTGTCAGACGGGCTGTGGGTCGTCCAAAGAAGATTTGATGTATGACCATTTTGGGCCGGAGATAGGTAATCTCCAGCCCACATTTACTCTTCCTACTGGCTACATGTTCACCACCTGGAAGGCGAGGAATCCCCAACGTATCTCACGTCGAATACAAGTAGAGAGTTCATGGAAACCAGTTGTCCTTCCAGATGGATCCTCCATTTCCCTCTTACATTTAATCATCGATTTTATTTTAAATTTTTATAAATTTTTGTTAATTTGTATTCCTCTATCTTAATATGTATAGATTTTTTAAACTTGTATTTACTTACCTCAGTGTCTATTGCTTTTGTCTTTTCAAAATTATTGTGATGAGATCAACATTGTCATATTTGTCTTTCTCTTCCCTTTATACGATCTGCATCCAAGGATCAAATTAATTGTTTATTTTATTTTCTATTTATTTTCCATTATAACAGTAGAAATGAATTTCAACTGGCAATAAAAGTTTATATTTTTTTCTAATGGAGCTTTTTATTGGTAAATTTCACAGCGGAATTTCATTGATTGGAATAAAACAAGCAGACATGGCCGAGTGGTTAAGGCGACAGACTTGAAATCTGTTTCCATCTTGGAGCGCAGGTTCAAATCCTGCTGTCTGCGAATCGCTAAATCGTGTTCAAATTTCCTTATCAACTAGTTCAATTATTATGAGGTACTTATGGAAAATTAAAATAAGCTAAATACAGTCCAAAATCCAAACTCGTTTTTTTGCCAGCAATGTTGTTGTATGATAAACGTTTAAACTGTGAAACAATAATCAAACTCATGTTCACGATAAATATGTTATACGGATAGTGTGGCCGAGTGGTCTATGGCGCTGGTTTTAGGCACCAGTCTCTTCGGAGGCAAGGGTTCGAATCCCTTCACTGCATATAATTTTATTTTGGTTCTTCATGCGAATCCACCCAATTATCTTTTGTGCGTTTGTAGCTACAGCATGGCCTGTTAGCTCAGTTGGTTAGAGCGCCGTGCTAATAACGCGGAGGTCACGAGTTCGATCCTCTTACGGGCCAATGTACAATGTTTCCATACCTTCTCATCAATTAAACAAAACTTTCGCACGTTTCTTAACTTCTGGAGTACTGACGGTATTAGAGTGACATTGCTTTGAAAGAAACTACAGAAAAACTGCGGTAGATAATCAACGCAATATATGAAAAGTGTTTTTCTAAATTACTGTGCTGCCTCATAATGTATGGTCGTTTGTGGTTGGGCTATCCATCCTCCTGGGCTAAAACTTAGCAGAAATGGTGTCATGTGTCATGTCACAATGTTAGCATTAACATTTGTTGTTGGCCTGGCTAGCTCAGTCGGTAGAGCATGAGACTCTTAATCTCAGGGTCGTGGGTTCGAGCCCCACGTTGGGCGTATAAAACTATCACTTATTTTTCCGAGAATCACGTGGCTTTATGTGATGAGTACCAACAACTTCTATGGTACGTTCTTCGTAACCGTTCTGTCTTCAACTCCTGTAGCCATGCTGAATAAGGGTTCTTGATCGAAATAAGAAACCAAAAACAACCAATAAAGAGTTTTTCACGTCAATCCTAATGCTTAGGTCTAACTGTTGTATGACAAGCTGGAATAAGGATGAGATTATTTGTTCTAACCACTTCACTTTTGATGAGGTGCTTGGGGAAAATATATGTAAGCAAACGAATGTGGGTACAAGGAAATGGTAAATTCAGTGAAGATCGCTTCTCGTTTCGACGTTTTTTTATTGCTTTTGGTTGTTAATAGCTTTCAAGAGCATACCGTTTCGAGCTTAATTTGTTATTAAGGAAAAGCCGACATTTTTCTTAACTGGGACACTTTTGTTGTTTTTTCATTGCTCCTTCGTGAAAGGCATGTGGTCGTTGTATGGAACGATGCACATTATGAATTTCCAGGGTTTAGCGGTTGTAGATGGGTGCAGACGTTTTTTTTCCTTCCGTCATTTACTGAAAACTGTAAGTCACATTCTTTGGTTATTTTCCTGTTTATTTGTGATGTTAGTTTGTGTTGTTAACTTTCCGTCTTTTGATATTTTGTAAGTACTCGTATATTCATTGTATTCCCTTACTTGTGAGAATTTTTGATTGGTTTGTGACTATTTTTGTCGGGGCTTTCCCCAACCCTCGTTGGCTGTTTGGCGACACTCCTTCATTTTACGAGGACAATGGCTGGTTTTACTGGTGAATCAACTCAGTCATTTTTTGTACGTGTGTAATATTTTGTAGGCCTGTTAGCTCAGTTGGGTAGAGCGCCGTGCTAATAACGCGGAGGTCATGAGTTCGATCCTCTTACGGGCCAGTGGTGGTGCTTTCAAAAATTTACATTTTGGAAATATTTTGGAGATGAAAACCTTATGAAAGAAATCACGGTTGCCATAGCAGTCAGGAAGAGGTCCAAGTTCCTTCAGCAACCAGGGCATGAAGTCGAGAAACTATTTGCCTCTTCCATACTGTGGCTTGGGAATACCATGGTACACAGAAAAACATATAACCAGTGAATCCTAGAGGTTACCGCTATGGGAGATCCCGAGGCGTTATATGGATTGACCATGTATCTGGAAGGAGACTGCAGCCCTGCCAAATAACATCAGAAAGATCATGTCCATGTTCAACTAGCGATTTCTTCCTACCATCACCAGCTGCTATCGGTTGGATCTATTCAACGATGCCACGTGTCCTATATGCCATCGACATCCCGAAACCGACGAGCATTTTGATGTTTCAGTGTCCTGAATGCCTCATCGTTTGGAGCTGGTTTGAAGGAACCATGTGTCAGACGGGCTGTGGGTCGTCCAAAGAAGATTTGATGTATGACCATTTTGGGCCGGAGATAGGTAATCTCCAGCCCACATTTACTCTTCCTACTGGCTACATGTTCACCACCTGGAAGGCGAGGAATCCCCAACGTATCTCACGTCGAATACAAGTAGAGAGTTCATGGAAACCAGTTGTCCTTCCAGATGGATCCTCCATTTCCCTCTTACATTTAATCATCGATTTTATTTTAAATTTTTATAAATTTTTGTTAATTTGTATTCCTCTATCTTAATATGTATAGATTTTTTAAACTTGTATTTACTTACCTCAGTGTCTATTGCTTTTGTCTTTTCAAAATTATTGTGATGAGATCAACATTGTCATATTTGTCTTTCTCTTCCCTTTATACGATCTGCATCCAAGGATCAAATTAATTGTTTATTTTATTTTCTATTTATTTTCCATTATAACAGTAGAAATGAATTTCAACTGGCAATAAAAGTTTATATTTTTTTCTAATGGAGCTTTTTATTGGTAAATTTCACAGCGGAATTTCATTGATTGAAATAAAACAAGCAGATATGGCCGAGTGGTTAAGGCGACAGATTTGAAATCTGTTTCCATCTTGGAGCGCAGGTTCAAATCCTGCTGTCTGCGAATCGCTAATTCGTGTGCAAATTTCCTTATCAACTAGTTCAATTATTATGAGGTACTTATGGAAAATTAAAATAAGCTAAATACAGTCCAAAATCCAAACTCGTTTTTTTGCCAGCAATGTTGTTGTATGATAAACGTTTAAACTGTGAAACAATAATCAAACTCATGTTCACGATAAATATGTTATACGGATAGTGTGGCCGAGTGGTCTATGGCGCTGGTTTTAGGCACCAGTCTCTTCGGAGGCAAGGGTTCGAATCCCTTCACTGTCATATAATTTTATTTTGGTTCTTCATGCGAATCCACCCAATTATCTTTTGTGCGTTTGTAGTTACAGCATGGCCTGTTAGCTCAGTTGGTTAGAGCGCCGTGCTAATAACGCGGAGTCACGAGTTCTATCCTCTTACGGGCCAATGTACAATGTTTCCATACATTCTCATCAATTAAACAAAACTTTCGCACGTTTCTTAACTTCTGGAGTACTGACGTTATTAGAGTGACATTGCTTTGAAAGAAACTACAGAAAAACTGCGGTAGATAATCAACGCAATATATGAAAAGTGTTTTTCTAAATTACTGTGCTGCCTCATAATGTATGGTCGTTTGTGGTTGGGCTATCCATCCTCCTGGGCTAAAACTTAGCAGAAATGGTGTCATGTGTCATGTCACAATGTTAGCATTAACATTTGTTGTTGGCCTGGCTAGCTCAGTCGGTAGAGCATGAGACTCTTAATCTCAGGGTCGTGGGTTCGAGCCCCACGTTGGGCGTATAAAACTATCACTTATTTTTCCGAGAATCACGTGGCTTTATGTGATGAGTACCAACAACTTCTATGGTACGTTCTTCGTAACCGTTCTGTCTTCAACTCCTGTAGCCATGCTGAATAAAGGTTCTTGATCGAAATAAGAAACCAAAAACAACCAATAAAGAGTTTTTCACGTCAATCCTAATGCTTAGGTCTAACTGTCGTATGACAAGCTGGAATAAGGATGAGATTATTTGTTCTAACCACTTCACTTTTGATGAGGTGCTTGGGGAAAATATATGTAAGCAAACGAATGTGGGTACAAGGAAATGGTAAATTCAGTGAAGATCGCTTCTCGTTTCGACGTTTTTTTTATTGCTTTTGGTTGTTAATAGCTTTCAAGAGCATACCGTTTCGAGCTTAATTTGTTATTAAGGAAAAGCCGACATTTTTCTTAACTGGGACACTTTTGTTGTTTTTTCATTGCTCCTTCGTGAAAGGCATGTGGTCGTTGTATGGAACGATGCACATTATGAATTTCCAGGGTTTAGCGGTTTTAGATGGGTGCAGACGTTTTTTTCCTTCCGTCATTTACTGAAAACTGTAAGTCACATTCTTTGGTTATTTTCCTGTTTATTTGTGATGTTAGTTTGTGTTGTTAACTTTCCGTCTTTTGATATTTTGTAAGTACTCGTATATTCATTGTATTCCCTTACTTGTGAGAATTTTTTGATTGGTTTGTGACTTTTTTTGTCGGGGCTTTCCCCAACCCTCGTTGGCTGTTTGGCGACACTCCTTCATTTTACGAGGACAATGGCTGGTTTTACTGGTGAATCAACTCAGTCATCTTTTTGTACGTGTGTAATATTTTGTAGGCCTGTTAGCTCAGTTGGTTAGAGCGCCGTGCTAATAACGCGGAGGTCATGAGTTCGATCCTCTTACGGGCCAGTGGTGGTGCTTTCAAAAATTTACATTTTGGAAATATTTTGGAGATGAAAACCTTATGAAAGAAATCACGGTTGCCATAGCAGTCAGGAAGAGGTCCAAGTTCCTTCAGCAACCAGGGCATGAAATCGAGAAACTATTTGCCTCTTCCATACTGGGGCTTGGGAATACCATGGTACACAGAAAAACATATAACCAGTGAATCCTAGAGGTTACCGCTATGGGAGATCCCGAGGCGTTATATGGATTGACCATGTATCTGGAAGGAGACTGCAGCCCTGCCAAATAACATCAGAAAGATCATGTCCATGTTCAACTAGCGATTTCTTCCTACCATCACCAGCTGCTATCGGTTGGATCTATTCAACGATGCCACGTGTCCTATATGCCATCGACATCCCGAAACCGACGAGCATTTTGATGTTTCAGTGTCCTGAATGCCTCATCGTTTGGAGCTGGTTTGAAGGAACCATGTGTCAGACGGGCTGTGGGTCGTCCAAAGAAGATTTGATGTATGACCATTTTGGGCCGGAGATAGGTAATCTCCAGCCCACATTTACTCTTCCTACTGGCTACATGTTCACCACCTGGAAGGCGAGGAATCCCCAACGTATCTCACGTCGAATACAAGTAGAGAGTTCATGGAAACCAGTTGTCCTTCCAGATGGATCCTCCATTTCCCTCTTACATTTAATCATCGATTTTATTTTAAATTTTTATAAATTTTTGTTAATTTGTATTCCTCTATCTTAATATGTATAGATTTTTTAAACTTGTATTTACTTACCTCAGTGTCTATTGCTTTTGTCTTTTCAAAATTATTGTGATGAGATCAAAATTGTCATATTTGTCTTTCTCTTCCCTTTATACGATCTGCATCCAAGGATCAAATTCATTGTTTATTTTATTTTCTATTTATTTTCCATTATAACAGTAGAAATGAATTTCAACTGGCAATAAAAGTTTATATTTTTTTCTAATGGAGCTTTTTATTGGTAAATTTCACAGCGGAATTTCATTGATTGGAATAAAACAAGCAGACATGGCCGAGTGGTTAAGGCGACAGACTTGAAATCTGTTTCCATCTTGGAGCGCAGGTTCAAATCCTGCTGTCTGCGAATCGCTAAATCGTGTGCAAATTTCCTTATCAACTAGTTCAATTATTATGAGGTACTTATGGGAAATTAAAATAAGCTAAATACAGTCCAAAATCCAAACTCGTTTTTTTGCCAGCAATGTTGTTGTATGATAAACGTTTAAACTGTGAAACAATAATCAAACTCATGTTCACGATAAATATGTTATACGGATAGTGTGGCCGAGTGGTCTATGGCGCTGGTTTTAGGCACCAGTCTCTTCGGAGGCAAGGGTTCGAATCCCTTCACTGTCATATAATTTTATTTTGGTTCTTCATGCGAATCCACCCAATTATCTTTTGTGCGTTTGTAGCTACAGCATGGGCTGTTAGCTCAGTTGGTTAGAGCGCCGTGCTAATAACGCGGAGGTCACGAGTTCGATCCTCTTACGGGCCAATGTACAATATTTACATACATTCTCATCAATTAAACAAAACTTTCGCACGTTTCTTAACTTCTGGAGTACTGACGTTATTAGAGTGACATTGCTTTGAAAGAAACTACAGAAAAACTGCGGTAGATAATCAACGCAATATATGATAAGTGTTTTTCTAAATTACTGTGCTGCCTCATAATGTATGGTCGTTTGTGGTTGGGCTATCCATCCTCCTGGGCTAAAACTTAGCAGAAATGGTGTCATGTGTCATGTCACAATGTTAGCATTAACATTTGTTGTTGGCCTGGCTAGCTCAGTCGGTAGAGCATGAGACTCTTAATCTCAGGGTCGTTGGTTCGAGCCCCACGTTGGGCGTATAAAACTATCACTTATTTTTCCGAGAATCACGTGGCTTTATGTGATGAGTACCAACAACTTCTATGGTACGTTCTTCGTAACCGTTCTGTCTTCAACTCCTGTAGCCATGCTGAATAAGGGTTCTTGATCGAAATAAGAAACCAAAAACAACCAATAAAGAGTTTTTCACGTCAATCCTAATGCTTAGGTCTAACTGTCGTATGACAAGCTGGAATAAGGATGAGATTATTTGTTCTAACCGCTTCACTTTTGATGAGGTGCTTGGGGAAAATATATGTAAGCAAACGAATGTGGGTACAAGGAAATGGTAAATTCAGTGAAGATCGCTTCTCGTTTCGACGTTTTTTTTATTGCTTTTGGTTGTTAATAGCTTTCAAGAGCATACCGTTTCGAGCTTAATTTGTTATTAAGGAAAAGCCGACATTTTTCTTAACTGGGACACTTTTGTTGTTTTTTCATTGCTCCTTCGTGAAAGGCATGTGGTCGTTGTATGGAACGATGCAAATTATGAATTTCCAGGGTTTAGCGGTTGTAGATGGGTGCAGACGTTTTTTTCCTTCCGTCATTTACTGAAAACTGTAAGTCACATTCTTTGGTTATTTTCCTGTTTATTTGTGATGTTAGTTTGTGTTGTTAACTTTCCGTCTTTTGATATTTTGTAAGTACTCGTATATTCATTGTATTCCCTTACTTGTGAGAATTTTTTGATTGGTTTGTGACTTTTTTGTCGGGGCTTTCCCCAACCCTCGTTGGCTGTTTGGCGACACTCCTTCATTTTACGAGGACAATGGCTGGTTTTACTGGTGAATCAACTCAGTCATTTTTTGTACGTGTGTAATATTTTGTAGGCCTGTTAGCTCAGTTGGTTAGAGCGCCGCGCTAATAACGCGGAGGTCATGAGTTCGATCCTCTTACGGGCCAGTGGTGGTGCTTTCCAAAATTTACATTTTGGAAATATTTTGGAGATGAAAACCTTATGAAAGAAATCACGGTTGCCATAGCAGTCAGGAAGAGGTCCAAGTTCCTTCAGCAACCAGGGCATGAAATCGAGAAACTATTTGCCTCTTCCATACTGGGGTTTGGGAATACCATGGTACACAGAAAAACATATAACCAGTGAATCCTAGAGGTTACCGCTATGGGAGATCCCGAGGCGTTATATGGATTGACCATGTATCTGGAAGGAGACTGCAGCCCTGCCAAATAACATCAGAAAGATCATGTCCATGTTCAACTAGCGATTTCTTCCTACCATCACCAGCTGCTATCGGTTGGATCTATTCAACGATGCCACGTGTCCTATATGCCATCGACATCCCGAAACCGACGAGCATTTTGATGTTTCAGTGTCCTGAATGCCTCATCGTTTGGAGCTTGTTGTGTCTTTATGCGATCGAAGGATCGCCACTGTATTTAAACTACACACGGGGAGTCCACGAGAATGTAAGATGAGACGGACATGAAAGTATTACTTGATCGCATCAGAACGCGAGCCCGAATGACCCCTCAGCCACCGCGCTCGCCGCTCCTCTAGCGGCGTTTTCTTTGCGCCACCAATATCACACATACACACTTGACAGACATGATCCACACACATACATCACAACCCTTCCCGAGCCGCCGCTCTACAGCGATGGCCAATCTTCACCGAATGGCGGCGCCGGAGACAATATAGGTCAACGATAAGAAAATAGATGAAGGCGACGAAGATACATGGGAAATACCGCGCACGTCGACCGGATTGGAGGATAGTTGGAACATAACATGGAGATAATTGCGGGGAGGAATACATTCTTCACATACCAAATTAAACAGAAATAATGACTCGCGGCTTGCGTGTGCGGGGGCTTCTGCGAGGCGTCGCGCCCGATGGGGCCGGTAGTGGTCGCTGCCCAGTAGACGTGTAATCGGGATCGCCTGCTGCCGTTTCACCTCCAGCACCGCTCGTGGAAGATGATTCCACCTCCTCCGCCGATGTCGCTAGAACCAACAAGCGGAGGAATCGCCTGTTTCGCCACAAAACGCTGCCACTCGCAAATTTGATGCGATACGAGCAATATCGCCCGATCGCCACTATTACACCAACGCGGTCCCATAATTTTGTGTCCGGGTCTTGCACTCTTACCGACGAACCGATGGATAGCGGACGGAGAGGGCGCGTCCTGGCGTCGTAACGAAAGCGGACTGCAGCATCAGCTGCCGCCTTGTGCTCCCGTGCCGCTATCGCTTCTTTCCATTGGCTTGCGTATGATGATCGGTGGGCTGGTATGATAGACCGAAGTTGATGACCGAACACTATCTGGGCCGGCGACAAACCACTTTCATGTGGCATATTACGGAATTCTAGGAGTCCGGTGAGGAAGGCTTCCGATGTTAAGTCGCCTGATGGTGCTAGCTTTGCCACCAACTCCTTTACCGCCTTCACCGCCGCTTCAGCGTGCCCATTGCTTTGGGGGTAATGTGGCGACGAATTGCCCCATTCGACCCCCCACCGCTTCAGAGCCTCCTGGAAAATTCCGGCACTGAATTGGGGGCCGCCATCCGATCGGAAGCGCATCGGCACACCCAGTTCCACGAAATTACTTACAACGGCTTGCACCACTTCACGTGCAGTCGGATCGCGTCGCCATTGATGTACCACCGGCCAACCGGATAGCCTGTCGGCGTACACCAGCACATGTAGTGATCCGTGCTGAAATAAATCTGCAGACACGTCTTGGAAAACGTATGTTGGTGGCGGGTCGGACATCATCGGCTCCTGGCAATGGCTCGGCAAACGCTCCTGGCATGTAGCGCATCGCTCGATGAGCATGGTCACATCATTCGTGATTCCAGGCCAGTAGATCGTCTGCTGGGCGCGCCTTTTCGTCCTGACAATGCCCTGGTGAGCCGCATGCAGCTTGTTCAACATGTCCTGACGTGCCGCCATGGGTACAACGATTCGTGAACCGTATAGGACGATGCCGTTATCCACTGATAAATGATTCCGAATCGACCAGAATTGCCGGATGTGATCGGGGGTGCGCGCACGGTCGACAGCAAATCCGGATTCTACGGCGGCCACCAGATCGACGTAATGGGGGTCCGCTGATGCCGTCACTCGCAAGTTTTCGAATAGATTATCCGTCAAATGGCTCGAGAGATCCGACTCGTCATGTGGGCTGCAAATGCTGCTGATGCCTTGAAGTGTGATGCGACGCACGGAATACGCCAACTCCGCTCCGACGCATTCATCGTCCACCGCCGGATCATTCACAGGTGCCCGCGATAATGCATCGGGAATAGCGTGGTCTTTTCCCTTCCGCCATATCGTTGTGAAGGCGTACGGGGAGAGACGCTCCTTCAGGCGCTGGATCTTGGGATTATCGATAGCATCCAATGTGTATCGATCCAATATGGCCACCAATGACTGGTGATCCACCACCAATGTAAAATTGGGTAATCCGGATAAGTAAAGTCGGCATTTCCGGATTGCCCATTCCACCGCTGCCAACTCGAGTTCCACCACTGCATATCTCGACTCCGTATCCGAGCACCAGCGAGAATTGGCGTCCACCAGCTTCCAGGAATCGCCATGTCGTTGTAAAAGCGCATATCCCATACCGTGTTTGCGCGAGGCATCGACCTGGATTGTCGTTTCACGCATGGGGTCGAAGTGCACCAACACAGGCGGAGAGATAAGGGCCAGTTTTACAGCTTCGAAAGACCGATCATGATCTTCGGTCCATACGAAAGGATTGCGCGTGCTGAGAAGTGGACGAAGGGGACTCTTGGCCGCCGCCACTTCAGTTGAAAATCCCGCCAATTGTTCAACCAACCCCATGAAAGAACGCAGCTCTGATACGTTGGTTGGCTTGGGAAAATGCGACAGCGCTTTGAGTTTTTCTTCCTCGATGGTGATGCCGCCGTGCCGGATATCATATCCGACCCAAGAAATGCGGGATTGAGCAAACCGAAATTTCTCCTTACTGAAGGTGATTCCTGCCGTCCGCGCTGCCTGCAATACTGCACATACTCCCGCGACGTGGGCTGGAAATGTCCGGTCAAATCGCAGCAAGTCGTCAACCACTCTCACGGTGTTAGACAATGCTGCAAACGCGACATCCGCTCGCCGATTGTACTCGTCCCCGGAACAACATAATCCCATGGACACGCGAAGGAATTTGTATCGACCCCAGGGGGTCATAAACGTAGTCAGATGTTGGCAGGAGGGATGGAGGGGTATCTGATAATACCCGTTGGCCGCATCGAAGCTTGTGAAATATCGGCTTTCACTATCCACTTCCGCTACCGCGTCGCGTGGTGTACGCGTTGGATGGGTAGGCCGTAACACGAATTTGTTTAGGCGTGTATGATCGACACATATACGAATTTTTCCAGTTTTTGCATTCCGAATGACGACTAATGGAGCGGCCCACTCCGACGCCTCGCTAACTGCCACGATCACCTTTTTCGCCACCAGGTCGTCTAGCACACGCTTCACGTCAGAACGATCCCCGAAAGCAATGGGTCGCGCACCATTGACATAAAATGGGACTGCATCGTCGCGGAGCTGAATTACCATATCCGGGCCTGCCATTTTGCGTAACCCCTCTTCCTGGTTAAAAACCATTTCAAACTCGGCGCTGATAGCCGCCTCGATGGTCGAAATCTGCTCCGCGGTAGGCTCCATGGGGATGTAAATATCCTTGAGAAACGTCCCGCCAGATGAAGTGGAAGTTGTGTCACTTGGTGGATTTTCCTCCGGCAATGAAAACGTAACCGAACGCACTCGAGACAGCGGCTTCGGGTATTGTCGATGCAAAATATTTAATTCGACGCAATCCAACCGGCATAAAAGCATGCCGCGGATTTCCGGGCAGAACACAATCGTGATATGAGCGCTCCGATCTCCATACCGGATATGAATGTCTCGCTGTCCGATGGATAACAACGGAGAGGATCTGTCGGCCATCACTAGGTCAAATGACGAAGCCGCCAGATCCTTTTCAACTAGGCCCAAAGCTGCCATAACGTCGCGGCCACCGACACTGACCTCAGCACCTGGATCGGGAATAACGTCACTGATTTGAGCACCGACACTGCCATCGTCACGAATCACGTCCAACAATATGGTCGGAGAGCAGCGCCGCCAATGAGTATCTTGGACATTTCCGATGGTTATGTGGGCCATTTTGGATTTAGATCCGACGCCCATTCCTCCATTTGCCCCGAATTTCCCTTTGTCGCGAGTGGGGCATCTGGGGGAAAAATGATCAGGCTTTCCACATGCATGGCAATTCTTGCCCATCGCCGGACATGTCGCCCCATTCACATGGGTCGAGCGGCCACACGCGCCGCACTCGTTCAATGAACGATTGTCAACCTTGCCGTTCTTGGGGTGAATAGCTGCAACACCGGATTGTCCACTCAGAGTGCGCTCGTTCGCACGGGCCGACTCTTCGCTGCGACAAATGTTGACCGCCACCTGCAAACCGGGGAAAGGACTGATGGCCAATAATTTCTTCTTCGTCTCAGCGTCGCGCGTCCCGGCAATGATACGAGTCACCAGTCTCGTTTCGGAACACGCACCACATAAATCTGCTGCTTCTGCTAGACGGCGCAGGCCGATGTAAAAATCATCGAACGATTCTGATGGACCTTGACGACGTTCTTCAAACGCCACTCGGTCTAGTGCCACATTGCGTTTCGCCCGGATGTAATCCGCGATGAGGTCGAGCACTTGGTTGGGGGTCGTAACTGTTGCGGGTGTGATCCCCAATGCCACTTCTACCACCTGTTGCATCGTAGAGTCTAGGGCCATGCGAAAAGCGGCCATCTGTTCTGTGACCGGATACGTGAGAAGCTGGTTCAACTCTGCGAAATCATTCCACCGATTTCTCCAAGAACGCAGTAGCAAAATAGTGATATCGCCGTGAAGCTTATCCATTCCAGATGGATCGAGCCGCCGCCTCGGATGTGGAACCGCATGCCCAGCAACGCCACCGGTACCAACACCAACGCCGCTGCTGCCGGCACCACCACCACCGCCACTAGCGCCACCGCTGCCTCCCCCACTAGCGCCACCACCCGCGCCGCCGCCAACAGCTCCACCAGCGCCACCACCGGCTGTGAGAAAAGCTTGAAGTTGCGCCGTCAAGGTCGTCAGCTGGGCTGCAATGGTCATCTGGCCTTGTTCTATGGCGTCGATGCGAGCGTCATTAGCCGTAATGGCGGCCGTCGCCGCATTGGCCGCAGCCAACGCATCAGCTGCCGTTGTCATGCTGACCGGGGTCGAATTGCGGGGGGAATTATATGAATCCCAATGTTTTGACGAACGAAGGAAATATGGATTGTTCATCAAGTTAACACGTCAAAAGGGGCCACTCTTGAACCGCGTGTTACTGAAGAACGACGGGATGGATTAGCTGAGGGCCGAGAATATCTCACGCTAAATGTCTACACTACTTCTATTCGATTGCCGGATAAACCAAACTGAGACGCCACCGATCACATGTAAGAAACGGGGAAGCTGAGCACAAAACCAAAATGGCGGCGCCCACCGACACACTGAACACTTGGTGGCTAACGATGGTACAGCAAACGGAAGATTACAAAGCCGAAACTGAGAAAAAGGTTATACCAACTGCGCCATGTTGTGTCTTTATGCGATCGAAGGATCGCCACTGTATTTAAACTACACACGGGGAGTCCACGAGAATGTAAGATGAGACGGACATGAAAGTATTACTTGATCGCATCAGAACGCGAGCCCGAATGACCCCTCAGCCACCGCGCTCGCCGCTCCTCTAGCGGCGTTTTCTTTGCGCCACCAATATCACACATACACACTTGACAGACATGATCCACACACATACATCACAGAGCTGGTTTGAAGGAACCATGTGTCAGACGGGCTGTGGGTCGTCCAAAGAAGATTTGATGTATGACCATTTTGGGCCGGAGATAGGTAATCTCCAGCCCACATTTACTCTTCCTACTGGCTACATGTTCACCACCTGGAAGGCGAGGAATCCCCAACGTATCTCACGTCGAATACAAGTAGAGAGTTCATGGAAACCAGTTGTCCTTCCAGATGGATCCTCCATTTCCCTCTTACATTTAATCATCGATTTTATTTTAAATTTTTATAAATTTTTGTTAATTTGTATTCCTCTATCTTAATATGTATAGATTTTTTAAACTTGTATTTACTTACCTCAGTGTCTATTGCTTTTGTCTTTTCAAAATTATTGTGATGAGATCAACATTGTCATATTTGTCTTTCTCTTCCCTTTATACGATCTGCATCCAAGGATCAAATTAATTGTTTATTTTATTTTCTATTTATTTTCCATTATAACAGTAGAAATGAATTTCAACTGGCAATAAAAGTTTATATTTTTTTCTAATGGAGCTTTTTATTGGTAAATTTCACAGCGGAATTTCATTGATTGGAATAAAACAAGCAGACATGGCCGACTGGTTAAGGCGACAGACTTGAAATCTGTTTCCTTGTTGGAGCGCAGGTTCAAATCCTGCTATCTGCGAATCGCTAAATCGTGTGCAAATTTCCTTATCAACTAGTTCAATTATTATGAGGTACTTATGGAAAATTAAAATAAGCTAAATACAGTCCAAAATCCAAACTCGTTTTTTTGCCAGCAATGTTGTTGTATGATAAACGTTTAAACTGTGAAACAATAATCAAACTCATGTTCACGATAAATATGTTATACGGATAGTGTGGCCGAGTGGTCTATGGCGCTGGTTTTAGGCACCAGTCTCTTCGGAGGCAAGGGTTCGAATCCCTTTACTGTCATATAATTTTATTTTGGTTCTTCATGCGAATCCACCCAATTATCTTTTGTGCGTTTGTACCTACAGCATGGGCTGTTAGCTCAGTTGGTTAGAGCGCCGTGCTAATAACGCGGAGGTCATGAGTTCGATCCTCTTACGGGCCAATGTACAATGTTTCCATACATTCTCATCAATTAAACAAAACTTTCGCACGTTTCTTAACTTCTGGAGTACTGACGTTATTAGAGTGACATTGCTTTGAAAGAAACTACAGAAAAACTGCGGTAGATAATCAACGCAATATATGATAAGTGTTTTTCTAAATTACTGTGCTGCCTCATAATGTATGGTCGTTTGTGGTTGGGCTATCCATCCTCCTGGGCTAAAACTTAGCAGAAATGGTGTCATGTGTCATGTGTCATGTCACAATGTTAGCATTAACATTTGTTGTTGGCCTGGCTAGCTCAGTCGGTAGAGCATGAGACTCTTAATCTCAGGGTCGTGGGTTCGAGCCCCACGTTGGGCGTATAAAACTATCACTTATTTTTCCGAGAATCACGTGGCTTTATGTGATGAGTACCAACAACTTCTATGGTACGTTCTTCGTAACCGTTCTGTCTTCAACTCCTGTAGCCATGCTGAATAAGGGTTCTTGATCGAAATAAGAAACCAAAAACAACCAATAAAGAGTTTTTCACGTCAATCCTAATGCTTAGGTCTAACTGTCGTATGACAAGCTGGAATAAGGATGAGATTATTTGTTCTAACCACTTCACTTTTGATGAGGTGCTTGGGGAAAATATATGTAAGCAAACGAATGTGGGTACAAGGAAATGGTAAATTCAGTGAAGATCGCTTCTCGTTTCGACGTTTTTTTATTGCTTTTGGTTGTTAATAGCTTTCAAGAGCATACCGTTTCGAGCTTAATTTGTTATTAAGGAAAAGCCGACATTTTTCTTAACTGGGACACTTTTGTTGTTTTTTCATTGCTCCTTCGTGAAAGGCATGTGGTCGTTGTATGGAACGATGCACATTATGAATTTCCAGGGTTTAGCGGTTGTAGATGGGTGCAGACGTTTTTTTTCCTTCCGTCATTTACTGAAAACTGTAAGTCACATTCTTTGGTTATTTTCCTGTTTATTTGTGATGTTAGTTTGTGTTGTTAACTTTCCGTCTTTTGATATTTTGTAAGTACTCGTATATTCATTGTATTCCCTTACTTGTGAGAATTTTTTGATTGGTTTGTGACTTTTTTTGTCGGGGCTTTCCCCAACCCTCGTTGGCTGTTTGGCGACACTCCTTCATTTTACGTGGACAATGGCTGGTTTTACTGGTGAATCAACTCAGTCATTTTTTGTACGTGTGTAATATTTTGTAGGCCTGTTAGCTCAGTTGGTTAGAGCGCCGTGCTAATAACGCGGAGGTCATGAGTTCGATCCTCTTACGGGCCAGTGGTGGTGCTTTCAAAAATTTACATTTTGGAAATATTTTGGAGATGAAAACCTTCAACCAGGGCATGAAATCGAGAAACTATTTGCCTCTTCCATACTGGGGCTTGGGAATACCATGGTACACAGAAAAACATATAACCAGTGAATCCTAGAGGTTACCGCTATGGGAGATCCCGAGGCGTTATATGGATTGACCATGTATCTGGAAGGAGACTGCAGCCCTGCCAAATAACATCAGAAAGATCATGTCCATGTTCAACTAGCGATTTCTTCCTACCATCACCAGCTGCTATCGGTTGGATCTATTCAACGATGCCACGTGTCCTATATGCCATCGACATCCCGAAACCGACGAGCATTTTGATGTTTCAGTGTCCTGAATGCCTCATCGTTTGGAGCTGGTTTGAAGGAACCATGTGTCAGACGGGCTGTGGGTCGTCCAAAGAAGATTTGATGTATGACCATTTTGGGCCGGAGATAGGTAATCTCCAGCCCACATTTACTCTTCCTACTGGCTACATGTTCACCACCTGGAAGGCGAGGAATCCCCAACGTATCTCACGTCGAATACAAGTAGAGAGTTCATGGAAACCAGTTGTCCTTCCAGATGGATCCTCCATTTCCCTCTTACATTTAATCATCGATTTTATTTAAAATTTTTATAAATTTTTGTTAATTTGTATTCCTCTATCTTAATATGTATAGATTTTTTAAACTTGTATTTACTTACCTCAGTGTCTATTGCTTTTGTCTTTTCAAAATTATTGTGATGAGATCAACATTGTCATATTTGTCTTTCTCTTCCCTTTATACGATCTGCATCCAAGGATCAAATTAATTGTTTATTTTATTTTCTATTTATTTTCCATTATAACAGTAGAAATGAATTTCAACTGGCAATAAAAGTTTATATTTTTTTCTAATGGAGCTTTTTATTGGTAAATTTCACAGCGGAATTTCATTGATTGGAATAAAACAAGCAGACATGGCCGAGTGGTTAAGGCGACAGACTTGAAATCTGTTTCCATGTTGGAGCGCAGGTTCAAATCCTGCTGTCTGCGAATCGCTAAATCGTGTGCAAATTTCCTAACAACTAGTTCAATTATTATGAGGTACTTATGGAAAATTAAAATAAGCTAAATACAGTCCAAAATCCAAACTCTTTTTTTTGCCAGCAATGTTGTTGTATGATAAACGTTTAAACTGTGAAACAATAATCAAACTCATGTTCACGATAAAGTTGTTATACGGATAGTGTGGCCGAGTGGTCTATGGTGCTGGTTTTAGGCACCAGTCTCTTCGGAGGCAAGGGTTCGAATCCCTTCACTGTCATATAATTTTATTTTGGTTCTTCATGCGAATCCACCCAATTATCTTTTGTGCGTTTGTAGCTACAGCATGGGCTGTTAGCTCAGTTGGTTAGAGCGCCGTGCTAATAACGCGGAGGTCACGAGTTCGATCCTCTTACGGGCCAATGTACAATGTTTCCATACATTCTCATCAATTAAACAAAACTTTCGCACGTTTCTTAACTTCTGGAGTACTGACGTTATTAGAGTGACATTGCTTTGAAAGAAACTACAGAAAAACTGCGGTAGATAATCAACGCAATATATGAAAAGTGTTTTTCTAAATTACTGTGCTGCCTCATAATGTATGGTCGTTTGTGGTTGGGCTATCCATCCTCCTGGGCTAAAACTTAGCAGAAATGGTGTCATGTGTCATGTGTCATGTCACAATGTTAGCATTAACATTTGTTGTTGGCCTGGCTAGCTCAGTCGGTAGAGCATGAGACTCTTAATCTCAGGGTCGTGGGTTCGAGCCCCACGTTGGGCGTATAAAACTATCACTTATTTTTCCGAGAATCACGTGGCTTTATGTGATGAGTACCAACAACTTCTATGGTACGTTCTTCGTAACCGTTCTGTCTTCAACTCCTGTAGCCATGCTGAATAAGGGTTCTTGATCGAAATAAGAAACCAAAAACAACCAATAAAGAGTTTTTCACGTCAATCCTAATGCTTAGGTCTAACTGTCGTATGACAAGCTGGAATAAGGATGAGATTATTTGTTCTAACCACTTCACTTTTGATGAGGTGCTTGGGGAAAATATATGTAAGCAAACGAATGTGGGTACAAGGAAATGGTAAATTCAGTGAAGATCGCTTCTCGTTTCGACGTTTTTTTATTGCTTTTGGTTGTTAATAGCTTTCAAGAGCATACCGTTTCGAGCTTAATTTGTTATTAAGGAAAAGCCGACATTTTTCTTAACTGGGACACTTTTGTTGTTTTTTCATTGCTCCTTCGTGAAAGGCATGTGGTCGTTGTATGGAACGATGCACATTATGAATTTCCAGGGTTTAGCGGTTGTAGATGGGTGCAGACGTTTTTTTCCTTCCGTCATTTACTGAAAACTGTAAGTCACATTCTTTGGTTATTTTCCTGTTTATTTGTGATGTTAGTTTGTGTTGTTAACTTTCCGTCTTTTGATATTTTGTAAGTACTCGTATATTCATTGTATTCCCTTACTTGTGAGAATTTTTTGATTGGTTTGTGACTTTTTTTGTCGGGGCTTTCCCCAACCCTCGTTGGCTGTTTGGCGACACTCCTTCATTTTACGAGGACAATGGCTGGTTTTACTGGTGAATCAACTCAGTCATTTTTTGTACGTGTGTAATATTTTGTAGGCCTGTTAGCTCAGTTGGTTAGAGCGCCGTGCTAATAACGCGGAGGTCATGAGTTCGATCCTCTTACGGGCCAGTGGTGGTGCTTTCAAAAATTTACATTTTGGAAATATTTTGGAGATGAAAACCTTATGAAAGAAATCACGGTTGCCATAGCAGTCAGGAAGAGGTCCAAGTTCCTTCAGCAACCAGGGCATGAAATCGAGAAACTATTTGCCTCTTCCATACTGGGGCTTGGGAATACCATGGTACACAGAAAAACATATAACCAGTGAATCCTAGAGGTTACCGCTATGGGAGATCCCGAGGCGTTATATGGATTGACCATGTATCTGGAAGGAGACTGCAGCCCTGCCAAATAACATCAGAAAGATCATGTCCATGTTCAACTAGCGATTTCTTCCTACCATCACCAGCTGCTATCGGTTGGATCTATTCAACGATGCCACGTGTCCTATATGCCATCGACATCCCGAAACCGACGAGCATTTTGATGTTTCAGTGTCCTGAATGCCTCATCGTTTGGAGCTGGTTTGAAGGAACCATGTGTCAGATGGGCTGTGGGTCGTCCAAAGAAAATTTGATGTATGACCATTTTGGGCCGGAGATAGGTAATCTCCAGCCCACATTTACTCTTCCTACTGGCTACATGTTCACCACCTGGAAGGCGAGGAATCCCCAACGTATCTCACGTCGAATACAAGTAGAGAGTTCATGGAAACCAGTTGTCCTTCCAGATGGATCCTCCATTTCCCTCTTACATTTAATCATCGATTTTATTTAAAATTTTTATAAATTTTTGTTAATTTGTATTCCTCTATCTTAATATGTATAGATTTTTTAAACTTGTATTTACTTACCTCAGTGTCTATTGCTTTTGTCTTTTCAAAATTATTGTGATGAGATCAACATTGTCATATTTGTCTTTCTCTTCCCTTTATACGATCTGCATCCAAGGATCAAATTAATTGTTTATTTTATTTTCTATTTATTTTCCATTATAACAGTAGAAATGAATTTCAACTGGCAATAAAAGTTTATATTTTTTTCTAATGGAGCTTTTTATTGGTAAATTTCACAGCGGAATTTCATTGATTGGAATAAAACAAGCAGACATGGCCGAGTGGTTAAGGCGACAGACTTGAAATCTGTTTCCATCTTAGAGTGCAGGTTCAAATCCTGCTGTCTGCGAATCGCTAAATCGTGTGCAAATTTCCTTATCAACTAGTTCAATTATTATGAGGTACTTATGGAAAATTAAAATAAGCTAAATACAGTCCAAAATCCAAACTCGTTTTTTTGCCAGCTATGTTGTTGTATGATAAACGTTTAAACTGTGAAACAATAATCAAATTCATGTTCACGATAAATATGCTATACGTATAGTGTGGCCGAGTGGTCTATGGCGCTGGTTTTAGGCACCAGCCTCTTCGGAGGCAAGGGTTCGAATCCCTTCACTGTCATATAATTTTATTTTGGTTCTTCATGCGAATCCACCCAATTATCTTTTGTGCGTTTGTAGCTACAGCATGGCCTGTTAGCTCAGTTGGTTAGAGCGCCGTGCTAATAACGCGGAGGTCACGAGTTCGATCCTCTTACGGGCCAATGTACAATGTTTCCATACATTCTCATCAATTAAACAAAACTTTCGCACGTTCTTAACTTCTGGAGTACTGACGTTATTAGAGTGACATTGCTTTGAAAGAAACTACAGAAAAACTGCGGTAGATAATCAACGCAATATATGAAAAGTGTTTTTCTAAATTACTGTGCTGCCTCATAATGTATGGTCGTTTGTGGTTGGGCTATCCATCCTCCTGGGCTAAAACTTAGCAGAAATGGTGTCATGTGTCATGTGTCATGTCACAATGTTAGCATTAACATTTGTTGTTGGCCTGGCTAGCTCAGTCGGTAGAGCATGAGACTCTTAATCTCAGGGTCGTGGGTTCGAGCCCCACGTTGGGCGTATAAAACTATCACTTATTTTTCCGAGAATCACGTGGCTTTATGTGATGAGTACCAACAACTTCTATGGTACGTTCTTCGTAACCGTTCTGTCTTCAACTCCTGTAGCCATGCTGAATAAGGGTTCTTGATCGAAATAAGAAACCAAAAACAACCAATAAAGAGTTTTTCACGTCAATCCTAATGCTTAGGTCTAACTGTCGTATGACAAGCTGGAATAAGGATGAGATTATTTGTTCTAACCACTTCACTTTTGATGAGGTGCTTGGGGAAAATATATGTAAGCAAACGAATGTGGGTACAAGGAAATGGTAAATTCAGTGAAGATCGCTTCTCGTTTCGACGTTTTTTTTATTGCTTTTGGTTGTTAATAGCTTTCAAGAGCATACCGTTTCGAGCTTAATTTGTTATTAAGGAAAAGCCGACATTTTTCTTAACTGGGACACTTTTGTTGTTTTTTCATTGCTCCTTCGTGAAAGGCATGTGGTCGTTGTATGGAACGATGCACATTATGAATTTCCAGGGTTTAGCGGTTGTAGATGGGTGCAGACGTTTTTTTTCCTTCCGTCATTTACTGAAAACTGTAAGTCACATTCTTTGGTTATTTTCCTGTTTATTTGTGATGTTAGTTTGTGTTGTTAACTTTCCGTCTTTTGATATTTTGTAAGTACTCGTATATTCATTGTATTCCCTTACTTGTGAGAATTTTTTGATTGGTTTGTGACTTTTTTTGTCGGGGCTTTCCCCAACCCTCGTTGGCTGTTTGGCGACACTCCTTCATTTTACGAGGACAATGGCTGGTTTTACTGGTGAATCAACTCAGTCATTTTTTGTACGTGTGTAATATTTTGTAGGCCTGTTAGCTCAGTTGGTTAGAGCGCCGTGCTAATAACGCGGAGGTCATGAGTTCGATCCTCTTACGGGCCAGTGGTGGTGCTTTCAAAAATTTACATTTTGGAAATATTTTGGAGATGAAAACCTTATGAAAGAAATCACGGTTGCCATAGCAGTCAGGAAGAGGTCCAAGTTCCTTCAGCAACCAGGGCATGAAATCGAGAAACTATTTGCCTCTTCCATACTGGGGCTTGGGAATACCATGGTACACAGAAAAACATATAACCAGTGAATCCTAGAGGTTACCGCTATGGGAGATCCCGAGGCGTTATATGGATTGACCATGTATCTGGAAGGAGACTGCAGCCCTGCCAAATAACATCAGAAAGATCATGTCCATGTTCAACTAGCGATTTCTTCCTACCATCACCAGCTGCTATCGGTTGGATCTATTCAACGATGCCACGTGTCCTATATGCCATCGACATCCCGAAACCGACGAGCATTTTGATGTTTCAGTGTCCTGAATGCCTCATCGTTTGGAGCTGGTTTGAAGGAACCATGTGTCAGACGGGCTGTGGGTCGTCCAAAGAAGATTTGATGTATGACCATTTTGGGCCGGAGATAGGTAATCTCCAGCCCACATTTACTCTTCCTACTGGCTACATGTTCACCACCTGGAAGGCGAGGAATCCCCAACGTATCTCACGTCGAATACAAGTAGAGAGTTCATGGAAACCAGTTGTCCTTCCAGATGGATCCTCCATTTCCCTCTTACATTTAATCATCGATTTTATTTTAAATTTTTATAAATTTTTTTAATTTGTATTCCTCTATCTTAATATGTATAGATTTTTTAAACTTGTATTTACTTACCTCAGTGTCTATTGCTTTTGTCTTTTCAAAATTATTGTGATGAGATCAACATTGTCATATTTGTCTTTCTCTTCCCTTTATACGATCTGCATCCAAGGATCAAATTAATTGTTTATTTTATTTTCTATTTATTTTCCATTATAACAGTAGAAATGAATTTCAACTGGCAATAAAAGTTTATATTTTTTTCTAATGGAGCTTTTTATTGGTAAATTTCACAGCGGAATTTCATTGATTGGAATAAAACAAGCAGACATGGCCGAGTGGTTAAGGCGACAGACTTGAAATCTGTTTCCATCTTGGAGCGCAGGTTCAAATCCTGCTGTCTGCGAATCGCTAAATCGTGTGCAAATTTCCTTATCAACTAGTTCAATTATTATGAGGTACTTATGGAAAATTAAAATAAGCTAAATACAGTCTAAAATCCAAACTCGTGTTTTTGCCAGCAATGTTGTTGTATGATAAACGTTTAAACTGTGAAACAATAATCAAACTCATGTTCACGATAAATATGTTATACGGATAGTGTGGCCGAGTGGTCTATGGCGCTGGTTTTAGGCACCAGTCTCTTCGGAGGCAAGGGTTCGAATCCCTGCACTGTCATATAATTTTATTTTGGTTCTTCATGCGAATCCACCCAATTATCTTTTGTGCGTTTGTAGCTACAGCGTGGCCTGTTAGCTCAGTTGGTTAGAGCGCCGTGCTAATAACGCGGAAGTCACGAGTTCGATCCTCTTACGGGCCAATGTACAATGTTTCCATACATTCTCATCAATTAAACAAAACTTTCTCAGGTTTCTTAACTTCTGGAGTACTGACGTTATTAGAGTGACATTGCTTTGAAAGAAACTACGGAAAAACTGCGGTAGATAATCAACGCAATATATGAAAAGTGTTTTTCTAAATTACTGTGCTGCCTCATAATGTATGGTCGTTTGTGGTTGGGCTATCCATCCTCCTGGGCTAAAACTTAGCAGAAATGTTGTGTCATGTGTCATGTCACAATGTTAGCATTAACATTTGTTGTTGGCCTGGCTAGCTCAGTCGGTAGAGCATGAGACTCTTAATCTCAGGGTCGTGGGTTCGAGCCCCACGTTGGGCGTATAAAACTATCACTTATTTTTCCGAGAATCACGTGGCTTTATGTGATGAGTACCAACAACTTCTATGGTACGTTCTTCGTAACCGTTCTGTCTTCAACTCCTGTAGCCATGCTGAATAAGGGTTCTTGATCGAAATAAGAAACCAAAAACAACCAATAAAGAGTTTTTCACGTCAATCCTAATGCTTAGGTCTAACTGTCGTATGACAAGCTGGAATAAGGATGAGATTATTTGTTCTAACCACTTCACTTTTGATGAGGTGCTTGGGGAAAATATATGTAAGCAAACGAATGTGGGTACAAGGAAATGGTAAATTCAGTGAAGATCGCTTCTCGTTTCGACGTTTTTTTATTGCTTTTGGTTGTTAATAGCTTTCAAGAGCATACCGTTTCGAGCTTAATTTGTTATTAAGGAAAAGCCGACATTTTTCTTAACTGGGACACTTTTGTTGTTTTTTCATTGCTCCTTCGTGAAAGGCATGTGGTCGTTGTATGGAACGATGCACATTATGAATTTCCAGGGTTTAGCGGTTGTAGATGGGTGCAGACGTTTTTTTTCCTTCCGTCATTTACTGAAAACTGTAAGTCACATTCTTTGGTTATTTTCCTGTTTATTTGTGATGTTAGTTTGTGTTGTTAACTTTCCGTCTTTTGATATTTTGTAAGTACTCGTATATTCATTGTATTCCCTTACTTGTGAGAATTTTTTGATTGGTTTGTGACTTTTTTTGTCGGGGCTTTCCCCAACCCTCGTTGGCTGTTTGGCGACACTCCTTCATTTTACGAGGACAATGGCTGGTTTTACTGGTGAATCAACTCAGTCATTTTTTGTACGTGTGTAATATTTTGTAGGCCTGTTAGCTCAGTTGGTTAGAGCGCCGTGCTAATAACGCGGAGGTCATGAGTTCGATCCTCTTACGGGCCAGTGGTGGTGCTTTCAAAAATTTACATTTTGGAAATATTTTGGAGATGAAAACCTTATGAAAGAAATCACGGTTGCCATAGCAGTCAGGAAGAGGTCCAAGTTCCTTCAGCAACCAGGGCATGAAATCGAGAAACTATTTGCCTCTTCCATACTGGGGCTTGGGAATACCATGGTACACAGAAAAACATATAACCAGTGAATCCTAGAGGTTACCGCTATGGGAGATCCCGAGGCGTTATATGGATTGACCATGTATCTGGAAGGAGACTGCAGCCCTGCCAAATAACATCAGAAAGATCATGTCCATGTTCAACTAGCGATTTCTTCCTACCATCACCAGCTGCTATCGGTTGGATCTATTCAACGATGCCACGTGTCCTATATGCCATCGACATCCCGAAACCGACGAGCATTTTGATGTTTCAGTGTCCTGAATGCCTCATCGTTTGGAGCTGGTTTGAAGGAACCATGTGTCAGACGGGCTGTGGGTCGTCCAAAGAAGATTTGATGTATGACCATTTTGGGCCGGAGATAGGTAATCTCCAGCCCACATTTACTCTTCCTACTGGCTACATGTTCACCACCTGGAAGGCGAGGAATCCCCAACGTATCTCACGTCGAATACAAGTAGAGAGTTCATGGAAACCAGTTGTCCTTCCAGATGGATCCTCCATTTCCCTCTTACATTTAATCATCGATTTTATTTTAAATTTTTATAAATTTTTGTTAATTTGTATTCCTCTATCTTAATATGTATAGATTTTTTAAACTTGTATTTACTTACCTCAGTGTCTATTGCTTTTGTCTTTTCAAAATTATTGTGATGAGATCAACATTGTCATATTTGTCTTTCTCTTCCCTTTATACGATCTGCATCCAAGGATCAAATTAATTGTTTATTTTATTTTCTATTTATTTTCCATTATAACAGTAGAAATGAATTTCAACTGGCAATAAAAGTTTATATTTTTTTCTAATGGAGCTTTTTATTGGTAAATTTCACAGCGGAATTTCATTGATTGGAATAAAACAAGCAGACATGGCCGAGTGGTTAAGGCGACAGACTTGAAATCTGTTTCCATCTTGGAGCGCAGGTTCAAATCCTGCTGTCTGCGAATCGCTAAATCGTGTGCAAATTTCCTTATCAACTAGTTCAATTATTATGAGGTACTTATGGAAAATTAAAATAAGCTAAATACAGTCCAAAATCCAAACTCGTTTTTTTGCCAGCAATGTTGTTGTATGATAAACGTTTAAACTGTGAAACAATAATCAAACTCATGTTCACGATAAATATGTTATACGGATAGTGTGGCCGAGTGGTCTATGGCGCTGGTTTTAGGCACCAGTCTCTTCGGAGGCAAGGGTTCGAATCCCTTCACTGTCATATAATTTTATTTTGGTTCTTCATGCGAATCCACCCAATTATCTTTTGTGCGTTTGTAGCTACAGCGTGGCCTGTTAGCTCAGTTGGTTAGAGCGCCGTGCTAATAACGCGGAAGTCACGAGTTCGATCCTCTTACGGGCCAATGTACAATGTTTCCATACATTCTCATCAATTAAACAAAACTTTCGCAGGTTTCTTAACTTCTGGAGTACTGACGTTATTAGAGTGACATTGCTTTGAAAGAAACTACGGAAAAACTGCGGTAGATAATCAACGCAATATATGAAAAGTGTTTTTCTAAATTACTGTGCTGCCTCATAATGTATGGTCGTTTGTGGTTGGGCTATCCATCCTCCTGGGCTAAAACTTAGCAGAAATGGTGTCATGTGTCATGTCACAATGTTAGCATTAACATTTGTTGTTGGCCTGGCTAGCTCAGTCGGTAGAGCATGAGACTCTTAATCTCAGGGTCGTGGGTTCGAGCCCCACGTTGGGCGTATAAAACTATCACTTATTTTTCCGAGAATCACGTGGCTTTATGTGATGAGTACCAACAACTTCTATGGTACGTTCTTCGTAACCGTTCTGTCTTCAACTCCTGTAGCCATGCTGAATAAGGGTTCTTGATCGAAATAAGAAACCAAAAACAACCAATAAAGAGTTTTTCACGTCAATCCTAATGCTTAGGTCTAACTGTCGTATGACAAGCTGGAATAAGGATGAGATTATTTGTTCTAACCACTTCACTTTTGATGAGGTGCTTGGGGAAAATATATGTAAGCAAACGAATGTGGGTACAAGGAAATGGTAAATTCAGTGAAGATCGCTTCTCGTTTCGACGTTTTTTTTATTGCTTTTGGTTGTTAATAGCTTTCAAGAGCATACCGTTTCGAGCTTAATTTGTTATTAAGGAAAAGCCGACATTTTTCTTAACTGGGACACTTTTGTTGTTTTTTCATTGCTCCTTCGTGAAAGGCATGTGGTCGTTGTATGGAACGATGCACATTATGAATTTCCAGGGTTTAGCGGTTGTAGATGGGTGCAGACGTTTTTTTTCCTTCCGTCATTTACTGAAAACTGTAAGTCACATTCTTTGGTTATTTTCCTGTTTATTTGTGATGTTAGTTTGTGTTGTTAACTTTCCGTCTTTTGATATTTTGTAAGTACTCGTATATTCATTGTATTCCCTTACTTGTGAGAATTTTTTGATTGGTTTGTGACTTTTTTTGTCGGGGCTTTCCCCAACCCTCGTTGGCTGTTTGGCGACACTCCTTCATTTTACGAGGACAATGGCTGGTTTTACTGGTGAATCAACTCAGTCATTTTTTGTACGTGTGTAATATTTTGTAGGCCTGTTAGCTCAGTTGGTTAGAGCGCCGTGCTAATAACGCGGAGGTCATGAGTTCGATCCTCTTACGGGCCAGTGGTGGTGCTTTCAAAAATTTACATTTTGGAAATATTTTGGAGATGAAAACCTTATGAAAGAAATCACGGTTGCCATAGCAGTCAGGAAGAGGTCCAAGTTCCTTCAGCAACCAGGGCATGAAATCGAGAAACTATTTGCCTCTTCCATACTGGGGCTTGGGAATACCATGGTACACAGAAAAACATATAACCAGTGAATCCTAGAGGTTACCGCTATGGGAGATCCCGAGGCGTTATATGGATTGACCATGTATCTGGAAGGAGACTGCAGCCCTGCCAAATAACATCAGAAAGATCATGTCCATGTTCAACTAGCGATTTCTTCCTACCATCACCAGCTGCTATCGGTTGGATCTATTCAACGATGCCACGTGTCCTATATGCCATCGACATCCCGAAACCGACGAGCATTTTGATGTTTCAGTGTCCTGAATGCCTCATCGTTTGGAGCTGGTTTGAAGGAACCATGTGTCAGACGGGCTGTGGGTCGTCCAAAGAAGATTTGATGTATGACCATTTTGGGCCGGAGATAGGTAATCTCTCAGCCCACATTTACTCTTCCTACTGGCTACATGTTCACCACCTGGAAGGCGAGGAATCCCCAACGTATCTCACGTCGAATACAAGTAGAGAGTTCATGGAAACCAGTTGTCCTTCCAGATGGATCCTCCATTTCCCTCTTACATTTAATCATCGATTTTATTTTAAATTTTTATAAATTTTTGTTAATTTGTATTCCTCTATCTTAATATGTATAGATTTTTTAAACTTGTATTTACTTACCTCAGTGTCTATTGCTTTTGTCTTTTCAAAATTATTGTGATGAGATCAACATTGTCATATTTGTCTTTCTCTTCCCTTTATACGATCTGCATCCAAGGATCAAATTAATTGTTTATTTTATTTTCTATTTATTTTCCATTATAACAGTAGAAATGAATTTCAACTGGCAATAAAAGTTTATATTTTTTTCTAATGGAGCTTTTTATTGGTAAATTTCACAGCGGAATTTCATTGATTGGAATAAAACAAGCAGACATGGCCGAGTGGTTAAGGCGACAGACTTGAAATCTGTTTCCATCTTGGAGTGCAGGTTCAAATCCTGCTGTCTGCGAATCGCTAAATCGTGTGCAAATTTCCTTATCAACTAGTTCAATTATTATGAGGTACTTATGGAAAATTAAAATAAGCTAAATACAGTCCAAAATCCAAACTCGTTTTTTTGCCAGCAATGTTGTTGTATGATAAACGTTTAAACTGTGAAACAATAATCAAACTCATGTTCATGATAAATATTTTATACGGATAGTGTGGCCGAGTGGTCTATGGCGCTGGTTTTAGGCACCAGTCTTTTCGGAGGCAAGGGTTCGAATCCCTTCACTGTCATATAATTTTATTTTGGTTCTTCATGCGAATCCACCCAATTATATTTTGTGCGTTTGTAGCTACAGCATGGCCTGTTAGCTCAGTTAGTTAGAGCGCCGTGCTAATAACGCGGAGGTCACGAGTTCGATCCTCTTACGGGCCAATGTACAATGTTTCCATACATTCTCATCAACTAAACAAAACTTTCGCACGTTTCTTAACTTCTGGAGTACTGACGTTATTAGAGTGACATTGCTTTGAAAGAAACTACAGAAAAACTGCGGTAGATAATCAACGCAATATATGAAAAGTGTTTTTCTAAATTACTGTGCTGCCTCATAATGTATGGTCGTTTGTGGTTGGGCTATCCATCCTCCTGGGCTAAAACTTAGCAGAAATGGTGTCATGTGTCATGTCACAATGTTAGCATTAACATTTGTTGTTGGCCTGGCTAGCTCAGTCGGTAGAGCATGAGACTCTTAATCTCAGGGTCGTGGGTTCGAGCCCCACGTTGGGCGTATAAAACTATCACTTATTTTTCCGAGAATCACGTGGCTTTATGTGATGAGTACCAACAACTTCTATGGTACGTTCTTCGTAACCGTTCTGTCTTCAACTCCTGTAGCCATGCTGAATAAGGGTTCTTGATCGAAATAAGAAACCAAAAACAACCAATAAAGAGTTTTTCACGTCAATCCTAATGCTTAGGTCTAACTGTCGTATGACAAGCTGGAATAAGGATGAGATTATTTGTTCTAACCACTTCACTTTTGATGAGGTGCTTGGGGAAAATATATGTAAGCAAACGAATGTGGGTACAAGGAAATGGTAAATTCAGTGAAGATCGCTTCTCGTTTCGACGTTTTTTTTATTGCTTTTGGTTGTTAATAGCTTTCAAGAGCATACCGTTTCGAGCTTAATTTGTTATTAAGGAAAAGCCGACATTTTTCTTAACTGGGACACTTTTGTTGTTTTTTCATTGCTCCTTCGTGAAAGGCATGTGGTCGTTGTATGGAACGATGCACATTATGAATTTCCAGGGTTTAGCGGTTGTAGATGGGTGCAGACGTTTTTTTCCTTCCGTCATTTACTGAAAACTGTAAGTCACATTCTTTGGTTATTTTCCTGTTTATTTGTGATGTTAGTTTGTGTTGTTAACTTTCCGTCTTTTGATATTTTGTAAGTACTCGTATATTCATTGTATTCCCTTACTTGTGAGAATTTTTTGATTGGTTTGTGACTTTTTTTGTCGGGGCTTTCCCCAACCCTCGTTGGCTGTTTGGCGACACTCCTTCATTTTACGAGGACAATGGCTGGTTTTACTGGTGAATCAACTCAGTCATTTTTTGTACGTGTGTACTATTTTGTAGGCCTGTTAGCTCAGTTGGTTAGAGCGCCGTGCTAATAACGCGGAAGTCACGATTCCAATCCTCTACGGGCCAATGTACAATGTTTCCATACATTCTCATCAATTAAACAAAACTTTCGCACGTTTCTTAACTTCTGGAGTACTGACGTTATTAGAGTGACATTGCTTTGAAAGAAACTACAGAAAAACTGCGGTAGATAATCAACGCAATATATGAAAAGTGTTTTTCTAAATTACTGTGCTGCCTCATAATGTATGGTCGTTTGTGGTTGGGCTATCCATCCTCCTGGGCTAAAACTTAGCAGAAATGGTGTCATGTGTCATGTCACAATGTTAGCATTAACATTTGTTGTTGGCCTGGCTAGCTCAGTCGGTAGAGCTTGAGACTCTTAATCTCAGGGTCGTGGGTTCGAGCCCCACGTTGGGCGTATAAAACTATCACTTATTTTTCCGAGAATCACGTGGCTTTATGTGATGAGTACCAACAACTTCTATGGTACGTTCTTCGTAACCGTTCTGTCTTCAACTCCTGTAGCCATGCTGAATAAGGGTTCTTGATCGAAATAAGAAACCAGAAACAACCAATAAAGAGTTTTTCACGTCAATCCTAATGCTTAGGTCTAACTGTCGTATGACAAGCTGGAATAAGGATGAGATTATTTGTTCTAACCACTTCACTTTTGATGAGGTGCTTGGGGAAAATATATGTAAGCAAACGAATGTGGGTACAAGGAAATGGTAAATTTAGTGAAGATCGCTTCTCGTTTCGACGTTTTTTTTATTGCTTTTGGTTGTTAATAGCTTTCAAGAGCATACCGTTTCGAGCTTAATTTGTTATTAAGGAAAAGCCGACATTTTTCTTAACTGGGACACTTTTGTTGTTTTTTCATTGCTCCTTCGTGAAAGGCATGTGGTCGTTGTATGGAACGATGCACATTATGAATTTCCAGGGTTTAGCGGTTGTAGATGGGTGCAGACGTTTTTTTTCCTTCCGTCATTTACTGAAAACTGTAAGTCACATTCTTTGGTTATTTTCCTGTTTATTTGTGATGTTAGTTTGTGTTGTTAACTTTCCGTCTTTTGATATTTTGTAAGTACTCGTATATTCATTGTATTCCCTTACTTGTGAGAATTTTTTGATTGGTTTGTGACTTTTTTTGTCGGGGCTTTCCCCAACCCTCGTTGGCTGTTTGGCGACACTCCTTCATTTTACGAGGACAATGGCTGGTTTTACTGGTGAATCAACTCAGTCATTTTTTGTACGTGTGTAATATTTTGTAGGCCTGTTAGCTCAGTTGGTTAGAGCGCCGTGCTAATAATGCGGAGGTCATGAGTTCGATCCTCTTACGGGCCAGTGGTGGTGCTTTCAAAAATTTACATTTTGGAAATATTTTGGAGATGAAAACCTTATGAAAGAAATCACGGTTGCCATAGCAGTCAGGAAGAGGTCCAAGTTCCTTCAGCAACCAGGGCATGAAATCGAGAAACTATTTGCCTCTTCCATACTGGGGCTTGGGAATACCATGGTACACAGAAAAACATATAACCAGTGAATCCTAGAGGTTACCGCTATGGGAGATCCCGAGGCGTTATATGGATTGACCATGTATCTGGAAGGAGACTGCAGCCCTGCCAAATAACATCAGAAAGATCATGTCCATGTTCAACTAGCGATTTCTTCCTACCATCACCAGCTGCTATCGGTTGGATCTATTCAACGATGCCACGTGTCCTATATGCCATCGACATCCCGAAAACGACGAGCATTTTGATGTTTCAGTGTCCTGAATGCCTCATCGTTTGGAGCTGGTTTGAAGGAACCATGTGTCAGACGGGCTGTGGGTCGTCCAAAGAAGATTTGATGTATGACCATTTTGGGCCGGAGATAGGTAATCTCCAGCCCACATTTACTCTTCCTACTGGCTACATGTTCACCACCTGGAAGGCGAGGAATCCCCAACGTATCTCACGTCGAATACAAGTAGAGAGTTCATGGAAACCAGTTGTCCTTCCAGATGGATCCTCCATTTCCCTCTTACATTTAATCATCGATTTTATTTTAAATTTTTATAAATTTTTGTTAATTTGTATTCCTCTATCTTAATATGTATAGATTTTTTAAACTTGTATTTACTTACCTCAGTGTCTATTGCTTTTGTCTTTTCAAAATTATTGTGATGAGATCAACATTGTCATATTTGTCTTTCTCTTCCCTTTATACGATCTGCATCCAAGGATCAAATTAATTGTTTATTTTATTTTCTATTTATTTTCCATTATAACAGTAGAAATGAATTTCAACTGGCAATAAAAGTTTATATTTTTTTCTAATGGAGCTTTTTATTGGTAAATTTCACAGCGGAATTTCATTGATTGGAATAAAACAAGCAGACATGGCCGAGTGGTTAAGGCGACAGACTTGAAATCTGTTTCCATCTTGGAGCGCAGGTTCAAATCCTGCTGTCTGCGAATCGCTAAATCGTGTGCAAATTTCCTTATCAACTAGTTCAATTATTATGAGGTACTTATGGAAAATTAAAATAAGCTAAATACAGTCCAAAATCCAAACTCGTTTTTTTGCCAGCAATGTTGTTGTATGATAAACGTTTAAACTGTGAAACAATAATCAAACTCATGTTCACGATAAATATGTTATACGGATAGTGTGGCCGAGTGGTCTATGGCGCTGGTTTTAGGCACCAGTCTCTTCGGAGGCAAGGGTTCGAATCCCTTCACTGTCATATAATTTTATTTTGGTTCTTCATGCGAATCCACCCAATTATCTTTTGTGCGTTTGTAGCTAAAGCATGGCGTGTTAGCTCAGTTGGTTAGAGCGCCGTGCTAATAACGCGGAGGTCACGAGTTCGATCCTCTTACGGGCCAATGTACAATGTTTCCATACATTCTCATCAATTAAACAAAACTTTCGCACGTTTCTTAACTTCTGGAGTACTGAAGTTATTAGAGTGACATTGCTTTGAAAGAAGCTACAGAAAAACTGCGGTAGATAATCAACGGAATATATGAAAAGTGTTTTTCTAAATTACTGTGCTGCCTCATAATGTCTGGTCGTTTGTGGTTGGGCTATCTGATAGCGCGATAGTGAGAGTGGACTGTAAATGCGATCACTCTTTTACATAAATCGAAGCTATATTCACCAATCCTAAACAAATATTTACAGTTAACACTAAATGAAGAAAATATGGGTTTGCGAAACCAATACCTGAGATGCAATACAGGTTTGGGTGAGATATCATGCACAGGGGTCACTCAGGGTGACCGATCAAGTCAAATTCTGCCACAGGCAGGAGTCAATTCACATCCAAGAAATCAGGGATCTCTAAGTCAAGACATACAATAAAATCCATGCATTCTTAATCGACAAACATTAAAGTCACTCACCAACCCTGTCAAGTCATACGAGCTACTAAGTGATTGGGGTGAAGCTGTCAGGTCGACTAATAGTGAGTCCCAACTATGAGACACACTGGGCCAATCACTTACTAACAGAAATCCCTACATAGAAATACAGCCGGGTCAGGAAACATATGAAAGCTCACATTAGAACTAAAATTACCACAAAGGGAAACAAATCCAGGTCAAGTCGGGCATGTGCCCGCTTACGTCATACACTCAAATCAGTCAAGTGGGTAGGATACTGTAGGTATTCTACACAAATACAAATTTATAATTTCAAGAACCCAGTCACATAGTTTTAAGACAAGTTACCAAGCGAATCGTGGAGGAGAAGTCGGTCAAAATCAAAGTCACAAAGGGTGAGCCAAAATCTAAACTGACTGAACCGCCATTAAGGCTCACAGACGTCACTTAATCAAAGGGGGGGAATGAGGGTTAAACAGTTTCCGAAAACAAGTGGCGCCACAGAAAGTATCGAGCAACAAGCGTCTTTTATAGATGGCCATACATGTCGTACGTCTCGTTTGATTAGATAAAGCATAACGTCTAAATCGCGGCTCCATTCTCCCCCGAGCCGGATTCTGCTGGTTCATCCGCTGGATCCGACGAGCACGCTTCCAATAGAGCCAGCTGGTGAATCCCACGACGCAATATTCCGGTGGAGAACTCCACATCTACTGCTCGAACTAATCCGTCTGTGCCGGGGTAGACCTTGATGATTTTGCCGGTCCTCCAACGCCCGCGCGGAGCATTCTTCCAATCATCTAAAATAAAATCGCCGACAACGAAGTTCCGCGCGGGTGTTCTCCATTTCTTCCGGCTGGTCATCGACTGCAGGAATGATCCTCGCCACACGTCCCAGAAGAAGTTAGTTATCCTCTGGACGTAACCATAACGATCGCGTGGAAGGGCCTGGTCAAAGTCTCCAGCCGGCAAATCAGCCACAGGGGCTCGGTTAAGAAAATCGTTTGGGGTTAATGCACGGAAGTCGTCCGGGTCGGAGCTTGTATAAGTCAAAGGCCGAGAATTTAACAATCCGGCCACTTCGAACAGTAGCGTGCGCAAAACCTCCTCACTTGGTGTACGCAATACACTCTTCTCTTGATCCAACGCGGCATATAAAGAATTTTTTACCGATCGTACCAATGACTCGTGGGAGCCTCCAAAATGTGGTGTTTGTGCTGGTTGGAAGAACCATTCGATCCGGAGCGCCCTCAACTCCGTCACTAGCACACTGTCGCCTTTCAGCCGGTCTAATTCCACACGTAATTGACGCTCGGCACCAGTCAAGTTCGTCCCGTTGTCCGAGAACATATGCGCTGGTTTCCTATACACTGCTATAAAACGTCTCAGCACCATTAAAAAATCACTGGCGGAGAGGGAAATTGAAACGTCGACATAAACCGCCCTGGTCACCCTGCACGTGAAGAGGGCTCCCCATCGCTTTGCGGTTCCGCGTCCATGTGTGACATCTATGGGCCCAAAATAGTCCACCGACGTGTAAGTGAAAGGGGGGTGACCGGCGCCCAGGCGAGCTCGATGGACGTCGGCCATCATCTGTAAAGCGGCTTTCGGACGAAAGCGACGGCATGGTACGCATTCATTGCGAACTCGTTTAACTAGTTCTCGCCCGGCAGTCACCCAAAAGTGCTGTCGCACATGAGACAACACAAAATCCGTGCCAAGGTGATGCATGCTCTCGTGGAACGCGCGGATAATCATACGGGAGAGCGGGTGTTTTCCGGACAATATTGGAGGGTGCAGGACATCATACGGCAATTTGGCTCGGCTGAGCCGGCCTCCAAGTCGCAATACTCCAAACTCATCCAGGAAGGGGGTGAGAGGCAGTAACGGCGAGGTCGGGCGGAGTGATTTTTCCTGCTGCAATCTTTTGAGCTCCTCAGGGTACACCCCCCGTTGACTCCGCTTCACGTGGCTTAGAAACTCCCCTTCTAACCGGATTAGGGCCGGAATGTCATTAGCCGATATCTTGACATCCTTCCAGTTGAACGTGGTCGACTGCTCCATGGCTGTTGAATTTAGATGGACATGGATGGACCGGAGCTCCTCCCTCGCGGTCATCCATGGCAAGTCTGTCGGCCAGGCCGTCTCATCTTCATAAAGGAAAGGTGGACCATCTAACCACCAACTCGGGATCTCTTCTTCTTCCATTTGAGAGCGAGTAGCAGCATCGGCCGGATTTAAACGCCCCGGAACAAAGCGCCATTCATGAGGCTCCGTGAGGGTTTGAATTTCCCCGATCCGGTGGCTAACATAGACTTGGTAGTGGGAGGACACGGCCCGGACCCAATTCCGGACCGTGCTACTGTCGGTCCAGAAGAATCTCCCATCTAGCTCCCTTTTCAGGGCCGTCTGAACGAACTTGGCAAGTCGGGCGCCCATGAGCCCAGCATTGAGTTCTAATTTACAAACGGAGACTGTTTTTAAAGGAGCAAGCTTGGTAGCCGTCTTGACGTGCCGGACTAGCACTCGGCCATCCTGATATACCACACGAGTATAACAGGACGCGGCACACGCCTCTTCGGACGCATCCGCGAAAGTGTGCAGTTCGGTCCGTACTATCTCTTCCACCCTTGGGAAGAGACAGCGGGGAAGCTCGATCTCCTTCAGACGTCCGATCTTCTGGAAAGTATTGCTCCCACCACACTTTCTCTTCACCAATCACAGGATCGTCCCACTGGAGCCCCTTCACACCTAGCTCCCGTAGTTTAATATTAGCCTTAACAGTCATCGGGGTGGCTGTCCCTAAAGGGTCGAACAATCCGGCTACTTGGGCCAGTAACCCCACTCTGGTGTACTTCACACTGGACACCTTCACTCGGAATCCCAGGTTATCAGTGGAGGGATTCCACACAATTCCCAGGATCAAGTCAGGATCATCACTGAGTCTGCACGTTGGGGTCTTGCCAGAGGCCCCATTCTCCGCAACCGACTGGACTGCCGCTAATAGTTGACTGCTATTCGAAACCCAGTGTCCCAGGTGGAAATCGCCGCCTTCCAAAACCTTCTTTACACCAGTGGCTTTTCTTACAGCGTCCTCAAGTCTGCCAGTCGAGGCCAGATAATCGTCGACATAGATGTCTTCTCTGACACCATCGGCCGCCTCCTTCATATCCGGCCCAGCGTCATCTGCTGCTCGCCAAGTGGTTCGGATGGCGACGTAGGGGGAGCAAGTCACACCAAAAGTTACTCTGGTCATTTCACACGTCGATATGGTCCCGTCCTCTTCGGGCCATAAGAATCTGTGGTATGGGCGATCAGCCTCTTTTAAACGAATCCGGCTAAACATGGCTCCGATATCCGCTGACCAGGCGATCGCTCCCTCTCTGAAGCGAATCAAAACGGCAGGCAAGGGGTTCTGTAGCGCAGGACCACTGGTTACAAAATCGTTCAAACACCTTCCGTGCGTTTTTGCGGCCGCATCAAACACGAGACGTAACTCTGGCCGCCCGGCCGTTTTCGGCACCCCGAAGTGCGGGAGGAAATACCTGCTTGGACTCCGCTGAATTTCTTCCGGCGTGAGCCGTCGGGCGTACCCTTCACGGAAATTTTTTTCCATAGCTGCACGGTAGTAAGCCTCGTAATCCCCTGGGTTGCGGGCAAATTTGTTCCGCAAACTCTTCAATCTTGTTTCGGCAGTACGGCGGCTATCAGGGATTTCAGGAGGGGCGTCGTCAATCCAAAGTACTGGCGCTGCATATCCCACACTCAGCTTTTCGGTCTCCGTCTCCAACTTGGTCACCGCCCTCTGGTGTTCAGCTGACATACATTCCGACTTGAACTCGGTACCGTACGACTCTGTGTCGCAGAACCGTCGGACTTGCTCGGCTAGTTGAAGAGTAGGATCAGCTGATGTCTGCACATGATGAATCCGGACGATATCGGGTCCGCCGCTGGTCACCACTGCTCCTTGTAGCGTCCATCCAAGTCGAGTCTTTGATGCGGTCGGCTCGTCATCTTTGCCGAATCGCGACTCACTCGCGGTTATAAGGGCTGCATGGTCCAAACCAATCAAGATGTCTACGCGGCCACCACAGTCTCGTAGCGGTGGTAAGTCGGCGAAATGGTTCCATCTACCTCGTAGTTTCTCCCACGCCATCACGGCTACTGGTTTCGTGATAGAGGGTATAGTGGACCCCTGGATCGGCACTATTTCTCCTGACGAGGTCCTTAACTGCAACTCGATATACTCGGAATTCACATGGACGGAGGATTCTTCACCGACGCCTCCTACAAATAAGGTCTGGCGCTGGCCAGCAAGCCGGAGTCGACGCGTCAGTCCCTCGCGGATGAGAGTTGCATCGCTACCATCATCCATTAGAATATTGACGGGCACCGTCTCCCCGTCGGCGTCGAGGGCATCTAAACGGAGCATCTTGAATGCAATCTGTCGCCGATCGGAACGTAAAGCGTGTAGCCGGACATTTCTTTCCACCGGACCGGTATCTTTGGGGAGAAGTTTATGATGGGACAGCTTACACCCATTGACGCCACACGCCTTCTTGAAAGTGCAGTTCATGGCCCCGTGACGGACACCGAAACAACCATAGCACAACCCTCGACGTTGGGTAAAAGTCAGTCGATCGCTGACGGGAAGCTCTTTGAAGAAGGTACAATCTTCGAGGCGATGCGCTCCTTCACACTTAAAGCAATGCGTTTCAGCCGGTCTCTTCTCCTTGCGCTCAGTTGAGCCATGTTCCTTTTGGGAGGTGAATGCTCCATGAAATGTGTGTGCGCTCCTCTTCTGCTGGTGTGGATGTCTATGATGCGACGGATGCGAGTATGGATTGTGGTTTCTTGCTGCGGGAGGAGCCGGATGTTGTTGATAATCAGCAATGGCGTAGGCATTTTGGTATGCAACGGCTCTCGTAGTTAACCACCGACCAAAATCATTAATGGTTCGGCGTTCAAGATCCTCTCCCCGTCCATGATTCCACTCCAGACGGTCAGTCAATTGCAGCTTAAGGGCCAATCTTTCAATTATATCTGCATGCCCGCTCTTCCCGATGGTCGAGAGATTAAAAAGGTGGGTCCTGACACGTTCGGCAAAACGCTTGAAGGATTGAGGGTCGTTTTTTGGAGCCTCCATTCGATCCAGTGCTTGCAAATGGGCTGCTCGGATAACAGTACGGTTGCCACAGGTGCTCCTTAATCGTTGCAGGGCCTCCTTGTAGCCGGACTCGCCGCCTCCATGGCCGTGCACAATGTCAGCCAAATCTCCCTTCAGAAAGTTTTTCAGGATGGCGAGTTTCTCACTAGCGGTCTTGCCGGTAATGTGGACAAGAGCGTACCACATACTGATCCACGAGAACCAATCCAGTGCTCGACCCGAGTACACCTCCAGCTGCACCGTCACGGACGACTTGCCTCCCTTTTCTCGGACATGCGGTTTCTCTCTTCCGGTCAAATAGACGTCTATCCACGCGTCCGGTGCTTGGGTAGAGTCAACTGGATCAAAATCAATTCCATTGGTCGGTTTGTTCCCAACACTCGACACGGAGTCGGATGGATTCACCTCCGATCCATCTGTGGGTGAAACTGTACCTCCAAGGTCAATGACAGCTTGCTCAGCGGTTGCGAGTTCAATTCGGGCCTCTCGTAAACGTTGCTCGGCTGTTTGCAATGCCTGCCGTCGTGCAATCTCCTCTGGGGTCTCGATGACTACCGAGGGATCATCGTCTTGGCGTATAAGAAGGTAATTTTCCACTAACGATGAGCAGTTGTCGACGACCTTGGCATATGTCAGATGCTGCACATTTTGTTGGGTCAGAACGTCGTCGTCATCTATCAGCTCGATTATACGGTCGTGGATGTTTTCTAGTTCGCCCAGGAGGCCTCGTACGTTTGCCAAATGCTTCTCAGCATCACGGCGAGATAATTCAGCTGTCACAATGTTGCTGATGCGAGTGTGACAACCTGTGATGCGGAAACTGTTAAGTTAACAATCCTCCGCTAGGGGGACTATCCTCGATTATGCACAACGACTCTCAATCGTTGTCATCGTCTTTCTGACGTTCTATTACGTGTGTGTGTCTTCTTTTTCTTATGGTGAACACTTTGTTCGTTCAGCATCCCACCTAGATTATTATCTTACAAGTGTTTCTGTATTCTGTGCTAGTGGACTGCGATCAAAGGTAATATGTTATATCAATCTACCCTCTTTACAATAAGAGATGGCAGCCCTCTTGATGTCAAGAGACGGCATGTTTCCTCAACGTTGAGATGGTAATAAACAAGATCAAAAGTAATGTCTATCCCTTGATCATAATCTAACAGGTTATGGGCCCAGAGACGCAAGTCGACTCATATCAAGATGGAATCAAATCCCTCGACAAGAGAAGGAGGCATTAAGACAGAAAGGTTCAACGGAAAGAACTTTGCCATTTGGAAATATAGCATCCAACTGCGACTCCAAGAGCATGATCTCAAAACCATAGTTAATGGATCAAGAGCTAAGCCTGCTGAGGTAATATTTAAAAAAAAAAAAAAAAAAAAAAAAAAAAAAAACACAATATTGGTACATACAGAAACACACTGTAATGCCATGCTTTTTTTTTCTCTCCGTCCAGGTCAAAGAAGGCATTGTGGTCACGAACAAAGCCCTTATTGACAAGTGGATGAAGGACGACAACTTGGCAAAGTACTTTTTGTTCAACACCTGTCACGAAGAGCAACAAAGATCTCTTTTGACATGTGACACAGCAAGAGATATCTGGGTCTCCATCGAGAATCAGTATCAGCAAAACTCCATTGAGAGAAGACAGGCTCTTCAACAGCAGTTTCTTAATGTCACTTTCAACAGTGAACACGGTGTCAGAGCCCACATCGAGGGAATCAAGCTCCTGGCCAAGGACCTTACAGAAGCAGGCTGTGCAACAGACGAGCTGAGCATCAGCAATCGTATCCTCACTACTCTGCCCGATCAGTTTCTCGGCTTCTTCACTGCGTGGGAGAGCACAGCAATGGCAGAGAGGACCCTCGCAAATCTCACGACGAGACTCTGCAATGAAGAAGATAGAAACAAAAGACGCCATGTCAACGTTCACAACAAAGATTCGGACAACAACAAAGCTCTTTACGGTCAGCCCTCGCATCACTCATCATCGCAGTATCCAGCTCCAAGTTCCTCACACCATGACGCCTCACGAGTCGATGCCGGCCCATTTAATCGAGAAGCAGCTCGATTTAATTCGAGCCCCTATCCACAGAGAGGTGGCAGAGGAGGAAGAGGAAGAGGAAATCGCGGTGGATTTCGCGGCGGCAACCGAGGTTCCGGACGTCGGGACTCTCGTTTCTCTTCATCCAACGATGGGAACAAGAGAAGAGACGGGAAATGCTGGAATTGCAACTACTACGGCCACTGGCAGAAGGAATGCCGTTTCTTAAAGGATGATCCGGAAGCATACGCCGCATACTTGCAAGGAACAGATGACAGAGCCATCATCTTGGATCCCAGCCAACCAAGTGTCAGCATGATCGCCCACGCCGCTCAATCCTCTCTCTCGAACCATCAAGCTTCTGAAGTCTACTTGGACTCGGGCGCAACTCAACACATGTTCCACCAACAATCCAGATTCTCGAACTTCAAACCTATTCCATCAGGAGGGAAGTCGATCGAAGGAATCGGCAACAGTCGCGTGGAGATAAGAGGAATCGGTGACGTCACCTTTAACGCGTCGGTGAATGGATCAACTCAGCTTATCACATTCCACAATTCTCTTTTTGCACCCGAGCTCGGCATCAACCTCATTTCAGTCGGGGCTATCACAGCAAAAGGGGCAGCGATCCATTTCTCCGGAACCAAAGTTCACGTCAACCTGAACGGTGTTACCATTCTCTCCGGAAAACGCAACTCGGACGCTACTCTCTATCGTCTGGAGGAGACGACCGAGACCGCTCAACCAGCATGTCAATCTTTCCGAGCTCTCTCCCGTTCTAGTCACAATTCTATTGAAGAATGGCACCTTCGCCTCGCACATTTGAATTATCCAATGATGATCAAGATGTCCAAGAGCGGCGCAGTCGACGGTTTCACTCTGCCAGCAGGAACCCAACCTCCTATAGAACACTGTCACGAGTGCGCAGCAGCCAAGGCAAAGCGCACTCCCTTCTACAGCAGCACCTCAGATAGGTCCTCCCGCATCGGTCAACTGATTTTCTCCGACGTCTGGGGTCCAGCTCAAGTGAAGAGCCTCGGAGGTGCCCTCTACTGCTGCACCGTGAGAGACGACTTCAGTGATTTCCGCGTCGCATACTATCTCAAGACGAAGGATCAAGTCGCGGGTGCAATTTTGGATTTCATTCGTCTCCTTCACACTCAGACAGGACAACTGGTCGAGTGCGTGCGGACCGACGGCGGCAAGGAGTACGAGTCGAACGACTTTGAACAGCGACTGAAAAAGAAGGGCATCAGGCACGAGACCTCCGTTCGCCATTCGCCTCAACAAAATGGCTCAGCCGAAAGAGACAACAGGACGCTCTTCGAAGGGACTCGCGCGTTGTTGCACTCCAACAAGTCTCTTCCTCTCTCGCTCTGGGCCGAAGCAACAAATCACAAGATCTACGTTTTGAACCGATCTATCTCCACCACTTGCCCAGATGTGACACCGTACGAAGCATGGTTCAAAAAGAAGCCAAATCTTTCGACGCTCAGGGCCTTCGGAAGGGAGTTCTACGTTTTGATTCCCAAGGCAATTCGTGCAGGCAAACTCGAGCCCGTTGGAAATCTGGTCTACTTCGTCGGCAACTCCGACACTCAGAAAGGAGAGAGATTCTACGATCCGTCTACCGGAAAAGTTAACACGATTTGCGACGCTTCACCGGCTCATCACGTCTACGCTCCACGTCTCCCCTCCGTCGACTTACAGAAAGACACTCAAGTCTTCCCACAGCTTGCATCCCAACCAAAGGTTCATCCCAACACTGACGAACAAGTAACTACAATTTTCCAACCGCCTGAAGATCCTCGAGACGACACGGTGCCTACCTCTCCGCTCATCTTTCCTTTAAGCAGTCAGCCTGAGTCTCCCTCTTTTCCACCTCCAACAAAGAAAGGAAGACTGGTACGGACGCGCACGGCCTTAGAAGAAGAAAACCTAATAGACGCGCCTGCGGTTCCAGATCCCCGTCGCTCGTTGAGAATCAAGACGCCAAAAGTCATCAAGAGCATGAAGGCAGCCGACGGCACCAAGTACGCGACAGCCCGATCGACGGAGAATGAAGTACCGGATCAATATCAAGACGCCGTGGCCTCTAAACAAGCAAAGGAATGGATGGGTGCCACACTGAAAGAATACAATTCACTGCAAACGACCGAGACCTACACGGAAGTCGATCGGCCGAAAGACCGTTCAGTGATCAAAACCAGGTGGACCTACAAGCTGAAGCCGGGCTTCAAAGGAAGCCCACCAATCTACAAGGCTCGTTTCGTGGCGAAAGGCTACACGCAGGAGCCCGATGTCGACTACACGTCATCCGAAACGTACGCCCCGACCCTGAAGGTCGACTCTCTTCGAGTGCTGCTCTCCATTGCTGCCGTCCACGACTTGGAACTCACACAACTTGACGTCAAGACCGCCTTTCTCTGCGGAACTCTGACCGAAGAACTGTACATCGAGTTGCCAGAAGGGTTCACTAAACCAGGAAAAGTCGGTCGGCTCAATCATCCAATCTACGGACTGATTCAGTCAGCGTACAACTTCAACGAGACCTTCGACGGCTATATTGTCAAGTACGAACTGATCCGTTCCAACTACGACCCGTGTCTCTACTATCACATTGGAAAGGACCCGAACGACATCACTCTGTTCGGGATTTGGGTCGACGACGGCATCCTGGCAACAAAGACGCTAGAAAAGGCAACAGCCATCATCCAGCACCTGGAGCAGTACCTTGAGATGACCTCGAGACCAGCCGACATCTTCATCGGCCTCGAGATCACAAGGAACCGCGAAGAGAGGAAACTCTACATCTCTCAAGGCACCTACGTCCGTTTACTGCTGGAGAAATTCAGGATGACAGACTGTCATCCCCGTAACGTGCCAGCTGATCCCTGCTCTTGCCTCAGTGCCAGAGACCGCCCACAGAACAGTGGTAAACCTCCGCTCACAACGACACCTTACCGCGCTGCAGTCGGCGGCCTCATGTACGTAGCAAAGATGACACGCCCCGACGCCTTGTTCGCCGTCAACGCTTGCTCCCGGCAAAGTATCGACCCCGGAGTACCTCACTGGGAGGCAATCAAGTGGATCTTGGCCTATCTGGCAGGCACAATCGACTTTGGGATCTGCTACGGAGGGACAGGCATCACAAATCATCTTGTCGGCTACTCCGATTCTGATTTCGCAGGTTGCGAGGACACCCGGCGATCCACCTCCGGTCTAATATTCATTTTGAATGGAGGCGCGATCTCTTGGACCTGTCATCTTCAGAAGCCGATCGCACTTTCAACCGCCGAAGCAGAATACTACGCAGCCGGACACGCCAGCAAAGAAATCGCGTGGCAAAGAAATCTGTTGGAGGAGATCGGATTTAAACAACAGGAGCCTACGCCTCTTCTTTGCGACAACAAAAGCGCCATCATGATGGTTCACAATCCGGTCTTCCACGCAAGGACGAAGCACATCGAGTTGAAGTACCACTACATTCGCAAGGAGTTCAAACAAAAGAACATCCGTCTTCTGTCCGTCTCATCCGCAGACGAATTGGCCGACTTCCTCACGAAGCCCTTGAAGGTAGAAGCACTTCGACTGAACAGGGAACGCATCGGCGTCTGCAGCTTGCCTCGAAGCTAAAAATAAAATTCAAATTTTCGTATTTTTTTTTTCTTTCTTACTATTCTCCTTACGTCTAACACTTCTCAATTCTTTCAAAATTAAACACCTAGATCAACACGCTCGGATTGAGGGGGAGTGTTAAGTTAACAATCCTCCGCTAGGGGGACTATCCTCGATTATGCACAACGACTCTCAATCGTTGTCATCGTCTTTCTGACGTTCTATTACGTGTGTGTGTCTTCTTTTTCTTATGGTGAACACTTTGTTCGTTCAGCATCCCACCTAGATTATTATCTTACAAGTGTTTCTGTATTCTGTGCTAGTGGACTGCGATCAAAGGTAATATGTTATATCAATCTACCCTCTTTACAATAAGAGATGGCAGCCCTCTTGATGTCAAGAGACGGCATGTTTCCTCAACGTTGAGATGGTAATAAACAAGATCAAAAGTAATGTCTATCCCTTGATCATAATCTAACAGAAACGAAGGACCCTCTGTCGAGTCTTACAAGCTTCCAGTGTCCATGTTGATACTGGAAGGTTGGCCATTTTCAAATCAAAGTCAGTTCAAAGGATCCGGTTCGAAGGACCAGATGATAGCGCGATAGTGAGAGTGGACTGTAAATGCGATCACTCTTTTACATAAATCGAAGCTATATTCACCAATCCTAAACAAATATTTACAGTTAACACTAAATGAAGAAAATATGGGTTTGCGAAACCAATACCTGAGATGCAATACAGGCTTGGGTGAGATATCATGCACAGGGGTCACTCAGGGTGACCGATCAAGTCAAATTCTGCCACAGGCAGGAGTCAATTCACATCCAAGAAATCAGGGATCTCTAAGTCAAGACATACAATAAAATCCATGCAATCTTAATCGACACACATTAAAGTCACTCACCAACCCTGTCAAGTCATACGAGCTACTAAGTGATTGGGGTGAAGCTGTCAGGTCGACTAATAGTGAGTCCCAACTATGAGACACACTGGGCCAATCACTTACTAACAGAAATCCCTACATAGAAATACAGCCGGGTCAGGAAACATATGAAAGCTCACATTAGAACTAAAATTACCACAAAGGGAAACAAATCCAGGTCAAGTCGGGCATGTGCTCGCTTACGTCATACACTCAAATCAGTCAAGTGGGTAGGATACTGTAGGTATTCTACACAAATACAAATTTATAATTTCAAGAACCCAGTCACATAGTTTTAAGACAAGTTACCAAGCGAATCGTGGAGGAGAAGTCGGTCAAAATCAAAGTCACAAAGGGTGAGCCAAAATCTAAACTGACTGAACCGCCATTAAGGCTCACAGACGTCACTTAATCAAAGGGGGGGAATGAGGGTTAAACAGTTTCCGAAAACAAGTGGCGCCACAGAAAGTATCGAGCAACAAGCGTCTTTTATAGATGGCCATACATGTCGTACGTCTCGTTTGATTAGATAAAGCATAACGTCTAAATCGCGGCTCCACTATCCATCCTCCTGGGCTAAAACTTAGCAGAAATGGTGTCATGTGTCATGTGTCATGTAACAATGTTAGCATTATTATTTGTTGTTTGCCTGGCTAGCTCAGTCGGTAGAGCATGAGACTCTTAGTCTCAGGGTCGTGGGTTCGAGCCCCACGTTGGGCGTATAAAACTATCACTTATTTTTCCGAGAATCACGTGGCTTTATGTGATGAGTACCAACAACTTCTATGGTACACTCGCTTCCATAAATATGTAGGCCACCGCCCGCGGGTTGTACCGCTTCAAATATACCTTTACGGAATGTTTACTTAAGCTTGTGAAAGGAAGAAAATAAACTTGAGGGATGGGTCAGCAAAACAAAGTTTTTTATTTTAGCGGAAAATTTTTTGTTACAGTGTTTTAGGCAAAGATCAATATTTCGTCCACCCCCCTTCTTCATTTATTACTTCTTGAAGTCGCCGTGGCATACTTTCTATCAGGCTTTCGATATACGTTTCATTACGCATTAACTTTTGCCATTCAGAATTTACTAGGGCGTATAACTCGTCAGCTCCATTTGCGTCGCGTGCGTGAAAAGGCAATCCCTGTTCATTTCTCGATTTGTTGAGGGCAACAACAAGATGACCCCACAAATTTTCGATGGGATTCATATCAGCTCCTTTCACGGGCCAATCGAGAGCAACAATTTCCGGGTGTTCAACTAACCATTGTCGGGTAGTGCGGGAATTATGGACAGAAGAACTAATAAAATATAAAAAAATAAAGTTATCTGCATTATGATTATTATTGTTGTTATAAATACTTGTCCTGAACAAAAACGACAGGTTCCCCATTTGGATATGCTTGGCGAATGTAAGGAAGTAGAGTTCCTTCTAAAACATTCGTTATGTATTGCGCTGAAGTTAAATTATTTTGAACGCGATACAGTGGCGTTAAGCCACCCAACCACACACCACCCCACACGCTTACAGTTGTTCGTCCGCTTCTTTTTATAGAATAGATATTCTTTTTGTTGAATCTCTCATTCTGATGTCGCCGAACGCGGATCTGACCGTGTGCTGCCGATGACCACGATTTTTCATCAGTAAAAAGAACCCACCTCCAAAATTCCACGGGATAGTCAACGTAGCGCCTAGCAAAATGTAGTCTTCCGGCTCTATGTTCCGGAGTTAGAATGTCTTTTATTGCGGCGATTCTAGATTGTAAACCCGATTCATTCAATCGTCTTGAAATAGATTGAATCGATAAGAAATTTATGCCGGCTTTAGCCGCGACGTCAGAAGAATTATCAAAATTATTTATAGTGGCTATAAATGAAATGGTAATTATTAATAAAATTTAGTAAAAAATTAAAATTATTCATTAAGACGATCATACACCTGAACATGCCAACAAAAAATCTTCATTTTCGGAAGTCAATCTTGGAGCCCCTTCATCATTAGCATAAACCTTCAGATTTCTGTCTTCGTTATATCTTTTGATCCACAATTCCACTGATTTTCGATGAATTTGTAATCTACGCGCGATTGTGCGCTGCCCTATGCCGTTTTTATGAAGTCTAATTATTTCAATACGAATTGCATCAGTCAATCTGTAAGATTCACGGTGAAATTCTTCATGCGGACCAAAAACTCGCCCACCTACTCTTGCCATTTTTAACACAGTGTAGCTTTTCATATTTGTAAGAAAAATTTTAAGGAAAAAAAGCCTTGAAATAATAGCTTTTTTGGTTTTCATACTCATCCCATCATTATTTTGGTTTCATATGTAACCCCTTCCTACTCTATTGTCGAATATACCATAAAGGCGCGCATAAAGGTATTTTTGAAGCGGTACAACCCGCGGGCGGTGGCCTACATATTTATGGAAGCGAGTGTACGTTCTTCGTAACCGTTCTGTCTTCAACTCCTGTAGCCATGCTGAATAAGGGTTCTTGATCGAAATAAGAAACCAAAAACAACCAATAAAGAGTTTTTCACGTCAATCCTAATGCTTAGGTCTAACTGTCGTATGACAAGCTGGAATAAGGATGAGATTATTTGTTCTAACCACTTCACTTTTGATGAGGTGCTTGGGGAAAATATATGTAAGCAAACGAATGTGGGTACAAGGAAATGGTAAATTCAGTGAAGATCGCTTCTCGTTTCGACGTTTTTTTTATTGCTTTTGGTTGTTAATAGCTTTCAAGAGCATACCGTTTCGAGCTTAATTTGTTATTAAGGAAAAGCCGACATTTTTCTTAACTGGGACACTTTTGTTGTTTTTTCATTGCTCCTTCGTGAAAGGCATGTGGTCGTTGTATGGAACGATGCACATTATGAATTTCCAGGGTTTAGCGGTTGTAGATGGGTGCAGACGTTTTTTTCCTTCCGTCATTTACTGAAAACTGTAAGTCACATTCTTTGGTTATTTTCCTGTTTATTTGTGATGTTAGTTTGTGTTGTTAACTTTCCGTCTTTTGATATTTTGTAAGTACTCGTATATTCATTGTATTCCCTTACTTGTGAGAATTTTTTGATTGGTTTGTGACTTTTTTGTCGGGGCTTTCCCCAACCCTCGTTGGCTGTTTGGCGACACTCCTTCATTTTACGAGGACAATGGCTGGTTTTACTGGTGAATCAACTCAGTCATTTTTTGTACGTGTGTAATATTTTGTAGGCCTGTTAGCTCAGTTGGTTAGAGCGCCGTGCTAATAACGCGGAGGTCATGAGTTCGATCCTCTTACGGGCCAGTGGTGGTGCTTTCAAAAATTTACATTTTGGAAATATTTTGGAGATGAAAACCTTATGAAAGAAATCACGGTTGCCATAGCAGTCAGGAAGAGGTCCAAGTTCCTTCAGCAACCAGGGCATGAAATCGAGAAACTATTTGCCTCTTCCATACTGGGACTTGGGAATACCATGGTACACAGAAAAACATATAACCAGTGAATCCTAGAGGTTACCGCTATGGGAGATCCCGAGGCGTTATATGGATTGACCATGTATCTGGAAGGAGACTGCAGCCCTGCCAAATAACATCAGAAAGATCATGTCCATGTTCAACTAGCGATTTCTTCCTACCATCACCAGCTGCTATCGGTTGGATCTATTCAACGATGCCACGTGTCCTATATGCCATCGACATCCCGAAAACGACGAGCATTTTGATGTTTCAGTGTCCTGAATGCCTCATCGTTTGGAGCTGGTTTGAAGGAACCATGTGTCAGACGGGCTGTGGGTCGTCCAAAGAAGATTTGATGTATGACCATTTTGGGCCGGAGATAGGTAATCTCCAGCCCACATTTACTCTTCCTACTGGCTACATGTTCACCACCTGGAAGGCGAGGAATCCCCAACGTATCTCACGTCGAATACAAGTAGAGAGTTCATGGAAACCAGTTGTCCTTCCAGATGGATCCTCCATTTCCCTCTTACATTTAATCATCGATTTTATTTTAAATTTTTATAAATTTTTGTTAATTTGTATTCCTCTATCTTAATATGTATAGATTTTTTAAACTTGTATTTACTTACCTCAGTGTCTATTGCTTTTGTCTTTTCAAAATTATTGTGATGAGATCAACATTGTCATATTTGTCTTTCTCTTCCCTTTATACGATCTGCATCCAAGGATCAAATTAATTGTTTATTTTATTTTCTATTTATTTTCCATTATAACAGTAGAAATGAATTTCAACTGGCAATAAAAGTTTATATTTTTTTCTAATGGAGCTTTTTATTGGTAAATTTCACAGCGGAATTTCATTGATTGGAATAAAACAAGCAGACATGGCCGAGTGGTTAAGGCGACAGACTTGAAATCTGTTTCCATATTGGAGCGCAGGTTCAAATCCTGCTGTCTGCGAATCGCTAAATCGTGTGCAAATTTCCTTATCAACTAGTTAGAAATTGCTCGAGGCCGCTTGCGGCCGTAAAGCAATTGGAATTGTTGATAATTTAAGAATGCGACGTTTTAACTGTGTTGACCTTGTATTTTCAGCTATTTACCAAGCAAAAACAAAAGAAAAACAAAGGAACATCGGTCTCTTCCCTTCCTTGGGTAGCGCCTTTGGTTCAGACTTTTTAGCCGAAGCTGTTCCATCCTTTCCTGGAGCCCCCTCGAAAATGACTCCTGTGGTGAGGAAAAATTGTGTTAGTAGGTTGCGGGATAGGGTGGGGTTTTAACCAGTTAAAACGTCGCATTCTTAAATTATCAACAATTCCAATTGCTCCACGGCCGCAAGCGGCCTCGAGCAATTTCTAATTGTCAATAATTAGAAATGCTCCGTTCTAACTGTGACTTAGACGCACAACTTCAGTCATTGGTCACTGATAAGACCACGTCTACGACCGATTCTGAATTAGAGACACGCTTATAGAAGCGGGAAAAAACGGATTCAGTAGACCAATTGCCCGATTTAAGAATGGTTTCAACCGAAAGACCCTTATTAAAGGCCTTAGATGACGCCGCTCCACGAGTTGAGTGTGCTGAAAATGTAGATACGTCGACTCCAGCCTCCTTTAGGAGAAATTTAATCCATCTTGCCACTGTTGAGGCTCCAATTGGTTTAAATGGCTTTCGCGAAGCGATAAGGAGTCCGTCACCGAAACGGCCGTCTACCAGGCCGTCTGTTGCCTGGATATAGTCTTTCATGCACGTCACCGGGCATAAACGGGGGTCACCTGTAAATTTCTCGACTCTTACCACTGGCAAGGCTCTACTGCGCTGCGATTTACGCAGCTTCGATAGAGAGAAGGTGGATCCCCACTCGCTAAACTGGACCGAGTTCCTAGAAATTGAGGCTAGCTAGGAGACCCGGGCGAAGGTTGACAACGATAAAAGGAATACGAGTTTCTTAGAGAGGTCCAGCAAGGAGAGGTTTGCATTATTCCCAAGATCACTGACAAATTTAAGCGCACCATCGACGTTCCAGGTGGCTACGTAGCGCGGCTTAGGAGGCTTATTTAAAAAAATTCCTTTCATTAGACGAATTATGAGGGGGTGGCTACCGACTCCTTTCCCATTAATTTGCTCCAAAGTGACTGAAAGCATTGACCTTAAGATATTCACTGAACTGTAAGATTTACCCTTCAGGAAGGCCTCCGACAAGAATTGCAGAATCGAATTCAAATCATTCGACAAGGGATCCGAATGTTTTTGACGGCACCAATCACCCCATAGTGCCCATCCGGCTTCGTAAGCAGCTGATGTGGACTGACGGTTTCCATCCAGCAGAAGTTGCGCCACTTCTTCCGAAAGGCCTTGCTCTCGGAAGCGTTTCCCGAGAGTCTCCAGGCGACGAAGATGAGGGATCTCGACTTGATCTGCGGATGTGTCTCGCCTGTGGCCGATGTCAACTGGCGATCGGTTGGAGGCAGAATTACCGGGATGTCGCTTGTGAGCTCCAGGGCAAGAGGGAACCATACTTGGCTCGGCCAGTAGGGCGTCACTAGCACCAGATCCGTTAGTTCCCTTTTGACTTTGGAAATACAACGAAGAATTAGGCTAAATGGAGGAAAGGCGTAAGCCCACAGGTTCTTCCAGCTGAATGTGAAAGCGTTCACCGCCCATGCACCGGGCTGCGGCTGCCAACTAGCGAATTTAACCAACTGTGAACTCCATGCGGCAGCAAATAAGTCGACCTCCATCTTCCAGCGTGAATTGATTTGGTGGAAGCTTATTGCCGAAAGCTTCCAATCACTCTGGTCTAGAAAAACCCTGGACTGATAATCTGCCACCATGTTACGGCTGCCGGCTAAGTGAACCGCTATCAACGAAAGGCGCCTTGGCTCACACCATTCTACAATGGATTTCGCCGTTGCCGAAAGGCTTCTAGACCATGTACCTCCACACCTGTTAATATAAGCTACCGCTGTACTATTGTCCGAATAGATTAAAACAGATACTCCAGATGCGCGAGCCGTAAAGCATTGCAGGGCATAGAGCGCGGCAATTAGCTCGAGATGATTAATGTGGAGGGTTTTTTCCTCCAAAGTCCAAGGGCCCTGAGCCGTAGATTTGTCGCAAACCGCTCCCCAACCTATTAAGGACGCATCCGCAAATATCGTAATGTCCGCGAATTCCCCCGAGCTCAGCCTAATTGGTTTCCCATTAACCTTTAAAAGGTTGTCTCGCCACCAGGCCAAATCCGATTTAGACTCGATGTCTAAAGGTATCTTAGCGCTGGGGTCGGAAAGGCGCGACTCGACTAAGAAACGATGCTGAAGACTCCTATAATGCGCTTGAGCGAACGGGACGGCTGAAATCGCCCAGGAAAAGTTCCCAATCAAGGAGCTTAGGTCCCACAACGAGGCTTTGCCTAGGGACAACATCTTCCGACAAGAACCAACCATTTGTTTTACCTTGCCCTTCTTGAGGGAAAGGGTCAGGGACCGAGAGTCTACCACCAAGCCCAAAAACTCTCTGGACTGCGACGGTACACCCGACGACTTGGCCCTGTTAATCACGAAGCCCACTGCTTCAAGGAGCTCCACCGTGAAAAGAAAATCTTTTTCAGCTTGAGATTTGCCTGAACTAATGATCAGAAAATCGTCCAAGTAGACGATCAGCTTAATTCCCTTTCCCCGCAAAAAAGAGACTACAGGCTTAAGCACTTTCGTAAACGCCCACGGGGCCGATGCTAGACCAAAAGGTAAGCAGGTGAACTGAAAAATTTGGCCTTCAAACAAAATTTGCAAAAAAGGTTGATGGTGGGCGTTCACGGGGATAGAAAAATAGGCATCCTTCAAATCTATTTGGTGAACCATTCCCCCCCAAAGATAAGTTCTTTCAAGTTAGAGATGCCTTCCATTCTAAATTTTCTGTAGACCAAAAACTGGTTTAAATGCTTTAGGTTTGCAATGGGACGCAAGCCGCCACTTGATTTCGAGATCACAAAAAACCCACTTACGAAGCCGCGATTCGCCTTGTCCACCTTAACTATGGCCCCCTTCCCCAACATTTCCAATAACTCTTTCCTACAAACTTCGAGTTGGCCGGGATCCATTAAAGGCGAAAAAGGTATTCCCGGAGCCCTTGGCTCCTCCTTAAAGTCCAAGGAAAGGCCATACTTCACTGTGTCTAAGACCCACGGGTCCTTAGTTAAGGACTGCCACATAGGCAGGAAAAATTTCACTCGTCCGGCAAAATAAACGTTTTCCCGCAAGTGGGAACAAGGAAGTAGATTAATTGGGCTGTACCTGCCGCGCTGGTTGTCGATGGGTCCCCTACCCGGGTAGATTCCACTTCTGCCACTCGAATGGAATCTGCCGTTGACGCGCCCGCCAAAAGCCGTCCGGCCACGATTGAAGTTACTTGGGGCCCGAATACTATGACCACCGGAACGGCTCATACTTCTCAAATTCTCTTCTTCGCGCGCCGTTCTCACCATCGAACGGAGGAAATGACGGCCAAAAAGGTCCCCGCCTTCCCTCACTGAGAACCGGTCTTTCTCCTCCAAGAAGAAGACAAACCGGCCGTCCGTTTGTCTCAAAACATTGAGCCTTCGTCTCTTCGTTACCTCCGAGAAGGCGTTTCCCACCAGACTTAAGGCAGTGCTAGCTGCCCGTTTGAGGCTGCGACTGGCACCTAGGCGATCCAGCTCACTCTTTAAATGAAGGAGGGGACGTATGCCATCCATTATCTTTAGCTGAATTTCAGTCAGCGATTTCTCCATTGGGTCGTTTAGCCTGGTGGTCTGAGAACGCGCGTTATTCCCATTTCGAACCGCGATCAGTCGCCTCTTCATCGAAGAGTCTAGCGATGGGGCTTTCAGCTGGAAGGAGCTACCCCCAAATTTTGGCTCGTAACGCTCTCTCAGGGCTCTTGAGTCTGATGAACTGGCACCACACGCTAAAAGCTTCCGCAGCCGTTTCGTTGACTTCCTGTCGACTGAAAATTCGATGTGAAAAGAATCGTCAGGCTGCCCATGCCGCACCCGGCTGGGTGACCGAAAATCGCGGGAAAAGGAGCGGCTACCACGGGCGATGGGCGAACTGCAGCGATCTCGACGCGCCGAATGTGACCGGCTTCTACGTGAAGGGCGTGAGTGGCCCCTTCGTACGGAGCGAGAGCGGCTTCTACGCGCCGAGCGTGAGCGGCTTCTACGGGCCGAGCGTGAGCGGCTCCTACGCACCGAGCGTGAGCGGCTTCTACGCAATAGATGGGCTCGATCTCCACGTGGGGCTGGTGAAGACGAGCGTGGTACCCGGAGGGGCAGATCCAAGGCTGACAAAGACGGGCTGCGAGAAACCCGCGATCCTGAAACGCCTAAGGAACTATCACTTACACTGCTTGAAAAGCTTGGACTAGCCATGACTGCACTTGGTAAGAGCTTAAAAAGTCTGAGGCCCAGGCGCTACCCAAGGAAGGGAAGAGACCGATGTTCCTTTGTTTTTCTTTTGTTTTTGCTTGGTAATTAGCTGAAAATACAAGGTCAACACAGTTAGAACGGAGCATTTCTAATTATTGACAATTCAATTATTATGAGGTAGTTATGGAAAATTAAAATAAGCTAAATACAGTCCAAAATCCAAACTCGTTTTTTTGCCAGCAATGTTGTTGTATGATAAACGTTTAAACTGTGAAACAATAATCAAACTCATGTTCACGATAAATATGTTATACGGATAGTGTGGCCGAGTGGTCTATGGCGCTGGTTTTAGGCACCAGTCTCTTCGGAGGCAAGGGTTCGAATCCCTTCACTGTCATATAATTTTATTTTGGTTCTTCATGCGAATCCACCCAATTATCTTTTGTGCGTTTGTAGCTACAGCATGGCCTGTTAGCTCAGTTGGTTAGAGCGCCGTGCTAAAAACACGGAGGTCACGAGTTCGATCCTCTTACGGTCCAATGTACAATGTTTCCATACATTCTCATCAATTAAACAAAATTTTTTCACGTTTCTTAACTTCTGGAGTACTGACGTTATTAGAGTGACATTGCTTTGAAAGAAACTACAGAAAAACTGCGGTAGATAATCAACGCAATATATGAAAAGTGTTTTTCTAAATTACTGTGCTGCCTCATAATGTATGGAAGATTAATTCGAGGTCTTTAAAAAAATTTTGTGGTTGGGCTATCCATCCTCCTGGGCTAAAACTTAGCAGAAATGGTGTCATGTGTCATGTGTCATGTCACAATGTTAGCATTAACATTTGTTGTTGGCCTGGCTAGCTCAGTCGGTAGAGCATTAGACTCTTAATCTCAGGGTCGAGGGTTCGAGCCCCACGTTGGGCGTATAAAACTATCACTTATTTTTCCGAGAATCACGTGGCTTTATGTGATGAGTACCAACAACTTCTATGGTACGTTCTTCGTAACCGTTCTGTCTTCAACTCCTGTAGCCATGCTGAATAAGGGTTCTTGATCGAAATAAGAAACCAAAAACAACCAATAAAGAGTTTTTCACGTCAATCCTAATGCTTAGGTCTAACTGTCGTATGACAAGCTGGAATAAGGATGAGATTATTTGTTCTAACCACTTCACTTTTGATGAGGTGCTTGGGGAAAATATATGTAAGCAAACGAATGTGGGTACAAGGAAATGGTAAATTCAGTGAAGATCGCTTCTCGTTTCGACGTTTTTTTATTGCTTTTGGTTGTTAATAGCTTTCAAGAGCATACCGTTTCGAGCTTAATTTGTTATTAAGGAAAAGCCGACATTTTTCTTAACTGGGACACTTTTGTTGTTTTTTCATTGCTCCTTCGTGAAAGGCATGTGGTCGTTGTATGGAACGATGCACATTATGAATTTCCAGGGTTTAGCGGTTGTAGATGGGTGCAGACGTTTTTTTTCCTTCCGTCATTTACTGAAAACTGTAAGTCACATTCTTTGGTTATTTTCCTGTTTATTTGTGATGTTAGTTTGTGTTGTTAACTTTCCGTCTTTTGATATTTTGTAAGTACTCGTATATTCATTGTATTCCCTTACTTGTGAGAATTTTTTGATTGGTTTGTGACTTTTTTTGTCGGGGCTTTCCCCAACCCTCGTTGGCTGTTTGGCGACACTCCTTCATTTTACGAGGACAATGGCTGGTTTTACTGGTGAATCAACTCAGTCATTTTTCGTACGTGTGTAATATTTTGTAGGCCTGTTAGCTCAGTTGGTTAGAGCACCGTGCAAATAACGCGGAGTTCATGAGTTCGATCCTCTTACGGGCCAGTGGTGGTGCTTTCAAAAATTTACATTTTGGAAATATTTTGGAGATGAAAACCTTATGAAAGAAATCACGGTTGCCATAGCAGTCAGGAAGAGGTCCAAGTTCCTTCAGCAACCAGGGCATGAAATCGAGAAACTATTTGCCTCTTCCATACTGGGGCTTGGGAATACCATGGTACACAGAAAAACATATAACCAGGGAATCCTAGAGGTTACCGCTATGGGAGATCCCGAGGCGTTATATGGATTGACCATGTATCTGGAAGGAGACTGCAGCCCTGCCAAATAACATCAGAAAGATCATGTCCATGTTCAACTAGCGATTTCTTCCTACCATCACCAGCTGCTATCGGTTGGATCTATTCAACGATGCCACGTGTCCTATATGCCATCGACATCCCGAAACCGACGAGCATTTTGATGTTTCAGTGTCCTGAATGCCTCATCGTTTGGAGCTGGTTTGAAGGAACCATGTGTCAGACGGGCTGTGGGTCGTCCAAAGAAGATTTGATGTATGACCATTTTGGGCCGGAGATAGGTAATCTCCAGCCCACATTTACTCTTCCTACTGGCTACATGTTCACCACCTGGAAGGCGAGGAATCCCCAACGTATCTCACGTCGAATACAAGTAGAGAGTTCATGGAAACCAGTTGTCCTTCCAGATGGATCCTCCATTTCCCTCTTACATTTAATCATCGATTTTATTTTAAATTTTTATAAATTTTTGTTAATTTGTATTCCTCTATCTTAATATGTATAGATTTTTTAAACTTGTATTTACTTACCTCAGTGTCTATTGCTTTTGTCTTTTCAAAATTATTGTGATGAGATCAACATTGTCATATTTGTCTTTCTCTTCCCTTTATACGATCTGCATCCAAGGATCAAATTAATTGTTTATTTTATTTTCTATTTATTTTCCATTATAACAGTAGAAATGAATTTCAACTGGCAATAAAAGTTTATATTTTTTTCTAATGGAGCTTTTTATTGGTAAATTTCACAGCGGAATTTCATTGATTGGAATAAAACAAGCAGACATGGCCGAGTGGTTAAGGCGACAGACTTGAAATCTGTTTCCATCTTGGAGCGCAGGTTCAAATCCTGCTGTCTGCGAATCGCTAAATCGTGTGCAAATTTCCTTATCAACTAGTTGAATTATTATGAGGTACTTATGGAAAATTAAAATAAGCTAAATACAGTCCAAAATCCAAACTCGTTTTTTTGCCAGCAATGTTGTTGTATGATAAACGTTTAAACTGTGAAACAATAATCAAACTCATGTTCACGATAAATATGTTATACGGATAGTGTGGCCGAGTGGTCTATGGCGCTGGTTTTAGGCACCAGTCTCTTCGGAGGCAAGGGTTCGAATCCCTTCACTGTCATATAATTTTATTTTGGTTCTTCATGCGAATCCACCCAATTATCTTTTGTGCGTTTGTAGCTACAGCATGGCCTGTTAGCTCAGTTGGTTAGAGCCCCGTGCTAACAACGCGGAGGTCACGAGTTCGATCCTCTTACGGACCAATGTACAATGTTTCCATACATTCTCATCAATTAAACAAAACTTTCGCACGTTTCTTAACTTCTGGAGTACTGACGTTATTAGAGTGACATTGCTTTGAAAGAAACTACAGAAAAACTGCGGTAGATAATCAACGCAATATATGAAAAGTGTTTTTCTAAATTACTGTGCTGCCTCATAATGTATGGTCGTTTGTGGTTGGGCTATCCATCCTCCTGGGCTAAAACTTAGCAGAAATGGTGTCATGTGTCATGTGTCATGTCACAATGTTAGCATTAACATTTGTTCTTGGCCTGGCTAGCTCAGTCGGTAGAGCATGAGACTCTTAATCTCAGGGTCGTGGGTTCGAGCCCCACGTTGGGCGTATAAAACTATCACTTATTTTTCCGAGAATCACGTGGCTTTATGTGATGAGTACCAACAACTTCTATGGTACGTTCTTCGTAACCGTTCTGTATTCAACTCCTGTAGCCATGCTGAATAAGGGTTCTTGATCGAAATAAGAAACCAAAAACAACCAATAAAGAGTTTTTCACGTCAATCCTAATGCTTAGGTCTAACTGTCGTATGACAAGCTGGAATAAGGATGAGATTATTTGTTCTAACCACTTCACTTTTGATGAGGTGCTTGGGGAAAATATATGTAAGCAAACGAATGTGGGTACAAGGAAATGGTAAATTCAGTGAAGATCGCTTCTCGTTTCGACGTTTTTTTATTGCTTTTGGTTGTTAATAGCTTTCAAGAGCATACCGTTTCGAGCTTAATTTGTTATTAAGGAAAAGCCGACATTTTTCTTAACTGGGACACTTTTGTTGTTTTTTCATTGCTCCTTCGTGAAAGGCATGTGGTCGTTGTATGGAACGATGCACATTATGAATTTCCAGGGTTTAGCGGTTGTAGATGGGTGCAGACGTTTTTTTCCTTCCGTCATTTACTGAAAACTGTAAGTCACATTCTTTGGTTATTTTCCTGTTTATTTGTGATGTTAGTTTGTGTTGTTAACTTTCCGTCTTTTGATATTTTGTAAGTACTCGTATATTCATTGTATTCCCTTACTTGTGAGAATTTTTTGATTGGTTTGTGACTTTTTTTGTCGGGGCTTTCCCCAACCCTCGTTGGCTGTTTGGCGACACTCCTTCATTTTACGAGGACAATGGCTGGTTTTACTGGTGAATCAACTCAGTCATTTTTTGTACGTGTGTAATATTTTGTAGGCCTGTTAGCTCAGTTGGTTAGAGCGCCGTGCTAATAACGCGGAGGTCATGAGTTCGATCCTCTTACGGGCCAGTGGTGGTGCTTTCAAAAATTTACATTTTGGAAATATTTTGGAGATGAAAACCTTATGAAATAAATCACGGTTGCCATAGCAGTCAGGAAGAGGTCCAAGTTCCTTCAGCAACCAGGGCATGAAATCGAGAAACTATTTGCCTCTTCCATACTGGGGCTTGGGAATACCATGGTACACAGAAAAACATATAACCAGTGAATCCTAGAGGTTACCGCTATGGGAGATCCCGAGGCGTTATATGGATTGACCATGTATCTGGAAGGAGACTGCAGCCCTGCCAAATAACATCAGAAAGATCATGTCCATGTTCAACTAGCGATTTCTTCCTACCATCACCAGCTGCTATCGGTTGGATCTATTCAACGATGCCACGTGTCCTATATGCCATCGACATCCCGAAACCGACGAGCATTTTGATGTTTCAGTGTCCTGAATGCCTCATCGTTTGGAGCTGGTTTGAAGGAACCATGTGTCAGACGGGCTGTGGGTCGTCCAAAGAAGATTTGATGTATGACCATTTTGGGCCGGAGATAGGTAATCTCCAGCCCACATTTACTCTTCCTACTGGCTACATGTTCACCACCTGGAAGGCGAGGAATCCCCAACGTATCTCACGTCGAATACAAGTAGAGAGTTCATTGAAACCAGTTGTCCTTCCAGATGGATCCTCCATTTCCCTCTTACATTTAATCATCGATTTTATTTTAAATTTTTATAAATTTTTGTTAATTTGTATTCCTCTATCTTAATATGTATAGATTTTTTAAACTTGTATTTACTTACCTCAGTGTCTATTGCTTTTGTCTTTTCAAAATTATTGTGATGAGATCAACATTGTCATATTTGTCTTTCTCTTCCCTTTATACGATCTGCATCCAAGGATCAAATTAATTGTTTATTTTATTTTCTATTTATTTTCCATTATAACAGTAGAAATGAATTTCAACTGGCAATAGAAGTTTATATTTTTTTCTAATGGAGCTTTTTATTGGTAAATTTCACAGCGGAATTTCATTGATTGGAATAAAACAAGCAGACATGGCCGAGTGGTTAAGGCGACAGACTTGAAATCTGTTTCCATCTTGGAGCGCAGGTTCAAATCCTGCTGTCTGCGAATCGCTAAATCGTGTGCAAATTTCTTTATCAACTAGTTCAATTATTATGAGGTACTTATGGAAAATTAAAATAAGCTAAATACAGTCCAAAATCCAAACTCGTTTTTTTGCCAGCAATGTTGTTGTATGATAAACGTTTAAACTGTGAAACAATAACCAAAGTCATGTTCACGATAAATATGTTATACGGATAGTGTGGCCGAGTGGTCTATGGCGCTGGTTTTAGGCACCAGTCTCTTCGGAGGCAAGGGTTCGAATCCCTTCACTGTCATATAATTTTATTTTGGTTCTTCATGCGAATCCACCCAATTATCTTTTGTGCGTTTGTAGCTACAGCATGGTCTGTTAGCTCAGTTGGATAGAGCGCCGTGCTAATAACGCGGAGGTCATGAGTTCGATCCTCTTACGGGCCAATGTACAATGTTTCCATACATCCTCATCAATTAAACAAAACTTTCGCACGTTTCTTAACTTCTGGAGTACTGACGTTATTAGAGTGACATTGCTTTGAAAGAAACTACAGAAAAACTGCGGTAGATAATCAACGCAATATATGAAAAGTGTTTTTCTAAATTACTGTGCTGCCTCATAATGTATGGTCGTTTGTGGTTGGGCTATCCATCCTCCTGGGCTAAAACTTGTCTAACTGTCGTATGACAAGCTGGAATAAGGATGAGATTATTTGTTCTAACCACTTCACTTTTGATGAGGTGCTTGGGGAAAATATATGTAAGCAAACGAATGTGGGTACAAGTAAATTGTAAATTCAGTGAAGATCGCTTCTCGTTTCGACGTTTTTTTTATTGCTTTTGGTTGTTAATAGCTTTCAAGAGCATACCGTTTCGAGCTTAATTTGTTATTAAGGAAAAGCCGACATTTTTCTTAACTGGGACACTTTTGTTGTTTTTTCATTGCTCCTTCGTGAAAGGCATGTGGTCGTTGTATGGAACGATGCACATTATGAATTTCCAGGGTTTAGCGGTTGTAGATGGGTGCAGACGTTTTTTTTCCTTCCGTCATTTACTGAAAACTGTAAGTCACATTCTTTGGTTATTTTCCTGTTTATTTGTGATGTTAGTTTGTGTTGTTAACTTTCCGTCTTTTGATATTTTGTAAGTACTCGTATATTCATTGTATTCCCTTACTTGTGAGAATTTTTTGATTGGTTTGTGACTTTTTTTGTCGGGGCTTTCCCCAACCCTCGTTGGCTGTTTGGCGACACTCCTTCATTTTACGAGGACAATGGCTGGTTTTACTGGTGAATCAACTCAGTCATTTTTTGTACGTGTGTATTATTTTGTAGGCCTGTTAGCTCAGTTGGTTAGAGCGTCGTGCTAATAACGCGGAGGTCATGAGTTCGATCCTCTTACGGGTCAGTGGTGGTGCTTTCAAAAATTTACATTTTGGAAATATTTTGGAGATGAAAACCTTATGAAAGAAATCACGGTTGCCATAGCAGTCAGGAAGAGGTCCAAGTTCCTTCAGCAACCAGGGCATGAAATCGAGAAACTATTTGCTTCTTCCATACTGGGGCTTGGGAATACCATGGTACACAGAAAAACATATAACCAGGGAATCCTAGAGGTTACCGCTATGGGAGATCCCGAGGCGTTATATGGATTGACCATGTATCTGGAAGGAGACTGCAGCCCTGCCAAATAACATCAGAAAGATCATGTCCATGTTCAACTAGCGATTTCTTCCTACCATCACCAGCTGCTATCGGTTGGATCTATTCAACGATGCCACGTGTCCTATATGCCATCGACATCCCGAAACCGACGAGCATTTTGATGTTTCAGTGTCCTGAATGCCTCATCGTTTGGAGCTGGTTTGAAGGAACCATGTGTCAGACGGGCTGTGGGTCGTCCAAAGAAGATTTGATGTATGACCATTTTGGGCCGGAGATAGGTAATCTCCAGCCCACATTTACTCTTCCTACTGGCTACATGTTCACCACCTGGAAGGCGAGGAATCCCCAACGTATCTCACGTCGAATACAAGTAGAGAGTTCATGGAAACCAGTTGTCCTTCCAGATGGATCCTCCATTTCCCTCTTACATTTAATCGTCGATTTTATTTTAAATTTTAATAAATTTTTGTTAATTTGTATTCCTCTATCTTAATATGTATAGATTTTTTAAACTTGTATTTACTTACCTCAGTGTCTATTGCTTTTGTCTTTTCAAAATTATTGTGATGAGATCAACATTGTCATATTTGTCTTTCTCTTCCCTTTATACGATCTGCATCCAAGGATCAAATTAATTGTTTATTTTATTTTCTATTTATTTTCCATTATAACAGTAGAAATGAATTTCAACTGGCAATAAAAGTTTATATTTTTTTCTAATGGAGCTTTTTATTGGTAAATTTCACAGCGGAATTTCATTGATTGGAATAAAACAAGCAGACATGGCCGAGTGGTTAAGGCGACAGACTTGAAATATTGTAACAGTAAGTTGTATTGACGGTTCACAAGACTAAGACTGGGGGCTTGATACACGACAACGGGGGACTATATATGGGGGGGAAACACTGACGTCACACGTCCGGTAGCATTGCATACCGGATCACATAACGTGGTCATTGACCACGTGACATCCCCCCCTCTAGCTGCATTCGTCCCCGAATGCATTACTAAAACAAACAACACAAAAAAATATAGACCGAAAGAAAACCGGGAACATTGCTACATGATACCGTCCACATGACACCCCCAAAAAAAAAACATCATCCCTATGCCAGATGCTCAATGGACGACTCCAGCTCGCGCAGCGTCTTCAAGCAAGTCTCTTCATGCGCTGCCATACGGTTGTCTATTTCCGTAAGGCAATGCATGGTACTCCACCGCCGCGCACGTCGCTTCTTAGCTTCTTCCTCGACGAACTCCTCCACCACTCGTAGGCGTTCCCGAAGGTCGGCCATATTAACGTCTCCTTTTCTCCCTCGGCACCACTGGATGCTGCACACAGCCACACTGGCCATAAACAACGCTGCTCCCACACCCCATAGCTCGAATGGATATGTATGATGTTCCGCCGCTCGTTTTCCCCTTTCCGAATCGTCTACTTCCAAAGCACGGATAGTTTTACCAAAACTAGCTGCGTTCGTCAGACTGCCGCCGATCCGTTTCAAGGACGCTTCTAATGAAGCCTGCAGCGATGAGTTCGTAGATTTCCCGCTCGTCATGCTTCCTTGTTGGTGGGCATCTGTAGCTACAGCCCAGTTCACCCCTTTCAGACGTGGCACAAAGTCGTTCCCCTTCCTAGTGGATGATAACGAGTGTTGCCTACTGGCCTGCAAAATCCACTCATCAGTTTGAATGGAGCAACCGTGCGGGATTTCGACAATACCGACCAACGGCAGCTCTGCTCTCGAAGAATCCCTCGAATCTGTCTGTTGGGGACACTCCATTACCAGAGAGCGTGGATTATTCATTGATACTGCCCATCTCCGGTGGCCCAGGTAAATGGCTTCAGGTCCTCTCCATTCTACTACAACATGATCGCACTCCGTTTTCTTTTTGTCAGTGTCCTGCAGGAACAGCGCCATCACACAAGTCTTCTTAAAATTTTTTCGGTAGATAGCTTTACTGGGCGGACATACCGAACTCGCCTTTCCCTGGCAAGAGCGTACCTCGGCTTCCGTCAGTTCAATAAATGTTTGCCGATCCCGCCCTACCGCCAGAAATGCGGGAATGGGTGCGTAATGAAGACCCACGTTACCTGCAGCACTAAACACTGGCAACACAAATGTTCGATATAACTCAAATGTCTTAGTAATCTCAATTATTGGCAGATGAATGAATAGCCGAAGCCCGTTTGTTGTGGCCGCTACGACGACCCGGGCTTCCTGGTATGCCCTCCACAGGTCACCATTCTGCAAAGCAGGTGTCAGTGCCCAACCCCTCGCCAAAGAAGCTCGAATTTCTTTAAGAACCGATCGCAGTTGAGTAGGTGGGAAAAGTTCCGGGGGTAAGTTGCCGGTTGCCAACAGGGCGAGACCAATGCCGATGTCCTCCAATGTCATGCTGGCCCAGTCTAGAACTCTCTGAGCAGCTCGAAAGGCTTCGTCCATCCTCGCCGTCATAATCACTTGACTTTCTAGGGCGTTCACGGCACTCACCACATTCTGTCTCCATTTGTTGAATTCCTTCTCCAGTGATTGGTGCGCTCTGTCCAGCTGCTGCATGGCCAGTACATGTTCCCCGAGTTCTCGTAATGTCTCATTCACTAACGTTGCTTGATGAGCCACCGCACTCACTATCCCCGACGTTTCTCCTCCCAAGGCCTGCAGCTGTCCATTAAGTCCTTCTAGATCTTGACTTGTCGCCACCCCAAACAGCCAGTGCAGTGCGGTACCGCCGACGTCGATAATACCTCTCTTGGCCCTCCTGGGCCCTCCTACCACCGCCTCCCGCAGCGTGTCGTACCGTTCACGTACAAGTCCCAATAGCTCCAACCCGTCCGTCGCCCTTTCCACCATCTGCGCCCGTAACCGTGCACTCCATCTTGTTTCCTCCGCCTGCGATTCTTTCTTCTTGGCCGAGTCTGTGAACCAAAGGTGCAGTTTGTTCAGGGCGTTTTCTATGGGACTGAACGAGACATCGGTTACTACTACCCACTCCGAGTCACTAAAGAAGACCTCCCCTTGTAATTGGAATATTACTCCATCCCTCACAAAAGCCTCTTGGGAATGTCCTTGACTGGGTTGTACCCCCATCAGCGGTCCCAGTAGTCCTAGCAGAAGGAGAAGAGCCCCCACTGCCTCCTGCGGCCTTTGTCCGTATCGTACCGGTGGCATCCGGGCTCGTGTCGATCGCCGCACCTGATCGTCAATCCTTTCATTTCGGGCTTCTTGCACCTCCTCGTCCCGGGGTGTAGTCTCTCTAGTTTCGGCCTCTCGGTCACGGATGTCCTTTCCCCCGGCAATTAGGTTGCTGCATTGCGGCTTTATTCTTCTCGGTTCTGCTCCCGTACTTTCTTTGTCTACCACTGTCCATTCGGCCCCTCTGACGAATTTTTTCATTTTCACCACGTGCACCAGTTCTGTCTGTCGACCACTTGGTCTCTTTACTTCGTAATTTAATGCCGACGCCTGGTGTACCACCACGAATGGTCCCAGCCACCGGTGAAGTAACTTTTCGGCTCTCCCCACCTTCCGGAACGGCTTGTACACCAGTACTTCTTCCCCTGGGCTGAATTGCGGTGTAGCTCTTCGAGTCGCGTCATAGTACCGCTTCTGTCGTTCTTGTACCTGTACCAATCGTTCTTTCACCATCTTTCTCGCGGCTTCCAAATTCCGGGCCAGTGCATCAGGATCCTCTGCAAGAGGCGTCGCGCGTACTCCCATCACTACATCCGCCGGCAACCGCGCTTCTCTGCCGTAGAGAAGGTAAAAAGGTGTCTTTCCGGTCGATTCCTGAACACTAGAGTTGTACGCGAATGTAATATAGGGCAGAATGTCATCCCAGTTAGTGTGTGTGCTGTTTATATACATCGATAGCATGTCCCCCAGCGTGTGGTTTAGTCTTTCTACCAGGCCGTTGGCCTGGGGATGATAAGGAGTTGTCGTTCTATGGTCCACCTCCATTAGACGCATGACTTCCTTCGTGAACTCCGCGACGAAACACTTTCCACAGTCGGTAACCACACCCTCCGGCGCCCCATGCCGTAAGACAATCTCCTCGACGAAGAACTCAGCTGCGTCCCGGGCCGTCGCAGTTGGAACAGCCCTCGTCTCTGCCCACTTGGTGAGATAATCCACCGCAACGATGATATTCTTCTTGCTCCCCACCGACACGGGAAAAGGCCCCAATATGTCCATCCCAACTTTTTCGAAAGGTCTCTCCACGCGGATGATTTCCATGTGTCCCTGAGGTTCTACTGGCGGACTTTTTCTTGCCTGACACTGCGGACATGCCCGCACGTAGTTTAGTACCTGCTGTCGTAAGCGTGGCCAGTAGTATCTTTCCTCTATCCGCCCTAGCGTCCTCTTCACTCCTAAGTGCGCAGCCCAACGATCGCCATGGTACGCGTCTAAAATCTCCAACCGTTGATCCGGGGGTACGCATAGACGCAACCTCATTCCTTGTTTACCCAAGGTTCGGCGATGCAGTAGTCCATCAATCAGCACGAAATTTTTGTAGGCCACGGCTGTACTCCTTTCCAGTTGCCTGCGTACCTCCACCCATCCCGGGACTGCCCCTTGCATTTCTCTCGTCCAACGACGCTCCTCCTCCCATGCTGTCGTGTATACCGGTAGCAGGTCCTCTTCGTCGTCATTGTCTTCTATCCCATCCATCGGATACCGAGATAGTGCATCAGCGTCCTCATGGAGCCGCCCACTTTTATACACAATTTCGGGCTGATAGTTCTGTATGGACAATGCCCACCGTGCCAATCTGCCCGCCAAATCTTTCTTTGTTGTTAACCAACAAAGGGCGTGGTGGTCCGTCACCACTTTCACCTTTGTCCCCCAGATGTAGCTGTGGAATTTCTTCACCGCCCAAACCAGGGCTAAGCACTCCTTCTCCGTAATGGAATAATTCCGCTCTGTTCGGGATAATAGCCTGCTGGCAAAGGCAACTGGCCTCTCCCCTGTCTCCCCCTTCTGTACTAAGGCCGCCCCGATCCCGTATTCGCAAGCGTCGGGATGGATTTCGAAGGGTTTTGTGTTATCCGGGTACGCCAACTGCGCAGCTCCCATTAGCGCGTTCTTTAGAGCCTCGAAGCTGTCCATGGCCTCCACTCCCCAGGTAAATGTTTTTTTTTCGCCCACAAGATCGTGTAGCGGTCTGGCGATTTTCGCGAATCCGTCGATAAATCTTCTATAGTACGAACACATGCCTAGGAACGCCCTTATGTTCTTCACTTTTGCCGCTCTGGAACCATCCACCGGAGGGTGCGGGAAGTCTCTCACTGCCTGCACTTGCTTTGGATCCGGTAACACCCCATTTTTATCCACGATATGTCCCAACGCCCGTAGTTGTGGCTGGGCGAACGTACATTTTTCCAACTTCACTTTTAGATTTGCCCCTCTCAGACGTCCCAGTACCCCGCGCAGTCCTTGCACGTGTTCGTCCAACGACCGAGAGTACACTACAATATCGTCCAGATAAACTAGACACGTTGTCCATCTGAGACCACTTAATACCACGTCCATCATTCTTTGAAAAGTTCCGGGTGCTGAACACAGCCCCATTGCCATCACCTTAAATTGGTATAGCCCATCCGCTGTGACGAACGCCGTTTTCGGACGGTCACCTTCCTTAATGGGCACTTGCCAGTATCCTGACTGCAAATCCATGATTGAAAAGAACGCCGCACCCTCCAATCGTGCCAGAGTCTCCTCTATCCTCGGCAGCGGATACACATCACTTATCGTCACTGCATTTAGGCGCCGGTAATCAACACAAAATCTCCACGTCCCGTCCTTCTTTCTGACCAGGACCACTGCCGCTCCCCATGGGCTGACCGAGGGTTCGATAACTCCTGCTTTCTCCATTTCCTTGCACTGAGCTTCTATAATGATTCTCTCCTTCCATGCCCGCGCATGGGGTGATTGTCGAATTGGTTTTGCTTCCCCGGTATCTATTGTATGCTCTGCTGCCGTACACAGTCCTAGTTGGTCTCCGGGCCACGAAAAGCAGTCGCCATATTCCACTAACACTTCTCGGATCTTTTCTCTGTCTGTCGGCGTTACCCCTTCTCCAATCCTGCTTTCAAATTCGTGCTCCCGAAACGCTTTCTTCTCTGCCCCTGCTGTCGCGACGGCTACTGGCGAGTCTCCCTCCTTGATTTCGGTCACTGGCTCGATTATTCCTAACACCGTCCCCTCTTCGATCCATTGTTGGTGATCCGATAAGTTGGTTATCGCCATCTGTCCGATTGTTCCCATGCCGCTAACCAGGACCTTTCCCGTCGACACCCTTTTCGTCCTCTGCAATGCTTGGGATGGTTCCACCAGTGCACTTTCGCCAAACCCTTTCAAATCTAGTGGTTGAGTTGCGACCACTTTCATCGATCGGGGTGGGACCCAGCATCCTTTCTGGACTACTAGTTTCGGTGCTTCCTCCATCATCTCCTCCCCCAGTGCTCCGAGGGCAATGTCTCCAATGAAGATCTCCGGTAGCGCCCCAATCTTCATCCGCGTTCCAAGTTTCTCCAACATGTCCTTCCCCAGAAGTAAGTCGATGTCGCCGTCCAGAACCAAAGCCTCCCCCTCGACGGTCATCTTCCCATCCGATACTAACAGCCTTGCGGCTCCTCCCGGTTGAATCTCCTTGCCGTCAACTGATACTAGACGATTTGCGCGCCATGGTGTCACTGTTATCCCTAGTTCCCTCACTAATTTGGGCGAACACACGGACACTACCGCCCCTGTGTCTATCACGGCAGCCACCCGTTTTCCCCAGCACAACACATCCAGTACTACCATCCTCTGGATGTCGATCTTCAGAATTGGCCATGCTAGCACCTCCGGGTCTCCATGCTCTGTCCCTACTAGACCAATTACTTGCTTACCCTCTCCAGCGAATCGCACCTGCTGATGCTGTTTTTGTTGTGGTGCCCCCCTCCTCGCTGGGAGCTCGGGCAGTCGCGACGTATGTGTCCTATCCCTTCACACCCGTAGCACACGACCTTTCCGTCCTGCGTCCGACCCCTCAGGCCTCCCTGACCGTTTTCTCTTGTTGGACACTCTCTCCCGATGTGCCCCTCCGTCTTACATCTGCTGCAGATAGGTTTCCCATCCGAAGTCCATTTCAGTATCGATCGGTTATCCGACCGATACTGTTGACTCTCCGCTCTTTCTCCTTGCTGTGCGGCTGCCCCTGATGCGTTCCTTGATGCCACGGCTCCCATTAGTCCCTCTAGCAATTTTTCCATTCGATCCATTCTCTCATCTCCCGTCGTTGGTGTTTGTTTTCCGACCACGCCCATCGCCCATTCCTCGTGTCTTGCTCGGGACGTCATTTCCTGATACCGCTTAATTTCTTGAAGGAATTCGTCACACGAGTTGGGTTTCAAACTCCAGAGCTTCTCTAGTAAACTTGGCTTGAGTCCTCTCCATAGGTGCGCCAATTTCGTAGCTTCGGTCATATTCGGGTCTACTCTGCGGCATAAATCCAGGATGTCGTAAAAATACTCGATCGTGGATTCCTCGATTCCTTGTTTGCGTTCTCTCAGATTCGCTTCATTGAATCGATTCTGATTGACTGGCTTGAATTGCTCCAACAGCTGTGTTTTAACTCCGGGTACAATTGGCGGTCCTGCAACATCCTCCCATTCGGCTGCTAGTTGTCCCGCGGCCTCTTTGTATGAGTACCACTTCTGCGCTGCCCCGGACAGCGACAGCTCCACGTGGTCACGAAGTTCTTCATCTCCCCATCGATTATATCTCCCGATTCTTTCGTATCGATGCATCCACTGCACGACGTCTTCCCCGTCCTTCCCCCCGAAGGTGGGTGGGGATTGGAATTTTATCTGTGCGGCCATCGCGTGCCTTGCGCCCACTTGCTGTTGAGCTGCTCTGAATCCCCGGATGTAGCTACTGATATTCGATGATCTTCTTCTCAAATCCGTGAAATCCCACTCTGGCTGCTCTTCTTCGTGTTCTCCCGATCCTTCTTCCTCTTCGGCGTCCTCCCACCGCTCAGTTTCCTCCTCACTGAATGTGAGATGATACTCCTGCCGAACGGATGCCGGTCGCTGCCCCTGTTGGGGTTCGTTAGCCCCTTCCTCTATTTCTCCTCGCTCTTCCGTTCCGCTTTCCCTCAGCGGTCGACTGCGCGTCCTCGCCCGCCCCTGGGATGCACTCCCGATCTCGGGTATCCCCCAACTACCCCGTGCCACGAACCGTCCCCGAGCGTCTCGGATTCTCTCCCCGCTCCTTACGTCCTCCTCTCCTATCATCTACTTCCCGCAATCCTCGCACCGCTTGTTTCTTGCCGAACTTTTCGGCTCCCGGTTCACTTCCCCGCTTCTTGCCGTAAACTTCGGCTCACGGTTTACTTCCCCGATTCTTGCCGAACACTTCGGCTCACGGTTACTTCTCCGCTTCTTGCCGAACTCTTCGGCTCACGGTTCACTTCCCCGATTCTTGCCGTAAACTTCGGCTCACGGTTACTTCTCCGCTTCTTGCCGAACTCTTCGGCTCACGGCTCACTTCCCCGATTCTTGCCGTAAACTTCGGCTCACGGTTTACTTCCCCGATTCTTGCCGAACACTTCGGCTCACGGTTACTTCTCCGCTTCTTGCCGAACTCTTCGGCTCACGGTTCACTTCCCCGATTCTTGCCGAACACTTCGGCTCACGGTCACTTCTCCGCTTCTTGCCGAACTCTTCGGCTCACGGTTCACTGCCCCGATTCTTGCCGAATACTTCGGCTCACGGTTACTTCTCCGCTTCTTGCCGAATTCTTCGGCTCACGGTTCACTGCCCCGATTCTTGCCGACCACTTCGGCTCACGGTTTCCGCTATCCACGTTCCCTCAATGTACCCGTCTGCCCCGCCTTAGCCCTTTCCACCGTTTTCCCCCCGGCGTCTCTCCTTCGTTATGCTTCCCCCGATTGCCCTACGGTCGGAGCCGTGACCCCGTACCCCAACAATTTAAGGTGCTAAGACCAGTTGGGTCGTCGACTCTCAGGGGTCCCTGACAGCCACCGCCTCCGCAGCACAGAATCGAACAGAAACACAACCAAAAAAAGAGACTTACCAGAGGTTCTGCATCTCCACCATGTAACAGTAAGTTGTATTGACGGTTCACAAGACTAAGACTGGGGGCTTGATACACGACAACGGGGGACTATATATGGGGGGGAAACACTGACGTCACACGTCCGGTAGCATTGCATACCGGATCACATAACGTGGTCATTGACCACGTGACAATATGTTTCCATCTTGGAGCGCAGGTTCAAATCCTGCTGTCTGCGAATCGCCAAATCGTGTGCAAATTTCCTTATCAACTAGTTCAATTATTATGAGGTACTTATGGAAAATTAAAATAAGCTAAATACAGTCCAAAATCCAAACTCGTTTTTTTCCCAGCAATGTTGTTGTATGATAACCGTTTAAACTGTGAAACAATAATCAAACTCATGTTCACGATAAATATGTTATACGGATAGTGTGGCCGAGTGGTCTATGGCGCTGGTTTTAGGCACCAGTCTCTTCGGAGGCAAGGGTTCCCTTCACTGTCATATAATTTTATTTTGGTTCTTCATGCGAATCCACCCAATTATATTTTGTGCGTTTGTAGCTACAGCATGGCCTGTTAGCTCAGTTGGTTAGAGCGCCGTGCTAATAACGCGGAGGTCACGATTTCGATCCTCTTACGGGCCAATGTACAATGTTTCCATACATTCTCATCAATTAAACAAAATTTTCGCACGTTTCTTAACTTCTGGAGTACTGACGTTATTAGAGTGACATTGCTTTGAAAGAAACTACAGAAAAACTGCGGTAGATAATCAACGCAATATATGAAAAGTGTTTTTCTAAATTACTGTGCTGCCTCATAATGTATGGTCGTTTGTGGTTGGGCTATCCATCCTCCTGGGCTAAAACTTAGCAGAAATGGTGTCATGTGTCATGTTTCATGTCACAATGTTAGCATTAACATTTGTTGTTGGCCTGGCTAGCTCAGTCGGTAGAGCATGAGACTCTTAATCTCAGGGTCGTGGGTTCGAGCCCCACGTTGGGCGTATAAAACTATCACTTATTTTTCCGAGAATCACGTGGCTTTATGTGATGAGTACCAACAACTTCTATGGTACGTTCTTCGTAACCGTTCTGTCTTCAACTCCTGTAGCCATGCTGAATAAGGGTTCTTGATCGAAATAAGAAACCAAAAACAACCAATAAAGAGTTTTTCACGTCAATCCTAATGCTTAGGTCTAACTGTCGTATGACAAGCTGGAATAAGGATGAGATTATTTGTTCTAACCACTTCACTTTTGATGAGGTGCTTGGGGAAAATATATGTAAGCAAACGAATGTGGGTACAAGGAAATGGTAAATTCAGTGAAGATCACTTCTCGTTTCGACGTTTTTTTTATCGCTTTTGGTTGTTAATAGCTTTCAAGAGCATACCGTTTCGAGCTTAATTTGTTATTAAGGAAAAGCCGACATTTTTCTTAACTGGGACACTTTTGTTATTTTTTCATTGCTCCTTCGTGAAAGGCATGTGGTCGTTGTATGGAACGATGCACATTATGAATTTCCAGGTGTTGCAATCTGCTCAGCCGACGAGCGGATTCGACTAATCAGATTGGTTAAATTACACGAATAAATAAGTACACGACAAATAAATTAGGGTGCTTACACGAATATATTAAACACAAGAAACACAATGCACGCGAAGGAGCCAGGTATTGGCCAAAGCTCTCTCTTAAACTTGCTTACGACAGTAAGACTTACGGAGACACACTTGTCTCGACTGCTACGCCAGGTCTAACTGTCCTACTCGTGCGCCGGCCGGCTTACGTGCCAGTCACGCCAACTGACGGTCACAAGGGACAATCACAAGGGCCCTCAGGGCACCCAAACAATACAGAAAGGGACTCATAGGTGGAGTAAGGAGACAGACGGGGCCGTCTGCAACATTCGGCCCTTCCTGACTCGATTTGACACAAATATTCAAATAGGACAACAAAACTATTTACAAGAGACACACACGCAATTTGTCAAATCGAAACAAACAAATAAATAGTCAATACGAGATTGGGGACCTTAATTCTAACCTTTCCATTCCCCTACTTCTATCTCACCCAAAAAAAAAAATAATAAATAAATAAATACAAAAAAAAACTAAACTTATGGAGATGGATGGGGGTGGGAATAGACGGGCAAAAGCTATTAAGCTAACAAAAAAAAAAAAAAAAAAAAAAACAAAAAAATTATGGCAAAGCCAAGAAAACAAATACGAAATGCTTCAGGGTTATTTTACAAAATTTTTCAACCAACTAGGGGGTACTATTGTCCTTCCAGCTCTCGTTTTCGTTGGAGGGGGAGGAGCCACGACTTCATTCGGCGGATCGATTGGTGAAATGGCGAGTGATGGTGCCACCACATTATCTTCCTCATCCGCTTGCTGGACCAAGCTTTCATCTTGATCGTCCGGCTCGTCTGGCCAATCGTCCCACTCAGGATCCTCTCTCGGATGGAACTTGCGGATTTGGACGACGTGAGCGTTAAAACGACGAAACCTCTTCTTTTTTTGCCGTGCAGGCAGGTCTTCAACCAGATATGTAGTAGGGCACACCTTTTTAACGACTTGAAAAGGACCAACGTACTTTGGTAACAGCTTCTTAGTTTTGTTTTTCTTCTTCAACTTCCTACGAACAAGCACCAACTCTCCTGGGAAGAGATCCTTCACTACTCTGCGTCGAAGATCCACCAGGCGCTTCACTTTCTCCCGTTTTTTTTACTATGTTCATTCGGGCCGCGTCTCTAAGCTCCTCAACTCGAGACAGGAAGACGTTGAAAGATTCTGGTCGTTCTTTTGGCCACGGAAACTCGTTCTCTAGGGCAGTGAAGGGCAGGCGGCCATACACCAGTTGGAACGGTGATATCTTGGTTGTACTTTGCCTTGCCGTATTGATGGCGAAGATTGCTGCTGGCAAATGGCGATCCCAGTCGTCATGGTCCGTGTTAACGTAGGCAGCTAATGCGAGCGTCATCGTTCTGTTGACTCGCTCAACAAGTCCAGATGTTTGTGGATGCTCTGCGGTTGCAAAAACGTGCTGGGTCTTCCATTCGCTGACTTTCTTTTCCATCAGATGAGAGGAAAAGGCAGTGCCTTGATCACTGATTATCCGAGTCGTTCCACCATGGCGAAAGTTGATTTGGTCTCTCACAAAGTCTACAACCAATGCTGTCGACGTGTCGGCCACTGCCGCTGCTTCTACATATTTCGTTAAATAATCGATAGCCACTATAATATGCTTCTTACCTTCCGACGTTGACTTAAATGGCCCGAGATGATCCATACCGACGGTGTGAAATGGACGATCTGGCGGTGGAATGGGTTGGAGTTGACCAGCGGGTAATCCGGGGATACATTTATGAAATTGACAATAATTACAAGACATAACATATTTACGGACGCTTGACCGAAACTTCGGCCACCAATAACGTTCAGACACTCTTGCAATTGTTTTGTCTATTCCCATATGGCTAGAGGAGGGGTCATCATGCGAAAACTCTATTATCTTTCTCCTTAAAATTGACGGAACACAAAGCAAAAATTTACGCCCCTGGGAGGGATTTCTCCTATACAAAATTTTTCCATGAATTTTAAACTGTTCTGCAATTTTACCCGGTACTTTTGAATTAAGACAGGTTATAATAGGACGCAATTGGCTATCCAGTTTTTGTTGGAATGCCAATTCTGTATTATTCATGCCCACAGGCCATCTACTGTCAAGTACACAAACTACATGACCGATCGCGGAGCCACTGGTTCCAATACAGGATTCATCAGGGTTACGCGATAGGGCATCAGCCACCAAATTATTTACTCCTTTAATGTGGCGAATTTCAAAATCGTACTCTTGAAGAGCCAAAATCCATCTGGCGAATTTGCCAGTAACCTCTTTCTTAGACCATAGCCAGCGAACAGCTGAGCTATCTGTACAGACAGAAAATCGTCTACCATACACATACGAACGTAATTTTTTTAATGCCCAAACAATTGCTAAACATTCTAGCTCATTAGCATGATACTTACTTTCCGCATCGGTAAGTTTCCGGCTGATAAACGCGACTGGACGTGGTCCATCTCCAGCATCTTGCATTAAAACGGCCCCAAGGCCCACCAGACTTGCGTCTGTTTGTATAACTACATCGATGTTTTGGTCGAAGTGTGCCAGTACAGGGGACGACACCGAACGGCCAACTAACTCAGCTTTTGCAGACTCTTGGGCTTCTGTCCAGCACCATACGGAATTCTTTTTCAAAAGGCTGTGCAGCGGATGTGCTACTGTAGCAAAATCTGGAACAAAACGACGATAGAAGGACGCAAGTCCTAGAAAGGCTCTCAACGTTTTAACGATATTAATTTTAAAGTTAACTAGAGCTCTAATTTTTCCCGGGTCTGGCTGGATTCCGTACTCATCAATGGTTTGACCTAAATGAAAAATTCTGTTCGTCGCAAAAATACATTTAGAAACGTTTAAGGTTAATCCAGCTTTCTCCAAAGCCATTAGGACACACTCAAGTCTTTTCTGATGCTCGTCGAACGTTCTTCCAAAAACTAACACATCGTCTAAATAAACGAGACACATTTGCCACTTAAGGCGAGCTAACACTCGATCCATCAACCGTTGAAATGTGGACGGTGCATTATTCAGTCCAAACGGTAAACGAAGAAACTCATACAATCCATCTGGAGTGACATACGCGGTTTTACACGTATCAGCGGAGGCAACAGGTACCTGCCAATAGCCACTCATCAGGTCTAAACTGGAAAAATATTTAGCACCAGCAAGACGATCAAAAACGTCATCCAATCGGGGTAAAGGGTAAACATCTCTTTTTGTCACTGCGTTTAAACGTCTAAAGTCAATACAGAACCTAAAGTCACCTGATTTTTTCTTTACCAGTACTACTGGTGCTGCCCAGGGACTAAATGATGGACGGATGATACCTTGTTTCAGCATATCGGCGACTTTTTCAATTATGATCCTTCGCTCCACAGCTGATACGCGATACGGGACGCAACTAATTGGTTGAGTGTCGCCAGTGTCAATGGAATGCTCCGCCATGTTTGTAAATCCCAGTTCGCCATCTGCTGAGGGAAAACACCGTAGATGTTTGCTCAAGAGCTCGAAAACGGCACTCCTCTCTTCTTCCGACAAGTTTTCGCCTACGCGAGCGTCCATCAAGATCTTCAGCTTCTCATCGGGTTGAACAGCATTGTTGACAAAGGAGCAAACAGGATTTTCTGGCTGTTCTTCTTGCCCGACGACTACCATGTTGTGATCGAAATCAGCATCTACATACGCTATAAAAACTTTACGACGTAACACAAGAGATGACATTTTCATATTTAATACGGGGATTTTAAATTTTCCCGCTGACACTTTTACCACACAGGATGGAATAACCCATTCCATACCAGGACGAGCACACATATTTGGCCTGACGATAACATTACCAGTGAATTCTTTAGAAATTTTAGCTTTTACAAAACAAAGAGACTCTGCTGGTATAACAGCTGATTCCACAACTTTAACTTCTGTGCCTATCACACGAGAGCACCTTTTTGTTTTATTCTCTACCTCCAAAGAATCAATCAGCTCGTCAGACACAAAAAAAATGTTCTCATCGTCCTCTTTACTACAAATATTTTGTTTCTCAATGCCAGCAAAACGAACCTTCTTAACTTTTGGTCTGTTTGAATCATGAGATTTTAAAACAATTTTACCATCTTCTACAATCAAGTTTGATTTACTTTTCAAAATCCAATCTACCCCAAGAATCAATGCAAATGGACAATTTTTAACTACAGCTACTTCATTTAACTCAACCACTTTATTTTCACATTTTACTTTTAAAGGGCAAAATGAATCAACAATGACTTTTTTATCATCCACCCCAGTTAGATTTACAAAAGGTTTCTTACGATTACGATCCAAAACATTCCCTACTACACTAAGTCTTATAGCAGACAAACTAGCGCCTGAATCAACCAGGCCAGTCACTTCACCAATATTTTCTATGAATACCTTAACCAGTGGAAGCTGGGGACGACAAGGAAGGTGTGCATAACCGGTTAGCATAGGCCTTGCTCCTAACTTCCGGTCGGTCCTTTTCCCGACTTTGCTGGGCAGTGACGGAAGATGTGGCCAACCACCCCGCAGTTGTAGCATTTCCGTTTGCTAGGGTCGATCCATCCTCCTCCGCTACGATCACCTCCGCTTCTTCCACCACGATCAAACGATCACCAATTCTGCTAAAACTTAGCAGAAATGGTGTCATGTGTCATGTGTTATGTCACAATGTTAGCATTAACATTTGTTGTTGGCCTGGCTAGCTCAGTCGGTAGAGCATGAGACTCTTAATCTCAGGGTCGTGGGTTCGAGCCCCACGTTGGGCGTATAAAACTATCACTTATTTTTCCGAGAATCACGTGGCTTTATGTGATGAGTACCAACAACTTCTATGGTACGTTCTTCGTAACCGTTCTGTCTTCAACTCCTGTAGCCATGCTGAATAAGGGTTCTTGATCGAAATAAGAAACCAAAAACAACCAATAAAGAGTTTATCACGTCAATCCTAATGCTTAGGTCTAACTGTCGTATGACAAGCTGGAATAAGGATGAGATTACTTGTTCTAACCACTTCACTTTTGATGAGGTGCTTGGGGAAAATATATGTAAGCAAACGAATGTGGGTACAAGGAAATGGTAAATTCAGTGAAGATCGCTTCTCGTTTCGACGTTTTTTTTTATCGCTTTTGGTTGTTAATAGCTTTCAAGAGCATACCGTTTCGAGCTTAATTTGTTATTAAGGAAAAGCCGACATTTTTCTTAACTGGGACACTTTTGTTGTTTTTTCATTGCTCCTTCGTGAAAGGCATGTGGTCGTTGTATGGAACGATGCACATTATGAATTTCCAGGGTTTAGCGGTTGTAGATGGGTGCAGACGTTTTTTTTCCTTCCGTCATTTACTGAAAACTGTAAGTCACATTCTTTGGTTATTTTCCTGTTTATTTGTGATGTTAGTTTGTGTTGTTAACTTTCCGTCTTTTCATATTTTGTAAGTACTCGTATATTCATTGTATTCCCTTACTTGTGAGAATTTTTTTATTGGTTTGTGACTTTTTTTGTCGGAGCTTTCCCCAACCCTCGTTGGTTGTTTGGCGTTACTCCTTCATTTTACGAGGACAATGGCTGGTTTTACTGGTGAATCAACTCAGTCATTTTTTGTACGTGTGTAATATTTTGTAGGCCTGTTAGCTCAGTTGGTTAGAGCGCCGTGCTAATAACGCGGAGGTCATGAGTTCGATCCTCTTACGGGCCAGTGGTGGTGCTTTAAAAATTTACATTTTGGAAATATTTTGGAGATGAAAACCTTATGAAAGAAATCACGGTTGCCATAGCAGTCAGGAAGAGGTCCAAGTTCCTTCAGCAACCAGGGCATGAAATCGAGAAACTATTTGCCTCTTCCATACTGGGGCTTGGGAATACCATGGTACACAGAAAAACATATAACCAGTGAATCCTAGAGGTTACCGCTATGGGAGATCCCGAGGCGTTATATGGATTGACCATGTATCTGGAAGGAGACTGCAGCCCTGCCAAATAACATCAGAAAGATCATGTCCATGTTCAACTAGCGATTTCTTCCTACCATCACCAGCTGCTATCGGTTGGATCTATTCAACGATGCCACGTGTCCTATATGCCATCGACATCCCGAAACCGACGAGCATTTTGATGTTTCAGTGTCCTGAATGCCTCATCGTTTGGAGCTGGTTTGAAGGAACCATGTGTCAGACGGGCTGTGGGTCGTCCAAAGAAGATTTGATGTATGACCATTTTGGGCCGGAGATAGGTAATCTCCAGCCCACATTTACTCTTCCTACTGGCTACACGTTCACCACCTGGAAGGCGAGGAATCCCCAACGTATCTCACGTCTAATACAAGTAGAGAGTTCATGGAAACCAGTTGTCCTTCCAGATGGATCCTCCATTTCCCTCTTACATTTAATCATCGATTTTATTTTAAATTTTTACAAATTTTTGTTAATTTGTATTCCTCTATCTTAATATGTATAGATTTTTAAAACTTGTATTTACTTACCTCAGTGTCTATTGCTTTTGTCTTTTCAAAATTATTGTGATGAGATCAACATTGTCATATTTGTCTTTCTCTTCCCTTTATACGATCTGCATCCAAGGATCAAATTAATTGTTTATTTTATTTTCTATTTATTTTCCATTATAACAGTAGAAATGAATTTCAACTGGCAATAAAAGTTTATATTTTTTTCTAATGGAGCTTTTTATTGGTAAATTTCACAGCGGAATTTCATTGATTGGAATAAAACAAGCAGACATGGCCGAGTGGTTAAGGCGACAGACTTGAAATCTGGGAGCGCAGGTTCAAATCCTGCTGTCTGCGAATCGCCAAATCGTGTGCAAATTCCCAAACAAATTAAAACAACTTTTAAAAGGAATTTAAAAAAAAAAAAAAAAAAAAAAAAAAAAAAAAAAAAACAAAAACCCTTTTCAAAACAAAAAATGTGTTTAAAAAAAAAAAAATAAAAAAAAAAAAAAAAAAAAAAAAAAAAAGTTCACGATAAATATGTTATACGGATAGTGTGGCCGAGGGGTCTATGGCGCTGGTTTTAGGCACCAGTCTCTTCGGAGGCAAGGGTTCGAATCCCTTCACTGTCATATAATTTTTACTTTGGTTCTTGCACATGCGAATCCACCCATTATTATCTTTTGTGCGTTTGTAGCTACAGCAGGGCCTGTTTTTTTTTGAAGCTCACGATGGTTAGAGCGCCGGGCAAAAAAGGGGGGGGGCGAGAATTCGATCCTCTTACGGGCTTATGTACAATGTTTCAATACGATCTCAACAATAAAAAAAAACTTCCACATTTTTTTTTCTATATAGGAAAGATAAAAAAAGAGAGACTGTTTAAAAAAAAAAAAAAAAAAAAGCGGGAGAAGATAATCAACGCAATATATGAAAAGTGTTTTTCTAAATTACTGTGCTGCCTCATAATGTATGGGCGTTTGTGGTTGGGCTATCCATCCTCCTGGGCAAAAAATTAGAAAAAAGGGGGTCATGTGTCATGTGTCATGTCACAATGTTAGCATTAACATTTGTTGTTGGCCTGGCGAGCTCCGGTGGAAGAGGAAGAAAAAAATAAAAACAAGGGTGGGCCCCCCCGGGGGGGAAAAAAAAAAAAAAACTTTTTTAACCAGAATCACGTGGCTTTATGTGATGAGAACCAACAACTTGGATGGAGGGTTTTTGGTAAACGTTTTGTCTTCAACTCCTGTAGCCATGCTGAATAAGGGTTCTTGATCGAAATAAGAAACCAAAAAAACAAAAAAAAAGTTTTAAAAAAAAAAAAATCACGTCAATCCTAATGCTTAGGTCTAACTGTCGTATGACAAGCTGGAATAAGGATGAGATTTTTTGTTCTAACCACTTCACTTTTGATGAGGTGCTTGGGGAAAAATATGTAAGCAAACGAAGGGGGGGACAAGGAAAAAGAAAAAATTCAGTGAAGATCGCTTCTCGTTTCGACGTTTTTTTTATCGCTTTTGGTTGTAAGCTTTCAAGAGCATACCGTTTCGAGCTTAATTTGTTATTAAGGAAAAGCCGACATTTTTCTTAACTGGGACACTTTTTTTTTTTGGTGGTTTTTTCATGGCCCTTTGTGGAAAGGCATGTGGTCGTTGTATGGAACGATGCACATTATGAATTTCCAGGGTTTAGCGGTTGTAGATGGGTGCAGACGTTTTTTTCCTTCCGTCATTTACTGAAAACTGTAAGTCACATTCTTTGGTTATTTTCCTGTTTATTTGTGATGTTAGTTTGTGTTGTTAACTTTCCGTCTTTTGATATTTTGTAAGTACTCGTATATTCATTGTATTCCCTTACTTGTGAGAATTTTTTTTTTTGTTTTGTTTTTTTTTGGGGGTTTCCCCCCAACCCTCGTTGGCTGTTTGGCGACACTCCTTTATTTTACGAGGACAATGGCTGGTTTTACTGGTGAATCAACTCAGTCATTTTTTTTAGGGGGTAATTTTTTTGCAGGCCTGTTAGCTCAGTTGGTTAGAGCGCCGTGCTAATAACGCGGAGGTCATGAGTTCGATCCTCTTACGGGCCATTGGTGGTGCTTTCAAAAATTTACATTTTGGAAATATTTTGGAGATGAAAACCTTATGAAAGAAATCACGGTTGCCATAGCAGTCAGGAAGAGGTCCAAGTTTCTTCAGCAACCAGGACATGAAATCGAGAAACTATTTGCCTCTTCCATAGTGGGGCTTGGGAATACCATGGTACACAGAAAAAAAAAAAAAAAAAAACCCCAAAAAAAAATTAAAAAAAAAAAAATTTTGGGGGGGAAAAAAAAAACCCCCCAGCCCACATTTACTCTTCCTACTGGCTACATGATCACCACCTGGAAGGCGAGGAATCCCCAACGTATCTCACGTCGAATACAAGTAGAGAGTTCATGGAAACCAGTTGTCCTTCCAGATGGATCCTCCATTTCCCTCTTACATTTAATCATCGATTTTATTTTAAATTTTTATAAAGTTTTGTTAATTTGTATTCCTCTATCTTAATATGTATAGATTTTTTAAACTTGTATTTACTTACCTCAGTGTCTATTGCTTTTGTCTTTTCAAAATTATTGTGATGAGATCAACATTGTCATATTTGTCTTTCTCTTCCCTTTATACGATCTGGATCCAAGGATCAAATAAATTGTTTATTTTATTTTCTATTTATTTTCCATTACAAAAGTAGAAAAAATTTCAACTGGCAATAAAAGTTTATATTTTTTCTAATGGAGCTTTTTATTGGTAAATTTCACAGCGGAATTTCATTGATTGCAATAAAACAAGCAGACATGGCCGAGTGGTTAAGGCCACAGACTTGAAATCTGTTTCCATCTTGGAGCGTAGGTTCAAATCCTGCTGTCTGGGCGTTTAACTGTAGCTACGGTTTAAACTGTGAAACCATAATAAAACTTATGTTCACGATAAATACGTTATACGGATAGTGTTGCCGAGTGGTCTATGGTGCTGGTTTTAGCCACCAGTCTCTTCGGAGGCAAGGATTCGAATCCCTTCACTGTCATATAATATTATTTTGGTTCTTCATGCGAATCCACCTAATTATCTTTTGGGCGTTTGTAGCTACAGCATGGTCTGTTATCTCAGTTGGTTAGAGCGCCGTGCTAATAACGCGGAGGTCACTAGTTCGATCCTCTTACGGGTCAATGTACAATGTTCCATTATAACAGTAAAAATGAATTTCAATTGGCAACAAAAGATATAAGTGTTTTAAGTGTTAAGTTGTTTAAGTGTTTTAAGTGTTTTTTGTGTTCTCCCGTTTCCCCATCAATTTGTGAGTTTATTGTTTATTTTCATTATTTTTTGTTGTTATTTTTATGTTTTAGAGTGTTTATTTTGTATAGTTTTCCTGTTTTTCTCGTGTTTTCCCCAAATTTTACCTTTTTGGTGTTTTGCTTACTTGTGTGGGGACCCCCCCTCCCCCTTGGCAGTTTGTTTACATTGTCTAGGGGACAATGGCTGCCAAGTGGCTCAATAGTGTAGATGTCGATTTTGGGGTTCAATTCCCGAGATTGAGTATGCGTGCGGTACATGGGTTCGTGCGTAGTTTGAAGGTTGAGCCACAGGATCTCTTTGGCCTAGTTGCTGTACTAGATACGAGAAATCAGGTCGCTAGAATTACGTTTACGACAGAGGCATACACCTCAAGTTTTTTGTCCCAACACAGTGGTATCGTCAGGACGGAATTGGAAGGGAAAGAAGTTAATGTAGTCATCAGGGACAGTAATATTCAGGAGAAATTTGTCAGAATTGCAGGGATTCCACAGAATCTAGACTTGGGAGTAGTAAAGACACGTCTGAAGGAATTTGGAACCATAATTGATGCTCGTTGGGAACGCTATCAGGTGGCAGAGGATGACGTTTTATACCCTGTTCTTGCCACTTGGATGATAGTACGAATGACGTTGACTAAGAATATTCCCTCATATATTACTATTGGCAGCTATCGTGCCATGGTAAAGTATGAGGGACAAAAACTTACTTGCAGACTGTGTGACGACGAAACCCATTTTAGCTACAACTGCCCAACTTTGAGACGTAATAAGGAAACTATCAATGTCCAAAAGCCCAGTAGTAAAATGACAAAAAAGACAGAGACAGTTCCGGAAAAACCCGTCCCTCTACCCTTAGATGTAGACCCCATGTTTTCTAAGGCCTTTCTTGAGTGTGGATTACAAAGTTCACTCTTAGGGAGGACTCCCAACTTAGAAATTTCTCCCACCGAACAACCCGTTAAATCCACAGACGACTCACCACGACAGACTCCACCAGCCCAAATGATAATCCCTGAAACGCAACCTGATGACTCAGAACCAATGACAATTTCCATGGAACCAGTGGAACCCAATTTGGGGGAAGTTGAGCCCATGGAAACTGACAAAACAAGTGACCACCTGAAAGTTCCCACTGTACCACAAAACAAACGTTTCAAACCAACAATGACGCCCCAGAATTCTAGACCTACCTTATCCACTTCTCAACACAAGAAACCATTTAAATGACTGCAAAGCTAAAAATCGCATCTATCAACATTGGAGGGATTAGGTCAGTCGAGCGACGTCAAATTCTTTTTAACTTCTGCAGGGACGGTAACCTAGATATCGTGGGACTTCAAGAGGTAGCATTTCATTCTTGTCCAATTATTGAAAGTCGCTACCGTTTGTTGGCAAATGTCGGTCCCAACAAAAATGGAACAGCCATTCTCATTAGACAGGGTCTGGACTATTCTCGATTACTTCTAGAACCCGACGGAAGGCTCATATCTATTGACTTGGAATGTTTCACGTTTATTAATATCTATGCCCCGTCAGGTAGTCATGTAAAAACTGGGAGAAACAACTTTCTTCGTCAAACCGTCCCTGCATATACAATAACTACTCGACTGCCCTTCGTGTTGATGGGCGATTTTAACTGCGTAGACGACATCCAAGATAAGGCATCCTCCGACTCCTTCACTTCCCAAAGTAATATCGCCAGCTATGCTTTGAAAGAGATGGTTACTGGTCTTGATCTGGTAGATATCTGGAAAAAGCTAAATAAAAGTGAACCGGGGCACACTTTTTACCATCCCTACGGTTCTTCTCGGCTTGATAGGATATATGCTAGCCGATCTTTTGCAGAGAATTTTTTAAATATTTATTTGCAATCTTTGTCGGTTAGTGATCATCAATCGGTACAATCCACGTTTACCTGCAATCTCGATCTCCCACATCGTACTAGATCCCCTGCTGGTTTGTGGAAATTAAATACTTCCATATTGTCAGAAAAAGGCTATCAAAACTATGTAAAAAATTGTATTCATGAATCTGCCAATCATCCTCTTAGGGAAAGTAATGTCGCAAATTGGTGGGAGAGTGTCCTGAAACCAGGTATCAAACGCATTTCGGTAGATTATTCTAAGCAAAGAGCTAGAATGATTAGGGAAACGAAGTTTTTCTACCAGTCCTGCATTCAGGAGATGACTGAAGCAGATACCTTTGATTGGGTTGCCTTTCACCAGTTGAGGAAATTCTCAAAGTCTTGGGAGGAGAGCACACTTAAAGGGTATGGGATTCGTTCCCGCTGCTTTGAAGGCCAAGAGTTGGAGGAAGCAAATATTTTTCATGTAAATAGAGCTAGAGTTAACTACCGAAAATGTCGTATTGATAAAATCATTGCCTCTAATGGCACATGCTTATCGACCAAAGAGGACATTTCAGGAGAGATTATTTCACATTTCAGTAAAATTTTCAAAAATCAACCTTCTCCTGACATACTGGCAGGTACTGATTTTCTTGAGGGAGTAAGAGATTGCTTTAAGCCAACCCCAAACCTGACTGCACCAATTTCCCTCCTTGAGATTAAAGCTGCTCTGATGGCGATGAAATCAAACAAGTCTCCTGGCACCGATGGCATTCCTTACGAGTTTTACGTAGAATTTTGGGACGTGATCGCACCCCATTTCTTGGATATGTTAAATCATATCCTTGAAAGGGAAACTCTTACGTCATCGCAGGGCCGAGCGGCGATCAGGCTAATTCCCAAGTCTTCAGGGCTCTGTGGAATTTCTAATTTTCGGCCAATTTCTCTTCTGAATTGTGACTACAAAGTCATGGCATCTGTTTTAGCGAGACGATTGAGGCAGACACTGTCATCTACCATAGGGCCTCATCAAAAAGGTGGGGTACCTGGTAGATTGATTTTTGACAATTTAATGCTTTATAGAGATGTCATTCAATTCGTTGATGACCGGGGATGCCATGACTCTTCCAACTTTGCGATTCGGGGTATGGGCGCTGCCATTGTTGGAGTTGACTTTGAAAAGGCCTACGACCTGTTTAACAGGGAAGTCCTCTGGAGGATTCTGGATGTCATGGGCTATCCCACCACCTTCATCCGTTGGCTACAGACTATGTATTCTGTAACAAGGAATGTCAATTCTCAACGGATCGGAGGTGGCTGGGGTGCTTTCTGATATTCAATCGATTCGCCAGGGATGCCCCCTATCCGTCCATCTCTTTATTCTATACATTGAGCCGTTACTGTTGCGTTTATCTCGAGTTCTCCAGGGCATATCATTATTTAATGAAAAACTCACTGTCAGAGCCTTCGTTGATGACTTCACCATTTTCATTTCTTGTGACGAAGATTTTACCAGGGCAGGACAGGTCCTTGACTTGTTCTGCCAGTGGACAAAGGCAAGGATGAATAAGGAGAAAACAAAAGCCCTGGGACTCGGGACTTGGAGCTCTAGGATGACTTGGCCTCTTGAGTGGCTTGTGTCGGCACCAACATTGTCCCTATTAGGTATTAAATTCTCTCACTCCAAAGTTGAGACAGCTGATAGGGTTTGGAATGATGCATTCGGCTCTCTAAATGGTATTCTGCGAGAGAATGCCTGTCGACGTTTCAATCTATACCAAAGGGTTATTTTCCTCAAGTCGAAGACTCTCTCCGGAACTGTGTTTATTGCACAAGTATTACCATGTAAACAAAATGTGGCTAACCAGATTTTAAAGGCTATCATGAAATTTCTATTGGATTGGAAAAGTTGAAAGGTCGAACAAAACTGTAGTTTATCGTCCTGTTAGTCAAGGGGGACTGGGAATGGTCAACACTCATCTTTTTTACCGTTCCCTTTTCTTGTGTCCTATGTATAAAGTCCTGACAGGCCCCAAAAGTCCAGAAAGCTCTCTACTTCGTTATTGGATGTCCTTTCCTCTTCGAACCGTACTACCTCTCTACAAGAACAACACCGTACCCGTTGCAGTCATGAAGAGGCCCACTTACCTTCAGGAACCCCTGCACCAAATAAAACAACTATTGGCCTCTTCGATCCTGGTGCAGGGGAGTCCAATGGTGCACAGGAAAACATACAACCATTGGATCCTGGAGGTGACCACTTTGGGGAAGCTGGAGATCCTAAGGCCTAACCTGGATTGGCCACGTATCTGGAAGGAGACTGCAGCCCTGCCAAGCAACATCAGAGAAACCATGTTCCTTTTCAACCAGCGACTTCTCCCTACCAGGACCAGATGCCATCGGTTAGATCCTTCCAAAGATGCGACATGTCCAATCTGCCATCAGCACCCAGAAACCGATGAGCATCTGACATTCCAATGTCCTGAACGCCACATCGTTTGGAGCTGGTTGGAAGAAACCATACGTCAAATGGGCTGCAAGTCTTCCAAAGAAGATCTCATTCGCGGCCATTTTGGGCCAATAGGTAATCTCCGGCACACATTTACTCTTCTAGCTGCATTCATCTTCATAACCTGGAAATCAAGAAATTCCCAACGCCCCCCTCGTCAAGAAGAAGTAGAGAGCTTATGGAAAGCACTTTCTCCAATTAACCCACTCTTTCTCATTTAGCCTTCACTTTTAGTTCCCTTTTTTTTTCCTTGGCGATCGATTATTCCTGAAATGGTGACAGGGTTCTTCAAAACTTTGTTTCTCATAACAGACAGATGTTTGGGTTTCAATGTTGCGGAAAGGGCAATTTTTGGACAATCCGGAAAAAGTTGTTTAAGTTTTTTCACTTCACCAAATGCCTTCCGGAAACTTGACCAGTCAAAGATGAGATGAGCTTCGTCAATGGCAATAAATTTCAAACGACCAGGGTTTTCTAGAAGCCTGTCCAATATTCCGCTATTTGTGTCATTCCCAAATAAATGTTCCGGGCTTACTATGATCACTTTCGCGACGCGTGAAGATAATTTGAAGGCTTTGTCATAGTCAGTTTTCGTTGAAGTAGAACTGATGAAGACCGATTCCATCTTTAATTCTTTAAAGGCTTCAAGGTGGTCCATCCCTAATGCGACGGTAGGGACAATAACCAGTCCAACATCTTTATTTTTCAGCATCACTGCAGGAAGCTGAAAGCACGTTGATTTTCCCGCTCCTGTGGCTTGGATGACGATGTTGTCCTTCTTGCAACTGTAAGCTCGCATGGCTTCTAATTGAAACTCCTTTAACATAACGTTAAGTTATTTATTGGCATACCCTTGCCATTTCATAACCTCGTCTTGAGGAATGTCAGATTCTTTTTGAAGAAGAAATTCGTCATATTCTTTTGAGGAACTTCGAGGAAAAACTTCTTTTTGAGGATGTAACTCGTCGTTAGCTTCTTTTTGAGGATGTAACTCGTCGTCAACTTCTTCTTCAGGATGTAACTCGTCGTTAGCTTCTTCTTCAGGATGTAACTCGTCGTTAGCTTCTTCTTCAGGATGTAACTCGTCGTTAGCTTCTTCTTCAGGATGTAACTCGTCGTTAGCTTCTTTTTGAGGATGTAACTCGTCGTTAGCTTCTTTTTGAGGATGTAGTAACTCGTCGTCAGCTTCTTTTTGAGGATGTAACTCGTCGTCAGCTTCTTTTTGAAAAATAAACGTGGGAGTATTGAGTTCTGACGCGAAATCTGGAGAACCTGGGTTTGAAAAAGACAAGCTGAATGCATCCAATGTCTCATCCTATTAAAAAAAAATTTTGAATCATTTGCAAAATGTAACATAGGGCAGAACCAAGAACAACCTCATCACACTGAGATTCAGAAGACGGCGAAGGATCTCTACTTGAAGTCGGTTTCTTTGTCGATCTTCGCTTATCAGCTCTATTACGTAACAGCTCACCATTTAGATTGTCCTTATTTAAATGTCAAATGATTATGTTGTAGACAAACAAACACATATTCGAAAACAAATACCTATTCCGAATTAGACAAGATAAATTTTGGGGACGCCAGGGAAGACACAGGACTTTCATTGTTCCTTATTCTCGTCTTACTTGGTGATGATTAAAACAGAAAAAAATAATAATAATAGACATTTCATCACAAAATGTAATTGCTTACGCTTGAAGGACCATCCTTGAAGTCAAGCTTCCTTTTCACAAGAGGATAGATCTTTCTTGCCAGGATGGATTCTTTTAACGGCGAATTGTTCCCGACCTTTGGAAGTTGAGGAGATTTGTTTTTGGACACAGAAAGGGTCTTAGAAGAAAAATCTCTGTTTTTTTCGGCTGCGATCTGGAAAAACAAACATCATTAGAGAATGCATTTTTATAAATAAACATTTTTCTTTTACCTCCAAATTCTCTATTTCTACTTTTAGAGATATAAGTGATGGTCTCTCGACTGCTTCTTGTGCCCAGCACAATTGCATTATATGAACGTACGGTGAATCATCATGAACCTCAATTTTGGGACGTTGCCCACGCTTCACCGCTTCAATGATGAGAGATGCCAGGGTGTTTGGGCTACATTGCTTAAAAACTGATTCCCAGGGATGCGAGTAGTTGTGATAAGGCAATTCATGCATTATCATTCCAAAAGAATACACATCACTTGCATGTGACTTCTCTTTACCCTGAAATACCTCCGGTGCTTCGAATGATGTGTTACCTGGCTTCACTCTCTTACCAGTATTCATCGATGAAAAGTTTGAAAATATTTTTGTAGAAATTTGGGCGTGCGAACCACCGAAGTCAGTCAGTTTAAACACATAGTTGTTTTCAAATTCACTCACTAACACATTTGCACTTTTTAGATCGCCATGAACAATAGTGTTATTGTGTAAATAATTTAGTCCTTCGAGTACTTGGAAAAGGGCTTCATGCTTCAAATCTTGTTCCATCCTCCCACAGTGTCAATGAGTTTTCGTAAACTGTTAACACACACACATCTGCCATTGTGTGTAATTTTGATTTCGGCAAGTTCCAAAAGCAAACTAGATTTCTGGAAACAAATTCCCAAACACTTAATGATGTTCAAGTGGTGCAGCTTCAATAGACTTTCAGCTTCTTCCAACAACAGAGCCTTGCCGGGTTCTGTATTTCCAATGGTGTAACATTTCACTGCTACTAGAGAACCTCTGTACAAACCCATGTACACAGAGGAACAACCTCCAACGCCAATTGGAGTTTCACATTCAACAGTGTAATCACAAGGTTCCAGAATGTATTCTGGAGATATAGATGGTACTGCTGGAGACTTGGAGGTAAAATTCCTCAAAAGAGGCTTTCTCCCAGCCATGGCTTGTTACACATTATTTGAAAAAAATATTCAACAAATTAATGACAAGCAAATAAACAATAGGAGGAATGGGTATTACCGGATAGAAAAAAAAAGGAACTGAAGTGAAGCCTTGACCATCAGGGCTGGAAAGGTGTTGAAGACAGCTCGACAAACTTCCACCAGTCAGAATTCTCTAAAAATTAAGAAGCACAGTAAAAAAATAGTGAAATAAAGCAATGCAATAAATTGAATCATACCAAAATGTGGAGTCTTTTGCAAAGCAAAAAAAATTCGCTGAAGGTGTTGGTGCTGAAGCTGGAAAGGTGTTGAAGACAGCTCGACAAACTTCCACCAGTCAGAATTCTCTAAAAATTAAGAAGTACAGTAAAAAAATAGTGAAATAAAGTAATGCAATAAATTGAATCATACCAAAATGTGGAGTCTTTTGCAAAGCAAAAAGAATTTGCTGAGGATGGCATTCAATATGGCCGTCTCCGACTAACAGTCTCTCTGACCCTCTCGGACCAGACCGAACAGGCTGGAATTAAAACCTTTTTGACTAATCTCAGAGGAGGACACGGTTGCCAAATTAATCAAAACTGGCCAGGTCAGAAATAGTATGTTAGCGAATGCATAAACTAAAAGGGGAATGTTTTAGGGAGTTGATTAGCTGTTTCAATTTTTTATAAAGTTGAAAGACGGTTTGAAATTAAGAATTAGTGAATGCACTCGCTAAAAGAGGAATCTATTAGCGAGATGACTCGCTATCTCAATTTTTCTAGGGTTGAAAGAGGGTCCGGATTTTTGAATTAGCGAATTCACTCGCTAAAGAAGGAATGTAGTAGCGAGATGATTCACTATTTAAGTTTTTCTCTAGGGTTGAAAGAGGGTCCAGAATGTCGAATTAGCAAATGCTCTCGCTCAAGAAATTCCAATAGTGAATGCATTCCCTAATGTCCTTTGGGACCGTTCACTTCGAAATTCGACACATTAGCGAATGATCTCGCTAATGGAGTGCGCATTGGCTAGTGCATTGGCTAATTCACACACGTTTAGCGAATGCTTTAGCTAATGAAGTGGCGATTAGCGAATGCATTCGCTAATCCGGTGTATTTTAGCGAATGCATTCGCTAATCGCCACTAATCGAAAAGTTCCTTGAATAGTCTCGATTAGCTAATCAAAAACATCTTTAACAGATGTCGACTAGCTAACTTAGCTAAAAAACCTGACCGGGAAAATATATGTAAGCAAACGAATGTGGGTACAAGGAAATGATAAATTCAGTGAAGATCGCTTCTCGTTTCGACGTTTTTTTATCACTTTTGGTTGTTAATAGCTTTCAAGAGCATACCGTTTCGAGCTTAATTTGTTATTAAGGAAAACCCGTCATTTTTCTTAACTGGGACACTTTTGTTGTTTTTTCATTGCTCCTTCGTGAAAGGCATGTGGTCGTTGTATGGAACGATGCACATTATGAATTTCCAGGGTTTAGCGGTTGTAGATGGGTGCAGACGTTTTTTTTTCCTTCCGCCATTTACTGAAAACTGTAAGTCACATTCTTTGGTTATTTTCCTGTTTATTTGTGATGTTAGTTTGTGTTGTTAACTTTCCGTCTTTTGATATTTTGTAAGTACTCGTATATTCATTGTATTATCTTACTTGTGAGAATTTTTTGATTGGTTTGTGACTTTTTTTGTCGGGGCTTTCCCCAACCCTCGTTGGCTGTTTGGCGACACTCCTTCATTTCACGAGGACAATGGCTGGTTTTACTGGTGAATCAACTCAATCATTTTTTGTACGTGTGTAATATTTTGTAGGTCCTGTTAGCTCAGTTGGTTAGAGCGCTGTGCTAATAACGCGGAGGTCATAAGTTCGATCCTCTTACGGGCCAGTGGTGGTGCTTTCAAATATTTACATTTTGGAAATATTTTGGAGATGAAAACCTTATGAAAGAAATCACGGTTGCCGTAGCAGTCAGGAAGAGGTCCAAGTTCCTTCAGCAACCAGGGCATGAAATCAAGAAACTATTTGCCTCTTCCATACTGGGGCTTGGGAATACCATGGTACACAGAAAAACATATAACCAGTGAATCCTAGAGGTTACCGCTATGGGAGATCCCGAGGCGTTATATGGATTGACCATGTATCTGGAAGGAGACTGCAGCCCTGCCAAATAACATCAGAAAGATCATGTCCATGTTCAACTAGCGATTTCTTCCTACCATCACCAGCTGCTATCGGTTGGATCTATTCAACGATGCCACGTGTCCTATATGCCATCGACATCCCGAAACCGACGAGCATTTTGATGTTTCAGTGTCCTGAATGCCTCATCGTTTGGAGCTGGTTTGAAGGAACCATGTGTCAGACGGGCTGTGGGTCGTCCAAAGAAGATTTGATGTATGACCATTTTGGGCCGGAGATAGGTAATCTCCAGTCCACATTTACTCTTCCTACTGGCTACATGTTCACCACCTGGAAGGCGAGGAATCCCCAACGTATCTCACGTCGAATACAAGTAGAGAGTTCATAGAAACCAGTTGTCCTTCCAGATGGATCCTCCATTTCCCTCTTACATTCAATTATCGATTTTATTTAAAATTTTTATAAATTTTTTTAAATTTGTATTCCTCTATCTTAATATGTATAGATTTTTTAAATTGTTAATTTCACGAGGTCGCGAAGCGACCGAAGTGGAATTTTAATTAGAGTACTAATTAAAATACGAGACTTTAACGGTGTGGAACACTGTATTTAGCTCCTCCCAAGAAGCGATAGCAGCGCCATCGCCAGCATACGGGAGAATACCCGTCACTACCTCAGAACTCTTTACATATAAAACACAAATAAGTTCGAGGGAGGGTGTAAGTGGTTAGAACATAAATAAACAAAACAAATGAATGACTTCTGAAGAGTTCTTAACCTCTGGAACAAGACAACCCGGTGATTAGCTGCGTTGGTTGTTCTTGAAGTTTTTGTTGCCACCTCTTAAAAGGAAAACAAAAAATTTATATATATTTTTTTTTTTCAATGATTAATTAAGCGAGGTAAGCGAATGCCGTTTGATTCACCTGTACAAAAGACTGCTCTCAAGAAGAACACACTATTACCTTTATACCCCGTACTACAAGAATCTGATTTAACCGACCAAGACCCAAACCTAAGTCACCATCGAGAACAATTTTTGGACCATTGGAAGACCTTAATAGACTTATAATTTAAGCAAGTAAATCATACCAGACAACCTCAACAACTGAAAATATCCAACAGTTACAAACACAGAAACAAGAAGCAAGTCAGGCGACGCAAAATTCGCTGCATTTTTACACTTATTACCTTCTAGAACAAACTTTAAAAGTAACAGATGGTGTAACAGCAGAAACCATTGCTAATGCTACTAAAACACTCAAAGACGATATGGTCGCACAAGGTGGGAACACAACAACACTCGATACTTTACTCCAACAGCTACACACATTGCACGGAAAAGAAAAAGGATTTTCGTTCGGTACCATCAGTGTATTGCAGAAAGAGTCAGTAATTGCACTAATTGAAGATAAAAAGCAGATATCTACGCTAAAATTTGAACTTCCAAACGCGCAAAAACAATTGGAGAGTAACAAAAAGAAGGCAAAGAAGTCCAAATACACTTTAAGCAGTTCGTTAGAGCAACTTCAAGAAAACAACGAGGCTCTGAAAAACTCCCTTGAAAAAGCCAATTCCCGAATCGCCGACCTAGAACAAAACCTTGAAGCCACCTTAGCAACCGAGAGCCAATTGCAGAAGCTTCTCATAAGAAAAGAGGAAAACAACGCAGCTGTCGAGACCGAAGGGCAAGAAATAATTAACAAACTTGAAGGTGAGAAGACCAGACTGATCCAGAAACTCAGCAGTGTGGAAAACCAGATAAAACAAGTATCAGAAACCGCAGAGCAGCTCCAGAAAGAGATAAAAGTTTTGGCAGACAGACTCGACATGGCTTCAACAGAGAAAATCAATTTAAAGAAAAACTTGCTATATTTTACTTCGAAGAACAAGAATCTTGAAAAAGACCTTCAAAAACTACAAGATCGGGTACGAGGACAAGAAAATCAAATAATAATTCTAGAAAACCGGGTGAAAGAATACAAAAAACTTCAAGTTAAATTCATCGAGACTGAAGACTTTAACGACTCAAGGCTAGACGAGGACGAACCAGGAGAAATAACCAAACTAGTGGGAGATATAAATGAACTGACCTTGCCGACAGACAGTGGAGACAAGTCACTCCACTACGAGCTGGAAATAGAACAAGCAAACGATTTTGAACAAACAATAGAAAACCTAAAAACGCAAATAGAACACTTAAACAAAACAATCATCTATTTGGAGCAAGAAAATCAACAGCTAAAAAAGAAGGTCGACATGGGCGTAACACACGACGACGAGGACACTTCGGAAAAAACGTTTGCGAATACCCGCAAGAAAAATCCCAAGGATGACGATATTCCAGCAACTGAGCAGGACGACGAAGACGCAAAGAAAGTGAACAGGTACTTCACTCAGCCAATAGTGAAGGCCTTAGGAGAGCTATTCTCCAGAGAAGACAAAAAGGCAATTCCAATCTTTAAAAGAAAAAGCACTGATAAACTAATATCAGCGTGGCTACGCGGCGCCGAACACGTAGCACGAAACAATGAATGGGACGACAATCAAAAGATACGTTTCTTTTCTGATCAATTGAAAGGCGAAGCCTTCGAATGGCATGAAAACTACGCTGAAGAGGAAGGCGATGATCTAAATTACCAGGATTGGAAAGAAGCACTAATAACCAGATTTCAAGACACCTACGACTTAGCTACGCTGGAGAAAAAACTTTCAAAATTAACTCAAAAACCGGTAGAAAACTGCAGAGCTTTTGTGTCAAGGTTAAATAATCTTTACGATACCATCGCTGGTAAAGAAGAAAAGGCTGACTATAACCAAACTATTATTGAAGGACAATTACTAAACAATGTGAAAAAGATGAGGGATCACAGAAAAAGCAAAATCCTACTACAGGGATTACTACCAAAGTATAAAGCAGAACTTTTTCTACGAATGCCAGAAAACACAGAAGACTTTGACGCATTATGTAAACAACTTTTCATTTCTGAAAAAATTCTACACACAAAAGAAGCTACAGACGACAAGGAGATGTCAGCTGTTATAGCAGGGATAATGCATCACGAAAAACAACAAGACGATAAAATCCAACTACTTGAGCAAAAATTATCAGAAGCTCTGTCAGAATTAAAATGTACTAATACGAAACGTGGATCCTCACAGGAAAACGACGTTACCATAGCTGCAACTGACCAATACGAAAACAGAAGACCACGTCTAAGTGAACGTTACTCAAGATCACGTGATTCGCGAGTGCGATTTGCCGACAGTCATAACAGCCGAGAATCAAGTCGAGAAAGAAGTCTAAGTAGAAACAGAGACAACAGCCCCTACCGCAGAGATTACAATTTGTCAGGACGAAGAAATTATAATCCTTCAGGATACAGGCAAACCAGATTTCCATCTCACCAACGTCCCCCATATCGGAACGACTACCCCAACCGGCAAGGAAACTACAACGGACCAAACAACTACAGACATCAAGCACGTTATAACAGCAACCAACATCTACAGCAGCAACAGCAAACTGGCAACAACCCTCGAACTACTGAAAATCGAGAAATAACCTGCTACAAGTGTAACCGAAGAGGACATATTGCAAGAGAATGTTGGACAGATATGGCACGTACCAACAACCAAGGTCCCCGATAAACACCATAAAACCAATCAGTAACTCCCAACTAACATACAATTTAGGATCAGATGTAGAAGTAGAAACTCCAAAACTGATACGTATTCCCGTTAGAATTTTTAATAAGGAAATCATAGCTTTAGTGGACACAGGCGCAGCCGCTAGTTTATTATCCAGTAAAATATTAGATACTCTAGAATGTAATGAGAACTTAAAACAAGTAGAAAATGCGCATCATCCTATTTTTAGAACGGTGTCGGGATAAAAACTTAAATCGATAGGGAAATTTGAATTTTCAGTTATTATCAATGATAATCATATTATTAACCATCACTTTTATGTTATGAAAAACTTAAATGAACAATGCATCTTAGGATTAGATTTCTTATCTAACAATAATGTGAAGATTAACACTAGAAATCGTCAAATATGTTATGATCACTTTGGAGTAGAACATAATTTTGGAAGTAATACCATGCCCATTTATAGCGTAACATTTAGCAAAGCAGGCATTCATATACCACTAATCCCGATTGATAGAGAAGACGAAGATCTTACACAACAAGATTATCGTAATTTAGAATCCTTCACTCAATTAGACTTTAATAATAAAACTAAGCAGATAGCTAAGATTGTTGAAAAAGAAGAACAAGCACTCAAGGTATCAGACGACATAGAAACTAAAATTAAAATTTTACTAAAGAAACACGAAGATCTTTTCGCAGACCAAGAATCTGACTTGGGTCTAGCTACACAAGTGAAACATCACATCAACATAGGCCATAACGCTCCCATTAATCAACGACTACGAAGAACACCCGAATCCCTAAAACTTGTTGTTAAGACTAAAATAGAGGTAATGCTAAGTAACAAAATAATAAGAGAAAGCCACAGTCCTTTTGCTGCAGCCATAGTAATGGTACCTAAAAAAGATGGAGAGATGCGAATGTGCATCGACTACAGAGCTTTGAACAAAATTACTGTTAAGGATAAGTACCCTCTACCTAGGATAGATGACACAATTGACGCGTTGTGCGGATCGGTTTATTTTTCTACATTGGACTTACTAAGCGGCTACTGGCAAATAGAAATAGAAGAAAGTGATAAACACAAAACAGCTTTCATTTGTGAATTTGGCCAATACGAATTTAATCGAATGCCATTTGGTTTAACAAATGCCCCCAGCACTTTTCAAAGAGCAATGAATAACATCTTGAAAACTGTATTGTACAAATTCGCATTGGTTTACCTAGATGACATCATAGTGTTCAGTAATTCAATTACTGATCATGTGACACACTTGGAAGCAGTTTTTAGACTCCTTAAACAAGCGGGTTTAAAGTTGAAAAGGAAGAAGTGCGAATTTTTTAAATAAGAATTAGATTATTTAGGTTACATCGTATCCGGGAAAGGAATAACACCAAGTACAAAGAAATTAGACGCGATTATTAAATATCCCGCTCCCAAAAACGTAAAAGAATTGAGCTCATTTTTAGGTCTAGCCAGCTACTACAGAAAATTCATTCGGGCTTTTGCTGATAAAGCCCATCCACTAACTGCGCTCACTAGAAAGTCAGCGGAATGGAAATGGGGGGAGGAACAAAGGGACGCCTTTGAACGTATTAAGAACTGTCTCATCACTAGACCTGTTCTAGGTTATCCGGATTTTTCTCGAGAATTTATCATCTACACGGATGCTTCAGGATATGGAATAGGAGCAGTCTTGGCTCAAATACAACCTCCACCTCAATCAGCGGATTTAGCGGAGTCCGACTGACAGGACCTTCGTAAATCAGACGGCGTAGAAGTCGTCATAGCCTATACCTCTAAACATCTGAACGACCGCGAGGCCAAGTGGTCAACCACAGAGAAAGAGGCATACGCAATAATCCACGCCATCGGCGTGTTTACGACGTACCTATACGGGCGTAAGTTTACCGTATTTACAGATCATAGACCTTTAGAATGGCTAATGAGTAAGACAGAACCAGCAGGAAGATTAGCTCGATGGGCTCTTAAGATCCAAGAATTTGATATCATTATTGGGTACCGACCAGGAAAGTCACACCAAAATGCTAACACACTTAGTCGCACTCCAATAGTGCCGCTAGCGAAAGTAGAAACAAGGTCAACAGGTGCAAAAGAGAAACCAGAAGTAAAAAACGAAACCAAGGAAACTAGAACAAAAAAAGTAATTTTTGAAACGGAAAGTAATCAGTCCAAGGACACGGAAAAATGGATAGAACTCCAACACAAAGATGAGTATTGCAGAACAATATTAAAAGAAATGGCAAAGGCCAATCCAAGTAAGGACGTTAAAAATAAGTTTAAAATAAACGACAAAGGACTATTAGTAGATACCAGAAGAAGAATTGTAACGCCAGTAAGACTGGTGCCACAAATTTTAAAGGAAAATCACGATCACATATTGGCAGGACATTTAGGAGTAGGAAAAACGTTGGCTAGACTTCAAAGACAGTACACATGGCCATGCATGCGTACCTCCGTAATAGAATACGTTAAAAGTTGTTTGATGTGCAATAAAAGAAAAGCGGTAGGTGGAAGTAAAGCACCATTGCACCGTTTGCCTTTAGTTGAAGGAGTATGGGAAAGGATCGCTATGGATATAGTGGGCTCAATTCAAGAAAGCGCTAAGGGATACAGATATATATTAGTTATATCAGTATATGCCAGTAGGTTTGTTTTTACGGTTCCAATGAGAAATCAAACTGCCCAAACAATTGCGAAGATTTTAGTTAATAAAATATTTACTAAATATGGATCTCCAGAAGTAGTTCTAACAGACCAAGGTACTAACTTTCTATCCAGTCTAATACAAGAGGTGTGTAAACTATTCAAAGTCAAACAAATAAGGACTACGGCCTATCATCCACAAACTGATGGATTAGTTGAGAGGTACAATCGAACTCTCTGTGACATGTTAGCTTGTTATGTCTCAGACCAACCTGCTAACTGGGACAAAAACCTTCCGTTCGTTACTTTTGCTTACAACACAGCAAAACAAGCTTCAACTCAAGAAACACCATTCTTTCTATTCTTCGGACGAGAACCAATAATGCCCAATGATATCAAGATTAACAGAAGATACGAGACCTATGAAGATACTAGTATGGTGTATTCACAGCAGTGGGAAAAAGCTCAAAAACTGGCAAGAGAACATCTCTTCAAATCCCAAGCAAGACAGAAAAAATACTACGACGTAACCACGAAAACTATTAAATACAACATAGGTGACTACGTATTACTGAAGGCGCCACCAGCAGCAGGAAAATTCATATATCGATGGAACGAACCATTTTAAATTTCAAGAAGCTTCTCGGATATCAACTACGAGATCCAGCACACTGAAAACAAAAAACTGAAATCTGTCGTACATACCAACCGTCTCAAACTTTACATACCAAGAAAGCAAGAAACAACTAAGGAAGAAGAAATACTACAAAACCTACCAGAAAATGATAAAGCCCAACGACGACCAGTAATTCACCAACGCCAACCAGGCCGACCAAGGAAGCAGCAGCTGATAAATCCAGTGAAGATGAACATCAAACCACGCAGGAACGAAGGAGAACCAAAAGAACAAACAAACCATGCAATACATAACCTTTACCAAAACCGAAACGATCCTATAACGAATCACCAATACCACTTAAGAAGACGATATCAAGGACCGGATTACTAAACATTTTCATTTTTCACAGATGCAGACATTACTCTTCCTTCTTTGCCTCCTTCATTCACTTAACCCTACTTACCCTATCTACGCATCTGTCTGCGATTGTAACAACATGAAAATACGAGGAATCCTAGACTTTGAATTGCCTTACTACTGTGACAATGAAAAACCAGAAACACAACACTTACCAAGGATACCAACTACTTACACCTTAGTGACCAAGAAAAAACCAGCAGCCACTTGGAAAGGATGGACATGTCGACAGTGGACTAAAACAAAGAAAATAACTGGATCGTTCTGGATCGGATCCTTCGATACAGTTTACTCCCAAAAAACAATACTAATCACCCCTTTGGAATGCTGGCGGATGGTCAACGATAAAAAATGTGGCGACAATAAGATGCAAACCGGACCGACGGGACTCAGTTTCACAGCCACTCCTACAGGAGAAGGTAAATGGTACGCCATCAAGGAATACCAAACACTCAACTGTATAGCGGAACAGATCACGCTACGTCAGGAGAAACCAGATAGTCCAATCGAAAGCCCTTTCGGATTACTAAACACCACCCAACAGGAAGGACAATTCATCCAAAATCAAAATACAATCGTGTGGGGAGAAAGAACAACCAACAGTTCATACACTCAGACGTTACTAAAAGGACAAGGATACCTGGAAATTCCTCGAGAACCGGAGTCGGATAACTCCAGCCGCCTTTACGACACCAGTCGGCAGATTGAAATATCTGTTCTTAACAAACCCGATAAGGATATTGTACCAATAGGACATAAAGTGGTTGGAATCCCTCTAACGTACTTGACGTTTCCTGCAGAAACAACAAAAATTTTGTATGAAATGTTCAAGAACACAATCGCAACATCCCTTAAAAATAACAACCTTGCCACACTCGTGTGTGAAGACTACAGAGAATTGTACAAATCCAGACCACAACGTTCTCTTCTTCAAGAAGTTCACTTTCTCTTCGACACCCAAGTCGAAGACGAACAACTTTGGATTCGCCTCTACAGTATTTCATACGCCTGGGGAACTCTAAGATTGGCACATAGAAGACCAAAGATAATCAAAGAAGATGGAAAAATCGTACAAAAGGATGCAACAATATACATTACTTACGAGTCCGGAAGCAGAAACCCTTTGACAACGTACAGTCAACTTTCAAAGGACGACCCTCTCCCATCAGGATCGAAATTTGAGTACATTGTCGACCAAACGATACGCGTACAAAATTCTCATATCTGCATCATGGAGACCACACACGACTACGTATTTGCTGCAGCCTGTTCAGAGGAATCAACAAGATGGATTTTAGAAAAAGAGAACAGCTATCTAATTCCCCAAGAATCAGAAATGTGTCTTACCGTAGGGGTCGACGAAACCTTAAAATAGGAAAAGTGTGCTTTTGAAGGAGATACCAGGAAAAACCAGCAGTGGTTCTTTCAAACAATAAATACCAATCCGGATGCTATAGAAAATTTTCCCGACGTAACATTGCAGGATATTCAAGAAGTCCGATTAGAACAACGAAGAGCAATTACAACCACAATCAACTCACCCATATTTGGCGGTATCTTGAAAGCAAATCACGACAGTGGAAACATCATCTGGGACATGATCGCCTGGGGATTGTTGAAAAATGGACAATATGCAAACGGGAAATGTGTCACACATCATGGGCTTGAAAAACAGCTAACCATGGAAGATTGTGACACAGATTGGACAAAATGTCAAGAAGAACTAAAAACATTTATCACAAGTAACGTTCCTCTGGTGCAATCACAAGTATCCGTAGGAAACTGCAGTAAAGCAACTAACAAAGGCCAAGCTTTCGAGTATACGTCTGATTTCACCTTTAGACCGTTCAACACTAATGCTTGCGTCAAGGCAAACACAACGATGCTTATTCTACAGGAATGCGCCAACACCAGTTCAATTTGGGGCACTTTCGAACACACAGGACAGCTCATGGCAACAGACAGAACTGGCCTACATTCACCGGCGTCAGACAGAAAATGTCTCACACTAAAAGTAGGACGTCTGAGTTTAGGACATTGCCACGGTTCAAGTAAAAAACAACAGTTTAACTTCGAATATCGAAACCCGCACCAAATACGGACGCTTTCAGCAGCAGCCATTATAGCGATTCACACTCAACAATCATTGGACGGAACACGACTCCCACTTATACCCCCTCTTCTCAAAAGAGAAAGTAAAGCAAACAACGAAAACTTAACCACGCCCACCACACAAAAATCTATCTCATCTACTTCCAGCACCACAACGACAGTAAAACCGACTACAAAATTAAGCACAACCACAATGAAAACAACAATAGCCACAACAGCCATAAATACGACCGTTAAAAGCACACCACCGACAACTAGGCCTACAACAACTACTAAGCCAATGACTACCACAACTAAGCCTACGACTACCACAACTAAGCCTACGACCACCACAACTAAGCCTACGACAACCACAACCAAGCCTACAACTACAACAACAAAGCCTACAACTACAACAAATAAGCCTACTACTACAACTACTACGCCTACAACTACAACAACAAAGTCTACGACTACAACTACTACGCCTATAACTACAACAACAAAGCCTACAACTACAACAAATAAGCCTACAACTACAACCACCCTGCCTACAACTACAACTACCACAGCTACAACTACAACTACTGAGCCAACAACTACAACCACTAGGCCTACAACTCCAAGTACTGAACCTACATTGCCATCAACTACAACTGAAACCACGTCCACTGCACAATCATCAACGACAACTATAGCGACAACAACTGAATCAATAAGCAATTCAACAACACCTCCCACAACAACTGAAAAAATAGAAGATCCTCCAGTTACGAAAAATCACACCAGTATGGAAGATGCAATAATGGAAATTATTGATGACACCGAAAAAACATCTCAGCAAGAATTACCCGAGGCTGCATCTTTAACATTAGAACAAGTACCGGAGGTACCAGTACCCACATGGAAACATGATAAGTTTTGAAGCGATAACTCACCGTTTGTTTAAAAATATAAAAAATCTCTGAAAATTGAACGGTAGACGACATAGTGTACATTTTGACAAGTTTCATTTTTTTATGAAGGCTAATTTTGCCGATTTTTAAAATAAACAATGCCGATCAATCTTTCGTGGGAGGGGACGAAATCCTGCCTGGGGAAGAATGGAAGGGAAAAAAAAAAAGGAAAAAAAAGAAAAAAATTTCCGACGTACGTTTTATTAAAAAATCGGCCAAAATCAGCCTTTCTTAAAAATTGAAACTTTGAAAGTAGCGACTATGTTTTTTTAATTCTATTATAAACTTTCAAAAATTCATGGTGAAAAAAATTTAATAAAAAAAATTTCAAAATGAAATTAGAAGAATTCAGTGACAAAATTAAGTTCGAAATTTCAAAAATGCATGAGCAACATAAAATAAGTATAGAAACAGAACACGAAAACAAACTTGCAAAAGAAATCCGCGACGTATATTGTCAACTATCAACGATAAAGAAAACTCAAGCGGTGATTCTAGCTCAAAGTAACGGAATTCTTGCTGCTTCAGCGCTTGGATTACCCATCTGTATGAGACTGCAAGGCTTCGGACAAGCGATGACACTTCAACAATGTGAAAAAAAACGGATTTTCATCTCCGCAAAAGAATCCAAATGTGGATTTCAACCATTCTTTACCTATGAAGATAAAAACTGCACAATTGGAGTAGATGGATGGTCTATACATCCATATTCCGATTGCTTTTGGAAAACTCATTTGGTAAACTTAAATGGATTCCATCACACCTAGGAACACAATTCAACAGATGAAGAGTGGGTAAAACAAAAAGCAAGCATTCACATGCCGAACTTAGACCTTATCACAGAGTTCAAAGAGTTGCACTTGAATGATTTCAACTACAGTTTGAAGAGCCATCCAGCGCATGAAACAATGGAAATGGAGCAATTGAATATCCTAAATGATTTAGTAGGCCTAAGGCAGGAATCAAATTCAAAATCAGTTTCTGACATAGTGATGTCAGAAAAACAGGATAATCAGATAGGAACCATGTTTTCATGGTTCGACACATTAAAAATTCTTATCCTATCTATTATCGGATTCATTGTATTCATCATATGCCTACGCATATTGATCATTTGTGACCCTTTCACAAGAATCATGGAAAAAATTCGCCAAGCTAGAAGATTAAGACGATATGGAATCAATACGGAAGAAGCGCACGAATTAACTTCAATGATCCCAAATTCAAGCACTCAACCACCAGAAGAAATAATAGAACAACCATTCACTAGGATGACGGCTCCTACACCTCTTACCATGGAAAGACCCACACAATCACGCACAGCTCAACCAAGCGCGCCGAAACAACCTAATATTTACCCTATTATGGAAGAAAACTGGGAATCCGATCAAGCTCGCAAATGCACAGGAAAACACACGACTTGCACTTACGTTGTGGGTTATGGAATGGTATGGGAAGACCTTTGCAGATGCTCAACGGAAACTGAATCTAAAAACAACTAACCTTTAAAAAAAATTAAAAATAGCAACAAGCAATAACAAGCAAACACAAAAAACGAACGAAGACAGGAAAACAAAGAACCGACGTAAAAGAGCGTCAAGAAAGAACTAAAGGAAGAAAAGAGAAGAAAAGCATAAAAAAAAATGATTGAAATCTGTCGTAGCATTCCAGTAAAAAGGAACGTAGACCATCATTTATTAACTAAGATTTTATTAGCCTAAAGACAATGAATAACGGTACAGGAAACATATCTTGTATTTTGTGCCTCATACTATAGCCCAACAAACAAGAATAACGGTGAAGGAAAGAAAGTAGGTGACGGGTAAAAACAAGTTTTCACCTAACCATTGCCACGCCACATGCCGAAGAGAAGTAAGGAGAAGAAGACAATCAGAAGAAAAAGAGGAAAATTGGAGGACCAATTTCTTCTTGCCGAAGGGGGGAAGGAATGTAATAGACCGCAGCAACTCCTCCCAGCAACAGCAGCCCCACCCAGCAAGAAAGTCGTCACGAATGCAACTTTCCCTGCGGATAATAGTTTATGATAAAAGTAAAAGTTATTGTAAACCCCTCCCTTCTTAACCTTCAATCTTTTGGTATATAAGCACATGGTTGTATCGTCTTAAGTAGAGTTAGTTTACTGGCAAATACACAGTCTAGAAACTATTACACACTGATTGTTTCATGAATTGACATTTCTTTAATTTTAATTTAAGTCCTGCGCCTTTAATTAGGGAAAAGACTTCTCGTATGTCATTCAGATGGCTCTGGAAAAAATCGGAAAAAAATATTACGTCATCTAAGTAAACTAAAGCTTTTTGTCCTGCCACATTCCTAAGTATATGGTTCTTTAAACGCTGAAAAGTCGCGGGTGTGTTACATAGACCAAAAGGCATCCTAACAAATACGTATAGATTATTTTCTACAATAAAAGCAGTTTTTTCTTTAGATGATTCCTCTAGTTCAATCTGCCAGTATCGTGATGCCACATCTAAGGTCGTAAAGAATTTTTTGCCATACAGCCTATCGAGGGTGCCGTCGATTCTCGGAAGTGGATAAGAGTCTTTTTTTGTTAAATTATTTAATTGCCTATAGTCAATGCAAAAACGCAATTCCCCTGATTTTTTTACAACTAAAATTACTGAAGCTGCCCATGTGGACGTCGAGTGTCGTATTACGTTTGCTTGCAGCATTTCTTTTATCTGTTTTTCGAATTCTTCTCTTTGGCCTTGGCCTGTGCGATAGGGTCGAAGTCGAATAGGTCCTTTTCCTTCCGTATCAATAAAATGTTTTATTAATCCTGTACTCCCCAAACCAGAGTCTTTTGTCGCGAATAAACCAGTAAATTCGTTTAGAAGCGCAGCTAACGGTTTTTTATATTGTGGGTCAACATCCACATCTGTTTTGGGAACCCACCCTTCAGTAGAAACGGTCTCCCGAGAAGCAGAGTTCTTGACCTGATGATACTTTGCCTATCAGTTGACAAGAGAATTCTACCTCACCCAGGGGACTATCTCTCGGTAGAGTGTGTGCCATATTGGAATTGTTTTCTACAACAATCTGATATTTTCTGTTTTCGTTCGTAGCGTTTACGAAATTGCCTATACATATTCCCTCTGTTAAATCCATTGATACCTTAGAAAGGTATCAATTACCCCTAGATCTTCACTAGAGTCATGGCTACGTTGACCGTTGGCTCTTGGCTCGTCGGTAATAACCCATTTTGTTTAACTTCCTGATTACCTTCCGGTTTGTCACGGGCAAGGAATATAGTTTTAGAGTGGCAATCAAAAATAAACTCGTGTTTGTCTGTGGCGTCCAGACCCAATATACATGATTCTGATATACCGTTCGTGACGATAAATTCTTGGTCTAGTACATTGGCACCGTAAACAACTGGTAGGGAAACTAACCCTAACGTGAACAATTTTTTGTTGTGCACATCGTATAGTTCTACGTCGGACTCAGAGCAATTCACTTGCTCTTCCAACGCTATCCGATTAAAAATATCTCTATGTAAAAGGCTCCGCGCTGCACCCGTGTCGAATAATGCTTTAAACGGATTATCGTGAATTTTCATAGAATGTCGAGGGGCTGCTGCTTTACTGAAAGCTGTAATTTTTGCGACTGATGGTATGGTTTTGGGGCTTAATGACCTATTCTCCGTTAACCCCATTTTACGGCTGGCCTTTATTCGTTTCCTTGGTTCGGTAAAGCATCAGTTTCGTTAGGCTTAATTAAGTTTTTCTTCTCGGGGCAAAATTTCGTTACGTGGCCTACTTGTTGACAAAAGTAACAGGTAGGTGGCGTCTCTGGTGTCGTTTGCCGTTTTATAAATCGAAAGCAACTTTCGATGCTGTGGTTGGTGAGGCCGCAGTTTGAGCAGCCAGCGGCATTTTGCGTTGCCCTATTTCGTTGGAAAGGTTGCTGACCTGAGTTATTTTCGTTAGGCCTTCCGAAAGTGTTTCCGACTGGTTGTCGGAATCCGTTTATTGGGCCTTGGCGGTTGAAACTGTTTTGGTGAGCGTGGTTTGAGAAATTTCCGTGTCTTGATACAGTACCTACCAGAAGTCTTTGGAAGCCTGAGAGAACCTTAAGCAAAAACGCCGTTTTTGCTGTTCTCTCAGTGCTACAATTTTCACCCAAATATTACAATTTTTTGTGTGTACGTTGTCAAAAATAGTGAAAACGTCCCTAATTTTTTCCAGAATTTTTTTTTAATGGGAAAGGTGGATAAAAATTCGATGAAAAAGTCTTTAGAAAGCCGAGAGGACCTTATGCAAATGACGTCACTTTGGTTTTTTTTAGCAAACAGCTAGGGCTACGAAGAACGCAAAAGGGATTTAAAAAAAGAGCTACGTTAGCTCTACCTGTAGTCTCATTTTCAAATTTTTTTCTTTTTATCCAACGATTTTACAGGTGGTTAAAATACGAAATTATGGAAATCCCTTTTTTGCGGCATCAACCGGAGTTGCCGAATTCTTAGAAACCCTTTTTTTTCTTACAGTTTTACCAGAGTAATAGAATACTATTTATAATATATATAGTATGCAATTACTCTGGTATATACATAGTATTCTATTATATATATAGTATTCTTTTACTCTGGCAACATGGTATTGTTTTTGTGTCATTTGTCATTACCGGTCATTACACTAATTACAATAATGTCGTGATAAATATTGCGTAGAAATGGCTTCGAACATAATCGACAAAAAAGTGTGAGCTACATTTGAACGAGAATACTGTGAAATCTGAAATCCATGTTTTCACAGAAGAAACACTGGAAATGTGCAAAGACGTGCAGTTAGTGTATAAATGTCGCCCTAATTCAAAGTACAATGTCATTAAACTTCGTTTATTTGGAAGCAGCGCAGACTTTTCAAACGGGGAACCCTCCGAACAAAAAAATTGTGCGTCGCCGTAATGTTTGCCCGCTCCGATTCTACGCAAATCCTTAAGTGGAGTGATATTATATACTTCAAGGCAAGACAGGCCCGCGACGGGATTAAAAAAAAAAACGGGAGAAGGTCGGGGGTTTGTAATCACACGCACGCATATATAGAAATATATGAACAACAACAACAACAACGAAGAGGGGGGTGGGAAGAAATGCACATTTTGGAACTGATTTTTCGTTGGGATGGACGCGAGTAATTATGTATGCATCGAAAGAGTTTTAAAACAGAGAAAGATAAAATGTCGTGTATATAACCTGCGTGATTGTTGGAGGCAATCCAAACGGGATGTCTGATGCTAACTATACATGAGATTTATATATACGCAGGGATGAAAAGAAAAATGTGTAGATCTATACGCTTGCTGGGTGGCTCTTTGTCCACTGGTCCGAATTTATGTGTATAGGCAAATCACATCACAATAGGAGGATATTGGTCACGGGGGCTTGTTATTATATGCTCGTGTGAGCACGGTGGATAAACTTTTAGCTTATAACATGCAGTCATTCTTGTTCAATAATCTTATAGCCATCTAAGCAAGAAATTCCTGTTGCATTTTCTCCACAACAAAAAGTGTGGCAAGCGTGATAAATCTCACGTTCCGTGTCTATACCCTTCATTTTTCTTCCCTCTCGTTTTGATTATTAAATTTGTTGTTTATGCGCAAAAAGTCAATCTAATCGACCCGAATTCGCAGAAACAACAACAAAAAACACGCGTTTATATACGAAAGGAAATTGAAATTTAAGAAAGATAATTCTTTTTCCATTACGATGGCTATCTATCGTATTCTATGTTTTAATTTAATAAGCCAAGCCCATCCAAATAAAAAACAAATGTTCTTCCACTTTTTTTTTTCATTTGGTTTGATCCCCTCTCCCCCCTTTTATTTTTATGTTTTTGCCGAACTGTCTAGAGCACCTCCCGTATTCGTACATAAAGCCGGCTCATCTTTTTATGTATGTGTCGTAGATTTATTACATCCACTATGTTTCGAATGCGTTTGTGCCTCTCTATAGTATATATACGCTCTCTTGACAGCCACTGACGTCACGGAGCTTGCCCCATCTCAGTGATTAATGTTATAGAGCAAAGGGGGGGAAAGAAAAGAAAAGGAAAGTGTGTCAGGATGGTGTCACCGCAAAGAAGACGAACGAAAAAGAACACGCGACTTGGATTGTTCAAATGTCGGCCATAGAGTGTTGAATGCATTTCGCTGCAGGACACACGCAGCTATAACACGGTGACAAGAGGAGCATCACAAGACACGAACAATAATCTTATCGTCTGTGACTAATATAAATGGAGAAAAGAGCCTGACAAAGGACATCAATTTGACGCTTACAGCTGAGCACTATATACGATCAAATGCTGTGCAGTTTTTCCTTATTTTCTCCCAATGAAAACGAACGGATATTCTCATTAGCAAACTACAATAATACACACTTTTAAAATGAAGACTTACAAGATTCTCTCGTCTCCAAACTGGAGCAATTTGTGTGCAATATTGATGGAAAAAAAATTACTTCCGTCAATGACGAAAGATTGGAATGTTTCATGAAGGTGTATAAGCCGTCTGGGAAAAAACCATTAGTCGGTGTCAAGGGGATAGATTTTGCCATGCTTCCGCCTTGTCATTCTGTTTTAATGCAGCAAATCAAGAGGGCAAATTTAATTTGCTCAATATGGAACAATGCAACGGAAATGAATCCCCGAGTGTTTCCCCCTAATGAAAATGGATGGGTGCTAGAAAATTCGAAGTACACCCTCAATTGGTTTGAAGGAGAAATTACACCACCAACACTTCAAGATATGGTGGTCGAAGAAGAAGATCTTATTGCGGAAGGAGACGACGAGGATTTGCTAAATGAAAGTGAATCAGACGAAATAGAGGAAGATATAATGTCTGATGAAGATTAAACTTTTTTTATGTTATTTAAATGCAACAAAATAGTCAACCAAGAAGTCAGTTTTGTAACGTTTTCGCAAAGATGAACATTACAGTTTTTAATAAAATTTTTTAAAAATCATAATCCAAACATTTTATGTTACTATAAACTAACACAACGATGTTTTTTAAATAACTGTAGAATTGAAAAATGATATCACAACATAGGCCTACGCACTAAACTATAAACATCGCTAGTATTAGTATTTTTAAATTTCCTGGGCACTATGCAGTATTGCCATTTCAAAAAATGAGTGATAGGTGTGTCAAAAGAGTTACACACCAGCGTCTGTTCCCTACTTCGCCCCATTTTTCACCGTCTGTCTGCATACCATTCGACACAGTTTTTTACGCTCTTTTTTTTGTGTTAAAATAAGTAAAAGGTTTTAATTTTTTATCAAAACCTCACGACTTTGGGAGGCTGTAACTCCCGAACGCCCTCACCAACATTCGACAGACGGCCATTTCCCATTATTCCTCATTGGGACGAATCAATTAAGCTATCAAAACCTTCTCGTAAAAGGTTTTGATATTTTTGAGCCCGGGCTCTCCGACTATTTGTTAAAAAAAAAAGCCAAAGTGACCTCATTTGCATAAGGTCCTGTCGGCTTTCTAAAGACTTTTTCATCGAATTTTTACCCACCCTTCCCATAAAATAAAAATTCTGAAACAAATTAGGGACAGTCTCACTATTTATGAGAAGGTACACACAAAAATGGTACCATTTGGGTGAAAATTGTAGCACTGAGAGAATCGCAAAAACGGCGTTTTTGCATAAGGTTCTCTCAGGCTTCCAAAGACTTTTGGTAGGTACTGTAGGTTCGGGGGATAGCTGAAGTTATTTCTGAGTGGTTGACGTATCTCATTTGTTTGGCGAATGCTAGCCTGCATGATGCTACCGAGTTTCGTTATGACGTCCGTTAAACGGTCAATTTTCCCGCTCAAATCGGGCAATGTGCTTGTTTCTTGTAGAGCAGGTTCAGTGGTGGCTAATTTCAGGCAGGATGCGATTGAGTTGATGTGTTCACTTTGTTTTTCAATTGCTTGTAGGATAGCTGTTTCGTTTTGAGTGCTAGCTACCGCGTTAACAAATATCCTTTTGTCTTTTTCTATGGTATTTGATTGGACGCGCTTTGCGTACTTCTGTGTGATAGATACAAGTTCTTCGAATGTTGATACCGATTTGTGTCTTACGATGTTTTGAAGTTCTGGTTCCAGTCCTTGCAAAAATTTTTGTCGAAGTAATCTTAGTTGCGTGGTTTTGTCTTCGGGTGTTTCCTGGTTGTTGGAGGGATAGGCACGTGTGTATAGCGTTTTAAGTCTATAGGCATAATTTAAATTATTTTCTTTTGGCTTCCGTTGTATCTCGTTGAATTGGTTTTGATAAAAGTCAATGTCTTTGGATCCATGGTAGTTTTCTTGGAAGAGTTTCTTGATATCTTCGTATTCGTAAGTATCGCTGGATTCCAAGATATTTCGTAGTAAGTCTTATGCTTCGCCTGACATTTTAGTTGACAGCATACTGATTATTTCTGCGTTGTCCCAGTTTGACATGGCTTAGACGTTGTCGAAAAGCTTAATCCAACGATCGAAGCAAACAGCGGGGCTGCCTGAGAAATTTTGCAGTTGATTCAGCATGGTGATGGATTCCCTGCCCTAACGGTGGTCATTTTTCCGGTAATTATTTGGAGGTGATGTCATTTCTTGGTTTTTTGTGATCTTTATGTTGTGGTTTCCTTTTTCGTTAAATAAACACTCTTGGTCTTCGCTTTTCTTTTCGTCCCGTGTGCTGTCAGTGGGTGAGTAATTGGTGCAGTTTACCCAAGCTTCTTTGTGTGTGCTGTTCTCGGGAGTTTGATAGCTCGCTTCTTTCGGGTAAGGCGTATATGCCTCGGTTCGTTTTAGAGTGTCAGCTCGGTTTGTATCAAACCAGAGACGGTGAGGATTTTGTGTCTTTTGTGGGGGGGTAATAAACTGGTCCGTACGTATTTGGAAAACGAGGGATCGGATTCTGATCTTCAAGGGTGACGGCAGGGGTGTAACGTGGTTGAGGTCGAACAGGGGTTTGATCAGTTGACTGAATTTTGTACAAAATAGCGTGATCCCGATCCGGTGTTTTCTGTTCAGTGTTATTGCTAGGGTTTCGAGTTGCTGGATGAGTGAGTAGGTTCCTTGTCGTGTCGTGTGTTTGGTACTCGCTTCTTTACGGAGCGCTGTGGTGTAAGTCTGCGCTACGACCGCAAATTGGCCCGTTATTTTCACAAAGTGGAGAATGGATCTTATTTCGTTGACTGCAGCGGTCGCAAATGCACACAAAAGGGCTGCCAGCTCTCTCACTTCGTGCTGCCAGAGTTGTAGAGCTTTCGTGAGTTTCTTCCTTTCCGCGTGTTTCGTTAAGTTGTGCAATAGTTCTGAAAAGTGGGGTTGGAGTGGAAAGTGGGAATGATGGTCGCACGTCTCTAAATAAGCACGCTGAATGGCCTGTCGGTGGGGATGGATTTGCTGTTTGGATGGGGTGCTCTCTAGCTCCGTTGTTATCCAAGCGATTATTGCACTGGCTTGTGGATACGCTGTTTGGCGCTGTTCTTAGGCACCTGTCTCTTCGGAGGCAAGGGTTTAAATCCCTTCGCTGTCATATAATTTTATTTTGGTTCTTCATGCGAATCCACCTAATTGTTTTTTGGGCGTTTGTATCTACAGCCATAGCCTTCTCTATTATAGAAGCCGAAAGGTTTGGGCTTTTTTTTAAAGCAATTTTGGCTTCCCTACCTCCAATTTTTCCCATCCTTCAAGTGTACCCACGGGAGCCGTTTTATCGCCTAGGTGCGATTTTAAAAAAAAAATTTTTCAATCGATATGAATTCATTCCAGACGGAGTCCGAAGATTTCAAGATGGTTGCCTTTGTTTGTTTGTGAGTTGTGTTTGTTTGTTTCTAGATAACTTTCACTTCGGTACTGCAATAAGTGATATTGATAATGGTTATGTCAAAAGTTGCAACAATTTTGTTTCCAGTGGTGAATATTACTTTAAATTACTGTTCATACTTTTGTGACCGTGTGACTTTTTTGCTATGCAGTACAAATGGACAATGACATTTATATTCAGACTCGCCAATTAGTGCCTTACAACCAGAATGGTCAAATTTCCATCGCCCAATTATTTATTTTTCATCGACGGCCGTCCAGGTGTGTTATTTTTTTTTCTGATGAGAAATTGCATGCCTTATCACTTTTCTGATTAACTGTAGGAGTTCGAACAAAAAGCAACAGTTGCATTATGAAGCTTCTTCGAAACACAATTTGACAGTAGTAGCCCATCATACTGACATTTCTACTCTGCTGTCTGTACATCAGGTTTAAACGTATGTTGCTCACCATTAATGACCTGAATTTCCTTTGCAGGCAAAAGTGGCTGTAAAAATGCCCTCGCTCCCACCACTACCTGAAATCCTCATACAGCATTTCATCCCACCGCCAAATGAATTTTTGTCTTCCACTCTGCTATCTCTGATAGCAATGAGGATGAACTCTTGATAAAGCAACTCATTTAGCATATGGTAAGTGAAGTTCTCTTTGATTTAGATATCATCACAAGGTCTAAGCAATGTGTTCTTAAATGCCTTCTCCTCTCCAACCGAAAAGAGCACACGTTGTCGATAGAAGCGCAATATTTAAACGTAATGGGAAATGGATTGTGACAAGCTACCGCTAACATCACTGTGAATTGTATTCACAAACAACGTGGCCCTATTTTATTTCCGTATAAAATATCATGTTTGACCTCACACACCACTCTAAGCATTCGAGGCCAAAATGGGACCTCAAATGATAAGATTACGTTCCTGCCAGTAATGGAGCAAGTGGTTCAACATCGATTTGAAACGCTGGTTGGTGTGGCTATTGCTAAAATGTCGCAGTCCTGGATTGTTTGTCTACTATACTAACAACCAAGTACCTTTCAGGTATTAACAGTCATCAGTTTTAACATCACTAACCTTAAAAGAATCCTTACGCTCATTTGTAAACACTTGTAGCAGATGTTCGATGCTGATGAGCAACGAGAGAAGTGTTGTCATGAATCGCCACCTTGGCATCGCAGAGCTTCATGCAGTCTATGTGACGTTATCGACAAACCCCCTCATTGCGAGAAAAATATTTTGATGCCGGAAAATTTTTCGAAACATTTGGAGGAGAGAAAATCAGCACAACTCGGTAATATTAGGAAAAATTTCTGTATTTCTGTAGTAAGGGTTTCCCCTTTTTGAATGTTATGTTTGATTTTGATTTTTCCATTTCTGAAATGTGGCTTGCATAGTTGCTTATTGCCGGCGAAAGAAACTTCTCCAAAATGCATTGAACTAATTCTTCGTTATGGATAGGAACATCTGGAGTTGGTCCTTCTCCGCAGCACATTGATTCACACTTCAGGAGGTGTGGCCTGATGAACTCGATGAGATCCTTAACTATGTGAGTTGCTCCGTGGATTAAAGGCACAGCCTTTCGCAGGAATTTCTCTATAGTGACAAGCCTGGAAATGAAACTCCAATTTGGGTAAAACAAACCTCCTCTATCTATGATATTTAAGTATTAAAAATGAAGCTTTGAGACGGCTCAAGCACGAAAGTGTTTTATTATAAATTTTACCCGTTCCGAAAGTTAGAAATAAGAAGTTTTACTTTTGCTGGCTCGTTTCATTTATTGTTTTCAGGTTTTCAATGCACTTCGTGCATAGCTCTCGTTCATAGAGGCATCTCAAAATAAATCCGCCAACACGAGCAATAGCTGCCGTACCCGTTCCTTTTCCGGGGAAGACTAGAATGTAAAGGATACGTTCGGTGGGGTAATGGTAATTTTTCATGATTTTTTACCTGGACCTTCTGTAAGCTCATCAAGTATTGACAGCGTAGACTTCTACAATCGATAAAGAACATTTATTGTTCTAATATTCTGAGGGGATTTCCCACTCGCCGACTCTTTCAGCAAATTTGCAGTAGTTTCCTTGTTAATTTTTATAGGGACGTTGCTGTGAACAGACCTGTTGCAAATGTTAGTTCCAGTGTATCGGATTTATTTTTTCAAATCAAATCCAAATCCAATCAAATCCAAATCCTCCCGGATTTTTAAGGGATTTGGATTTGCCTTATTTTCCAATGGCTTGGATTTGGATCGGATTTGATCCCCACAAAAAAAACCGGATTTTTTTCAAATCAAATCCAAATCCTTTACAAAGATTTGTTTCGGATTTTTTTTCCAATTTAGAATTTTTTTCCTGTACCACCCAGCCACTGTTTAGTATTTACCTTTCTTGTCGTCTGCAGACTCTGCACTTGATCCTCTTACCTCCATCGTGTGTAAGACCAGACATATACTCTTTACCGTTTTATTAGATTGAAAAATTTCGTGATTTTGTCATCGTATATTAAAACTTAAAACTTATGAGTCCTGTGACTCCTGTCAAACACAAATGATGAATTGTGGCTAACTTTTTTTTTTTTGCTCTTTTCACCATTGTCAGTCAGAATACTCAGAAATAAAAAGATTTAATCCAACTTAAGAAATAAAGGAACCTGTTATTAGAGTTAAAAAAAATATATAGATTTTGTAAGAAATCAAAAGTCGAACAGACTTTTTAGCAAAACTTTTATTAAAAAAGTAAACTAATCCAATTAAGTCTTGGGTTTTTATTTGATATTAAATTAGGGATTAAAGTCAAAAAAATTAAAAGGAAATTTAAAAAATTTTTACCTTGACACAGAAATATGTAGAAGAACTTGTATGTAACTATGTGTTACATGTTGCAATCATAAAATTAACAATTGATTGTGAATTGGATTGGATTTGGATCGGATTTGGATCGGATTTGGATCGGATTTTCTCAAATTTAAAATGATTTGGATTTGGATTTGGATTTGATTTGGATTGGATTTTGCTGATTTTTTCGAGCTTAGGATTTGGAACGGATTTCAAAACACACGCAATGATTTGGATTTGAGTCAAATCCGGCAAATTTAGAAAATCCGAAACACTGGTTAGTTTGTAGGATTTTGTTAATAGCGAAAGTGGCCGAAGCCACATCGCATTTGTTGTTTCCTCCCCCCATCGAGCGGATTGCGCCGAACATTCGTTCTATGTTATCTGTGGAGAATCTTCTAGTCAGTACAAATTTGAATTTGCGCTCTTTTAAGCAGATACCGGACACAAGCTGCGGTTGATGCACATGTAAAAATTAATGCTTCATACGTCTCCTTACTTTAAAATCCCTGGGAGTTCCTGGTTTTCACTGTGTGATCTTTCCATTTCTTGAAATATTTCAGTAGAGTTTCTTGTAAATATCTTAGACGAGCGTCGTCTTTTTTTGTAAAGTGTTTCTTTATAGCCAGTCGTTTTCGGATGTGCTGGGTTGTACTGGAGAAATCGTGAATTTGAAAAAACATGTTCACATGTTTCATGAAGTCGATTGTTGCATCCTTTATTTGTGAAACCTTCCACTCCATATTTTTTTAATAGTTCAAAAGTTGCTATCATTTCCTCACTGTAAACATCATATGCTAGCCCGACTTTCATCCGGTCCAAAGTGTTTGGATTCGTATGCTTGTCGGTGAGATTTCGATATGGGCGAAAAAAAGGGGTAACTTTTTTGTTTAATTTGCACTCGTCTCAGTAGTTTAAAAGACACAGGATAGCCACAGATATCGAATTCTCTATCAGCTTGAAGATTTCGAATGTTTTTTAGTATGTGAGTGTAGTCGAAGCTGAAAAACAGTAGCCGATTCTCATCGTTGGGATGTACAATGAAAGGCACCAACTTACTATCGGGGAAATTTTAAACATTTTAACATTAGTGGAAGCGTTATCACCGACTATTCTCGCTACTCTAAATCCTTTATCTTCAAGACCTTCCAGGACAAATTGCGTTAGCTTGAAAAGACTCGTTGCCATTAACCGCCGTACAAAAAAATATGCAACAGGAAATTTAAACGCCGTTGACAGACCAGTTATGTGAAATTCCAGGAGACGGTTTGCTAAGATGGGTTTTCCATCTTGTAGGGCCAGAACACCGCCCGTATTTACTTGCCCAACAATTCTATCCCATTGTTTGATTTTTCTCATTTTTGGATCTATTGCCATTTCGTCTATTTCTAGGCTTACTTCCTTTTCTTGTTCACCCAGGATGGCTGCTAATGATGTCAACCTTTTCTCGGCAATTGGAGTGAAGCCAACATCTCCAGTCGATTTCCCAATGTAACTCCTTAAAGTAGAAACACTAGAGAGCAATAGAAGTTTACTCCGGCGGATATATTTATACGTTCCAGGCGATCGAGCATGAAGAATTATGCAGCATGCTATAACTTCTGGTTCGCAGGTATACTTTATCTTTTTCATCAAATTTTCCGCCTGTGCAAATATGAACATACATTTCAATAGGAGCAATTGCAGTGGTAAAAAGTAATCTACCTGATTTAGTAAAAACATTGCCATAATCTCTTTATTGTCACGTCGTTTAGATAATTCCTCCACCATTGATTGATTTTTTTCTTTATCCGCTGCAATCTGTTCATATTTTTTCAGTTTTTCACTTTTCTTCACTAATCTCTCTTAGAGTCTTCTTGTTTGTTGATGTAATACCTTCACTTGTTCCCGGTCTGAAAGCACATGTGATTCCGCTGTATTAATGATTCGTAATGTGGTTCGAAAGTTTTTCTTAACATGTTCATTCTCGTAACCAATTTTCCTTTTTTTAGGTGGAACGGAAGAGGCGTGATATTCAGCAGTAGAAGTTTCTATCCGGTATTGTGACTTTCCTCGACTGTTCACTGCTACAGCCGGATTTTGAAGAGGAGCCGCCATGGAATCCAAACGAAAGATTGGTGGATCGTATTCCGGGGCCGCCGGAATTCGTGACGGACATGTCCATCTCGGATGCCGGATGGGCCCCACAACATTTATCAATCGGCATATCAGCATGATGATTGTATGTTGCACCATCTGGACCCGCATCTGCAATCGGTGAAGGTGCTACGAAGGTTCTGCCCCGAAGTTTTCTTGTGGTAAGTTCTTCAATCATAATTTCGCGTATTATTTTCATATTTTCTTGATGGAAATTTAAAGGCGCCCCTTTGCTGAGGTAGAGGGAATACTGACAAACAAATACTAAGCAGTCGTAAGAGTTTTCTTGTCTCGGAATATTTTTATAACCTCAATTATCCATTCGTTAAAACTCGTATTTGTAAGCGATGCAAAATGTTGTAGTATCAATTTAAGAAAATCTCGCCTTCTACACCTAAGCTATCGTAGAACTTAAGTAGTTTTTCGTTGAAAGACAAAGTTGCCAGAGTCCAGTGTACGTTGTTGATATTCACTGGAATGAGTATGAGATCCGTCTCCAAAACGTTGATTTTCCGTGTGGCCTTCATAACCTGGCTCCAGTTTCCGGTTTGTTGCGCTCGCAATAGTGACAACCCAAATTAACATTAATAACTTTTGGCAACACTGGTTCCATATTTGACGATTCGGCGATTAATTTTAAATAATCATCGACAACCTGATAACAGAACAGGAAAAGTATTCTTGGTAAAAAATATTTGAGATGGTTAACCTACTACGTCATCCAGCCAGTTTGTTCCTTTCAAAGTTTCGATTCCCGTAGCTTGGTTATTTCCTTTATTTGAATGATTTAATTCGTTGAGTGGTTCATCACTCTCATAATTGAAATCTTCAGTTGCAGGCAGCGTTTCTCTATCGACCACTGTAACTGTGATTACTTCAGTTTCCTAATGAGAGAATGTTATTTTTAAGTTTATTGGTTTTTAGGTAAATTAGGTGAGCGCCGTCCATTTACTGGGTATCATTTATAATTCAGCTACTGAGGAATAATATTGCGGCGATAACTGTTTCATACACAGGTAAATGAATGGAAATTATCTACATTTCAAACATCTTTGGCATATCGTTTCAGAAATTACCGGCTTGGTGACCAGATTTGACGAGATATTTTGTCATTCGTGCTCTTGCACAAGTGATTTCGAAATTGCTTGTGAGAAATGTTCTTTTACATTATTACTTATTCTTATATTATTATTTTATTCCTTCTTTTGCGTTTAACGTTTACTCCTTACTTCTTTTCCGTCTAGAGTTGACGGGCCAGTGGTTCCTTTTTGTAACAATGTACCGGTTTAAAAAACAAATACAATGTTAAAATATGCTACCGGATTTTAGAATTATTTTCACTACATAATTGGAAATCAGGTTTTACCTTGCAACTTGTAAGTGTGGTGAATGGGACGGCAAATTTATAATTTTAACGCTTTATTCCCGTGAAACCCAAGATGTAATCACTTTCATGAAAATGTTCACTACACACGCAACATTTATCACCAATCGTCTTCAAATTTTTTTTAATCCGCAGGAACTTTTCACTATATTTTCTAACCACTTTTTCCTTTTGTTTTCATCCGCAGGTAACTGATGAAACAAAATTTGTTTTCCTTCTTCCGGTTTCTCTTTGCGGTTACCGCATCCCTCAATTACACATTTTATGCCCATTCTCGCCGAGCCGGAGACAAAAAAACTTTATTGTACGGCTGCACGTTTTGAATGGCTGCGAATGAACATATGCAATAAACAGGAATGCATGCCGTTCCGTGTAACATCGTCATTAAAATCCCTTACGGCAAAATATTAATAAGGCGTTCATAAAAAACCGCTCATAAATCCGGGTGATTCCCCCCCCCTACATCATTTTTATCACCAGATGGCTCCCGTGGGTACCCTTGGAGGAAGGGAAATGGGAGGAAAGGTGAGCAAAATGTGCTTCACTTTTCCCACATGCGAGGGATAGCGTTCCTTTCGGCTTTCTCTAATACAGAAGGCAATGCTACAGCATGGCCTGTTAGCTCAGTTGGTTAGAGCGCTTTGCTAATAACGCGGAGGTCACGAGTGCGATACTCTTACGGGCCAATGTACAATATTTCTATACATTCTCATCAATTAAACAAAACTTTCGCACGTTTCTTAACTTCAGGAGTACTGACGTTATTAGAGCGACATTGCTTTGGCAGAAACAACAGAAAAACTGAGGCAGATAATCAACGCAATATATTTAAAGTTTTTTTCTAAATCACTATGCTGCATCATAATGTATGGTCGTTTGTGGTTGGGCTATTCATCCTCCTGGGCTAAAACTAAACAGAAATGGTGTCATGTGTCATGTCACAATGTTAGCATTGACATTTGTTGTTGGCCTGGCTAGCTCAGTCGGTAGAGCATGAGATTCTTAATCTCGTGCCTCAACTTGGGCGTATTAAACTGCTACTTATTTTTCCGAGAATCACGTGGCTTTATGTGATGAGTACCAACCAATTTTAGTGTACGTTCTTCGTAACCGTTCTGTCTTCAACTCCTGTAGCCATGCTGAATAAGGGTTCTTGATCGAAATAAACAACCAAAAACAACCAATAAAGAGTTTTTCACGTCAATCCTCATGCTAAGGTATAACTGTCGTATGACAAGCTGGAATAAGGATGAGATAATTTTTTCTAACCACTTCACGTTTGATGAGGTGCTTGGGCAAATATATGTAAGCAAATGAATGTGGGTACAAGGAAATGTTAAATTCAGCGAAGATCGCTTCTCGTTTCGACGTTTTTTTAACGCTTTTGGTTGTTAATAGCTTTCAAGAGCATACCGTTTCGAGCTTAATTTGTTATTAAGGAAAAGCCGACATTTTTCTTAACTGGGACACTTTTGTTGTTCTTTCATTGCTCCTTCGTGAAAGGCATGTGGTCGTTGTATGGAACGATGCACATTATAAATTTCTAGGGTTTAGCGGTTGTAGATGGGTGCAGACGTTTTTTTCCTTCCGCCATTTACTGAAAACTGTAAGTCACATTCTTTGGTTATTTTCCTGTTTATTTGTGATGTTAGTTTGTGTTGTTAAATTTCCGTCTTTTGATATTTTGTAAGTACTCGTATATTCATCGTATTCTCTTACTTGTGAGAATTTTTTGATTGGTTTGTGACTTTTTTTGTCGGGCTTTTCCCCTACCCTCGTTGGCTGTTTGGCGACACTCCTTCATTTCACGAGGACAATGGCTGGTTTTACTGGTGAATCAACTCAGTCATTTTTTGTACGTGTGTAATATTTTGTAGGCCTGTTAGCTCAGTTGGTTAGAGTGCCGTGCTAATAACGCGGAGGTCATGAGTTTAGTACGAGAGACAGCGGGGTCGTCGTGCAAAATCGAGTATCCTACGATTGGAACACTGATTTTGATTAATTATGACACGGCGAGTCCGAATATCCAAGTCTGTCGCCTGGCAAATAATGCAATCACGCCGAAAGACGCTCCCGAAGTCGGCGTGATTGCATTGAAAGTGCAAAACCGGGTATCCCAAAATTTTTTTTTTTATTTAGATAGGGGTTAATATGGGGATTATAAAAATCGAGAAGCAGACCATTTATTTTGGTGCAAAAGGCCGGGCAGACGCAGGTGTGTAACACCAAAATTGCATGAAAGTGCAAAATTAGGTATAATAAGAACTAAAAACACAATAAAATAAAGCAAAGAATTCTCTATCTAGTGGTACGGGAGCAGACCAAATTAATTGGTGCCAAGTACCGAGCAGACGCGGGTGTGTAAGCTGATTTTCACACCCAAACACTATTTTACGTAGGCGGCAACGCTGCTTTGCGACGCGCTCATTCAAAACTCATTGACATCAAATACTAAACAATTGAATGCGTTTTAACTTTTAAATTGGTTTTATTCTTTGTAAATTTATTCTGTGTTTAACAAATTGCGAATGAAATTAACATGGCAGTCCAACAAATCTAAAGACAGTTAACACTTGCACATAAAAAAAACAATTCACTCTTTATCACTGTCATCGGAATCAGATTCGCTTTCGCTTTCATATTCGGGCTCATCGTCACTGGTTTCATCATTTTCATCAATCAACATATCATCAAGAGTAGGGGGCGTTTCATCTCCCTGAAACCAGCAAATTGAATATTTCTCATCTACCAGGGACCATCCATTATTATTGGGCGCAAACGCGGTTGTATTTTTCACAGTGGCATTCTTCCAAATAGAGCAAATTGAATTTGCTCTTTTTATTTGTTGCAAAAGGACAGATTTGCATGGAGGCATCAAACTACCGTCTATTCCTTTTACCTTAGACATCGGCATTTTGTCTTTTGGCTTATAAACTTTCATAAATGAAACAAAACGGCATTCGTCTACACTTGTAACCCCCTTAGCCCCGTACATTTGGCAAACAAATTTTTCTATTTCATCTATAATACTGTCAGGTAACATTTCCACAGATCCAAGTTTCGCAAACGCATTTTGAGCGCTAGGGTTTTTTTCAAGGAGCGTAAAAGGCCGAACTTTTCCTTTAAAAGCAAAAGAAGGGGGATAGCTGACACAGTGTCCAAGTTTATTGAGCACTTCGATGACCTTCCTGCTGCCCGTAACAGACTTCATGACCAACGATAGAAGCAAATGCTTAGATGGTCTACTTCTTCCGTTCGTAACAGAGAAAATCACATCTTCTGCAAGAGATCTTATTCTTAGTTCCTTTCTTTCACATATTTTCGTTGGGCTGGTTGGCCCATTGATGAGGCACTCGAAAAACTCTTTCACAAGCGGTGGTATTCCTACCTCACCCTCAAGGATATCATTTAATGACAACTTCATTGGAAGAGCTTTTCTTGGCTGCTTTATAATAATATTTCGCAGGATTGACGCGGCATCTATAATCTATAAAAGTAAAAAAAATTATTCATCGGATTAAGCAATATAACATTTGAAGTGGTTTTCGTACCATTACAGGAATTTTCTTGGATGTTCCAAACTTGGTTTTTAATGCTTGATCAATAGAGACTGTCGAATTAAACACAATTTTTCCAACTCCGATGGTTGGATGGATAAAAGTCTTTACCTTGTCTCCAAAGTGAACCAGAATATTTTGTTGCAGTACACTCTTCTTCCGTTTTTCAAGATCGACGTCACTATCAGAGAGACCTAACCCTTCAAGCGCATAGAAATAATGATTCAGCAGATCTGACATTCGTTCGACGTCTCCCAGGCAAATGACTTTAGTTGTAATGAATGAAATGGTAGCATCAAATGCTTTTTCACAAATGTTTCTTTTTCGATTCCAATCAGATAGCTCTCTTTCTGTGTTTGCTTTCTTGAAAAGTTTTGCTTTATTTGCATATTCCAGTCGGCAGGTCTTGTGATATTTGACTTCTTTAGCAATGAAGTCTCCTGTCGCACTGATTTTTCCTAGAATGTGAGTGTCATTCAGTAATCTTGCATCATTTTCAATGTTTTGTTGAATATTGACAGTTTGACATGTAATGAGTTCGTCTCTAACTTTTGACTTGAGAAACTTTCGGGCTTTACCACAAAAAAAACAATTGCTATCGAAAAGTGTGTTGGGAGATGCTTGACGTCCAGAACGCATCGAACGAACTCCAGAATTGACATTGGTGTTACCTGTAACAAATTGAAAATATTAAGCATGTTTTAGTTTACACATATTCTTAGCTACTTCATGTTACCACAGTCGACTAATGTTTGGGCAGGCTCTGCTGAATCATTATGAAGTTCATCCAATTCTTTTTGTAAGTCGATAGCTTTTTGTTTGGCCACTTTGATTTGTTCCTGTTTAACTGACGTATAGTTTGAATAACACTTCACATGATACCCAGCAGTGTCGTTGCAGCATGTTGGGAGTTTTACTTGGGAAAATTTGGAATTGGAACGGAAACGATGAACAAATTCAGCCTCTTTGCATTTTGCCAAAGTCGATTCTTTAAACAAAATTATTTTCTCTCGTTCATCTACTTTGTCCACTACGTGCAAAACACAAACAGTTGTGTTAATCTCTTCATTTAAAACACACGAACTAGCCATTTCTTTAACACTTCAAAAATAGCACCAAGAAACATTTTTTGGTAAAAAAATTGATGAGACAATTGTCATAACAACTAGCAGATAACTCAACTGAGTTGCCAAATATAACAGTAACTCGCTCATCCCTATATATGGAATTATGAACATAATTAAAATTGTGTTGTTTTAGTTTAGATTGTTGTTTTTTATAATGATTTATTGAATTTTTCAAATTTTTCGATGTCAGTTTTGAATGAGCGCGTCGCAAAGCAGCGTTGCCGCCTACGTAAAATAGTGTTTGGGTGTGAAAATCAGCTTACACACCCGCGTCTGCTCGGTACTTGGCACCAATTAATTTGGTCTGCTCCCGTACCACTAGATAGAGAATTCTTTGCTTTATTTTATTGTGTTTTTAGTTCTTATTATACCTAATTTTGCACTTTCATGCAATTTTGGTGTTACACACCTGCGTCTGCCCGGCCTTTTGCACCAAAATAAATGGTCTGCTTCTCGATTTTTATAATCCCCATATTAACCCCTATCTAAATAAAAAAAATTTTCGGGATACCCGGTTTTGCACTTTCAATGCAATCACGCCGACTTCGGGAGCGTCTTTCGGCGTGATTGCACCATTTGCCAGGCGACAGACTTGGATATTCGGACTCGCCGTGTCATAATTAATCAAAATCAGTGTTCCAATCGTAGGATACTCGATTTTGCACGACGACCCCGCTGTCTCTCGTACTAGTTAGATCCTCTTACGGGCCGTTGGTGGTGCTTTCAAAAATTTACATTTCGGAAATATTTTGGAGATGAAAACTTTATGAAAAAAATGACGGTTGCCGTAGCAGTCAGGAAGAGGTCCAAGTTCCTTCAGCAACCAGGGCATGAAATAAAGCAACTATTTGCCTCTTCCATACTGGCAAATTATTTTGTCCATGGGAATGTTGTATTTCTTAGCAAAGTTATAGACGAAATGAAGGATTCAAGAAATTCTGACGTACAGGAAATTCGAATTGTTGGGCTGGCATTCGTTCACGTCGATTGTGACTTGAATAACGACATCTGGCACGGTACCAATGTGGGCCTGGACACCGAAAAAATCATTGTTGATGTTTAAGTTTCGTGGAACTTGTCAGGTCAACATATTGTCCAATAAAATGCAGGTGAGATACGTAATGAACTACTTCCCATGTTTGATCATGTTACAACCTATATGTGCAATGCGGTAGGCTACACAAACGCAATTATTAACTAGGCTATTTTTTCCATTTCTTTGTTACACGATGTAGGGGAACAACGTCAGCCAGGTGAGAGTGGCGGTAACGTGCACACCATTTGCAACGATATAATCAGTGCCAAATAATGGATGATCATATCTGTCCGACGCCACTGCGGAACCGTGACCTGGGAAATATTGAATGGATCCCCTTCTACCACACTAAGCCTCCCATTTATAGGGTTTGAAAAGCGTCTAAAGGCATTCTGAAGGCAAAATTTATAAACCAGCCTTTGACATTGGTTTCATTCACACCGCAAACAATAGCAACCGTGGCACGAATCGGGAATGAAAATATTTTGGTTTTGAAACGATGTTAAACTTGAGTTAAGTTTTCCTACTAAAAATCGGAAGACGAGTTTGACGCACGTTAATTCGTGCATCAAAATAAATCCACTGCAGAAGAAGTAATTTGAAATTTCACGTCAATAGTTAACAAAGAAGATTTTCCTAAACATGATCCAGCAAGACTGGTCGAAGCAGCAAAGAAAAAGGCCATCCTTCGTCAAAGTCTGTTATAATATATAATAAGTAAACACAAGGATATTTCGCAATCCCTTCAAGAAGTGTTTTCCAGTCCGCCGCAACGTCATCCAAACTAGCTTTGAACCAAAGGATTTAGCCAAATTCACAGAAATCCAACGCAAAGAAAATTAAAATTCAACTCCGGCAGCTGACTTTTCAAAACCAACAAAATCAAGTCGAAATCGCACGAACAAAAATGGTGAGACCAGCCAGTCTAAGGCAATCAAAAGCTAACACCTCTTCTTGTTTACGGTGCTGACCAACACGAAATTGCAACTGAAATGGGATAAGCTCCGAAGCCGACCTTAAACTTTGTAATAAACCCAAACAAAAAGCCTGGTGTAGAGAGAAGCGTGGAGGAAGTCATAAGCCTTACGACGAAAAAAAAAATATCGTCTGAAAACAATCCTGTTAGCATGGTATATTATCTTAGAGGTAGGCGGACTTCATCAGAAGTCCCCTATAGGGGGAGAGACACGTTTCTCAGGAATGTAGATAGCGCTGCGATCAGCGGCAGTCGAGATTGTTAGGTAGGTATAGGGAAAAATCATGTTTTAGGGGTATTATTTAATTTTAGAATTAAGATAGGGAAATGAAAAATTTAATTTATATAGATTGAAACTAATCTTCTATAGTTCATTTATTAAATCTTCATAATCGTCAATCGACAATTATTGAGGAAATTTGACGGACCGCTTATTTCGCCAACGATGTTTTCCATTTTTATGGAAGGTTTAAAAGGATAGGTGTAGATGCATTTTTTCCCCGTAAAGGCGCAAAATTTATTGCTGGGTAGTACTTCCCATGATACTGGCTGTCAGTGTCAGTTTCTTTAGTCTGTATTTTAGTCGTTACCCTTTACTTGTGGTTTTTTTTATAGATAACAAAAAGTAAATCATATTTATCCTCTTATCTTTGAAGTAATTCTAAGCAGTAATTCCAGTGTTCCTTTCGAATAAAAATGTATTTTAAAATACGAATTCGAATAAATCTTTATCTTTATTTTCGAATAATTTTTTCATTTTATTTATTCGTATTCTTTATACTCGAATAATTTAAAGTTTTATTCTCTTTGTATTCTTTATTCGAAATATTTTAAAAAGCCACTAAAATCGAATAAAAGAATACTAATTCCAAAGCCGATTTTGGGGTACTGTTTAGTTGGTTGACCCGGATAAAGGTCTGGAATCCCTTCATAAATATCCTCGAATAAAAGCTCTATTTTTACGCTTCAATACAGGTCTGCCTTCAAGCGTTCCTGTTAAACGCCTGTTTAGTGCAGGACCATTGATATTAACAGCAAGAAGAAACCGTCTATCAGACGATTTTTTTGAAATGCTGTTGATCCTCAAAGTTCATAAGAGCATTTAACTGGGTACTGGAAACTAATCAAACTATATTTCTAAAATAATTTCAGCATTTTTTCACTCATTTTCAGTGTTTCGATTGAATTTCCTAGTTCTTTGTTTCTTAAATCTTAAATGATTTTGGTTTCCGCTGTATTCTCGATAAAATTACCAAGAGAGAATTAAAATGCAGATTGGTATCGTTTAAATTACAAAATTCAATTTGTTCATTTTATTCGAAATTTTATTCGAAATTTCTTTCGAAAATACGAATACAAATTTATTTTATTCGTATTATTTATTTTTTATTCGTTCTACTTGGCAAAATATTCGTATTTTTATTTTTTATTCGTTCAACTGATTTATTCTATCTTATTTCTATTAAAATAAAACTTTATCGTATTCGAAGGAACACTGAGTAATTCTAATCTGTTTTCTAAACATTTCTAGTTGGTCACAATTCACAATGTCTAATAGATGCTGTGTTCCAAATTGTGATTCTGGCTACACATATAAGAAGGGGCATGAAGAAAAAGTAACAGTTTTCACCACCAAAGATAAAAAATTACAACAGAAGTGGACAAAATTAATTCAAAGAAAGAATTACAGAGTTTCTGACAAATCTTATGTTTGTGCAAATCATTTTTGTGATGAAGACATTGTGAAGGGAACAACTCAGATCGTAGGAGGTAAAGAACACTTCACACCAAAAATTGGGTGCTTAAGGAAGGAGCGTGTCCAACAATATTTCAAAGTTTGTATTGTATATGTTGTCAAGTTTAAAGCAAGTGTCACAACTAATCAATTACATTTTGTACATAGATTGCCCAGAACACTTTTCAAGAATGTCTGCAGATAGAAAAAGGAAGCTATGTAACAGTAGTAAAGAAACTGACAGTATTTCCAAAACGTCAAGAGTAACTGAAATTGAATTTGAAACGTCAAATGAGATTGACAAGATTAATGAAGAGGAAGATAATATTCCACCAGAAGACATTACCAATGTTGTCATGTGCTTAAACAATTCGGAAGTTACTAACTGTCAGACAGAAACGATTATCGATGGAAAAGAAATCAGTATTCCACCAGAAGACATTACTAATGCTGGGGTGTGCTTGATCAATTCTGATGTTCAAAACTGTCAGACACAAATAATTATTGATGGAGAACAACTTAACTGGGGAAAAGAAGAACTGGTATTACAACAAGGATATTTTTGAAAATGCCTTTAAAATTTTCCAAGTTGGAATAGATAGTGAAACCATTTCCATAAAAAGGAACATTATGCTGAAGAACAACAACATTTATTACGAAGTCAATGGATCAAAAGTAACAGACACATCAAATTTGTTGCCAAACAAGGCAACTTCAATTGAGATGATAAAGGACAGCATACAAATATTTGAACAACTAGAAATTTGCAGTGGAGTACACATTAAGAAACTTAAAGAAGGCAATGAACAGCTGAAGTGGAAGCTCTTGAACTGTTCGGAAGGTTTCGAAGATAAGGGTATTTGGAAATCATACTCTTGCAGTGTGGCGTTACAGCCCTGCAAAATGAAGTTCCCAACTGAAAAGAAGAATACGTCATGCCATGACTGTCGCCATCTAAGAGATTTGTCGAACAAAATAGTTTGGAACATGAATCAAATTGAAAACACATTGAAAAAATGTCGTACAGCCAAAAAAAGGCAGTCAAAAGTAGTTATCGTAAATCAGAAATGTTAAAGGTAATGAAGGTGTCCATGACTATTTATCTAAAATATGTCTGTAATTTTCTAATTGTTATATTCAGATCAAGATAAAAAATGAATTGAATACGCTGCGGACTCAGGTATCGTAGCCACCGGAAGACACGTTCGTGAAATTTATAGAAACTCTACAACCACAGGTCTCATTTCAATGACTTTATCGAAACATTTATTGTGTTTTTGTCAAGATAGTATCAATTTATTTCTTTTTTGGTCGTTTAAGAATAGTTTCCGATTTCTTAGTTTTTAATTTCTAAATTTTTTGCACTATTTCCTAAATTAAGCTCACTGGAACTTATCCCAAATCAATAATGTTATAGTGTTTTCTGACAAAAATAAAAAATTTTAAACATAATTTGGAGTCACTCTTTCTGTATTACAGGCACAAGTTCTTTTAAAAGCTATTCTCTGAAAATCAGCTTGTTCCATTGTTTACTATTAAGGATCAAGAGCCCAAAAGCGTGCAAGCAAACACAAATGGATTTATAGTCACTAAAAATATGGCAATGTATATACCCATTCAGTTTATGTGGTTTCATAAAAAGCACTAAAATTCCAAATTTAATTTCAAACAAAATTAGAAAGCTAGACATATGTAGTCAACGACAGATATTATATTATGTAGAAAATCAGACTAGTTGCCAACAATGACTAGACTCTAGAGAAACTGACAGCCAGTACCATGGGAAGTACTAATCAGCAATAAATTTTAAGCCTTTACGGGAAAAAAATGCATCTATACCTATCGTTTTATACCCCCCTTAAGAATGGAAAACACCGCTGGTGAAATAAGCGGTCCAACAAAATTCATCTAAAATTGTCGACTGACGATTATGAAGATTTAATAAATGAACTATAGAATATTATTTTTAATCTATATAAATTAAATTTTTCATTTCCAAACTTAATTCTAAAATTAAACAGTACCCCTAAAACATGATTTTCCCCTATACCTACCTAACAATCTCGACTGTCGCTGATCGCAGCGCTATCTACATTCCTGAGAAACGAACCCCTTTTGAGAGATAGGAGTCCGCCTACCTCTAAGCTATTTTACCATGCTGTTAGAGTTCGCCGAATACTTATATACTGAAATATTTCCTTGATCTATTTGGGTATATGTTGTTCATTTCTATTTCTACGTGGATGTTTAATTGACCCAATAAGAAATTCGTGTAAAAAAATTCGTGTAAAATGTTTTCCTTTTTGTTATGTTTCTAATTCTTTTAGACATTCAATGAAATTAATTTTACTAGTGTCACCATCATTAACTATAGCAAGTAGTTCTTTCGTGAGGAAAGTAATTGCAGTTTCGCTAACGTTATAATGAGCAGTTAACTTAGTCATCATCTTCCCTAACGGAAGACTGATCTTGCTCGCTTGGGAGGGAATGTTCTGGTCTGAATCACATTCAATCACATTTTCAAAAATATCGTTATGAACTAACGTATTTTCATCTTCATGCTCAACAAAACTACTTAGACTAGGATTTTGAATTGAAATAGCATCTTCATCTGCCTTCACAATAATAATATTTTTATCACACACCGTCAAATGATGATAAAAATTGGCAAAGGATTTTACTTTTTGCTCGCAGCCATATCGCCCACAATTTAGTTCGTCATTAGTTTCTTTCGCACCCGTTTTAAAACCATACTGCGTACAAAAATGCTTAGTGAGAGCCGAGTATGGCCCAAGGATTACATTTTTCAATTTAAATCATTGGAGGTTTTCGGCCCTTCGCGCACGATGCATCCTGATTTTTTACAGAATGTGAGCTCCTACCATAAATTAAATACAACGATACGAAAAAATGTAAGTAAAATTAACTGACCGATGAAAGGGTGATGAGGTACTCCAATTTAGACGTCTTTTTCAAGCTATGGCACACCAGCATGGTCCGTTAAAAATTAATTGCTGCTTAAATCAGGAATCGTCAGCGTCACAGACTACTGGCTACTGCCTAAGGCTACTGGCCTAGTTCCCCGAAAACAAGAACATACACACACTCGCGTGGTTGCCAAGTGACAAATTTTACAGCGTCTTTAGTTTTAAAAAAGCCTTTCTTTTCTAGTAGCATTATTATTTATTACGGAATTCTCCTTTTGAACAAACTGCGAAGTTAAGAAAAGGATATTTGAATTCAGCCACTTCTACGGTATTGGTGGAGTTGAATATCGGGAATGAGGTCTAACTAATTCCCACACGGCACATCTCCCTCCTGTGAACCTCCCAAAAGGTTCCTACCTTCCCGTGCGGATCGAACGATACCGTCAGGAGATACTGAGGAGGGAAATAGGAAGCTCGTAAATCGTTGACTATCACGTCTGTATTTTAAATAGAAGGAATGTTTTTGGGACATTCTCAGGAGTCCTTTAGGAGATTCGTTAAAAAAAAAGAAAGTCCAATGTGTTATACGGTTTCACATAATACTTTATTTAATCAATTTTTTTTGTACAATCTTTTATCAAATGAATGGCCGTCCTGGAATGATGAGACCCTGCCGTTTAAGTAAAGTGCATTCTAACACGCAATTTTCACCCACTAGATTCATAAAAAGCCAACAGCGACGTTAGCACTTGTCAACGAACTGGTAGCCCATAATACAAATTCATAACGTACAACGTTGGCTCTTCACAGCGTAGATAACCATGGCTTATCAGAAACTCTTCTGGACTGGACAAAATTGCCTCCTTGTAGACTAAACAAAACCCTTGATTTTACCGCAGGTTATTTAAATAGACGGAATCTGGACAGAGGCTGTTGGGGCTGTAGTCTTTGTCTAAAAAATAAAACACATGTATAACACGTTTTTTTATTGCAATCCCGGTGGGCTAGTTTTTTAGCAAAACTCTATTGGGTAGCGTTGGGATTATTTTTATTGCCATCTAGGACAAACGTAGCCCTGTAAACAGAAAAGGATACTTTATATTATGTGTTTGAAAATGTTTAAGTGGTAAGGCAAAAACCTTAACTTCACGTCTCCTTGATAATCAGCTGGTGCCTCCCACGATGTCTAAAGTTTTCTTTCCTCTGTCATCACCATGTGTATTCGCTGTAAAAAAAATGGAATGGCTTACTTGTAGCAGTGTGGTTGTGTAGAAAGATGGAGATGATTGAACGTTATTAGGATTGTGCTGAAATAATGAGACATACAGTGAACTTGTTAATCTTATAAAATGATTTGACTTATTACTTACTCTGGGCGACATAGTAGAGAAGGTAGTATCAGGTGCCCCTCTGCAACTCATTATATGTGCCCATCTCAACATCAAGATATTTTTTATTTTTTTGCCCTTCTGTTCAGATATATGTAAAATATGCTCAAAGTTCACAAGCATTCACCGTAAACGAAACATAATGGCTTTACCTTAGCGGCGTGTTCTTAACAATTTCACCGTATTTGAGGGCATGATAATTCCAATCAGCGAAGACTTTTTCATAAAGGAAGTGCTTACACATCAACGCTATCCAGCAATGGCTGCCGTCTGCAATGTTTGTATCGTATTGTTATGACTTATGGCAAGAGTTGCCAAATAAATAAATAGAAACAATTTTTTTTAATTGAAACAGTTCTTATTTTAAATTATGTCAATTATTCAATTTCATAAATACGGATTTTTTTTAAACATTTGTCAGTTATTGTGACATAAAAAAATAAAAAAAATTTGTCAAGTAAAATAGAGATGTGTTTAGGGAAGGAAGCTAACAGGTGAAACTGCCAAAGCCGTAAAACGTGCTCAGTCGTATTTCTGCTTCCAAGAGTGCATCATCTCCACTTCACGAGTGTATGTTTCTGAATCACAGGTTGGATTAGTAGAATTTTAAATTCACTGATGGTCTTGGTGAATTGTGGTTTTGTCTTTCAGAGATTCTTCTGGTTTTCGACGTACGCCGCCTTCGTTCTGCGTCTATTTGCTGCCATCACCAACTATTTTTCATTTGATTTCCTATACCGTCACCAACCGTCTGGTCGCTCCTTTGCTGTCGTGGCCAACTATCTTGCTGTTATTTCGTTGCAATCACGCGAGGTTTTTGCATATCTGTGGATCCCCAACAGAGGTAAATAAAATTTTGTTCTTTATTGCTAGATTAGCTAAACGTGGATGCTGGGGCTTGACACGGCGTCACCATTTCGAGGAACCTACACTATTAGCTACGTGCAAGGGAATTGTTGGTACACCTGCCACATGGGTTTTTCTTTTTGTTTTGCACTATCAAGTTTTCCCGTCCTCAAAATTTTTTTTCTCTAAATTGCAGAAATAGCTACCTATTTCATTCGAGATTATTTCGAAAATGAAAAGAATTACTTGTAGTGGGAAATCTCAAGCTGCAAACGCCAAGAAAATTCGACGTGAAGTGGAACGTAACATCCAATTATTAAATGCTTTTCAGTTACATGGTCAACAGCATAGTAGTAGTAGTTCCGAATCTGACGAAAACCAAGGGTTTTCGAACCACTTTCCTTTAACTGAAACTGAGCCAACTGATGGCGATTTGTTCTATGAGTTTTACGATGACGCACCCTTGTTTTCTTTTGATGTTGACGAGGCTAATGCTAGTGTTGCCGAAAGTGACTCTGATTCGACAGATAATTCTGTTGAGATTGATGTAGATGATAATGCTTTGGTCTTTATTGAAGAGAACCCTCCACAAACGTTTAAAGATAAGTTGTCGTCGTGGGGCATTGATTGTGGAGTTCCGCATGTTCATCTTAATAAGCTTTTGACAATTTTAAAAACGCACGATTGCCATTATGAGCTCCCGTCTGATGCTCGCTCTTTATTGAAAACACCCAGGAAGGTGACACTCATTCCCATGCATCCTGGGGAATATTTTCACTTTGGTGTACTTGACGGTCTCAAGGGTTTGATTCAAGATAGGTTTCTTCCGGTGATTCGCACTGCCATTGCAATTGAAATTCTAATCAACGTTGATGGTTTGCCCATATTTAGTAAAAGCACCCTCAAACAGCTATGGGTAGTTCTAGGGATGATTCGGGGAATTGCGGGTCTTGAGAAAACACCATTCGTCATTGGTATATATTATGGTCTTGAGAAGCCAATAGGGGGTCCTAATACATTTTTGCGAGCTTTTATAGACGACATGAAAATTCTTCTAGAAAACGGATTTTTCCATTGCGATCGAATGTTTTCAATAAAAGCTATTATTTTTGTTTGCGATTCTCCTGCCCGAGCTTTTGTTTCAGGAGTCAAGTATCATTCTGGGAAAAGCAGTTGTTCAAAATGTACGACTACTGGAATAACTGCTTTTAAGCCAAGCGAAATTAGACGGCTAGTCCGTCCTAAAGGCCGTGTTGTATTCCCATATTTAGCTGCTCCACTTCGAGATGACGAGTCTTTCAGACAAAGAGAAGATCCAGATCATCATAACTATTATTCAATTGTCGAAGAGCTAGTGTCAGTCGATATGGTGTACGATTTTCCCGTCGACCCTATGCATTTGGTCCACGAAGGATCAGTTCGAAAGTTAATAATGACTTTGATGGAGGATAGCGACTTTAAGATCAGTCCTTATAGTGTTCGCAGGGTTAATAAAGAAATGACAGCTCTTTCAAAATTTACTCCGCGTGATTTTGCTCGTAGAGCTAGAGAATTTAGCTCGCAAATGAAGGCAACAGAATGGGCTCAGGCAATCGGCTACACAGCTCCTGTCGTGTTTAGAAACAGATTATCACCGGAAAGATATGCTAATTTGCTATCGCTCCATGTTGCTATTAAAATTCTGACATCCCGAAGATTGTGCTTCATTCACAACGGTTATGCGAAAGACCTGTTGAAAGTTTTTGTCCAAAATGCGAGTCTATTGTATGGCGACGCCTTTGTCACATTTAATATTCACAATCTCATTCACCTAGCAGACGATGTAATGCGTTTTGGCCCCATATATTCCTTTTCTGCCTACGCTTTTGAAAATTTCCTTGGTATCATTAAGCGCTTGCTGCGTAAAAGTGAGAAACCACTGGAACAAATAGTAAAAAGACTGTTCGAAGTTCAAATGAGTTTTTGTCCATCAAGTCCAGCCGTTAGAACTGCCCCCACGCTAAAACTTGCACATAAAGGTGGCATCTTGTTACCTGGCGTTAGTGCAACAACTCCTCAATTCCGTCTTTTAGAGTTCAACCATTTTTATCTTAATCTTGAATGCGGTAACAACTGTGTGATGATGTCTGATCAAACCATTGTGAAAGTAGAGAACTTCGTTATACTTTCTGGAAAACCGTTTATCATTGGAAGAAAATTTGTCGATTTATGCAATTTCTATCCAGCTCCATTTGATTCCACTATGCTGAACATTTATCAATGTAAAATGTCTCATGATTTAGATTGTTGGCCAATTGTCGAGTGTATGTTTAAAATGTATCTGATGCCAATTACTGCAACTGACACGTTTGTTTGTTTTTCCCATCGAAAACTTGTAGACATATATACGGCTAAAACTATCATTTTTTTTTCATTTAATGCCCAATAGAGTGAACGTCCTACTTAAAATGCCTCCTGTTCGAATTGGAACGAGAAAGCGGGTTGCTAAAGTATTTGGCGATTTTGTAGATGCTTCCTTTAGCGAGTCAGAACCTCCAAATTTACATACAATTCCTTCGCCACCAAATGTAAACAAAAGTATCCATGGTCATCAAGGTAGCGGAAGACCACCGAAGTCCGTGAAGAAATCAAATGTCATTCAAACCTCACAGGAATTGTGTAACGCTGGTAGATATTTGTCTTATTAAATAATTTCGTAATAATTTTTTATTTTTTAATTCTTTTTAGGCACAAGAAAAGACAGTGGCAACACTCCAGTGTTTCGCCATACTCAACAAACAAGCCAAGATACTGCAATATGGTCTTTTTCTGATCGTGGCCATAGTACTCTGGGTGACGAAGAATTGTTACCTATGGGTCCTAGAGCAACGCAATATCACGGTACAAGTAACGAAACTACAATGTCTTACGACCAGAACAGTGAACCGGAACTGGCGGAATGTCATGCCCCAGACAACCAATTGGGCTTGAATTATTTCCGTCAGCAATCTAGTCAGCATCAGCAGCCTCACATTCAACCTGGCCCATCTACTGAAATGAATTTCCGCCAACAATCGAATGGACATGGTGGTCGTGGTGGTGGCACTTTGCAACAGCAGCTAAATCTCCCTGGCCCGTCTTCCGGAAAGAATCTCCGGCAACTACAAGATACTAATTTCTTTGATGCAGCAGAAACACAAGCATTTCCTGCTGAAGCGTGCAATGGAAACAAGCGACCGCAACTAAGTCAGAAACCGCGTCACACTGCATCAGAAGTGTCGACACAGGATTCCTTTGTTGGACGATCGTCCAACAAAGAAATCCTGCGGCAACCACGCAATCTTAACGAAATACCAAATGCAGGTAACTTATCGCGTAGCAAAAACTTCAGCAACGTCATTGTTAAATTTTTTATTCTACGTTACAGTATTTCAGGACTACGTGAAAAGAAGTTTGGAATTTTTGAAAATTCACTGTAGAGAAATGTCTGCCAAAATCGACGATCTCTTGGAATCTAGGCCAAAGCCTTGTATTTGTACTATCCAAAGAATGGAGGACAACGAGGAACAATTTAATTTGCCTATGGAGTCTTTTGCTGCTGTCGAAGACATGGAAAAAACGATGGGGGACCAACAAACTCGGCAGCAAATGGTAGTTGAAATTTGGTTTTGTTTACACAGTTAACCAAAAAAATAACTATTGATTTTCAGATTCTAATATTACTCCGATTGGGTGGAGTTTCCCTCCAGAAAACAGTTTACTCTATAATGGAAAAGCTTTTTACCTGCGAAATCGGAATGCACTACACTTGGACCGGCAAATCCACAAAAGAGTTCGAAAAAGAAAAGTTTTCTGATTTAAAAAACATTTATGCTGCTATCTGTGGTGGGTTACAAACTCATTTGATAAGTTCTTATTCGTACAATGAAATTAATTGTTCTTTTTCTATAGGGGCCGTTCTGGGCAACAAAGACCTTTCCAGTGACGAGAAAACATCCGTTAAGATACAGTTCCAAGTGACAGAATGGCTTCGTCATTGCCGACAAAATGTTATTAAAAGAAGAATAAGTTTCTGAAATTAAATAAACATTTTCAAACAAAAAAGTTTTGTCGCCTTTTTATTTTTTTTTATTTTATTAACATTTAAGTATTATTAAGTATAAAACAGCAGCTAAATGTGTGGGTTAATATGCCATACACGTATTTACCTGTCGTCGTGGGAGGAACATGGGACTGGCTGGGGAGTATAAAGGAGGGACTGAGGAGCCTATCAGGCAGTTGTCAGGCGACCAAAAAGAAGGTCCTGAGAGGATTTTAGTAACGTTACAGAACAGATTGGGGAGGAAAGTTGGAAGTTCTGGGGAGTTGCTAGGGAGCCTGGTGTGCCGTGTGGGTTGATCAAAAACGTTGATGGCGAACAGCCTACCTAACTGCAAAGCATCGGCTAGAAAATAAAAAAAATTTTCATTAAAACTTTCTTACTAACTGTTACATTAAAATGTGTTATTACTTCCAACACACAAAACCCAAACCAGCTCGCCAGTTACAACATTGATGTGTCCACTTCTACCAGGAAAATCCAGCATTATTTGGGGTATTTCATGAATGGGAATGACTTCATAATCGTATATATTTCTGTGTATTATAACTGCAAACAGCATTTCCATTTTCCTTCAAGTTTCGAGAACGGTTTAACTTAGAGACGACCTAATATGGATTTGAGGTGCAATGGTGGTCTGACGCAATTAAATTGTGAAAAATGGTGTTCGCAAAAATTAGCCGCAGGAAGTGTACACTGAAATGCCCAACAATTTGTTATGTCCAGACAAGAAAGTGCCTGCAGCCTAGCGCGGGAATTTCTTCAAAGAACTTGTTAAGTTTGCCGCACACTTATCAAGTGGTACACTAATAGGTGGGTAAGCCCACCAAACCAATATATGACCGGTACCCCACGAAACTCCACTTTCACCGGTACATTTACAGAAGTTTAGTGCAGTGGGTATTCAATTTTTTACCGTGTGGGACGAAGCCTTGCACCAATTCCTTCGGCTCAAGGAAGGATGCAAATTGAGTCTGCAAAGTCTCAAAGCAGTTTTCATCTCCAATGCCACGTTCATCTTGAAATACGATCAAATGGTGGGGGGTGTCGGGTACGCTGGGGTCCGAACAAGAGAAGACATTTTGAGCGTTAAGTAAGAAAGATTAGATATTTTAAGCGTTCCGACGGCTTTTCCTAAAAACTTCACTGTCAAACCAGCCAAAGTTCTCCCATCGGAAGCAAAGTGGCTAGAGAAAAAAATCAACGAAACGTGGTATGTTCTTAGGATATCGGAAAGAATACAAGATCAACCAAAGCGAAACCTCAAACATGCGGACGTAAAACCCCGGTCCACCGTAATTTTTTGCAGAACCATTAGAGAAGTCAATATTTACAATGAGCTGAAAATGCACTGTCCCACTTAACTAATTTACCGTTACAAACGGGACTACGACAAATTTGCATTGGAAAGTAGCGAACTGGGCATTGGTCAATTTATCGTCGCTATGAACTTGGCCGGACGAGGAACGGACATTAACATGGCGACGATTTGAAAGTTAATGCTTGATTTATTTTCCCGAAAACGAACGGATCAAAGAGCAAGCGATGGGTCACGCAGGAAGAAAAGGAGATCCAGGAAGCGGAATCCTTATCTTGTGCGAAACCGAGACATAGAGTAAGGATTAAGAACTTGGTGATGAAGAATTGTTTAACAATATCGAAACACTACGAAATGAACAAGAGTCAAAGCAATTATCTCAACTGGAAGAGGATTTCGAGAAAAAAAAACAAGATTAAAGAAATTTTTTTCCGTGATTTCGGATTTCGGATTCTCGGTGCTAAACATAAAAGATAAATTTGGGGAAGGCAAACAAATGGAAAAAACAGAAAAAGAGGATGACGTTGAACACCAAGACAATCAGGTGACGGTTCAGGTCATTCACGACAGCGCCCTAGACAAATTGACTATTTGCCTTGATGAGAATGAATCCAAAAGTTCAAACGTTGTGAATTTTCATGAAAATTCGACTGGATCACACCAGCCCGCTCGATAGCTGTAGCAAAAGATCTTGCAATCCACGAGGAACCAAACCTCTCCAAAGCAGACCAGATTTTGAAAGGTATCGTTATTTCCGAAAACAGTTTCTTTTATCCAGCTGCTCACTACTACCAGATTTTTATTTCTCTTTAACAAAACCAGTTCGTGAACGGAAAAGACGAATTCTTTCGCAACATGCGAGCCAGGGAGACCATTATCAACCAGCACATTGACATGCAACTGTCTTTCAATAGCGTAATGAACCAACCCAAGATAAAATCAGCACAAATTCGTTCGTTTTGTGCCGTCGATGTCTACAAGGAGCAGAAAAAAATAACGTGAACATTTTGGAATGTTTCCTCGGCTCCATTGTCTTCTTGTTGGGCAATTTTTGCGCATCGCAAGTCTTCGTGAACCCAGCAAAGCTCCGGACGAACAACCAGGTATTCAAGAAACAAGCTCAACCGAACAAATACAAACGGACCACACAATTCGTCGAGAGAAAGTTGAAAAGTATTATAAATATCTGGTAGAAGCAAAATGCATTGCTTGCGAGCTCAACGATCCCAACACTATCCTGAGCCAAACCTCATTCCCCAACCAAAAAAACGTCGACGACGACAGTCGGCGTAATCGAAGAGCAATCATCCAGCGGATAGCAGACGACTATGCTATTGAAGCATCACTCGAAAAGACCCTCGTGGACGTCTTCGACAAAGCCTTAAGTGAAGAAGAGATTGAAAAGGAACTAGAAAAACACATTTTTATCCCGTCCAGTAGGAAGGCGTTCTGGAAGAAACTCGTCGAAGCTGGTGCCTTGAAGATTCCAAAGATCGGCATCGAAATGGAATGCGTCATCATGTCAGACATTCAGTGCAAAGGCGTACCCGAGCTTGATAGAGATGATACTATCACGCTAGATTTTGGATACGACACTTACGATCGCGAAGTAAACTGCCTTACCATCTAGTATAATCCGATGTACGACAACAAACCGGGATGGGATGACAGCAAAAAACTTATGTTTTCCAAAAAGTGTGTCAAGCAAATCTTGAACTATGAACTTGAAAAGCAAAATTTCCAGTTCAACAAGATCACTCGACTTGACCTCGACAAGCCCGAAAAAATAGAACTAAGAGAATTCAGTCGTCTGCTCGATGATGACTTCTTTCGAGCAAATATTGTTCCAGCTGAACGAAAAGGCGTTAGGGAGGAACTGATAAAGCAAAACATCATCGATGATCAGGGTTTTCTAGCGCCTGATTGTGATATAACCAAAGACTTTGACTATCCGCAGGGCCCAGTCTATTCAAACGCTGTGATGCATCTCATCGGACAAAAGTTTGTCTTAGAAATAGCATGGTCTATAAACTGGAGGTCGAAGAACTGTCGTCTACTAGGGCTGTTTTGCTCGTCTCGTCTGCTAAACCTTGAGAAAATTTTGGGGAATCTGCTAGGGGCGCGGACTAGCCGGGTTAGTCATCATTTTGCCGCGTAAAACAATGGAGAGGGACGGCTGAGTGGTCTCAGTTCGTAGTTTAATCATCAAAAAAATCGGTTTTAAGCTAAAATAATAACAAATTAATTCATTTTGTTTATCTATTTTTCAATATCCCATGTAATTAGCTCTAGTTTATTTGTTTTCGTTCGATGTAAATGACACTATGAGCATGATATGTGATTCATGCAGATGATTTTATGCAGTGCTATTTTCTCTTAATCTAATATTTTAACGTTTCCTTGCAATAGGACAAAGAAGATGCCGAACCGTTGTTATGTCCCCGGATGTAAATCTAGTTTTTCAGATTACCCAAAATATCTTGGTAAATTTACCATGTTTAGAACACCTAAGGATGGAAAATTATTGAAGCGTTGGAATGAATTCATCCCCAGGAAGGGAACTTTGAAACGTTCTTCTAAAGTATGTTCACATCATTTTGCAAGTGACCAACAACGTGGTTTTCAAACAAACAACGCCTTCATAAGAAACTGCTTTGACCAGATCATCGTTGCAGTTGCGAAAGATGGGATGGGTTGGGGGGTTTCCAAAAATTTGTTGTTCTGAACACAACCAACAAACGGTCACTTTCTTTATTTTTTAATACGTAGAAATAAGGTATCACATCGAAGCTAAGTGGTACAAATAACATCATTCAGCAGTTGAAAACAAAGCATCAAAATTTACATACATTGTCATTGATGGTAGTTTAAATAAAAAGCCGGAGACGGATAATGAGATGAATGATAAAGCGTCGAATTATTTTTTATTTATATATTATATTAGGTTATTCTTCCTTAAGTCGTATTCCGCATAACTCGTTTGCTTTAAATAAAATAAAAACCCTAAAAGTAAGTAGATTTTGTAATAAAGGCTATGCCTCACGCGGTAAAATCTGCAAAATGATGACTAACCCGGGTAGTCAGCGCCCCTAGCAGATGCCCCGAAATTTTCTCAAGCTTTAGCAGACGCCAAAGCAAGCAGACGACAGTTCATCGACCTCCAGTTTATAGATCATGGAAATAGTACGAAATCAATTGCTAAAAATAAAAGATCGGGAAACAATGTCCTAAGAGGATCCTGATTATTTGAAAGCGATCAACTTGTTACCACTAAAACCACACCGAGACATGCTTGGAGATTTAATGGCAGCTCACGTCGTTTCTGGGCCTCGAGTTACGTACGACATGGCAAGTAAACTAAAAGATGTAATTTCGAAAATCAAAGATGTTGACGAAGAAGAACAAAAGCTCTTTTGAAGTTCTTGGAAGATCGACGATGTTTGATGATGGCTGAAACGCAAGAATTCGCTCTCAACCCCTTGGAACAAACCATTCGCATGATGCCCTCTGCGGTTAACGTCTTCAGCGAACTTCATTGTCTTCCGTCTAATTGGACTAGACAGTGTCATAGAAGTAAAAGGTTTAGGAACGGTCGTTGAAAAGGAAATTGTTAGCCCCACTGTTTTCTACACTCATCGTTGCTGGCGGAATCACATGCTGGAGTTTTACTGCTCATTTGCTGCCCAGAACTACCATTTTTGACTTTATTAAAATGTATTATAGGGGGAGGCTTCTCTGACATTACTTATGCCATTACGACTGTATTGTCGCACAAGGACTTCACCTGGGACGAATACTGGCACCAAAGAATCAGGAGTGCATCAGGGAAAGTGTGTCCAATCAATACTGTAACAGATTTACTGGGTTTAAGGGATGTATTCAGTCATAGACAGCTTACACGACACACACACACAGCATTACACAGAAACAGCACTGAGAGCACTAACAACTAGTCTGAATCACTACATTGGACTGCCCCTCTGGCCTGCCAAAGACGGACTTTTGAGTCTTCTGACATCCGGCCAGAGTGGAAAGTCCATAGACATCGCACATTTGCATCTCTTAGCAACTTGCGCTAAGCGACAAAGAACATTGACGCTACATACACACGCTTACATACATACGCTTGCCTGCTGACATAGGTTCCCTAGACTGGATAACAAACCCAACAAGGTATAACAAACAGAGTACCCCATGTTTTCTACTTTAACATTTATTAAAACTAATCCGGGTTAAACGACAATATTCACACGACTACATTTTGGCCAGGCTGGCCTTGATCCTTTTCTCCTGGCTCTCGCACTTCCACAAAACGAGCCAACAGTAGGGTGTCTACGTGACTACTCAGCCTCCGATACTCGATCCACAGGTACACCAACATTGGCAACGGGAACAGGCATCCGATCCACCATTCAAAAGGAAAACGCTTGGAATTCTCCTCTTCTTCCCATTGGCGTTGTAGGCGTTCGACCGCTTTCACATGTGAACTCGTCCCCGCTAGGTCTATACGCGAAAGTGTTCTTAGGGCGGCGGGCACTTCCTCCATGATGGGGCTCTTTGTCACCGGTTGCGATTGCTCGACCATTGGTACCAATAGACCACTCAGCATCCCTGCAGCCTTCTCGTCGATAACGCTCGTTACATTCACTGGCATCTTCTGTCGGAAGCTCGCTTGCAGAACCCATTCGTCCGAAGTTGCCGAACACAACCATGGGATTTTTATGACCCCCACTGCTGGCAGCACTTGCGGTAGGCCAATTCCGCCTATCCTTTTCCCAGGGCTCTGGAGCACTATGGTTACGTTGTCTTTACCAGCGTAACCCCACTTCCCTTTCTCCAATGTAGATCAGGTCAATGCCGGTCCGCTTCTTACTATCTAGGTGACAGTTCCTCTGGATTCCTTCCTGCTCCTGCAGAAAGACAGACGCCGCGCAGCTCTTTATCCTTCCTTTTCGGTCAATTGGCTTCAAGAATGGGCACACACTGCCCATGTATGGAGCGCATTTACGGACTTCGTCCACGTTGAACTCGACGAACAGCTGCTGATCTGGCGATACCCCCAGGTATGGAGCCAATCCCGCGTACGAGTGGGATACCGACTCCTCGTTGCTGGTGGCTACCGGCATAGTAAACACACTGTAAATCTGCAATGCATAATTAAACTCAAATACCGGCAGATGAATGAACAAACGAACGTTGCCGTCCACCCTGCGCTCTCCAGCGATTTCCTCCTTGCAATGCTGGTGTCAGTCCCCATCCTTGGAGCAAGGCTTGTCGAACAGAATTCGGCGCTTTAGCCAGTACATTTGGAGGACAAAGGAGTGGTGACAGTCTCCCTATAGCTGCATCTGCTAAGCCAGTTTGACAGCCGTGCAAGACGTCAGCCTTCCAATCTCGCACCCTATTTGCCTTTTCCACAGACCTCGTTACCTTCTGCAGGCAAGGTGGGTCCAGCTGTCATTGAAGTCTTTTCTCAGCTACACCTGCTCTCTCCGCATCTGACCCGCCGCTGCCATGAGAGCACTGATTTCGGACTCTCCGCTCCGCTCCGCTAGGTGCCCCATGGTCACATTTAACAGGGTCGCCTGCTCCTGGAGAAGGTGTACCACCTCCAGACCTTTCTTGTCTCTGTGACTCGATCCTCGACTGCTTTGATTCCAGGTCCTTTGTCGTAGCGGTCCCGAAGAGCCAGTTAAGCAGCAGGCCACCTCCGTCGAAAAACCCACGCCCCGCTCTTGCTTTGTCAAACGCACGCGCCATATCGTCTACCCAAGCAATGACAAGTTTAATTACTTGCAGGGCTGGGCCTGGTACTTTTAAAAAGTACCGCGGTATCGGTAGCGGTAGGTTCACTTTTTTTGAAAACTACCGCGGTAACGGTACTGCCGCAGAGATCTTACAAAGTACCGCGGTAACGGTACTTTTCCCGGTACTTTCGAAATTGTAAAAAGAAGCATTGTGGGCCTACTTACTATTCAAATTTATTCACTTTTAGAAAAAGCAATTTTTTAAAGTTTTCATCTGAAAGATTGGCCCTTGTCGGAATGAAAATGAGACCTCCGGCACTAAATAAACGCTCAACGGAAGCGGACGATGGGAGAGCAGCATTGCACTTCATGTACATTTTTTTTCAAAGTAGGGTAATTCTCCAAACCTGAAGTCTCGGTGCTCTCGTCGACCAGGAATAAATCCACTTCATTCGCTTCAGTACAAACTTTCTTCTTTTTAGGCTTCTAAAGAAATCCTTTCTTTTCTTTGGTTGTGGACTGTTGAAGTCGCTGTCAGTATCTGAACGGTCATCGTTTTCAGCAGAAGCCAATCTAAAAAATAAACAATTTTTTTAAATTCTTTACAAATTTCTAACAGAGAAATATAAAATAGATCAAAGATAAAAAAAGCAATATACCTATTCGCAGGATTACTTTTTTTGAAGGAAAGATAAACCGAAATTAAAAGATCATTGTTTTCTTTTTTATCGATATCATCAATCCACGAAGTTTTAAATTGCGGATTCAACATTGCAGCGATCTTAAGCTCTTCATCATCGAAACATTCGGCAAATCTCTTCTTAACGGAATTTATAAGATTATTGACAACAGACTTGCAGTGCTTCACCTCCGAATTGTGCTTCCATTTTTCCATTTTCTCCAACAAAAGCTTTAAAGTGGGAAGGAGGTAACCGACATTAACTTTAATTGGCTTGCAAAACATCTAATGCTTCCAAAATCGGCCTCATAGCTTTGACATATTCTTTGATAAATCCTTCTTCCGCTGGCCGAAAATAATCAATTTTGAAATGAGTGAAAAGTTTTTTTAAGTCTGCTTTCTTGGTGTTGAGAAAGTGCCTCACTCTTACGAGGGCGTCGAAATAAGAATTCCATCGAGTTTCATTGTTGACAACAAAAAGACCGTCCAAGCTTGCATAAATATTGTCTGCAGCTTTTGAACTTCTATTTTGCTTACTCCAAAGAGCAAGTAGCTTTTTCTCAGTAGAATCCATTAAGTTTTTCAAAGATGCGTCAAGGCCAACAAATATGTCCTTTTTGGCGACTAAACTCAATAAATGACAGGCACATCTTCTATGCTTTGGAAGGCAATAGATTTTGCGAGACGATGCTTTCTTCTTCAAAATGTCCGTCAAGAAAATAAAGTTTACTGCTCCTTCATCTGGTTTTCCACCTTGAACAAGTTGTTCCTTATCCTTTGTGCCGTTGTCAGCGCCAATTTTACGGATACCTGGGACCAAATCTGCATATTCTGCATCATCTAATCCATCTTCCTCACTACTTTCGTGGAATTCGGATTATATGTCGCTCAACATGTCCGTAATAGATTCCTCGTTTAGATAGTCATTAGTTTGTTGACGAAAAACTTGATAGTGGGATAGTGGCCGTGGAAAATATCGGGAGGAGAGTCTTCAAACAAAGAAAACCCAATCCAGTAGAGCAAATCAACGCAGTGGAATTGGCAGTTCTGGGCACCTGGAAAGGAGCCCCACTCGTCAAAATAACAGCCCTGGAAACGGACTACATCGGAGACACTGGACCCTACTCCCACACGGCATTCGCAAGACACTTGTGGTTGGAAGACGAAAAAATGGCTGACGACAGGTTTGAAACCAACAGCCAAGAAAAAGAAGTCGGCATTTTAATCGGAGTCGACCAAATGTTTGAGATCATTCCTAACCAAACGGCTATCCAAAGGTCTGTGCGGTTTTAGAGCATACAACACATAAACGAATTTTATTTTACGAATTCCTCCGAAGATATGGACGTAATGGAAGCCGGCAAGGAGGCCAAAGAATTTTCGCCCGCCCAGCCTAGGCCTATGGAAGAAATTTCCAGTCAGGAGCACAACCATACCTCCAAAAACAAAAAGGAAAAACGGAAAATCGTAACAGAAGAATTGAAGCGGCAAACGGACTTTGACTTATCTCTGTTCTGGAAGCTGGAACACTTCGCCATTTTAGACGATTGTGATGCAGTGGAGTCAGACGTTGCTCTCAGCTCCTTTGGCGACAAAATCACCCGTAAAAAACATGGGCGATACTGCACCCCAATCGCGTGGAAGACGGACCAATGGAGGCTAGAAAAGAATTTCCTGATGGCAAAAAGAAGACTGGAGAGTTTATTGAAAGGACTCAAAAGAACATCAGAGCTTCTATCGGCCTACCACAAGGAAATAGACCAGCTGCGCGCCCAAAACTTCGTAGAGGAGGAAGACCAGAACTACGAAAGACTCCACACTTATCTGCCACACCATCCTGTCATCCGAAAGGACAAAAAGCCCACGAAGATTCGACCGATATTCGATGGGGCGGAAAAATTGATGTATGGCCCAAGCCTCAACGATGTCTTGGAAACCGGCCCGAACCTCAACCCCGATCTGCCAGCCGTCTTAATGTGATTCCGTTTACACAATATTGCATGGGTAGCAGACATCGAAAAAGCCTTTTTAAACATCGCCCTGCATCTGAAGACGCCGAAGCTGTCAGATTTCTGTGGATCACGGAGCCAGAAACTCCATATTCGCCTCTAGTAGCATACAAGTGGAAACAAGTCCCATTTGGGATCAGCTCCAGCCCATTTTTGCTGCGAGTTACCCTAAACAAGTACCTAGACGGCATGGAATCAATCTACTTCACAACAGTAAGACCGTTCAAGGAGAAAATTTATGTTGATGACTACCTTGGAGGCGACGACAACATCTCCACAGCTAAAACCAGGATACAGGAGACAAAATCCATCTTCCAGGATGCAAAACTCAACATGCAAAATTGGGTCAAAATAACCAAACAGTTCGCAAATTTTTCAGTGAAAAGGGGCTCATCAACCCCATAGTGAAAATCTTCACTCAGAAACTGGAAGAAGGTCAGCCTAAGGTCCTAGGGATTCAATGGGATACCGAATCCGACACCTTCCAATTCGATCCCGCACCTATCATCGAAGCTGTGACGGAATTGGGAGAACTAGTGACCAAAAGAAATATTTTAAGAATATCGGCAAGAGTATTCGATACCATCGGGTTCTTAGCACCCACAACGCTCCTGCTGAAAATATTCTACCAGAAACTTTGGGAAGCCGAAATTGACTGGGATGTGCAAGCGCCTTCTGAAATACGGAAGACATGGATAGCAGCCATGACCTGGTTGAACAAGTTTGCCAACTTAAAAATCCCACGTTGGATAGGCTACTCGAAAGAGTCATACAAACTCCAGAAATTCATGTGTTCGGCGACGCATCCGAGGCCGCTTACGAAGCCGTTGCCTACGCAAGGCTCCAAACCAAAAACGGCGACACAGTCATCCATTTTCTTGCTAGCAAGAAAAAAGTGGCGCCTTTCCCAAAGAAAATGGTCAACTCACCTAGATTTGAGCTATTAAGCTCACTTCTGGCGGCACGATTGGGAGAAAAACTCAAAAACTTTCTCCACATCGAATCGTGGCGAACAATATTCTGGGCTGACTCTCTAGTGGCACTTGGCTGGATCCAAGGAGACACCAACAGGTGGAAACCATTCGTCAGGAACCAAGTCGAAGCTATTAAGAAACTTTCTGGCCCAAATTGGTGGCGACACTGTCCAGGCGTCCAAAATCCTGCGGATCTCGCCTCGTGGGGAGCGCCAGCCGTAACGCTGGTACACTCCGAGCTATGATGGAACGGACCATCATGGCTGAAAGAAGACGAAACCAAATGGCCGGAATCAACGCCCGAGGTAGAAAAACCCAGTGTCCATGAAAGAATCGAAGCGGAAGCAAAATCAAAAACCATCATCATGTCGGTAGCTTCCGTGGAGCCAGCCACTCCAGTGGAATGGGATCTGGATCGAATTTCGTGTTGGAATCGACTACTCAGAAGAACTGCTTGGATACTGAGATTCGCCTAAAACCGTCCCACAAACGCCACACAAGTGAAGACTCCAATCAAGACAGGAGACGGAAAACAGATAATGGTAGAACATCTAAAAGTAGAGAAACTGACGAAGGCGGAGCTACTTATTTATAGGCAGCTGCAAAAAGAAGCCTTTCCCAAGACGTTTCAGGATCTGCAAGAAGGGTGGCAACCACCCCATAAGGAGAAAATTGCCGCACTCCGACCCGTGTGGGACGCAAGAGACAAGTTGATTAGAATAACAGGAGGAGTAGAGCTAGCGCTAAGAGACAAGGACATTGAACCCGCCATCTTGCTTCCCGCTCAACATCCAGCAGTCAAATTAATCATCCAAGATCGACATGTCTCGCTAAAACACGCTGGAGTTAAAACCACCCTATCGGATCTAAGAGAACGTTTTTGGATCATCAAAGGACGCCAACAAATTAATCAGTCTGGCACGCCTGCGTCAAGTGCCAACGGCTATCTTCACCACCATTCAGAGAAATAGCTGCACCTCAACCGATTAACCGACTGAAACAAGCGAAAGCCTTCGAAATCACGGGTGTTGATTTCGCAGGGCCGCTGTATTACAAACACCCAATTTCGCGTAAGAAACGCAAGGAAACGGATCCTATATCCTCCACGGATCCCTCGCCAACGGATGGTTCGGCTTTGAAGCCTACGGTAGAGCCTCCAGCGATGGAGCCCGTTGAAGAACCTCCAAGCACAGAACCAACGGAGGAAAACGAAGAAAACCTCCAATTGGGCGAATCCTCAGCCAAAAAGAAAGGCACAATTTAACAGCCGAAGAGCTATGCCTGCCTATTTACTTGTGCTGTAACGAGGGCCGTCCATCAGGAGCTAACAAAAACGATGTCCGCGCGCGACTTCCTCCTCGCATTTCGAAGATTTTCCGCCAGGAGGGGTAGCGTCTCTATCATGTATTCGGACAATGCCCAAACATTTAGATGCGTCTCCAATCATTTGAAAGTCCTAAGATTCGATCCATCGATCCATGACCTTCTGGCAATGCGAAAAACCGAATGGATTTTTTCGGCCAGACTAGCCCCATGGTGGGGAGGGTTTTGGGAGCGCATGGTGCGGACAATGAAGGACTTATTAAAGAGCTCCAATGGTCGTGCTTGTTTGGAATACGACGAGCTAGAGGTAAGTCTTATTGAGACCGAGAGCATGGTGAACGCACGGCCACTTACCTACGTGGCGGAGGGGAGCGACGACCCGCTCCCCATCACCCCGAACCAGTTTCTCAACAATAGGCGTTCGAACTGCACTCCGCCGGAGCCAGCCGTAAACCTCATGGCTCCCGATGCAACCAATTTGAAACTTCTGGAAATGGATCGTCAACGTAGGGAGTATGTCAGCGACATCTGCGAGCGTTTCGTCACGGACTACCTACTCCAAATCGACAAATTCCACTGCAAGGGTGCACCCGGCAGCAAGATCCGGGTAGGAGAAGTTGTCATCATTCACGATGACAACACTAAGCGCCTTATATGGACGGTAAGAGTAGTGGAGGAGTTAATCACTAACAAGGACGGATTAATCCGCTCGGTTATGATCAAGACGTCGAACGGAAACATTATCAACCGCGCCATCCAATCCGTTCACCCCTTGGAGCTACGTGAGGACCAACCGGAAGACGTCGAGGTTCCACCTGCGCCGGAGCCGGAGCCGGAACCAGAAAGGGCACCTCCATCCGTGTCCGCCGCGGATCCGGTCGAGCACTTAGAGTCGTGGACCACGGGCTCTAGTGGGGAGTGTGTTGGGAATACACCGTATTCCCAACATCCGACAACGCGAGCTGGACGACGGACGTGACTTCCACAACGTTTTAATTTATATGATTTGGGTAGCCCTCGCTAGGAGGCCACCATCTTACGATTTATTTTGTGTAGCCCCGCCCCTCGGCCTACCGGCCGGCAAATGTACAGGGCAAGGGGCAGTCAGTTACAATACACACCTCACACAGTCGAGACCACAGCCAGTGCTCCCGTGTTTTCTTCTTTTCATCTTTATATTTTCATCTTTACTAAGGTAAGTTCAGTCACAGACTGAACTAAATCTTACACTGAGTTAAAACGTGTACCTCATCAGTGAACAACGCAGGAGCATCTCAACCATGTAATAGATTCACTGGGTTTAAGGGATGTATTCAATCATAGACAGCTTACACGACACACACACACACAGCTTACTGTGTAAGTAACAGCACTGACAGCACTAACATTTAGTCTGAATCATTACATTGGACTGCCCCTCTGGCCTGCCCCTCTGGCCGGTCATAGACGGGCTTTTGAGTCCTCTGACATCCAGACAGAGTGGCAAAATCCATTGACATCGCAGATTTGCATCTCTTAGCATCCGGCGCTAAGCGACAAAGTACATTGGCGCTATTCATTTTTTCATTTCCCAATTTTTTTTTCTAGCCATAGTTCATCTAGTTTATTTTTATTTTATTATTGTTTGTAAGTGGCTCGTCTCTTTTAGCCGAAGAATTTCGTTTGTTGCCAGAAATTCGTCTGCTACAAGGGGATGAGCAACAAACCATTCACAAATAATAGCTAAATAAAAATAAACCAGATTGAACTGGGGCTAGAAAAAAATTGGAAAATGAAGAAAGGAATAGGGTACCCACTGCTAGGAAGAAAAGGTGGGAAATCTTAATTATAGTTATGAAAACTTATATTTTAACGTGAAGAAGTTGGTTTCTCCATAAGACGCTGCAACCCAATCTGAAAAGTATTAATCTTAACCTGTAACAATAATTACGCTAATACCTGCGATTAAATATTTTTGAAGGTTAAACTTAGGCTTGTTCTATCACTGATTTATTTTAACTGACTTTTGACACAATAATGGCATCTGCTTCTACAGGGGGGGGGGAATTCGAACAACGGCTATTGCTGATATCGGCCACCAAGAAGGCTCTGCTTGGCAGCGCCCCTGGTGGCCTACACGAAGTTTACAATTACAGCATAGTTTACAAGTAAAAAATAATAGGTCGTCTCACGGGCCTTCCAAATTTAGAGACCCTATCTTCTAACAGACTTTGACAATCCGCAACATCCTCCCCGCCAGAATCGCAAGCGTCCTCGCGCGATTCCAAATTCTTCTTACGGAGCAGATTCTTCTTTTTCGTATACGTAGTCTTCTCCACTGTGCCGATTCCAGTATCATCGACGGGCGAATCGGCTTGGAATTCTAATGGATAGACAGTCGGATGCTCCTGGTGGTTTCCTTACCCGAACGTAGTCGTAAAACAACCGCTAGCACCATGCACTCGGTTCCAGGGATAACTCCTGTAACAATGGCCGTCGGCCACGAAACACGTTTGATGTTAGGTTCTTTCAGCAGGACGATTTCACCAACACGCGGAATTCTGGTGCCGTTTCCCTTGCGACAGTGAAATCGCTTAAGATCAGACAGGTATGACTCTTGCCACAGCCTCCACCATGTCAAGGCTTGTTCACTCCTCTGTTTGTCCAGCTCGATGAGGTCGTCACGGCTCAACTTCGTTGAGTCGAGTGACTCTGATGTAGCTCCAGGTTGTCTTCCGGTCAGCAACTTTTGTGGAGACAAAACTTCGTAGGAATGTGCGTCGCCAGACACATAAGTAAGGGGCCACGAATTCACGATAGCTTCAATTTCCACCAGTATGGTGTGAAGTTGGTCGAAACTAACCTTCATTTTCCCCAGCACCTTTCTTAGCAGTTCTTTAACGGAGTGAACCATCCTCTCCCAAAACCCACCCCACAATGGAGCTAGGCTAGGAGAAAACTTCCATTCCATACCCTTACTTGAGAGCCAGTTGGCTAGGGTAGCATCTTCTGTCACTAATTTCGCTGCACAATTAAACGTTGACGCGTTGTCACTGTAAATAATTTTGCAATCTTCTCGACGTGACATCATTCTTCTTAACGGGTACATAAAAGTTTGTGTAGTCAGATCAGTCACAAGCTCTAAGTGCACAGCCCTTGTGACCGCACAAGTAAACAAACACGCATGTACTTTCTTTTCGCCAACACGAGTCTTCTCGATATCGTTCCCATCACTGTCTTTTTTAATAAGAATCACTTCTTCTCGCACATACATTGTGCCGAAGTAGTCGATCCCGATCACTTCAAATGGGTGCGCTTTCTTGGTTCGATCCAATGGCATTGCAGCAGATTCTTCATTAAAGGGACGCGATTGAACTCGTTGGCACTTAACATACTTTTTTATGTCACTTTTAATCCGTTGGCGTGCATGAATGATTCAAAAACGATTTCGTAAGAACGCCAAAGTGTTTTGAACCCCAGTATGCTTCCGTTTAACATGATGATAGTGAATCATCATGTTGACAATCCTCTCGTTTGATGGAAGAAGAGGGGCGGATCGATGAGCAGCTCTTTTAGGGCCGGGCCTACTCTTCCAGTCACTCGGATGAGTTGCTCCTTTGCATCCCAAATAGGCCTTAGTGTATCAATACCGTGAAGCAGTTTACCACGTGGTTTTCCCTTTTGTAGGGACTCGTAGATTTCTGCAAATGCCTTTTTTTTTGAATGAGTTTTAAGATGTAGTTCTCTGCGACGGCGATTTTGTGAACCGATAGACAGGAAACTTCCACTCCCCTGATCATTTTGGTTGCTTCGCCGGGCGACTCCTTCCTAAAAATCCTAAACATCCAGGCGATTGTACGTAAAACTCGCAGATAACTGCTTGCTCTTGATACCAGTACGTCAAACCAATCCGAAGTACTATTAGCTGCAACAATTTGCAGTTTCTGCTTCAATTTTGCTTCGATCTCCATCAATTGCATTACTTCTGATGGGATATCTTGTTGCAGCCATTCCGTGTTTTCCAGTCTCAGCAATGAGGGACCTCCCCACCAGGAGGAAGCCGCAACTAACTTCTTTGCTGTCAAGCTTCTTGATGCGTGGTCTGCTTGATTGTCCTTCCCCGGACAATGTTTCCAGTGATCTGGTTCAAACGTCTTCAGGTTGGCTTCAACTCTGTTTCTGACGAACATCTTCCAACGGTTTGCTTCTCCGCGAATCCATCCAAGGGTTGCCATGGAGTCAGTCCATAAATGCACTTCCCAATTTACTTTGCCAACTGCGTTGACGATTCTTTCAGCTAGAACACTGCCGAGTTCGGCACTAAGTAACTCTACCCATGGTAGAGATACCTCGTTCTTCAGGAGTGGTGCTGCTCTGGTTTTGCAGCAAATTAGCCGAGTGAAGTTTGGATGTCTGGATTTCACGTAAACAACAGCTCCATACGCTTTGGTTGAAGCGTCACAAAAAACATGCAGTTCTTGCGTGTTTTTGCTAGATGCCATAGAAATCAACCTTGGCACTTGTAACTTGTTAATGTATCTTAAATCTTTAACAATTGTTCTGAATTTGTTTTCCGTGTCTTCGGGCACCTTCTCGTCCCATCCAATCTTGACTTGCCACAATTCTTGAAAAAAAAAGCTTAAATTGAAGCGTTACGGGTCCAAATAATCCAAAGGGATCAAAAAATTTTGTTGAAATTTTTGCAAAAGCTCGTTTAGTCAACACTTGAACTTTTGCTGCTGTGTCTACGATAACGTCTGCCTTGAAATAAAAGCAATCCGTGCTAGTATTCCATCTAACTCCAAGTACTTTTTGTGGGTCTAAATTAAGACATGAGTGCGATTTGGCTGAGTCATCGGTTAGGCCTTGTTTTTGTAGATATCTACGCAGCTGTTGGTTGTTTGTCACCCATTTTCTTAAGTCCATCTTTGCGTCAGCAAAAAGTTTCAGCACAATTCCGATTACGGCCATTGCTTCTTCTACTGTAGATGCATTTGACAAGTAGTCATCTACATATAGGGGGCGTAGAATTTGTTTGCTGTTTTCTGATAAGTCACCTTCATAGGACTCCAAATGTTTCTTCAGGACGGTCCTGAGCACTGCCGGGCTGCATGTGAGTCTAAATGGAAGCCTGTTCCATTCATAAAATTGCAGTGATCCTGGGACGTTTTCATCCTCTAGAAAAAACTTTAACGCTTCCGCGTCTTCTTTAAGCAGTTTCACCATTACAAACGCTTGTTTAATGTCAGCTGTCCAGGCAATCGGGTTGAGCCTAAACTGTAACATGATGTCATGAATGTACGGGTTCAGATTCGGTCCTTCTTGTAGGCAATCATTGGCGCTGAAACCCGTTTTCGGTTTTGCTGAACCATTGGAAACTGGCCTGACTCTACTGGTGGTTTTTTCTTTTCTGAAGACCGGATGATGGGGCAGAACCATGTAGATACCGTCGAATGACAGATCCACCTTGAAAATGAACCTAAATTCCTTTAATTTGCCGAACTCGGCTTCGTATGAAGTCTTCATCTCCTGGTCTCTGTCCAATCTTCTTATCAGTGCCTTTGCCTGACCTTCTGCCATGGCTTCATTCTTGCTAAGGTATCTTATGTTTACATTCCATGGGAGTGGTGCTACATAATGACCATCATCATCTTGAGTGATGGACTCTGAATAGGTCTTCCATTGTACTGAAAGTGGCACCTTTTCCAGTGGATCTAGACTCTGTAGTTTCCACCATCTGGCAAAATCAATTTCTTCTTTTTTCGGGTCAGTGTCTCCATGTAAATCTTTGGGTGTTCCTAGTTTAGCTTTTAAGAGAAAGCTGATAGCCGTTGTAGACGATATCGCCACCTTCTCATCTTGCCCTAGTAGTAGCCATCCCAATTTACTTTCTATCGCTCGAATACCTGTATTCGACACGATCTGTTTTGAGCCGAGAACCTTCCAAACTTGATTCGCTCTGATCAAGACGTCTATTTGGCAGGTTCCTGCTTTTACGCTCAGTATTTTGTCGTCGGCCAGTTGGTATCCTTTACTGCAAAGTTCGCTGACAAATTCTGTCTTACTTGACCCAGTAATTTTCCCGATTTCAGGTTCCTCTATTGCTTCCAGATCAATATCTTCCGCCTGTGGGATTGTTCCGCGAAGTCGTAGCCTTCTTACGCTTCTTTCCTTTTCTGGATGGATGTATCCCACTGCTTGCAGCTTCAGATGGATTTTCCCGACCTCTTTTAGTCCTAAAGTCTGTGCTAATTCACTCCTAACAAGGGTTGCATTCGATCCTTGATCGATATAGGCAATAGTTTTATGCCACCCGTTTGGGCCCTCCACTACCACCGTTGCCGTTTGAACGTATACGCCACCAAATAGGCGTGCTTCGATTTAAAGAGGAGCGCCATCTGCTACTTTTAACATTGGAGACGCTGCCACAGTTGCTGTCACCGATTTCGGCTTAACTGAGGGCCAATCGGGGCGCTTTTTTGTCAATCGGGTTTCTCATTTCAGGCCATTGACGCGTGGCTCATGGTGGAAAATTCTTCCTCCCGAATTCAATTGGGGTTTAATCGAGGTACTTAATCAGTGAAGTACCCCGATTGCAATCAATCGTTCCATCAATGCCAAAAACATTATCGATTGACTGTTTCACCCGATCGATCCGATAACAACCCCGATAATAGCTCGTTCTACCCGCTTGCCCCGATTTTTACTCTGAAATCGAAGAACGGTATTTTTTTTAAATTGCGTCGGGGCAACGGGTTTACCTCAAATTTTTCCCCGCACCGCCCCGGTTGAAAAAGTGGCACCTCAATTCAGCCCCGAATGCACTTTATCGGTGCGGGGTGGTTAACTCGATTAGAGCTAATTGGGGCCGATCGCTAAGTTTCATTATTAATTGTCAAAATTTCTTTGTTTCCAAAAGGGAGGAACTTAACCGTGTTCAAATTATTCCCTTGAACGTATTTTTATTTTAAGTCCGGCAGTTAATACGAAAAAAAGGAGTAGTTATCTATTTGCCGGAGGGTTTATTTTTAAATTTATTACAAAAAATGAAAAAAATATGTGTAAGTCGTGAGTTTGTTTGCACAGACTTGCCGTTTAGCTTACGGGAACCAAGCCATTGGAAATTAACTTACAGGAAATAAATATTATTCCGCATTTAATAATATTCAAAGCATGTATACTTATGATAGGCTTTTAATTTCAGATAATAAAAAACTACTTTAAACTTAATATTTCATGCTGAAGTTTAAAATTTAAAAAATATTTAGCATAAATTGTTTAATTGCAATTTATACACTTCAGGTTTAACCTAAGTTCGACATCATCTTGACTTCTTAAAAATCCTGTTGGTGATTTGTTATCGAAAAAACCTCAAGTGTTTTACAACAATTCAATTGTATTGTTCGAAAACCATAATAGAGCAAGGGCAAAGCGCGTGTGTGCTTTTGAGCGGAACGCACAATCCGTTGGGTACGCCACTTGTTGTAATAGGGATTTCGAAGGATTACTCAGGTTGGTTTTTGACACGTCGTAAACTTTACTGGCAGTAACTCTACCCTCTCTTGCCTTGTTTCACTGCTTGCAGCTAGCTTGCCTCCTAGTCAGCAGTTCAATTACATTTCGTTGCTCAACGGTGATGGAATACCGGACAAGTAGATCTTCGCATTTTGTTTGTATTTTCTCAAATCGGAAGACGTGCCCAGCTCTGGTCGAAAAGTGAAGTCAATCTTTCAGGGAGTGGCGTTTTCACTTCAAGAGGAAGACAGTCGGCACTAAACGGTTCCATCAACCTATGCAATCCAACATGGTGGGTCCTTTTTTAAGGTTTTCCAACAATGCGTTAAGTGTCTCGTCTGTGACTGCATCATACATTTTGTCAACGATTGCACCTCTCTTAGCGGTTTTTAAACTTGAAATAGTGGTAGGAAGTTCCTTTTGAAATAAAGATAATTTCACTTGAAATAGAAATAAATAGGAAAATGTGCAATAACCTACAGGATGATTGGTAGGGTTCTTGTTATGCCACCCCTGCAAAGTACTGGTACATGTCTCTTCTGACAGATTTACTATTCCCCATAATACAACACCAACATGTGAACATGATCCACCCAATCTGGAAATAATAATGATAAAAATATTTTTAATTTTGCTATAAGAATTAATTTTAAAGCATAACCTTACCCAGCTTTGCAATCGCAATGTCCACACAAAATCCCTCCTTGCCGTTCCAATGCAACCCAACAATTTAAAGGTGGCTTTGTGTACGCCATAGAGTGTGTTACCTATTGTAAGCATAACATTAGAATGAGGTAAAGAAGAAAGTAATTTACGAAATCTAAATATTTAAACGTACCAAACCTTTTACAACCACGATCCCATTGGAAATTTTTGTGGCACAATAGTCTCTCAGGTAACCATCTACAAATTTAACGTGAGAATCTAAGCTTTTCACACTTTCAATTGGCTTCCCATCCAGTTTACACTCCCGATAGATTAAATAATAGAATAGTTCATTTCGGTCTGTTTTCTTCACTAGAGACTTTAAGTCATCTTTTGTGTTCGTCCAATATTGTCGGGGTATTTTGAATGGGCATTGCTTGAGAGTTATACTAGATAGTTTCTCACAATATTTTAATTGTTCTGGTTGTGGAAGACTTAAACCGTACTCAGACAGATCGAATGTTGAAACATCTATCATGTTGCAAAAGCCTACCACAGTTAAAAATGTAAACACATTAATGTAAATTAAATTTACATTAATACGTGCATGTTTTTTAACGATAAATTTTATATAGAAATGTAGCTTGCTTACTTACCTTTGTAATGATGTAGTTTTAGATAATCAAACTGTTACGCAAATATTTTTTGCGAATATTCTTAGAAGACGGAGTTCCAATCACGTAAGGAATGCTAGGACATAAAACCGCAGAACACACTCAAGATACAAACATGGCGGCCACGTGTTCGTGAATCAGAAGGGAGTACGCGCTTCGCCCTCGCTCTATAATGATATCTGTAGATTGGCACAGTGGAATAATAATCGACTGTGGTGTGGGAGATCCGAGTTCGAATCCCGCTATAGCCTAATGTTTTTCAAGATTAGAGGTCCAATACATGTCATATTTATAGCCACAAGATCTCCATAATTGCTTCATTCTGAGCTGTGTGTTGGTCTAAACTGCCGAGGTTCAAAGCATGGCCCATTGCCTTGTCATGTAGTTTCCGTTGTCCTTTAAAGTCGTCTTGACGTTCTACTCTTGGAAGTTCTGTTATGGCAATATAATGGTCTGCTTTTACCGATCTCGGCTTGTTGTACTTTCCAGTCAAAATATCTATAGCTTTATTATAGCTGTTATCTGTCAGATCCAAGTACGATATCGCACCAGCCGCGTCCTCCGTTAAATGCAACTTCAGTCTGCTGAACTTCTCAATCGGTCTCAGACGGATTCTGGTGTATCAGTGTGCGAAAAATTGCCCACCAATTCTCCCACTTGTAGAGATCCCCATAAAATTTGGTGATTTCTATCCGTGGTAACAGATGCGCGATGTTCATCGGGCTTGAAGATACTTGTAGTTGCATCGCATTCATCGGTGGAGTAACGGTAGTACTTGGAGGTGTATTGCTTCCACTTGGAGCTGCAACTTGAAGTGTGGGGCTTGATTGTTTGATGATTATTTCGTAATTCTTGATTATCCTTTTCATCCTGTCATCGGCTAGCTCAAATGCAGTTTCAGCTATCTGCAATCTGTTTTCAGAAGCTGCGGTTTCATAATTTTTCAAGTCTTTATGAAGTTCTTTCTCCAAAACTTCTATGGTCACCGCCAACGTTGCTTGATTCAACCTCTTGGCAGCCATTTTTGTTGTGGAGTTTCACTGGTGATCTGAAAAATTTGTCTAAATAACAAATATAGTGGGATATCCCAAGGCAATATTGTGTCTGAGAAAGCAACACAAAAATGAATTTAAGAAGAAACAAAAGACTGTATTTTTGCATAATTGCACACCTTTAACGACTTGAAATTAAAATGCAACTGTTAGTTAGGTAACAAATAGGCCAAAACACTTACACTATAAATTAATAGTGGGCTGAAAATTTCCCCAACACGTGATTCCTTACAACACGTGTTGAATCTCACACTCAAAGTCTACACTTTTTTAAATTACCCAATTAATTGGACGATATCGTCAGTCTCAAACGGTTCGAAGGACCCTGAAAAGTATTAATCTTAACCTGTAACAATAGTTACACTAATACCTTCGATTAAATACTTTTGAAGGTTAAACTTAGGTAGGTTCTATCACTGATTTATTTGAACGGACGTTTGACACAATAATGGAGTCTGCTTCTACAGGGGAAAAAATTCGAACAACAGCTATTGCCGAACTCGGCCACCAAGAAGGCTCTGCTTGGCTGCGCCCCTGGCGGCCTACACGAAGTTTACAATTACAGCATAGTTTACAAGTCAAAAATAATAGGCCGTCTCACGGGCCTTCCAAATTTTGAGACCCTATCTTCTGACGGACTTTGACAATCCGCAACAGAAGCAGACCAACTTCGACACAAATGAGATTTTTGCATTTGTGGAGAACGTGCAATGTAGGATGTTTTACTGCTCTATTGACACATGTTGATTTCTTTTTGCTACTATGTACACTCGACTTTAGTTTAGAAAGGCTAATATCACGGTACCGTTTGGATTCGAAATGGAAGTGAATAAGAACATAATCCATGGTCAATGAGGCAATGTATCAGGGTGGTTATTTCAACGAACAGGAATTAAATTAAGTTCACATATTTTTGAAATAACTAGTTCGTAGCTGCCCCTTATGTATATGTGGCGACCGTCTTGAAAATGTCTCCTGATGATCCTCTACACTTTTTGAAACGTCTGGAACATGGCAGGAGTTGCCAATTTCAGCCCACCACGAGTGCTGGACGCCGACATGTTTTCTCAGCTAGTTTGATACTAACGGTCACTGAGCCAAAACTTTGTTTTATTTTCGTAACCTAGATGGCGAAAACCACGCTTTTAAGTTCTATTCCCATTGGCTGCTGGCAATTTACGTCACATGAAAAAAAGCTCCTCCCCTTTGAAACACTAGGACGTCTTCCAATGTAAAGATCTTTTATGGCGTTGAGCAACAGTAGCAACCCTGATAAGAGGTTGCAACCAGTGGCTGGCCAGTGGGCTCGGCCCCGGTTCTCAAAAACCCGGGTTACCCGCGGATCGCCGCCAAAAATAGTCGCCCATGGGCGATAAGGGTAGCATATTTGCCAAAATGGCAAATAGGAAATTGTGTTACCCTCATGAAAACCGGGTAGAATGTGGGCACGAAGTCTCAAGAACCGTTACCCACCGGATCCAATTTTTTTGCCGAGAAAGCCTACCCATTCGCCCAAATACCTACCCATTGGACACGGGGCCGAGCCACAGCAGCCACAGCAGACCAACTTGGACACAAATGAGATTTTTCGCATTTGTAGAGAACGCGCAACCCTGGATGTTTTACTGCTCTATTCGGATGGATAGATGTTTTTCACTCCTTTATTGGGTGGGTAGAGTTGGGACCGTAGCGGCTGTTGCGCTTTGGTACAACACCACTAGGGTGTCAACCCTGACGCACGGCAACGTCCTTGACGCGTCGTATGCCCAATCACCAAGACTTGTCTTTTTTCATGGAAAGCAGTCTGCCGTCTGCTGTCTCAATTAAATTACCTCGAAATTCGAAAGAGACTCATGGCTTGATTAGTTAAAATCGTTTTTTTTTTTTTTTGAGTAAATAGTGTATATTGTGAATAATTGTGGAAAAAATGACTGAAAATTTCAAACTATCGTCCCATTCAAACAGCCTTGACGTTTTGGAAAAGGCGAGATAGGGGAGACCGGACCCATCTTGGACACTGTACCACAGACTACGAAGTAAAAACCGCGTTCCCCTATACCTCTGTTGAAGCTAGGCACCTGCCTACCGCTAGGGGTCAGGCCGTACGGTTTGGGACGAGTTTTAGTCACTTTCCAGTTTCCCTACTGATTGCGTGCTTCACACACACGGAAGACTAGGTAATGTAATGCTCAGAATTTTTGGATTGTACACCATAATTTGATAGAGCCCTTCCCTGTTTCGCATGAATTAATTCAGAATATTCCGTTAAAGTTTGGGTGCGTTTTAAAAATGTTTTCTTTAACCCATTTTCCCTTGAATATTTGATTTTTATACGAAATCATGAAACGCTGTTTCTTATTGTTTCGATTTTAGCACAGGTTACCAGTAGAAATTAACATACTTTAAAAGATAGACTGTGTGTGTATTAATAACCAAAATTTATAAATACCTTTTTTTTCTTTTGATGAACACAACAAAACACAAACAAACAAAAATGTATCCTTAGAAATACACTTTGTAAATAACACCAAGAACTTTCCCACGATGCTTTATGTAGTCAGAATACGCACCAGCGCTTCACGATTTCATATTAAAATTAGATTTCCAAGGAAAAAACGCACCCAAACTTTAACAGAATATTCTGAATGAATTCGTACAAAACAGGGAAGGGCTCTATCAAATTATGGTGTAAAATCCAAAAATTCTGAGCATTACATTACCTGATATCCCGTGTGTATGAAGCCCGCAATCAGTAGGGAAACTGGAAAATGACTAAAACTCGTCCCAAACCGTACGGCCTGACCCCTAGCGGCAGGCAGGAGCCTAGCTTCAGACGATTCCTCTCAGGCTTATGGAATCGTTCTCAGTCTTTACTTCGTAGTCTGTGACTGTACCATGTTGGACCGGTACGGGAAAATTAGTTTTAAAAATTTTAAAAATCAAATTTGTACACCGTATGTTCCCATTTATGAAATCTTCAACTGTAGAAAATTTCATGTATCCTCGACTGTTATTTCACTAGATATTTAGAAGGAAAAAAACACGCGAAAAATCGCAATTTTTTTTTTGTTCTTTTACTGGCGTTGGGCCGATTTTGAGTTATATCGTAAAAAAAATTTTTTTGAATCTGTCATTACACAAATTACTTTCGCACAATATTTTTGAAATAGTTTTTTACATTTCTTTTCTCCATTCTGGGCCGTGTCTAACCTGGAACAGGGGTTTGTCCAATCCCACCCCGGCTCGGCTCAAAAACACAAAAAATTTAATTCGATGTAACTTCTACAATTTTGAAGATACATCGTTGAAAAAAATCAAGGGGATGCAATGACCACAATGGATTGATCCTGAAAAAAAAATTAAATAAAATGGCTTTTTAAAAAATGGAGATATAAGGGGAAAACCAGAACTGTCCAAGATGGGTCCGGTCTCCCCTATATTGAAAAACTCAAACTAGTTCAGTGTGACTGCCCATATATCATCCCAGAAAACTTGTGGAAATATGGTCCAGCTCTTGCAGGTTTCATTCCACCAACCAACAAAGAAGAAATATTCATATTTTTGATCGTGAAGCATAGTCATTTTTTCCACAATTCTTCACAGTAGGGGAGGGTGGGGCTAGTTGGTACAATTTTTTTAATTTCTTCTCTGGTTTCTTTAATTTTTCATATTTTGACACCAAAAATTGTAAAAGAAAGCTCAGATAACCAGCTTTCTTGTGCTATTTTTTAATTTGATCTACGTTGAAGAATTTATATCGAAATCAACGTTCAAAAAGCTAAAAAAAAATTGCCTACATGCCCCACTAACGGGGTAAGTTGGCAGTGGTAGTGGGGTAAGTTGGCCCCATGTATTTCAAATACGGATTTCAGTGAAATGTTGATGTTGTAAACAAACTAGAATAAAATTACAATAAACAAAAATCCCATAGTTATTTTAGAGTGGGAAACTCAGAAATAAGTTGTGATAACTTACATAAAGATTAAATAGCCTTAAATGCAAAAATAAAAAATAATGTACATAATTCAGGCAAACATTTCACAGGTGAACATCGTATAAAGTGAAACACCTAAAATGTGCCAAATTTTGGCCTCTAATGCATACCACTGTTCACCATAAGTCATATCTAGCAAAAATTCGACTTACAATTCCCTGACATTTGGACAGGCCATGTACTATACATATGCATGTATAATGCCTATGCCAACATGCCCCATCTTGCAATGTATCAACTTGCCCCCAACCCGGGGTTTATTCAAATACAAATTTTTATTACTCCTTTATAATTGATTAAAACAAATCCATTGTTACAGTTCAATAGAGGACACAATTTTCTATAAAACTAATATTTTTTAAAAATTATATGCATACCAAGAAAAGATAAAATTGATGAATACCAAGCACGCAACTATTGTGGATTTGACGCAAAAAATTTCGTTATTTTCTATTTCCTAAACTATTTGAGATAAATTTATAAAACTTTTCACAAATGTGCGCACAATAAACATCTTTGACTATGAATTATTTCAATAAAACCTCTTTCACACAATTCTTCTAAATTAGGAATTGCAAACTTGCCCTCCTGCCAACTAGCCCCACTCTCCCCTATACACAATTGGCTCACAAAAAACACGTTTTTAACTAATCAAGGCATGAGTCTCTTTCGAATTTCGAGGTAATTCAATTGAGACAGCAGACGGTGGTCTGCTTTCCATGAAAAAAGAAAAGACTTGGGGATTGGGCATACGACGCGTCAAGGACTTTGCCGTGCGTCAGGGTTGACACCCTAGTGGTATTGTACCAAAGCGCAACAGCCGCTTCGGTCCCAACTTTACCCACCCGATAAAGGAGTGAAAAACATCTATACCCCCCTTTCACCCGAAGAAATCCATAAGTTCGGGGGCTGCTGGACGTCCAGCGTTCCATCCTCGTTGCAAAAACGCATGCAGCTGCTTATTAACCATGCACTAATCGGCATTTCCCTGAAGGTTTCGGCTGAAATTGATATTAGGCTACAGGCTGAGCGCACACTTGTTATTGACGTAGCCTAATACTGATCGATATCCTGGAAAAACTAGACTATTAAAACACCTTTCATCAATCTTTTTATTTTATGGTTGTTCAATAACTTTGAAAATGCAATTTTTCTATTTGTATTCGTCGTGTTAATGGGGACATGGAATTTTGGTTGCTTTTACCTGAATCGGGCTGTTTCGACGCAAATTTTTTTCGATGGGATTCGCTGATTGTCCTAAATGTGCCCTTTCTACTTTATGGAATTAAGAAATAAATCAGTTTCTAAAATTTGTTTTGCATTGCTCTCCTCTCCACAAGCATTTTGGAGAAACATGATGATCAAGCGCGAAGAATTTTCTGGCTTGTTATTGACACTTAGGGAAATTCAAATGCCGACCATTTATTCATTGCAAAGCGTCGGTCTCTAGGAAGAGAAATAGCCTGAATTGTCCAAAAGAAACAATATGGTTGAATTACGATAATAAAAAAAATTACATTCGATAAAGTGGTGTTTCAAACTTCAAGCACGATATAATAGGAAAGGTACACTCTCGGCTATCCCCAAGACCGGCGGGTGTTCAGTAAAGGGTCCCAAGATTCCCCGCCAGGTTCGCTAGTATAGGAGGCCCCTCGCCTCTCGGGGGTATAGTAAAAATTGGGGTTTTTCGTTCGTTATCTATAAAATTACCAATCAATGTGTCCAGAAATTGATTTCATTTAAGCTTAATTTAATTCCCTATCCTTAAATACCTAATTCATCTAGATTAGGCAATTATTTATATGTTAAATTTATGATTGAAATTCAAAATTTTTTGAAATTTGCGCCTTTCGTAACATTGCCTATTTCATTATATTAAACACGCTTGTCTTCTCTCTAGTGCAGAATTCATTAGAAATAGAATTCGTCAATATTTATTAAATATATCCATTTTTAACAAAGGTGTAAAAGTTGCTGCACTAGAGAGAAGACAAACGTGTTTAATATAATGAAATAGGCAATGTTGCGAAAGGCGCAAATTTCAAAAAATTTTGAATTTCAATCACAAATTTAACATATAAATAATTGCCTAATCTAGATGAATTAGGTATTTAAGGATAGGGAATTAAATTAAGCTTAAATGAAATCAATTTCTGGACACATTGATTGGTAATTTTACAGATAACGAACGAAAAACCCCAATTTTTACTATACCCCGAGAGGCGAGGGGCCTCCTATACTAGCGAACCTGGCGGGGAATCTTGGGACCCTTTACTGAACACCCGCCGTTTCTTCCAAGAGACTGGGATAGCGCGAGAGTGTACCTTTCCTATTATATCGTGCTTCAAGTCTACAAATCGAGAATGGGAACGTTGTTTTCTTAGGTTGGATAATTGCCCATTTCAATCCAGCATCGCAGTGTATATGCGAAATATCCTATTAAAATAAAGAATACGTCAAAACAAATTTGTTTAATGCTTTTGGTTTATTTTTAATCTTTGAACAACGAAGCAGAATAGTGAAAATGTTCCAGGAGGCTGTTTAGCGCTCCAAGTCTGTTAGTTAGGATATTCGAGTGGAAAAGCAATACATGCAATATGAGTTAGCTGTAGTTTTTTTGCGAGAAATATATGAAGTGAAGCAGTTATATTGTTCTTGAGGTGACAGCGTGGAAAACTGAAACTTCTCTAATGTTAATATCGATTGCAGACGATGGCAACAGTCATCTGTGACCGACAGCGGCTGTTTGGTTCAGAGCCATGTATCTACACTCGCTCGAACCTCTACGTTTATTCTTGTGCTGTTTTGCGTGATGACTCAGTGACGTGAGCTGTTATTTTTTGTAATCTTCTACTGCGGTGTTGGTGACGGCGTTCAGTCATAAAAAATACTTTTTCGCCAAGAAAAGCTAAAAAGGATAGGCACAATCCAATTAAAAGGACGAGGAAAGCACCAGTCAAGTTCTTGAGCGATAGAGGTGGATGTTTGTTCTTGGGCATCGAGTATCCACTTTTAATGTTTTCGATGCATTGACCAGGCATTGGCCGGAACCATATATCCCAGTAGTCGATTAAGCCAGTTTGATGGAGCTCCAATAGGCTTTTGATTCAACCAGCATTTAAAAACAGCAGAGATCTGAAGACATCAAAAGAAATTTCAGCTTTTTAATTTGCTTACCCTTGGCTAATAGTTTTGGTGAAGGGACTGCCTTTGGGAAGGGCAAAGGTCGTAATGATGCTGATGAAACCATCCCTAGCCAATTGCAAATTACATTTCTTTGTACTCTGAAAATCTTCTATGATTGCGTCTAGGTGATAGATATTCGCCTAAAAAACGTTCGAATCATGATTGTTCTTTTTTATGAGATGATGTAAAACGAAAAAGATGGGAAGATTCATTTACGTCAATGAAAACTTTTCTTGATCCGGGGTTAACCAGTCGGATACAGTCTGCTACCAGCGTACATCGGGAATGGGGGAACGAGTTGACCCTATCACGCAGTTTTGAATATAGACCTGTAGCGTTCGAATTCTGTTTGAAAGTTGAATGGTAACAATTAACTAAAAAGTATAAATCATCAATTATTAAAGTGGTGTTTGAACGTTCCGAAATCAAAGTGTCGATTGTCCCCGCTTTTTTTACAAGTAGAACGATGTCAGAACTTTCAGCAATGTCGTAAACGGAGTTGATTAGCGGTTGATTCACTGGAGCCACAACGTAAGTGAAGAGCGTCGAGTTGTAGCCTTGGACGAAAATAAAAGCCGCCAAGGTCCATACGCCGGCTACGAGGCGAAATGATAAACGTCTCGAAGTGCAAGGACCGCCTTACGAGATAATCGACCACTTACTAAAGGCTTACGAAAACCGCTAGTTTTTTTGTACGTCATACTTTGTGACAGCAAATTGCCCAGTACGTAGAGGTACTGGCTTCCTGGCTGTCCGTGTCCTCTAGTAGAATCAGCATTTTTTCCGTTGTTTGATGTCGAATCCCTTTCCAAACCGTCTCGGTCATCCAGATGACGTTGAATCAAAAACAGAATGACGATGACAATAACCGAGGAAATTCCAAGGCCAATCCATACCTATATTCGGAAAGAGGTTTCGTCATTTATGATGTTGATTTGTTGTCCTTGTCAGATCCCTTTCTAAAATACGGATTTTTACCGGCCATTGAAAAGGTTTGATAACTGCGTCTATATTAGCGGCCTCGTCGTGAACAGGAATAAGAAAAGAAAAGTAGTCATAATTCCAAGGCAGCGTCATGTCGACAACCTGCAGACGCCGAAATGTTGGCTGTACATCTTGCAGTAGCAAATCACATTGCTAATTTTTTAAAAATGATGCAACAGTAAAAGGACGATCAACGAAATCTTATGCGTCTACGAAAGAGAACTCAACTTCATCCCACAAGTAGCTGAAAAGTCCTTTCCCCTTTTCTGGGGGCTCCAAACGGTTTTCGGCTACTCTGACCATCTCGTACCTGATCATAAGAAAAGATATAATCATCAGGTTCAAGCTTATACTTAGAAGCTAGTTCTTTTATCCTTTACGTGAAATTAAAACGAGCTGCCAGGTATTCGAGCACCACGCCTCCTTTAAGTGGGCCTGACAATCCTTTTGGATTACCACTCCAGCGCGGCTTGGAAAAAGATGAAAATAAATAGAACTACCGGGTTAACCAAGGTTTATTTAAAAACTAAACTAGTATATATCAGGCAAACAAATTATGACACACGTATTACCCAGATGGTTCGGAGATGTTTACCATTGAGCGGATTCAACGTCAATGCTAACGTATTTAGTGCATTGAACCAAATCATAAGAGCTAGGAAAAGCACAGCTAAACAAGACATGACGGAGAACGTGTATGTCTGGTACTCGAGAAAGTTCTGGCACATCTTGTGGTTCTGTGGTGCTAGTTTAAGTACCCGAGATCAAACCTAGCCCTTTGCACTGAATTCTGATTTCACAGACACCGCATTATAGTGCTTAGCAACCTGAATCCAACAAATTTGAAATTCTTGCACTTGCACGTATCTGTCACATAGCATTTTGCAAGGGTGCACCTTGTATAAAAAGAAAGAAATGACGGGGCATGATAGGGGATTTCAGTTTTTATTCAAGTGGTCTTGCATAATTGACGGGCGCTTTGAGGCATAAAACTGGTTAATAACAATGCTCGATCATATGAAAAAGATTATTATTCATGTAAAATCTGGCTGTCTGGATGATTTGTTGTTCGATTTTCTCAAGTCCGCAAAGTGCCTCGACTGTCCATCGCAGTTCGTTGTACCATTAAATCCCGAGCACTCCACGTCAGAAATCAGTGTTGCAAAAATGCATCATTTGTTCATAACATGACACTGTCAAGTCGCGATCATTTATGTAGTTACATCACTCCTGGTATACAAAATGTGAATCATTCAAAAACATTTATTGATTTGTTTTCTCTTTTTGGTCTGGTTCCAACGTCAGCTTGTTGAAATCGTAAGCCCACGGCACCGTTCGGTAGCCTATACAGTCTTTGACTTCGTCAGCAAAGTGCGTAAATCACTGTACGAATGTCATGTATAAATAACACTGCAGCCCCGTGTTACTCGCATGTTGTATTTATGCCTACAAGCCATCAATCTAAAAGTCACTCGACGATTCTAACATTGCATTTGAAATCGTTCCTGTTAAAAATTCCTGCCTTTTTACTTTGTCATCAAATATGTCTGTGTTTTATGAGAAAATAGAAATCATGTAAAGAATTTCCAGTTAATAATTGGAATGCAATGGAGAAAAAAAGTAAAATCATTTTTGCATAGCCTATAATAATGAGCTTTTCTATTCCAGGCATAGGCTACGTACATTTTTATATTTCTTGGTGAAGTAGAGCTCAGAACACAAATGTGTTAGGCTTACTGGATACTAGTTTCCATACTTTCCAACCTCTTTGGTTGGTGGAAAGTGGTTTCAGCTACAGCAGGGTTAGCGAGGGATAGTTCAGCATCGTGCAATTTGGACAAATTTTGAACGCCTCCTCGCACTCAGTAAAAATGTTGATTGCTTTCATCCTGGAGGTAAATGGATGTTTATAATTTCGTTCAGATTTCATTTTGAGGAATTACGTTTTCTACTTCTCTCATATTGTTTTCAGTTGGCATAGCTATTTGACACAACGAATGCACCGAAATATTTCGTTGTATTATTCGACTCCTGTTTATTTTAGTTGTTTGTGAGTTTATGATTTTGGGTTAGCCAATCGCTAACAGTTTCATACGGAAACGGCATTGAACTTATCACTGAGATATGGTACACAATTGTTGTTGAAGAACGGAAACTTTAATCACCGTCGTTAACGAAAAAATTGTTTTACTTTATAGACCATGCAATCTGGGCTCTTCCTTATGATAAGCATTCATCCTATTGAGATTCCGTTGTAAAGACTAAGACAGCAATAATGCCAAATTGATTTTAGGAAAGGTCTATTGCCAACCGAATTTCGAAGGGTAATAGCATTATTGTTCACTAATTTGCCACAAAGGCAAAACTGTTTCCTAAATGCAACTGCTGTTTGATGCTAAATTTTTACGTACGAGACTTTTTAGTTAGCCATTCTTCCGCATGAAGCCATCTCGTGATAACGCGAAGCGTACCAAAACTTCAAATCAGGGTTCATTGCTTCCTGTTCCTAATTCGCAAGAAGAGAAAAGTGACCAAACAGATTCGCATTTGTCATCGTTTTTTCTCTCTATAAACAACAGTTTGCTTGCGCTGAGCAACGCAAAAATGAAATTCTAGAATAGTCTAAAGATTTTTAAATATACACAACCATGTTTTAACTGTTTATTTTACAAAACCTATGACTAAAGAAGGTTGGCCTACGAACCCTTTACACGTCGATCACTTCTTCGATCGTTTGCCTTCACCTTTCTTGGGTTTTCCTTTACCTCGCAATTCACGAAGACGTCTACGTAGAAAGAAGTTTTTTTAAAAATTTTATAGCTGTAACAGTTATGGATATATTACGTGATTTCTTCTTTGAAGTCCTGATGCTCATCTCTAAAAAGATAATTAACTATATTTAGCAAGCATTAAAAAAGGATATGTGATTATAAATAACAAGAAAAATAGATTGTTGTGGACAAAAGTTAAAAAGGAGGTACTAACACCAGGCATTACATTGAAAAATTCAAAATCTGGTGAAGAATTTCTCCTTTTAAATGTTACACACTCAACAGTTGGATGGTATCTGTTGCTTTTCTTAGTTTCTTCATCTTCCATGTTAAATACTATCACACTAATAGGCATCTTGTATTATTTGAAGTATTACCTGAATAAACCATAATTCCGTAGATTTCTCATCAAAACATGGATCTCAACATGGCGGGGGTAGTAGTTCTTTATGTCTGGTCGTTGTTCAGTGGGTTGAGAACTAAACATATCAACAACCTATGAAGCAATAAAATCTTTACCGGCTTCAGTATATTAAACATGTATGAATTTGAATGCTACATGCCTTCAACGATTTTGCAGATGTTGGTCTAGCCACTTCACCAAATATTCTTGAGCTTAGTTGTTCGATCCGCTTAGCATATGGTGTTGCAGTTTGTACTAATTTTATATAGTTGTAGAATTTTGAAGCCATCTTAATGGACACTAATGTTGTCAATTAAAGATAATTCGGACCAAATCAGAAGGACATCTTAGCCGGCGAAAACCACGAGCAAATTGTGTTACATTTGTTTATGAACTAGCCAAGGCCTACTTAATGCTTAAGGCCTGTAAACTCGATACCTCCTATGGTGGTGACGCGTTACCTGGCAACAACTTATCAGGGGAGAAACAAGGGTTACGACGACACCATCTGGCGCTCGCTACTGCTTCGAAAACCTAAATACAACTATACAAGATTAAGCAAAAACAGAGTTTCCTTGTATTTTTTTATTAAGAGTATCTTAGAATCCTTAACTTTTAGTTAAAGAATTCCAGTAAGTGTAGAAAATCACCTCTTTGAAAAAGATTTGTGTCCACTAAGTAATATTTGCATCATTACATTTCACCATTTCAATCAAATTTGCATCGGTATTGGGATGGTGGGTCAATCCACGCGAAATCGACCAATGCCGTGCGCGACCAAATCACAGATTTGCATGAAAATTTAACCACCTACTGGTAAAGACGTCATGATTTTGTGGTGTAATTTTTTTTTTCAAACAATACAAAAAAAGATATCGAATTTTAAACTTTTTCGTCTTTTTTCTTGCGCGTTTTGCGCGTTTTCCTTTTTTTAAATTAAGTCTTTTTAAATAGTAATGAAAACATTTAAAAACTTAGCAAATAAACGTTATTTATTGATATTGACAAAGTTCATTTTTGAAATATAAAAAAAAATTTAATTAACCTACGTTTTTAACCATTGATCAGTGCCCAATGTGTCCTCCAGGAAAATTGATATAGCTTAAAACGGCTTTTGAATTTTTATAATTAGATTTTACGAACAGCAAATTAACATGTTTTTAAATGTTTTCATTACTACTTAAAAAGACTTAATTTTAAAAAAGGAAAACGCGCAAAACGCGTAAAGAAACAGACGAAAAAGTTTAAAATTCGATATCTTTTTTTGTATTGTTTGAAAAAAAAAATACCACCCCAAAATCATGACGTCTTTACCAGTAGGTGGTTAAATTTTCATGCAAATCTGTGATTTGTTCGCGCACGGCATTGGTCGATTTCGCGTGGATCGACCCCCACGCCCCTACACACTCGCTCATCGATTAAGAACACGAGCTTTCCCCCCATAATCGCTGTGTTAAAACCGCGTTTTTCACCAAGGAAAATAAAATATTTTGAACTGCGTGAAATTATTTTTTTTGCACCAAACAATTCGGTGTTCTTTATTTAATAGCATAATTTTTTTATTTTATTAAAAATATTTTTATTTGGAATCCTTTCCTATCCCTTGAAGAATTCGTCTTGGCCATCCATGGTCAACAGTTTTGAGTAGCGATCGGCCCCGATTAGCCATAATCGGGTTAACCACAACGCCCATCCCGGGAAAAATCAATCGGAACTGAATCGGGGTGCAACTTCGTCAGCCGGGTCGGGGCGCGGAAAAAATCGAGGTTAACCCGCTTGCCCTGACGCCATTTGCCAAAATGGCGACTGAATTCAAACTACGAATTTGGGTCGGTTTTTTATCGGGGAAACCGGGGCGAACTCCCCGATTTTCATCATAATAATCGATTTTGACTCGATCGATTATGTTTTTACGTCGATCGATTGATTCAAATCGGGGTTGCATCCCCGATTAGGCACCACGATACAACCCAGATTGATATCAGGGTAAAAAATTTTAGCAAATTCGTTCAAGAAGAGACTTTACTTTTTATGTTCCCTTACTTTGAAGTTTTCTAACCAAGATCTCAGGACATTAGTGGTGTAACCATAATCTATAAACTGGTGGTCGAAGAACTGTCGTCTGCTAGGGCTGTTTTGCTCGTCTCGTTTGCTAAACCTTGAGAAAATTTTAGGGCATCCGCTAGGGCCGCTGACTACCCGGGTTAGTCATCATTTTGCCGCGTAAACCATGGAGAGGGACGGCTGAATGGTCTCAGTTCGTAGTTTAATCATAGAAAAAATCAGTTTTAAGCTAAAATAATTACAAATTAATTCATGTTGTTTATCTATTTTTCAATATCCCATGCAATCAGCTCTAGTTTATTTGTTTTCATTCTATGTAAGTGACACTATGAGCATGATATGCGAATCCCCAAGTCTTATGCAGTGCTATTTTCTCTTAATCTAATATTTTAACATTCCCTTACAATAGGACAAAGAAGATGCCGAACTGTTGTTATGTCCCCGGATGTAAATCTGGTTTCCCAGATTACCCAAAATATCTTGGTAAATTTACCATATTTAGTGCACCTAAGGATGGAAAGTTATTGAAGCGTTGGAATGAATTCATCCCCAGGAAGGGAACTTTGAAACCTTCTTCTAAAGTATGTTCATATCATTTTGCAAGTGACGATGTTTTAAACAAACAACGCCTTCATAATAGACTCCTTTGCTAGATCATCGATGCAGTTGCGAAAGATGGGATGGGGGGGTGTTCCCAAAAATTGTTGTTCTGAACACAACCAACAAACGGTCCCTTTCTTGATTTTTTAATACGTAGAAATAAGGTATCACATCGAAGCTAAGCGGTACAAAAAACATCATTCAGCAGTTGAAAACAAAGCATCAAAAGTTACATACATTGTCATTGATGGTAGTTTAAATAAAAAGCCGGAGACGGATAATGAGATAAATGATAAAGCGTTGAATTATATTTTATTATTATAATATATTAGGTTATTCTTCCTTAAGTCGTATTCCGTATATCTCGTTTGCTTTAAATAAAATAAAAACCCTAAAAGTAAGGAGATTTTGTAATAAAGGCTATGCCTTATGCGGTAAAATCGGCAAAATGATGACTAACCCGGGTAGTCAGCGCCCCTAGCGGATGCCCCAAAATTTTATCAAGTTTTAGCAGACGCCAAAGCAACCAGACGACAGTTCTTCGACCTTTAGTTTATAGATCATGGTGTAATTAAGAAGTTTTTTTATGTTGTAACTCGACGACTACGTCAATAGACTGTTTTCCACATATATTTTCTTGTTGCTTTCTCAAAACTTAAAGTAGTGCCAAAACATTCATAATTTGCTTTCTTTTTCTCAAAATCGATTTTTTAAAATTCTTACTGTACTGAAATTAGTCTAGTTCCACAAAATGGCGACCGCGACTAAAAAGCAACAGGTGCAGGCCTTAGCCATCTTAACAACAGAGGCTTTGGAAAGGGAATTACACAGGAATTTGAAAGTTATGAAGATGCATACAGAGACAATTTGTTGGATAATGCTGAAGTAGCCTGCGAACTCGCGCGGGATAGAATGAAGAGACTAATAAAGCAGTATGAAGTAATCATACCGCAATCGGCGCCCAGAATCAAACAACATATATCGACAAACACGACGGTTCTGTAGATTGTCATCATAAAATGGTTATCGATTGGAGAAAAAGAAAGCTTTGGAAAGGGAATTACACATGAATTTGAAAAGTTATGAAGAGGCATGCAGAGACAATTTGTTGGATAATGCTGAAGTAGCCAACGAACTCACGCGGGATAGAACGAAGAGACTAATAAAGCAGTATGAAGTAATCATACTGCAACTTGACGCCGAGAATCAAACAACATATATCGACAAACACGAAGATTCTCTAGATCGTCATCATCAAATGGTTATCGATTGGAGAAATAGAAGACCAACTGTACGTCGGCAAATAGAAGATGATCCCGCTAATCAATCGGATGATGAAGAAGAGAACAATTCGACGACATCAAGGGATGCTGCACAGGCAGCAACAGGAGTCGCGCAAGTGACAACGCAAGCAGTCAACACGATTGCATTGAAACCACAGCAAAACATCATGAGCATTGCTCACTTGCTGCCGAGAATTGAATTTGCTAAATTCGAAGTGGATTCACACAAATGGAAGGATTGGTGGGCGATTTTTCGAACGCTTATCCCCGATAATCCTTCACTACGACCCATCGAAAATTTCAGCCGGTTAAAAAGGCACATTGTAAGCTATTAATATTTTAGCTTACATTTTCATTGTCTTTTCTTGTGAAGTCTATTTTCAGTAGCCCAAAAAATTGGGGAACAACTCTAGAAGGAACTGAATTGTGAACGGTGTCTAGTCTATTTTCTATAGAACCAAAAGTTTTTATACGGGGTTCGTGAAGGTTGAGCAACAAGAAAATCTAGTTGAAACGTTTGAAGGGTAAGTCAGTCTGTAAGGCGTCAAAGGAAGAAATTACGTAGAAAACATGGTTGTATAAAAAAATATTGTTACGTAAGAATAAAGGGTAGGAAATAAATAAGGAAAAGAATAAAGAATAAATTTTTTTGGTTCTTTACAAGGGTGCGTTTTATCGCCATCTTTTTAGCTCAACCCAAAACTAAATTGAAAACAATCAGTATTTTTTCGTTAACCAATTCGTCACGGTCACGGTTGAGCTCGATTTCCGTTTTATGGTTAACAAAAAGTTCAACCAAGGTTGTGCTCGACCAAATTTTGCGAGCTCAATCACAAAAGTTCAACCACAGTCTATACTGTGGTTGAACTTAATTCAAGTTGGTTGACCCTCCCACCAGAGTCATAGAACCCTTGTTCATCCACTCCGAGAGAAACCGCTTCTCTTAGTTTTCTGCACTGTAAAGAGGACCAAATTCGCTGATCGATAATTCGATAGGCTAACTATCGATTTTAAACTTTACTGTAAAGTAAGGAGCTATGTTCGATTTTGAAAGCAAAGCAATGCACCGGTTTCATGAAGCTCTAAAAAGAATTCGACTTTAAAAAATAACTTGTTCAAACTTTTACAGTGTCGTCGAATCAACAAAGCTACCTGGTATAATAGACCGCAGCAACTCCTCCCAGCAACAGCAGCCCCACCCAGCAAGATGGTCGTCACGAATGCAACCTTCACTGGAGATAATAGTTTATGATAAAAGTAAAAGTTATTGTAAACCCCTCCCTTCTTAACCTTCAATCTTTTGGTATATAAGTGCATGGTTGTATCATCTTAAGTAGAGTTAGTATACTGGCAAATACACAGTCTAGAAACTATTACATTTGGAGGTCCCAACGAGACTGTCAAGTTTACCAACGAGACTCTGGAAGAAAAGTTTCTGATTTGCGCTTCATTCGCCAGCTGCAAGTGTTTTACGCTTCTATCACCAAGTCTTCAAGCAACCGACATCGGAACACCATCGAGGTAAGCGAATGCCGTTTGATTCACCTGTACAAAAGACTGCTCTTAACGAGAACAAACTACTACCTTTATACCCCGTACTACAAGAATCTGATTTAACCGACCAAGACCCAAACCTAAGTCACCATCGAGAACAATTTTTGGACCATTGGAAGACCTTAATAGACTTAGAATTTAAGCAAGACTTAGAAAGAAGTAAATCATACCAGACAATCTCAACAACTGAAAATATCCAACAGTTACAAACACAGAAACAAGAAGCAAGTCAGGCGACGTAAAATTCGCTGCATTTTTACACTTATTACCTTCTAGAACAAACTTTAAAAGTAACAGATGGTGTAACGGCAGAAACCATTGCAAATGCTACTAAAACACTCAAAGACGATATAGTCGTACAAGGTGGGAACACCAGAAAACTCGATAGTTTACTCCAACAGCTACACACATTGCACGGAAAAGAAAAAGAATTTTTGTTCGGTAACATCAGTGTATTGCAGAACGAGTCAGTAATTGCACTAATTGAAGATAAAAAGCAGATATCTACGCTAAAATTTGAACTTTCAAACGCGCAAAAACAATTGGAGAGTAACAAAGAGAAGGCAAAAAGTTCCAAATACACTTTAAGCAGTTCGTTAGAGCAACTTCAAGAAAACAACGAGGTTCTGAAAAACTCCCTTGAAAAAGCCAATTCCCGAATCGCCGACCTAGAACAAAACCTTGAAGCCACCTTAGCAACCGAGAGCCAATTGCAGAATCTTCTCAAAAGAAAAGAGGAAAACAACGCAGCTGTCGAGACCGAAGGGCAAGAAATAATTAACAAACTTGAAGGTGAGAAGACCAGACTGGTCCAGAAACTCAGCACTGCAGAAAACCAGATAAAACAAGTATCAGAAACAGCAGAGCAGCTCCAGAAAGAGATAAAAATTTTGGCAGACAGATTAAAAAAGGCTTCAACAGAGAAAATCAATTTAAAGAAAAACTTGCTAGATTTTACTTCGAAGAAAAAGAATCTTGAAAAAGACCTTCAAGAACTACAAGATCGGGTACGAGGACAAGAAAATCCAATAATATTTCTAGAAAACCGGGTAAAAGAATACAAAAAACTTCAAGTTAAATTAATCGAGACTGAAGACTCCAACGACTCAAGGCTAGACGAGGACGAACCAGGAGAAATAACCAAACTAGTGGGAGATATAAACGAACTGACCTTGCCGACAGACAGTAGAGACAAGTCACTCCACTACGAGCTAGAAATAGAACAAACAAACGATTTTGAACAAACAATAGAAAACCTCAAAACGCAAATAGAACACTTAAAAAAAACAATCATCTATTTGGAGCAAGAAAATCAACAGCTAAAAAAGAAGGTCGACATGGGCGGAACACACGACGACGAGGACACTTCGGAAAAAACGTTCGCGAATAGCTGCAAGAAAAATCCCAAGGATAGCGATATTCCAGCAACTGAGCAGGACGACGAAGACGCAAAGAAAGTGAACAGGTACTTCACTCAGCCAATAGTGAAGGCCCTAGGAGAGCTATTCTCCAGAGAAGACAAAAAGGCAAATCCAATCTTTAAAGGAAAAAGCACTGATAAACTAATATCAGAGTGGCTACGCGGCACTGAGCACGTAGCACGGAACAACGAATGGGACGACAATCAAAAGATACGTTTTTTCTCTGATCGATTGAAAGGCGAAGCCTTTGAATGGCATGAAAACTACGCTGAGGAGGAAGGCGATGATCTAAATTACCAGGATTGGAAAGAAGCACTAATAACAAGATTTCAAGACACCTACGACTTAGCTACGCTAGAAAAAACTTTCAAAATTAACTCAAAAACCGGAAAAAAACTGCAGAGCTTTCGTGTCAAGGTTAAATAATCTTTACGATACCATCGCTGGTAAAGAAGAAAGGGCTGACCATAACCAAACTATTATTGAAGGACAATTACTAAACAAAGTGAAAAAGATGAGGGATAACAGAAAAAGCAAAATCCTACTACAAGGATTACTACCAAAGTATAAAGCAGAACTTTTTCTACGAATGCCAGAAAACACAGAAGACTTCGACGCATTATGTAAACAACTTTTCATTTCTGAAAAAATTCTACACACAAAAGAAGCTACAGACGACAAGGAGATGTCAGCTGTTATAGCAGGGAAAACGCATCACGAAAAACAACAAGACGATAAAATCCAACTACTTGAGCAAAAATCACTTGAAAAAAATCACAAGTATCTGTAGGAAACTGCAGTAAAGTAACTAACAAAGGCTAAGCATTCGAGTATACGTTTGATTTCACTATTAGACCATTCAACACTAACGCTTGCATCAAGGCAAACACAACGATGCTTATTCTACAGGAAAGCGCCAACACCAGTTCAATTTGGTGCTTCCAGTACCCCCACTCATCTACCGCCTTCTGCACGAAACTCCTACTCCCCCACCAACGACCGACCGTCGTTGCCTGACGGATGACACTCCGTCTACCCACGATCCCTAGATCGTCACCCACGACCACCTGCCGCTTCCCGAAGAACCCCTCTTCGTCCTAACTCCCGATTTTTCAATCGTTACCGGCGGTCATCTACCGCCGAGGAAGCAGGGAATTGCCCCTTCCCTACCAACGACCGACCGTCGTTGCCTGACGGATGCCACTCCGTCTACCCACGATCCCTAGATCGTCACTTACGACCACCTGTCGCTTCCCGACGAACCCCTCTTCGTCCTAACTCCCGATTTTTCAATCGTTACCGGCGGTGATCTACCGCCTTGCAGCGCACCACTTTCCGCCTCTACACCCCCTTAATCACCACTAGGTCCCACCTACCTCCCGAGAAATTCTTATGGCCATCCCCGCGCTATCACACCCTAATCGCCCGTCACACGGCCGGTGCTGTGGCTTCGTACCCCAACAATTTAAGGCGCGTAGGCCTCCGTGCCACCATGTAGCACGGAGGAATAACGCTGAGACTCAAGTAGCGATTAAGATTGTATTCACTGTCGATGCGCTCACACACACACAGTACTAACAAACAGTTACAACTAGACTGGGGGCACAGCAAGGGACACACACAAGTATTTATGCACTAACGTAGACAGCAACTACCGGGAGAAATATCTACTGACAAGACTGCCGGACATCTCGGGTAGAGTTGCGGTCAATAGCCGATACAGAAGCGCCGGACGTGACAACTAGTCCATGGGGCCTCAATAACCGCGACAATATTGATGTCAGAAAAACAGGATAATCAGATAGGAACCATGTTTTCATGGTTCGACACATAAAAATTCTTATCCTATCTATTATCGGATTCATTATATTCATCGTATGCCTACGCATATTCATCATTTGTGACCCTTTCACAAGAATCATGGAAAAAATTTGTCAAACTAGAAGATTAAGACGATACGGAATCAATATGGAAGAAGCACACGAATTAACGTCAATGATCGCAAATTCAAACACTCAACCACCAGAAGAAATAATAGAACAACCATTCACTAGGATGACGGCTCCTACACCTCATACCATGGAAAGACCCACACAATCACGCCCAGCTCAACCAAGCGCACCGAAACAACGTAGTATTTACCCTATTATGGAAGAAAACTGGGAATCCGATCAAGCTCATAAATGCACAGGAAAACACACGACGTGCACTTACGTTGTGGGTTATGGAATGGTATGGGAAGACCTTTGCAGATGCTCAACGGAAACTGAATCTAAAAACAACTAACCTTTAAAAAAAATTATAAAAATAGCAACAAGCAATAACAAGCAAACACAAAAACGAACGAAGACAGGAAAACAAAGAACCGACGTAAAAGAGCGTCAAGAAAGAACTAAAGGAAGAAAAGAGAAGAAAAGCATACAAGAAAAAAAATTGATTGAAATCTGTCGTAGCATTCCAGTAAAAAGGAACGTAGACCATCATTTATTAACTAACACTCTTATTAGCCTAAAGGCAACGAATAACGGTACAGGAAACATATCTTGTATTTTGTGTCTCTAACCATATACACATAGCCCAGCAAACAAGGAAAACGGTGAAGGAAAGAAAATAGGTTAAGCTGGTGACAGGTAAAAACAAGTTTTCATCTAGCCATTGTCACGCCACATGCCGAAAAGAAGTAAGGAGAAGAAGAAAATCAGATGACAAAGAGGAAAATTGGAGGACCAATTTCTTCTTGCCTAAGGGGGGAAGGAATGTAATAGACCGCAGCAACTCCTCCCAGCAACAGCAGCCCACCCAGCAAGAAGGTCGTCACGAATGCAACCTTCCCTGAGGATAATAGTTTATGATAAAAGTAAAAGTTATTGTAAACCCCTCCCTTCTTAACCTTCAATCTTTTGGTATATAAGTGCATGGTTGTATCATCTTAAGTAGAGTTAGTTTACTGGCAAATACACAGTCTAGAAACTATTACACTGGGATAAGGAAAATGGAATTACTTATTTCATAGTACCGAAAAATTCCTTTGAAAAGTGGAAAGATATCGTCCCGAATTTGAAGAAAGGATTTCGTTTGTGCACTCGTCATTTCGATGAATCGGATATCATAAAAGAATTACAAATGGGAAGTATATTTCACGAATACTTACGATGGCAGCTGAAAAAGGTGCGTGTCCCAAACGATTTCTACTCGACAGTGATTATCCTGAAGAAACAAGACAGAGCCAGCAAAAAAAAATTCTTCTGGATAAAACATTATATGGAAATGGACAGAAAAACTCAACACCCATTACAAAATGGTCTTTTGGAATGGCAAACCGTAATAAGTTTCATTTATTTTGTTTTAATTTTGTCTTGCAAAATGTATTTGTACTTTATCTAGTTTTGAACAGAGACGAATCTGCTGCCGTTTGTCCTGCTGGGAAATACAAGGATTTAGCTCCTGTACAAATTGATCTTGATTTGGCACAAGTAAACAATGCCATTACGGCCAAGGAATGTGCTGCACCAACCAGTTGCGAGGTAGTTCCTCCAATTCCACTTGACACTGGTATGTGATATATATTTGAACATTTATTATTCACGTCTCTAACATTAAATTTTGTTTTTAGATTTGAGTAGGCTCACAGGCAAATCTGCTGCTGTGTTGTCCGGCTGAGAAGTACGAGGATTTAGATCCTGTACAAATGGATCTTGATGTTGCTCAAGTAAACACCCAGATAGGAATTGTTGTCTCATAGTGGCTCCAAAGCCGTACCAATGGCACCGCTGGGACCAGTTCATCCCAATGGATGAACCAAGGGATTGGATGACCCAATCCAATCCCTTGAAAAAAGAAGTACTTCCGTTTTTCCGCTATATTTCGTTTGTCCCCCGTCGATGTCCCCAGCCCGTCCCATTTCTTTTCTTTTGGCTCTCTATCAACACTTAGAAAAATTCGTTATTATCATGTCTTTGTTCAGCGCGGGGAAATTTGCTCACTCCCTTTTACGACAGAGTTAACGTTTCGCTCACTAGATGGCTAGTACAATAAATGTTGTAAGCAGTTTCTATTATTTTGTAAAATAATTTTTTATTTGCTTATTTTTATTATTCTTCTTGCTGTAGATTTCTTATTTTTTATTGGTAATTTATGGAAAAAATATTTTTACTTGGCTGTTCACAAACAGTGCTTGGCAACGTTTACGCTCATTCTTGACTTGGATTGTAGCGTCTGTTTTCTGCCTCATGCGAAAAGCTGGAAAAGAGTATCTCTGTTTCTTACTTCAGTTAATGGATATTTTTACTCAACAAGGTATTATTTTTACTATTTTTCCATGATTCTAGGGCTCTATTTGTTGAATGAGCTTATAACGTTCTTTTAGAAACATCCAACGCCGATTGTGTTATTGTAGTTGAGTCACGAGCAAGTCAACCAATGCGTTCTACAATTTTAACGCTAGAATGCTGACAGATATTTATAAATTCTGAGTTGTTTGCTTTGACGTATTACAACTTACATTTACGACATAATACGACGTAATACGGCATTAAATTTACTTTTGGTCTTATTAATTTACATTTTTCTGTGTGATTTGTTATCGATAGGAAAGATACCGATACTGACGCATCGTTTGGATCTTCAAAGAGTCATCAGTGTTGACAATAATGTTGGCAAGTGTTTCGTCAAGACATAAACGAAGACGCATTCAGAAAAAATTAGTTACTGATAGTGCGTTTTATGAGGAAGATGCCGAAAAACATTCATCTGCTACTGAAAGTGTCACAGGTGCGAGTGAATGAAACAGTGGTCAAAGTGATTCATTCCCTAACAATCTATTTCAAGATGATTTCATTGCAGAAGTTGTCGAAGTAGTAATGCACTGATTAAATTATCTATTTTGAGTTTCATATTGTACCTGATAAGTTAAACTTTTTTGAATTTCATATTGTACCTAAAGAAATAAAATAAATTTGAGTTTTTTGAGATAAATTACTGAGTCTCTTTATTTAATGGAAAATAGCGAGATTGCCGCAAATTCATAAATATATGCAGCAGAAAAATTGAGAACGAATGAGGATACTATTCGTATACAAGACGTTCATTATTCATCTCACTTGTTCCATTGACATCCCAATTCCGTCCAAATGACGTCCAAGGTTTATCCAATGGGACAAGATTCGTACGAATATGGGATCTCGGCGAAGCGAACATTACCCATACGTAAAAGACGTCCAGGGAATGTAAACTTGGAAATCTGGTATGTTCCAAGTACATCTCAGACTTCTCAAAGTGACGTGTTTGGGACGTCTCTGGGACGGCACTGTGTTATCTGGGCAATGCCATTACGGCCAAGGAATTTGCTACACCAACCAGTTGCGAGGCATTTACTCCAGTTCCAGTCGGCATCGGTACTTGCTTCTATTTGTACATTTATTATTCACGTCTCTAACATTAAATTTTGTTTTTAGATTTGATTTGGCAGGCATTTATCAAATTACCATCGTCGTCATGGATCTGGTCTTTTAGTAGTGAAATGACTTGTCCCACATAACACAAGGCAGTCCGTCGGATGTCCGACAGATGTCGTGGTCGGATGTTGAGTACATCTTTTTGATATCCTCCGGACAGCCCGATATCCGATTTGGATGTCCTATGGATGTATTTTTTTTTTGGTTTTGACCGCCCTCAACAGCGCCGTCGGACATTCTAAGGATATCCGAACGTGCTTTCATTTGGCTATAAATATGACATGTATTGGACATCTAATCTTGAAAAAATATTAGGTTAAACCAGGATTCGAACTCGGGTCTCCCGCTAATACCGCATCACAGTCGAACATTATTCCACTGTGCCAATCTATTGATGTATTATATATCATTTTCGGACAATACAATCGAATTGTTGTAAAACACTTGAGCTTTTTCGATAACAAATCACATACAGGATTTTTAAGAAGTCAAGATGATGTCGAACTTAGGTTAAACCAGAGATGTATAAATTGAAATTAAACAATTTATGCTAAATATTTTTTGAATTTTTAATTTCAGCATGATATATTAAGTTTAAAGTAGTTTTTTATTATTTGAAATTATAATCCTATCATAAGTATACTTGCTTTGAATATTATTAGATGCCGAATAATATTTATTTTCTGTGATTTAATTTCCAATGGCTTGGTTCCCGTAAGCTAAACGGAAAACTTGTGCAAACAAACTCACGACTTACATATATTTTATTCATTTTTGTAATAAATTTAAAAATAAACCATCCGGCAAAAGAGTTGGCTAACGTCCGAAGTTGCCAGTTCGATTAATAGTGAAAAAAAAATTGGACACAAACTAGTAACAGTTTTTGCATGGCGGCTTACGGAGTTTCGCCCGTTGTAGTTTTAGTTTTAATTTTTTCCATTGAATTTATCTTTCTTTCCATTCATAATTGGATCACGAAATTCCTTCGTTATCAGGTAATCTTGTAATTTTTATTTGACCTCGATATAGACTGTACTTTATTTATTATTAATTTTTTTGTAGACGTGTTTACTTTCTGTAGCAGACAAAAACTGGCGGGCTCCCTTATCAGCCCGCCAGTTTCCTCTACAACATCCATTTTTGTCTGCTGCAGACAGAAAATGCTAAACGAGGACGCGGAAGCGTTAAGGTTCCTTTTAGAAGACGAAAACGTCTCAGGAACGCTGCAGACTTACAAATGGAATAGACTACCATTTGGGCTAACATGTAGCCGGGTAATGCTCAGGACCGTCCTAAAGAAACACTTTGAGTCTTACGAAGGCGAACTAGCATGAAGCAGTCGCCAAATGTTACGCCATCTATATGTAGACGACTACTTGTCAAATTAACCTTAGAAGCGGCAAAGACCGTAATCAGTACAGTGCTCAAGCTTTTTGCAGACGCAAAAATGGAATTGAGAAAATGGGTAACAAACGACCCGCAGCTGCGTAGATATCTACAACTAAACAGTTTAACAGACGACTCATCCGGATCGTACTCGTGTCTTAGTTTAGACCCACAAAAGGTACTAGGAGGGAGGTGGAATACCAGCACGGATTTCTTTTATTTCAAGTCTGACGTAATCGTAGATGCAGCTGCAAAAGTGAAACTGCTAACAAAGATATCTTTTGCAGAAATCTCTACCAAGCTTTTCGATCCTCTTGGATTCATTGGACCACTAACACTGCAGTTTAAGCTACTCTTCCAAGAATTGTGGCAAGAAAAAATTTGATGGGACGACAATGTGAATTCACAAACGGAGAACAGATTCATCGAAAGCCTTGAGGGAATTTCTAAATCCGCTGGTCATGTAAGTAATTTTATGTTGTTATATTCTGTTTTCGCGATAATTACAACATTTTTCTATCCAGTCAAATACCAGAAGCCGGATTTTGTTCTCGAAGGATAGCAGTGAGTATGAATTATTTTTGTATAAAACAGAGAAAAAATTACTTCAACAGAATCACAGCAAATGTGACGCTTGTGGAGACGAACCCCTAGCTGACAGTTTGGATGAAAACTTCAAATTGCCTCGCTATTCAAAAAATCAACCAAAGAAGTAAACAAGTCAAAGCTTTACTATATTCAAATTCGAAATCTTTAATTGTTCTTAGAGAAGCTGACCAGTCGCTGTACGGTGGTTCCATTATTGCCTTAGATTCAGATCCTGAACACTATATAGATCTCATTGACCAAAAGTTTCCAAAGGTTTATTATAAATACACCTTGTATATCTTTACATCATTGTTTGTTAATTTGGTTTAATTTTTAATTCTTTTAAAATTTGGTGGGCAGAATACTGGGAAGAGCCCTTGCGATGGTAATGTATTTAAGGCTGCTACCGATCATGCTGCCCGGCTAATAAAACAAGATGAACGTGAACTGTCTATGCTTTGCTGCAGTCACGGGGTTGTACTTCGAGCAGTCAACATGTTAAAAGGAGAAACGTACCGACATGTTCATTATTTGCACAAGCATGAACATGAAATGGGTTACAAAAAACTAGCCTACGATGTAATTTGCCAGTTGGGCGGAAAAGGTAGGACAAGTTCTGTCACAATTTCAAGAAATGTGGGATAAAATGTCCCCGTTGAGCGTATGCATGTGACTGCCCATGTATGGTATTGCTACGTATGTAGAAATTTAACAGTTTAACAGAATTTTCTTTCTTCAATCACAAGTTATCTTATTACTTTATTCAGATCCTTTGGGTTAGCCACTGGCAGGAAGGGGCAGCAGCAACACTTGGTGAAGAAATGGAACAAGTGAACTCGACAATGTCACGTCATGGGGGAAGGAGCAGACATATGACGAGTGCAGGTATTTCACAATATTTTTCTTCGACAGAAAAGTGTATGTTAATAGTCTATCTTCATTAGGTCGTAGGGATCATCTAACAACAGCCATGCAGTTTTGGAACAAGACAAAAGATAAAAGAATGACCAAAATGCTTGTTGGTCCCCTTTGTCGGGTAATTTTTATTTCGTTTTTGCTTTTATATTTCACTTAGTTAAGAAATTTATTGTTTATGCTACAGGCAAAATTTTACTGCCTGCATATGAGGAAGAATTGCGATCTCTTTTGACAAAGATGAAATTGGATGAATCTGATATTTCTAATGTCTATCAAAACCTGATCGACATGGCTACTGAAGTCGAAGCCGGAGAGAGAAGTTCGAAAAACATTGAAAACAATCCTGTAGATTTCCATAAAAGATGCCTGGAAGAACTTTTTGTCGAATTGATGAGCCAGCAAAAGCTTTTTGAAAAGTCTGCAGGTAATTAGAGTGGTACAGCACTATTTATTGTTGTATGGGGCAATTTTAATTATAATTTTTTTTTGTATGCAGCTGGTTCACATTCAAGGGTGCAATCCACGTCAGCAATGTCGAAAACCAAGAAGAAAGCTGAAGAACTGATAGATATTATCAATACTCTCGTTACGGAAACAGTGTTAGAATCCACACCCAGCCCTCCTGATTTAAAACCCGAAGCTTACCTAACTTTCCAATACTTCCTAAATGGGATTTTTCCCTGGCAAATGGAAAGAGAAAAGGGTTCATCAACTTACGCTAATAATTTATTACTTAAAGTGTGATTAATTCTTTTTTGGCTTATAGAAACGTACAAAGAGAATCTATTTTAAATTGATACCTGGATGCTCAAATTGAGGTAGGCGAGACTGGAGTAAGCCGGGACGGTTTTCGTTTTCCCTCTATATCTCCCAAACTAATCATTAAATTAATTTATTATTTTGTTATTATGTATTCCATACGGTAATGTACCCCCATATTTTTTATATAATTTAATAATAAACCATTTTCCCATATAAGACCTTTAAAGTTTTCTTAGATTTGTGGGAGGAGCCTATTTTGAGGGGTAAGTGAGGACACTAGGGTAGGTGGTGAGGGACGTCCTCCGCTTTCACCTTAAAATTCATGAAAAAAAATTTTAAAAATTGAAATAGCGTCCCACTGCATAGACTCTATAGACCTTATTAAGATCCAAAGGTATGGGTCAAGCCTCCCCCCTAGCGGTGCGTTTCAGTGTGAAGGGGTGCCGTGAACAGCCGCTTTTTATTTGGCTCGCCGCATGTGGCATGGTAAGAAATGTGGAAAACATTTGTTTTCCGCATGCCACATGCGGCAAGCCAAATAAAAAGCGGCTGTTCACGGCACCCCTTCACACTGAAACGCGCCGCTAGGGGGTAGGCTTGACCCATACCTTTGGATCTTAATAAGGTCTATAAGTTAATAAATGTTTCAATTTGATTATTGTGTTAATAAAAATTTGTTCTTATATGATAAAAAACCCTTATTACAAGATAGGTGGGGGTTGGGCTTATTGTAATCGATTAATATGATGAATAATCGATTGTTTGTTATCATTGTAAGGAACAGTAATGGCGTCATGAGCTCGGTGATGATTGATGGGCTTGAAGGCCAAACCCGCCCACTAAAATCCCATTTTAGTCAAAAACAGCTGTCCCGATTTCCCGATAAAGACTATTTTTTTAAAACGTTAATATTATCTACAGTAATTGTTCGAAAATTATAATTTTTGTTTTTAACAATAAAGAAATGATTAAGCTTCATTTCCATATTAAATTTACATGCCATTTGCAATTATTTTTTTCTAGAAACATTAAATGGCGGAGACAAAATTAACTAAAAAAAACCGTTTTTTTAGTTTTGTCAATAACTGTATCAGTTATTAAAACTCAACCAAATTTCATGCCAAAGTAGATTGTATGTATCTAAATAACATACTAAAAAAAATTTTCATTCTATTAAAATCTACTATTTTTCCCCCTACTGTCCCTCTTGACCCGGTGTCCCGGCACCCTCCAGTCTCCCCTATCAAGAGGAAATCTGATGAACAGAAAAAGAGATGGCTCAGTTTTTTATACAAAAAGAGGAACGAGTCAATAGCCAACTTTCTTTTCAGTTAATGCGAGAATTTGAAGACGTCGCTGTTAATCCAGGAAAAATCGCACTACTAAGGGAAGAAATTAAGCGACTGGAAGTGGTTTTGCAAGATTCCACAAATCAATTTTTAAAAAGCATTGAATTTTTGCATACTGATGATGTGAAGGTAGACGGTGAAATAGGACCGAAACGAAATAGGACTGGAGAAGTAGGACTGAAAATTTCCAGTTCTATTTCTCCTATAGCAATAGGACTGGGAGAATTAGGACTGATTTTTTAAAATCTTTAAAGAAGTCCTATTTCTCCTTTTGCCAGTCCTATTTCTCCTTAGGGTTAGGCCTATTTTCTTATTCCTAGTCTATCATATTTCTGGACAATGAGCCTCCAAACCGGTAGGCAAGATGGGAGGGGAAATGATTGAGCTAAGCGGGTTGGCTTATACCTTCAGTCCTTGAAAATTACCGTTGACAAAATTTCAGCACTTTATTCATTTGCAGCTTAAGAACTCCTTATGATAATTTTTTTTTTCAGTATTTAACCGAAATTTTTTACAACATATAGTTAATTTATCAAAAAATTAATCATTTCATAGATGTGAGTACGATTTTACTTTGGTTATTATTTATTCTTCTTACGACTTGCATCATAGAGGGGCTACGATGGGTGTGGTCCTCACCCTTCTAGGGAGGGGGATGAGTCACCAAAGGGGCTGAGATTCCCAGATAGGAATGATCCCCTGCAACTCCCTCTGTGTTGCAAGATGTACGAATAATTAACAATAGAAAAAGTTAAAAAACATTTAGATTTATTAAATTTAACTATTTGTTAAATGAACTGAATTCAGTCAAAAATGACGGTTAATATTCTGCAATAAAAAGTTAAATAGGATAAGGAATTCTTAACATGCAAGTGAAGTAAGCGTTGACATTTTTGTCAACGGTCATTTTCAAGGGCCTAGGAATATAAAGCCAACGCTCTTCTACTATAACTTCCACTCCATTTTGCCCACCGGTTTGGAAGCTCATTGTCCTTAAAGATGTAAGATAAGGGCAAGCGAAATAGCCTTAAATCAAAGGAGAAATAGGACCCGCCAAAGGAGAAATAGGACTGTTCAAAATGTGTTTAAAAAGCAGTCCTGTTTCTCCCAGTCCTATTTGGTTTTGGTCCTATTTCACCACCAATCGATGTGAACGATGATTTGTCTGATAATGAGAATTTTTTAGTGTAGTTGAAATAAACTGCTTTTGATGTGTCAAAGATTCGTTCAGTGATTTTCATTTTTTCTTGTGCTTTCATATGATGTTATTAGATATAATCTATATACATTGGTAATTACGAATTTTATGATTTTAAATTATGGAGGATGCGCACGGTGCGCATATAATCATGCTCTATAGGGCTGTTCGACATCTTTTTTCGCATTTGGTTTTATCGCCCAACGCAGCATTCGACGGCCGATTCGGTCTGCTATGACTGTATTTTGTTATTGTGCGAAATATGAATAAATTTAAAAATTTCGCTGAAAAAGTTTGTGTTGCGCTTCCGTTATTCATCGTTTTGTTTTTTTGTGTTAGTGCAAAACTATGTCGTGTTCCGACTATGCAAATGGACTCGTAACTAAACATTGATTCTGTATATGCTACCACAACTGCAACACATCAAAAAAAAAAATATGTGGTGTCCGATGCCGCTGCAGGACACAACTGGGCAGCTAAATAGTCCTCAATCGTAGCTTCAACAGATGAGTTAGATGACTCTCTATAGAACATAGCACTTTTTAAATCATAGCGGCCTGTAAAAGGAATTACAAAGTCAATTCATTGCGACACAAAAATAACAAAAATAATAACCTCCTATGGTGACTACAATTACAGATTTGTCTCCTGCAATTAGAGACATATCGTCCTCTTTTGAGTGTGGAATAAAGACTGGAACAGGGACACCTTTAAAACAAGAAATAAATATTATAATAAGACCCATTCATCCAGATCAAATTATATTTATACTTAATAAGGATTGTTGATCATTTTCGTTGACGAAAGCCTTTGGCAACAGAGTTTCAGAAGAGAAAACTTTGGCATTTAACAGTCTTCTTTTGTGAAATGGGCTTGTAAAAAGCAGCTTTCTGTCACAGCTGATATAAAGATAGTGCTTGCAGTCAGTGCAGGTAATCATCCAACAACTGCTAAAAAGTAGTCTACACGAACAGCACTTTTGTGATCCTGTACTTCTAGAACCATGGGAAACAGCCGCATGTATTGCTTCACGGTGATAATTCCATTTTTTTGTTCTAGGTTAAAACCTGTTTTTCAGTTCTTTTTGTCCATTCGGTTGCTGTAATTGGGGGTAGACAAGATCCGTTGAGTGTCTCCTGATACTGCTGCTGCTGCCTTTCCAAAGCAGCCATACTTTTTATAGCATTGAGTTTTGTCTCAAGGACTGAGGATACTGCAGACAGGAATTTGTTTATTAAATTTTACTCTGATAGCAAGACATAGTATGGATATACTTACTTTCCTTGTGTATTGCTGCATTAGATTCTTTTGCTGAACTGCACGCTTGATCTTCTTCTTCGGACATACCAGCAGCAACAATCTCTTGTTCAACATAGAACTCAATTGGTTGGGCTGAGTTTCCTGAGTCCCTGAGACGAATGGCAGGTATATGTTGACACTTTACTGGCTCTGGTATTTTTTGAATATCAGAATCGGATTCAGAATCGTTGTAAAATCTGAGTCCTGATCCTCTTCCTTCTCGAGCCTTTCGTAATTGTTCGGCCGAATTTTTCTGTCTAAACGAGCTCTTTTCACATTAACCATTTTTTTTTTGGACGATCTGCCATTTTCCGTGTTTAAATGTAAACTTAAAGTTTTTTTTTTCACTTTAGGTGTCACTGGCCATGGCTGGTTGCCACTGGTTTTAGTTTACGGTCTGCCATTTTCGGGGCCATAACACACCGTTTTGTTTATTTCTGTTTAGAATTTAGATAAACTTCTAGTTCACGTGATAGCTTGCACAACGCATGCAGACGATCAAAACATGATGTTAAAGTATTTAATTGTTAAAAGACCTGAAAAGAATCGATTCTTTGGAAGGCCCTATCCTGTAGATTGGGGTATTTATCGTCTGCACGTTAAGACGCCGTCTCAGAGACCTTGTTGCAGATTGTTGGCGAAAGTTTAGAATTTTACATATAAATAATTTTTCCTTATCTATCTGTTTTACTTCATTTTCTATTTATTGCTTTTTTGTTGAACTGTCATGATGAATAACTAGATTATTCATGAGCGAAGAAACTCTTCAACATGTCACTCTCATGTAGCTAGCAGACAAATTAGATTTTTTCTAACAGCTCGTCATCTGAACCTTGCCCATTAGCAGTAATTTTAGCCATTTGGATCCATATGTCTAATCATAGTCAGAGTCCTAAAAGATTGTATTCAAATTATTCATAGGTAACCTACTAGCTCAGTTTCAAATAAATGAAAAGGTAATGGGAAGAACAAGAGAAAGTCTTTATTTCAATCAAATCCTAAACCGTCCTAAGTACATGCCAGGGGTTGTCAACTCGAAAAAATATTCGTACACCCCAATATTTTTAAGCAAAAAATACGAAAAATACAAAAATACAGAAAAATATGAAAAAATATGAAAATATAAGAAATATAAAAAATATGAAAAAATATATATAAATTATAAATCTGGAATAGTTGTAATTAGTATATTGAAATTCTCATATGGGCGCAGTTATGATCCTAACGGAAATAGGTAAAAAAGAAGAACTCTACCGTAAAATAATATTTAGGCCAAATAATTAGTTTTTTTGACAAAATTGTTATGTGGACCCAACATATGCCTTCCAACTGTAACAGGTATAGATGGCGCAGGTCAACAATAACATTACATCAAAGCTAATCTCGCATTCAACAATTGAATTTCAAAAAAAAATTTGGGTCGGGTGGGTCGGCTCGGGTTTTGGGGTAAACCAGGGCGCCCACAATCATTTTTATTGACGAACCGTCAATGACGGTTTAGGAGTCAAAAATTTTAATATTCGAGATTTTTATTCGTTATTCTTTTTTTTTGGTTCTTTTTTTTTAGTTTTTTATTTGTAAAACGACTTACATTTTCAAGGGTTCTGAAGTTCAAGTCCCGGCACTTATTTGCTTTTATTTTACAGTGAATTAAATTTTTGGCTTCATTTGCTGAAGAAAATGCACATTTTTAAATATTTTGGGTTAATAGAGTTTTTGTAAGAAAGCATGAAAATCATGTAAAAAAAGATCAAAAAAAGTTTCACAAAATTTAGCAAACCTGGAAAATATGAAAAATATTATTATGCACTGCCATCAAATTAGATGACAAATAGCGATGTATTTCAAACGTGGAAAACCGACATTAAGGGAGCATCCACATAATACGTCACGCTTCAAGGGAGGGGGAGGGGGGTAGCAAAATTGTGACTCTGTGTTACATGGGGGAGGGGGGTTAGCAGAAATTTACGTCATTTTGCCATCGCCATTGCCCTCCAGCAAGAATTTTTTTTTAAATAGAAAACAAGCCCAGACACGTTTTGTCTTCAAATTCTCATTTTTAAGCAGTTGATGCTTTATAGTTTGGACCACTTCGGTTGACTTTTCATCCAATATGAATAAAAACAAACTGTTTCCTTCTCTTTTGGAAGCCTATATAAAGGTATTTTCCGGGGAAAAAAAGACAAGATTGTCAAAAAGAAGTGGTCGAGATTTGGAATAAGATTAAGAATGAAAGTGACTTGCAACTGCAAGTGGATTTACTTTTAAAGAAATGGAATTCTATTTGTTTAAAGAAGAAAGGGTTGTTGCTGGGTTTATGGTCGAAGCAATTAAGTACCACAGCACAGAAGCAAAATGCCGCTGAAGATAAGTTTGGCGATTCATCGACGAAAATTAACCCAACAACTGAACACATTCCCCTTGAATTTACCCCAGAATCAGACCAGTTTCGTGAGCCTGAAAGTGAGACAGAGATTGAACAAATGCCTGTGGCGTCGAATTCAAAAAAATCTATCAATACTGCAAGTGTTTCAAAACCTAAACCAGCTGAAGAAGATTTAAAAACTCAAATTTCATTAATAGACGAGGATCTAGTTGGTCTGTATTATAAAAAATCAGCCGGTTTTCTCACTGAAGAACAAGAATCTGAATTGAAAGAAAAAAAGACCAGAAAGAAAGAGTTGGAAAGATTGTTGAAAAGAAAAATTTATAATAAAAAAAAGGCCCAAAAATCACGTGACTCGAAAAAGATGAAGCTGTCCAAGCTATGTGAAACTCATCCTGAAATCCAAAGGCCTTGAAAATAAGGAACGTACGCGGAAAACCAAGATTTGAAGTTAAACAGCCTCATCTGTTAAAGGCTATTATTGACATTGCCATTCATGGATCTGCGGCGCACGAAAAACGCAGGGCAGATATCTACAGGAGTATAAATTTTGGACGACCTAACTCAGCAGCATAAGAGTGATGGATTTAACATCAGCAGGAGTGGAGTGTACGTGAGACTACTTCCGAAGCACAGTACCTCACACGAAGGGAAAAGACACGTTTCAACAGTACCAGTAAATACGTTTTATAATTACTAATTTCCTTTCTCAAAAACCCAATTTGAATTTACAGTGAAACCTAGTCTGTTATTTATGAATGATAGTCCTGCTATAAATACATTTTAATGTTTTTATACGAATGATTCTGTAGGTTAGACAAATCTGTGCCCAAAACGATCACCACTTCGATCACGTCGATAGGAAATTTTGTACCGCGACCATCAAATTTTTAGAGGAGATTTCGTCAATTCTGGGGCCAAAAGAAGTTTGTTTCTTGTCACAAGATGACAAAGCCAGGGTCCCGATTGGCATGACCGCAGCCAACAAACAGATTCATTTTTTGATGCACATGGAGTACCGAGTTTCTTTACCAGATCATGACTGGGTTGTTGCTGAGAAGCATAAATTTATACCCTCCGTGTACGCGGGAATGCAGATTCAACCAAATGGCATCGGGAATCCCGCGGCTGTTGGGTATTTTGGCCCAACATATATTGGTGTAAGATCAGGCAAACAGTCATCATCAACCGCTTTCGCCCATGGATTAGACTTGGAGAGATTGCTTGAGCTTCCGGAATTTGAAGAGATTGCGAAGACTGATGCGGTTGACAAAACAGTTAAGCCAATAATCATATTCTCCATTGATGGGGGGGGCGGATGAAAATCCGTGATTCCAGAAAGTGATAGACATCGCTGTCCATAATTTCTTGAAATATAATTTGGACGCTCTCTTCATGGCGACTAATGCCCCTGGCCGCAGCGCCTTTAATATAGTTGAACGCAAGATGAGTAAAGAATTAGCTGAATTAATCCTTCCGCACGATCATGTTGGAAGGCACTTCGATGGACAAGGAAGAACTTTTGACACAGAACTTGAAAAACGAAACTTTGAGTTCGCAGGAAGAATGCTAGCCGAAGTATGGCCGGCAGTCAACATCGATGGATTTCCAACGGTTTCGAAATACATTCTGCCTGAGACGTCTGAACTGGATGACGAAGCTTTATTAACAAAAGACGAGAAATTGTTTTCTGATCACGTGAAAACCAGCCAATATTTCCTCCAAATTCTAAAATGTAACAACTTGGAATGTTGTATGAAACCAAGAAGTTCATACTTTTCAGTGATTCTTGTTCGTTTTTTGCCTCCGCCTATTCCTTTGGAACAATCATCTGGCGGCTTGAAAGCTCCTGACAGAGCAAATGACGAGACACACATTTTTCCTTTGTTGTTTGTTTCAAAAACAATCAAGTGGGACGATACTACTTTGCCAGAGTCAACTTGCTCATTCAAAGTTCTACCCTACGACCTATATTGTCCCTCTGTGCAGTCGTCATTATTAGATCGTACTTGTAAGGTCTGCCATATCTATTTTGCCTCGATAGTGATGTTGAAGGCTCATTTCGTATTGCACAAAAAAACACCTGTTCCACAAATACCAAAAGTTAGACCACAAAGAATTGCAGCTCGAAGACAGCGGGAGCTAATGGCGATCATTGTGTCCGAAGAAAATGGGTCAACAGATGCTGAGTGGTTTGACGAGGGTGATTTGGATCTTAATGGAATCGAAATGCCTACCGAAAATCCTGATTCTTGAATTCCAATCATCACAATAGAGAACCATTTAGCTCAACCATGGGAAGAAGTTGAAAAGTAGACGTGGAAGTATCAATGGAAACAGTCGATGGTAATTTTAACATGATATAAATTGTCTTGTAAAATATTGTTGCGGATGAAAAGGGAGATTGGTTATCTCTTCGCAGAGATGAGTCATCCGCTCCTTGGACAACGCTGCGATCGTGGTGAAGAAATTATCGGGAGAAGTCCGTTCTGAGAAAGATGCGCAGATACGCAGTCCCGAAGGGGAGTAATTCACGCGACGGTATAAAACGCTGCCCCGAATCTGCGTTAGATGAGTCTCCATTGGGTGAGCTCCCGGTGCTGGCGGGCTCCGTTAGAGGAGTTCCCTGGTTTCCCTAGACGTCTTCAGACGCTTCTCCAATTTTTGGTAATGGTTATCCCCTTTTTGTTCGAGTAAAACCATTGTTTAGGTTTAAGTCATCACTTGTTGTATTCATTTGTGCTTGTTTAAATACAACCAGTGTGACAATATTGCGCAAAAATGCTAATGTCTAACCAATTTTTTTATTATTGAATAGGTTCGTCTTCATTGAAAAGTTTGCCGAGATAACGTTTTCTCAGGATTACGAGTCCAGATATTTTATTTTTTAACCCAGTTGAAGATGTAGTCATGAGTGATTGATCGTTACAATGAATACTAGTTAAATTGCAACAAAATTTATATTTAAAAAGGGGGGGGGGTCAAGCATTTTGTGACGTAATATAAGGAGAGGGTATAGTTTTTTGTTACGGGCTGTGACCAAGGGGGGGGGAATGGGGTAAAAAAAAGCGTCAAAATCACGTGACGTATTATGTGGACGGCCGTTTTACTAAGAGTTCTTAGACTACTCACATCGACTTCTTTTAGCAAGGCAATCAGTCGAGGAGCTAGAATTACATCATTGCTTCTTAACAGCTTAAAAACACACTGTGTTTCACTTTCAGCCATGATTACAACCACAGAAACACGCAAGTAAGCGATGTGACTAATGAAAACTGCAAAGAATCGTTTCAGGTGTTGCGTGCATCAAATTCCCCTCAAGCATGATTAAAATTTTTGTTTTCCTCCTAAATAAATTGTTTTTTCACCAAAATAATTTCTCTTTTTGTCAGCGGAAAGAGAAAAATTTGTATTTTTTCCTTGTTTTTTTACTTTTTTTCCCTTTCTCCCTTTCCTATTTCATGTTTTGTCATTTCACGGCAACAAATTTCTTTTACCGCTTTACCTTTACCTTTTTTGGTTCATATTGTCGCGCCGAGGAATAACGCTGAGACTCAAGTAGCGATTAAGACACGTTTATTCACCGTAAACGTACATAACACTACAACAGATATAAGTAGACTGGGGCACAGCAAGGGACACACACAAGTATTTATGCACTAACGTAGACAGCAGCTACCGGGAGAAATATCTGCTGACAAGACTGCCGGACATCTCGGGTAGAGTTGCGGTCAATAGCCGATACAGAAGCGCCGGACGTGACAACTAGTCCATGGGGCCTCAAATAACCGCGACAATATTTTTTTTTTTACTTTTTGGAGTTGATGCCCCCTCTGTTCTTGTAGCAGTCAGAAAGAGGTCCAAGTTCCTTCAGCAACCAGGGCATGAAATCAAGCAACTATTTGGCTATTCCATACTGGGGCATGGGAATACCATTTCGAAATTTCGCCGAAATGCTGCCATTACCGTGTCATCATTCCTTAGCCTCTCGGCCTCTTATATTCTTTTTCCCCTTATTTCCTCCAGCCTTGTTTTCATTGTCTTCTCTCTTTGTTCCATGTCTTGTATTCTCGCGTTTAAACGGGCTTCAGATTGAGCTGCGTATGCCTCTAATCTCTGCGTTTCTTCCTCTACGTTTTTATCCTGTCTTTTGTTCCTTGGAACTCGTCTTCGTCGGCCTTTTCCAACAACTCCTCTGGAACTTTCCCAATAAAGTCCGTGACTGATTTCTCCAGTTTCTCTATCCATTCTAACACTCGGTTCACCTCTTCTCTTAATGCGTCAAGTGAAATTTCCTGCAATTTGACCCTATCTCCAATACTTGTTTCAAACCTCGTGACTCTCTTCGCTTCTGCCATTTCAACAAAATTTCTTTCCGTTTAACTTTTGTATTTCACTCAACAGAAAAATAGAAAAATCTTTTACAGCTCAACAGGTATACCGAACAGTTATGCAGAAAATGGACTGCCGGTGGGTGACTTAAGCACCGCTTCTTCGTCGCTCGTGCTTTGGATCCCGTGTTCTTTGAATTGCCGAGCTAAAGCCTCCGACGTCGCTTTTTCCGTGTCGTCTTTTGACTCCTTCCTTGAGGACCTCAAACTTCTTACACTCCGTGTGCTTTTCGGAGATTGCCTGACTCTGCCTTTTCTCTCTGCACTGCTCTTTTTCTTCTGCTCGCCGGGTTCGGGTGTCTTGCTCCCGCTTGGTCCGGCTTTGTCGGTCGGATCTTCGGGTAGCGTAATTGACAGCACCGCTGACCGGATGATCGGTGTCGGGGTGTAAGGTTGATGCTTTGGCGGCGATTACTACTCTACATGCTACGGCGGAAAGAGCCAATTAAGCATATCGTGATTCCAGTTCCTCGCGCTCCTTTTTGATCAAGCAGGTCTGTGTAAGGTAGGCTGTGGTTTCCGTAGCATCTCTCTCTTTCCTTTGAACTACCAACACTACCAGTGCGTGCTCCTCTTTTATTTTCTGTACCACCTCTAACTCTGCTTTTTCTGCTGAACTCAAAAATTTTAGATCGGAAGTTTTCGGGTAGGGCGTTAAGCGTGAGTTAGTGACGGCTTTTACTTTTTGGGCTGGCGTCGCGGCCGTTGCTCTTAATGGAAACGGCTCTTTCAAGCGAAGTCTCCGGAACACTTCCCTTGGAACGCACCTGTCCAGATCGACCCAGAGTGTTATTACCCCATTATTATTCCGATCTAGAGTCGGATTGCCCGACTCTAATCATCGATTTAATTTTTATTTTTTTTATTTTTTTTGATTTGTATTCCTCTACCTTAATATCTATCGATTTTTTTAAACTTGTATTCACTTAACTCAGTGTCTATTGCTTTTGTCTTTATTTAATTATTGTGATAAGGGCAACATTGTCATATTTGTCTTTCTCTCCCCTTTATACGATGTTCATCGAAAGATCAAATTTATTGTTTATTTTAGTTTGAATTTTTTTTGTATTATAACAGTATAAATGAATTTCAACTGGGATAAAAGTTTAGATATCTGTTCTAATGGGGCTTTATATTGCTGAATTTCACAGTGAAGTTTCATTGATTTGGTAATAATAAGCCGACATGGCCGAGTGGTTCAGGTGAAATACTTGAAATTGTTTTTCCATTTTGGAGAGTCAAATCCTGTTGTCTGAGAATCGCGAAGTCATGTGCAAATTTCCTTAACAAATATTTTAGGTATTTTTGTATGATAAAATAAGCGTAACACCGTCAAGAATCCAAATTGTTTATTTGTCAGTAATATTGTTGCAGGATAAACATTTAAATTTTGAAAAAGGAATTAAGAGTTAATAATAGTTCTTTACTTTACGAGGATAATGGCTGATTCTACTTACCAATCCCCGTGTGTTTTTCCTTGCGTTTGTAACTATAACAAGTATTTGTTAAGTTGGTTAATATGCCGTGGTAATACCGCGGATATCATGAGTTTGATCCTTTTAACTGGGGAAACTGATTGTTCTTTCACCAATTCATATTTTTTAATGTTTTTAGAGAATTATCAAACAACTTAAAACAAGAAAATACGGCCCCCATAGCAATCATGAAAAGACCAAAGAACCATTATAAGTCTCTGCATTAAAAAACAACTATTTGTCTCTCCAAGGATGCAATATACCCGTCAACTAGCATAAATTGAGCCTCATTTTCACCATCTAGCCCTGTAGATTCCTACCCCCTGGCTTCAAACTGTCTAGTGGTGTGCTAAGATACCAGTACAGAAGTAAGCACTGAAGAAGAGGAAAGCCCGTCTCCATGCACCTTAGGAAAACCAAGCCGCCTACCTTAAGAACAATTCACATATTTCTGCTAGCAAATTCATTTTTGTTCTTGAAGTCATGAAGTCTACGTCAATTCCATATTCGACTCCATATTCGACTGTACTTGGAGGTATTCCTTTACTTATCCGGTCACTGTGTACCATCTGGCATTGTGGCTCCTTTCTCCAAGTTTGCCGTCTGCTATTCTCTCTCTTGCTAGCGGGTAGCTTGTTTTCTCTCTTCCACTCCCTAGTGGAGTTTTTTGGTGTGGATCTGGTGTGGTGTAAAACACTTATTTCAAACCCTTCATTTATGGTTCAAATTGGGTGTGCTTCACGCAACCGAGGAATTTCAAATGAAAAGCCTCGTTTAACGTATTTCTGAATTTGCGATGTGAAAGCTGCATTTGATACTCTTCGGATCCTCGTGTTACGAAACTATTTTGCCTCATTTTTATTTAGAGTAAAGGTAATTTTTGTAAACCAGATTCAAGAGCATTCCTAACGGGTGCAGGACACTCCTTAATGATATTTCCCCCACTAGTTGATGGCATTTTTCGGAGGGTGTCTGACACCAATATGAACTTTAGGTAGAACTAGATTTAAGCACCTTAAAAATTCATCTAGTTGGTGTTGGGGATTTATTCGGGGAATATTGATTTCATAATAGTGTCACACACTTACATTTTTTTGTGGTTTCTATGCCTTTTTAAGTGTGTGTGACACCAGTTTGAAACCGTGGGTAGGCTAGTTAACGAAACAGCATATTGGTTTACTTTTTCTGCGATAAGGACTTAGAAATATTCATCAAAGTGGTTGACATATAGCTTTTCAAATTACATCTATATGCATTTCATATTGGTTTGCCACACTCATATTTTTTATTTCAATTTGTTACCACAGTTTGTAAGGAACATATTGGTTTGACACTGCAATGTTTACTGCGTTTCAAACGCTCACTTTACAATATTGTAAAACACAAGTGGGAATGCAGACGACGACATATTTTGGTAGCCATGGATACCAGCAGTAAGAATGCTTTTGCTGTCGCTTATCAATCGTCTTTTGTTATTTGACTTTCCATACCTTTAGAATTCTCCAAGCTGCAAAAGAGCAGACGAACTTGGAAAAAAGACATATCGTGTGGTGATCGCATTTAGTGGTGAATAACACCGATGGTAAAACTAAGCTTATTAATTTAATATTTCCCGACTAATGTTTAATTATTCCTCGTGCATGTCAGTTGGGAATTCCTGTTGGCGAGTTTGTGTGAATTTGTTACTTCAAGCATTAGTTAACTATTTTAGTCTTTAATTTGTTTTGTCGTTGGTATACTAAGAAGATTCCAATGTTAGGTTTTTACATTGTGACAATTTTTATTTAACATTTCATGGTTATTAGACCTTCTGGACTGCATCAGTCAATCAATTACTTGTTTTGTGCCCTAATGTCATGCTTTTTCATTCAGCAGTACAATAGAAATAAAATACGTGGCAGTAAAAAGCACTTGTCTGTTTACTGAAAATGTCTAGCTTGTTTGCAATCGTGAAAGAGACGGACCAAGATTGTAACTGTGAAAACTGGTATGTTTGAAGGGTTCAAAACCAGTGCGATGCACCAAAAAAATGCAATAGGGTAACACTAGTGTGATCTACCAACAAATTGCATGAGATTAAAACTGGAGAAAATCACCAGTACATGTAAAGGGTTTGATACGGGCTTATGCACCCATTATACAAAAAATTCAGCTGGAGAAGTGCACCAGTTACATATTAGTGTATTACACCGGTTAATATAGTAGGGATAATCAGAGAAGTACACTGGGACAAATTTGAGCTTTATGCGGGTATATTTAACTAGAACAATACCGGTGCAAAATAACTATAACATTTGCGGGTAAAGCTTTATAACTTACACCGGTGTTAAACCCGCCCTATCACGCGAACAAGAGGTGTAACACCAGTGTGTTTAACCAGTGTCACACTTCACACGGGTGAAGCACACTGGTTCAACACGGGATCCGACCCGACAAAACTCCGCTAGGGCTATCAATGAACAGATGTCCAAGTGTCGGGAACCTGCAACCAAAAGTCGTAAACCCTGGAGTCCTTTTGGTAACTCGCCCAAAAGATTGTATAGACCAGTTTCGGATGCTGCGTTGCAAAATTTAAAAAAATCCAGGGGGGTTTCGATTGCAGGGGGAGATAGGAAAAAGGGGGTTTTTGATTTATTTACCCTAGTAATACTTTTTCAATTCAGGAAATGTTCTAGAATACTACACTTTAAGACATTCTGCGTCTTCTCCAGTCTTTATAAATAATTAATCATCCCTAGTTTATCCATTATCCCCATATCCACATTTGAATCACCCATGTTTACATATTTTCTTGACACTAGAAACGCAAAAAATTCTAAACAGCCTCCCTAGCCTTTTACTTGAATTAATTTTTATGGATAAACTAGGGATGATTAATTATTTATAAAGACTGGAGAAGACGCAGAATGTCTTAAAGTGTAGTATTCTAGAACATTTCCTGAATTGGAAAAGTATTACTACCTAGCCTTTTACTTGAATTAATTTTCATGGATAAACTAGGGATGATTATTTATTTATAAAGACTGGAGAAGACGCAGAATGTCTTAAAGTGAAGTATTCTAGAACATTTCCTGAAATGGAAAAGTATTACTAGGGTAAATAAATCAAAAGCCTCCTTTTTCCTATCTCCCCCTGCAATCGAAACCCCCTGGATTTGTTTAAATTTTGCAACGCAGCATCCGAAACTGTTCTATGCCGTCGCCTACTCTATTTATCGAGGTTCACCCCTTGAGAAAAAGCGGAAAAAGGAGTAGAAATTAATAATTGCACTTCCCGGTGGGAGCGCCTCTTGTGGGTGTGTTGTTTTACTCCACGCAGAAACTCATTTGTCAACAGATGGCAGTCCCACGGGGCGGAAAATCACTCATACGGCCCCGATCCAAAACCCTCGTTTTTTTTTTTTTTTGTATAGCATTCCCCGCAAAAGGGTACCTCTTTTTGAGAGGGAAAATAGCCATAGTGGAGGAACCAGGGGTCTATGACCAGAGTCATGGAACCCAGGTTGGTTCACGCTGAGGAATCCCTATACCACGTTTCGTTGGTCTTTGTGTCTAAAATTTCGACGGTTTTGGGACGGGACACAATGGTGGAAACTCGAATCAGAGTCATCTATTGCGAGAAACTGAGTTCTTCAACGGCCATTGTCAGTGTTTCTTTTCGAACTTCAATTTTTCAGGTGTCGTCTGCTCCTTTCGTTTCCTTTATCACTGTTGTGATTGGCTGTTGAAGTTTTCAAACCTGTTTCCTGATTGATGCATTCATCACACACCCGCTGGAGGCTCTGACTGCTATTTCCGAAATTGGACACAACGACAGACGATTTTCCACATGTAGTGATCTCGTGAACCAACCAGGTTTCCATGACTGTGCTATGACTGTGACAAAGCGCCATTATTTGGAAGCATTATTTTGTTATGTAGCTATATGGCAACTCTTTAGTCACTAGATAGCAAATATAGCAGACAACGTAAAGACGTGAAAATGGCGCGAGGAAAAATCTAGAATTGGACGTTTTCTGTCTTTTGAGGAAGAATGGATGAAATCTGGCGTCTCATGTGGTCAATATCCTTAAACAACTAAGATATAACAAGCTAGGGATCAACCACGAGCCAATCGGAGCTTTTTTTGCCCAAGTGGGTTCACATTTCAGGGCATCGGGGTGGGGCTTTCAGGGCTCAATCGGTGTACGTAATCAGCGATGCAACCCCGATTACAACCAATCGATTTAAGGTAAAACCTAATAGATCGAGTATTTCAACCCGATTGCCCTGATTATATCTTATTCTGCCCGCCTACCCCGATTTTTTAACAATAAATGTGGCTTGACTTTATTTTATAAATAAAATAAAATGAAATCATTTTTAATCAATCAATCTTTAATTTGATTCCATTTTCTCTTGGTTTATCCGGTGTGTAATAGGAGGAAAAGCTAGAAATCGCATAAAAATGGAGAAATCACGGAAAAATAGGGAAATCGCAGAAATTTAGGGAAAAGTACGGGAATTGCGGAAATTTACGGTATCTTGGGGAAAACTAGGAATCACGGAAATTTACGGAATTTACGGAAATCACGGAAATAGAAAAAAAAGTAAATACGGAAAAATTTCTCGAGATTCATCCTGGAAAAGAGTCGGCGACCCCTCGCGTAACACAAGCAAAACCCGCTAAATATCTATCAATGGTCGATAGACATCAAACAAGCGATGGGTAAGTCCTATTATTAGAGGAGAGTGAGGCCAATTGAAACGTTTTGCGTATTTTGGGTACCAAGCGGAGGTCTGATTGCACTAACAAGAAAAACAGAATTTTTGAATACTAGCACCAAGCGGATGTCTAGAGAGATAGTGTTGTAGTGCATAAGATCTTCGCATGGTGCAGCACTTTCGGAAGGACCGAGCCCGAAAAAGCCTTAAAAATCGGGTCCGCGAAAGTGACGTGGGGCGTGGCTTATTTACAGGCCTTTTACATGGAGTTCTCAAACCATGTAATGATGACTCTGGAAGGGTGCTAAAAACAGGGGTGTTTCATTTGCCCCTCTCGTGCGTTTTCGCTAAATTAATTATTTTATGTTATTTAAAAGCATTTATTTAAAAACAAATACAATGAACTTGTAGAGAAATGAACACAGATTCATTTAGTACTATTTAAAACAATTGTTTTTAATCTTTAGCGGGTTAAATTGAAAAAATAAAACGACAAAAATAATCAAGCGGAAGTCAAAATTTAATTTTATTAAGATAACTAAGAAACTTTGAGAGCTACTAATTTAAAATTTTTCTAAAAATCAACAGCCCCTATTCTTATTACCCCAAATTTTTTCAAATCTCTACCTCTCATACGTCGAGAGCCAGATCTGTTGTTTCAATTGCCCCGCGTTTCAATTGGCCCCACTCTCCCCTACTTATACAATTTACCGCGATTCACAAAACTGAATTGAACCGTCTCTGATAAACCAGGTTTACGTAGACAAGACGGTGATCCAGCATCATTGAACATGTCAATTTAAAAAATAAATACTCCTATTTTCGTTATTTTCGCTTGAGTTTAGTGTAATGTCTAAATTGTCTAATGTGTGATATCTATTTACGAGAATGCTAATTGTCGTTTGAAGCGGTTTAATAACCAAGCCCTCAACGCGTTGGAAGTTCCATTTTGGATCCGACATCCAAAAAACCAATAGTGAGACATGAAATTATTGATATGAGTGGCTTCACTTGATTTGATCAAACTGTTCAACCTAAGCAGGTTTTCGATTGATGTACCGCAAACAGTTTTTGTTTCTTTTCGTTTGTTTGTTTTTTATTCGTTTGTTTGTTGTTTTTTTTAGTTTTTTTTTTTTTAGTTTTTATTCTAATTTATTCTGATTATTTCTTTTATTTATTTGTTAGTATTATGTTTTCTTTCATGGGCTACATTTGAATGGTGATAGATATTCATAAACAACATTATGGTGGCTATTCGCCTAGTTGCTGTTGCGTCGAGAAAGCTAGCCGTAGCCGGGCTCGGCCCCGCGTCAAAGCTTTTTGGCCGATCGCTTAGGTCGTTTTGGGTTTCGGTGTGGTTCTTTCCCCACCCTTGGGCATTTGAGTCGGCTTCCGGTCCGGGTCGGTCAAACCGGTGCAAGGGAAAAAAGCCAATCGGTTCCAAAAACTGGTTACTATTTTCAAATTACACCACTTTTTGACCCGACTTTTACCCCGATTCTTACACCGAAATTTGATTAAGGTTCAAATTTAGTGTAATTCATCGCATTTTACTTTTTTTTATTGGCGCCACTTATCCGCCATTTTCAAACATGGTTGAGGGTCTATCAATTTCACCGGGAATTTTGAACCGAACCGAACCGCTTGAAAAGAACCTACCGGTAGTAGCCGATCAGCCATTTTTCGGGTAGCTCGGTGTGGCTTTTCGGGTTTCAGGTAATCGAACCGTAATCGTCGCCTCAATGACAGATTGTATTGGCAAATTGAAGTATAACAGTTTAACAAACTAAGCTTTTTAGATTGTTTTGTTTGTTTGTTTTTGTTTTTCCTTTCTTTTTGTTCTGTTTTAATATTATTTTTTATTTTTTGCTTTTTTTTAAATTATCAATTTGGATATGACAAACGAAGACAATATAAGTACTATACTACCTTCATGATTCCGCATACTCAGTTGCCACCATAGTCCTGCATTCCAAAAGAAACAGCAACTTTTCGTATCAACGCTGACAGATTTTCTACCGCAAAGGTTTTTTCCTTTACCAGAGGCTGCATTTTATCGCATTCCTATAACGTCGCACCGCACAAGAAGTTGTTTTTTTTTGTTTTTGTTTGTTTTTTGTTTGTTTAATTTATTTTTTTTTGTTTTTGTTTTGTTTTTTTGTTTTCTTTTATGTTATTAATTTGTTACTTATTATTTCTTTTCTTTTATATTTTTTGCTTTTGTGCTTATTACTTTCAGCGGCAGTGGTTAGATGGCGTGATTATCCAGTATGTTTTTTAACCTGTTCGGCTTCCTTCTAGCTTTGGCCACTAGGGGGCCGACAGACTTGGCATGGCGATTGCAGGAGCAAAGTTTTGCCGAAGTGGCGTTAGAAGCAGAAGTAAGTGCATGTTGGTCAGCATATTAAAGCTAGTTTGGTGTGTGCGTGAAACTTGTGTTGAATTTTGAATGTTTTATCTGCAATGTCAATTTGGAACTTGATTGGATAAGCCGGATACGAGCATTGTGAAAAAAATGAGTTGGGGAATCGAACTTTGGGTAAGTTCTTTCCTATTTTTCAACAAGAATCGTAAAGCGTAACACACCCCTGTTCACAGTAGCCTTGTGTTAACGAGACGACCCATCCCTAGCTTGCAGCGTTTGAATTCTACCATTTCTAGGTTTTAAAACAAAAACTACGATTATTCAGATTTATCATTATTGTATTTTCTCCCTTTTTTATTGTTATCACCACGACCAGTGTGAATATCGTTTATCAAAGCTTTTAAAGGAGAGTTTGGTTGTACACCCACTCAGTTGGGTTCTTGTAAATCTGTCAGACTATGGCGTAATCAAACTCCATAACTAAGGCTCACTGTCATTTGGCTGCAAAGTTTTCCTTCTTACCCAATGCTTTTGCATTTTAGACTTCCGAGGGCGCCGGAAATCTAAAAGTTATATCATCAGTAAGCATAGTTTGGGAATTCAATGCAACAAAATCTTTAGGTATTTTTATTTTTCAGGATCAACAATCAACCAAGTAGCTCATGAACAAGGAATGGATGTTCCATATTAAACCTTCAACAGGAAATTGCCTAGGTTCTTCATAGTCAGGCGACATATTCCAGCGTACTTGTAGCATTAAATTTCCTGTCGACTGATCTGAAGACTGTGTTAAAACTTCCCATTTCATCTTCTTTTCGACAGTTCGTCAGTAGATAGAAAAGGACTAGCTATATTTGCTCCTAGCTATAGCTGATAGCTATAAGCTATATTTGAGTCCTTGTATACGCAAATGAGAGACGGAGATAGTGGGGTCAGTAATGCACAAGATTCCATAATCGGCCAAAAGCTGCCACAAAATCTATTTAGACCGAGTCATCACTTACGTTCTAGCAAGCGTGACTCTTATAGTTTATTTAATACCAGAATATCACTGTGTATTATTGGGTTGATTCGAAAATGGCTTTATCGTCACCTTGAATGAGAACTGCGTCAAGGAGGAGACCGTGCTGGAATGCACCTTGTTGTTTGTTAGCCGATCTTATTTCCTTTCTTGCCAGTACCAGCTCTGGTTTTAAACTCACTCCAAAAGTATTTTGTTGTTATTCACCTTCCGAATCGCACGGATACCGGCGCTCGTCGTTGGCATTTGTTTGCCGGCCTACAACCAAGGTTTCTTAATCTTCTTCGGCGTCTCTTTTACATTTCTTTCACTTGGCTCGTTGTGTTCTAAATCTGTTCGAGGGGGGGCGGATGTTGCAGTAGCCAAAGATTGTGACGTCTTTAGTTTGAGTCATGTGATTCGAGAGCTGCCGAACGATCCTCCCGTGCGCTGAGGAAGAAAAGGATCCAATTTTATCTCTGGCAAAGTTTCCGTGACTTATTTTACATCTTCGTACAGCGGTCAGATCTGCGTTTGCCTTTCCCCCAAAAGTCGTTGAAGTTGATAGAACTTCTTCTCGCCCTCGTCTTTATCGCCGATGATAACGCCGTTTTGTGTTAAGCAGTTTTATCTCATACGTGTCACGTTTACTGTTGATTGGATCGGTGCACCGAGAGATAACGGCTTCATACGTGAATTTTCCCTTATGACCTTAATAGGACCAATACGACAACGTTGCTGCCCACACCCAAAAGGGCATCGACTTTTTGGAGCGATATGGGAACTTTATCCGGGACCGATGTGCAATCGAATCGGAGTACGCCGGAAAACTGAGGTGATTACTTTCAGAGTTTGAATAGCTTTTTGGTGCATTTTGGTTTAACGCTGATGTTTTATCCAGGCGGCTGGTGAAGTCGTATATGCCGAAGAAAAAGGAAGAAGAAGACTATCAGTAAGTAGGAATTTTTCTTTTTTAAACGAAACGTAATGTGCCTAGGGCGTGCCTCTAGCTGTTTTTGTTGCTTGTGACGCCTCCAGCAAAACGCTCGCGATATTCCAGATCATTCGAATTGGTTCCCGAGAAGGAAAGGCCTACAATCTGTTATGTTGATACAATTTCCTTGTTTATAGTTGATGGTTTTCGCCATCCTCCGCACCCTGTTTCGGATGCTTTAGCCAATCTTTCACGACGAGCAATGCGAACATCGACATACGGTCGACGGTCGTGTTTGTGTTCTGTTGTCGTGTAATGTCTAGCGTACTTCCGCTAGGTTTGTTTCAGGATGACCAATCTTGTCGAATGTTGAGAGCTAAAGAACAGAAAGAAGAAAGATCCGCCTCGGAACATCAAAATGGTTTGACCCACTAAACTCGAATGGTTCGCCCGTTATTTTATTTTTTTATTTTGTATTTTTTATTTTTTTTTTGAGAGGGCAAGCTTGCTGACCTTGTCACTTTTGCCCAATCTCTGAAATGGGGCTAGCGGATCTAGCGAATTCTTCACCTGGCATATAAAGCTGTGGCCGCCATGAGCCCTCCCACCCTTGCCACAACTATCGATTATTTATTTATGTTTGTTTTTTTTTCTTCTTCTCCTTCCTTTTTCTTTTTCGTTAACGGGGGTGTAACTAGCAATGACGCTGACTCATCGTGGGATGACGTCACCCCTCTGAGGAGCCTACCCCACATGTCCGATAGCGATCCAGCCAAACGTAGCTTCCCCCTTTCCACTAACCTTTAAGAGGTAAACACAGCAAAAATGGCATCATTCTTAGAAAAAACATGGCTCATGATTATAGTTGTTCGTTTGAATATCTTGATCGTGTAGCATTCCTTCCACCTCGGCTCATTACTCAAATACTTCTTCTCGGTGGGGGAAATGCGACTAGATAAGAAGACAAGAAAGACAAGTATCCAACGACAATTGATCATGTGCATGCCATATAACGGTTCAGTCGGCTCTCGACAAGATCAATGTTTGTTGTCGATCGAGATGAGTGGGGCTAAACTTGGTGGCCTGTTCCGGTCGCAACCCGAACGTTCTTCTTGTTTTGTTTTTTTGTTTTTTGTTTTTTGTTTTTTTAGCCTGAGATAGTGAGGCAACTGAAGTAAAGAAGCTCTACTCCACTAGCGTGGGTACGACCGATTTCGGTGAACGTTCAGCGAATCGTGCAATCCGAAACGGTAGAAAATGAAACGAACTATCTTCGCTTGGCCGACAGGTTTCGTCTGTTTTGCACCGCCGTTACGCTCCCTAACCATTGCCATCGACTACAGTAACATTTCAATAATACCTGTTAAATTTGTTTTGATTTGAAACATTTCCCAGTGGAACACGACCTGTTGTAACCGTAAATTGTATTATATCAATTTTTTCTTTTCTTTTCAGTTTTAAGTGCGCAACTCTTTGGAGGCCCTTGCTGTTTGGCAAATTGGTAAACAGCAAAGGAAAAGAAAACATGGCGATTTAACACACTTGGAAGTGCGAGCCTTTGTGGCTGTACATGTTTCGCCTCCTTTTGTTATTGGGCTTGGGTAGTGTTTGTTTTAAAATAGCAGTTGACTTTTCACTTGGGCTTTCAAATAGGTCGCCACTAGCTCAAAATGGACGACAGCCAACTGGAAGATAAATTTTTAGAATGCTAATAAGATTCACTTTAGTTTGCGATTTCTATTTTTTACTGCGCCGCATTAAGGGTTGATACTCTACGCGCAATCTTGTTAAGCAAAGACGAAACCTCTGATTTTCCGTCACTGTCTCGCAGTCGAATTACTCAGTCACGCACTGAAAGCGGGCTATGTCGTGCAGCTCAACGACCCCTCCATCTAGCGTTTCTCTCATAATAGCGTTTCTTCCCGTTGTACTGTTGAATCTGATTGGCAATTCGTGCCCTTTTTTTCTTTTCCCTTAAGCACCATCTCTGCCCTTAACGGAAGTTGTCACTGAAAATCTAATCATGCCCGCTAACATCCTAGGTCTTGACTCTCTCCTCTTCAGTTGTCTGGCAAGATAACGAGAATAAGGCATGGAAACCATTTGCTAGTGTGTCTTGTATTCAGACTGCCCATAGGTGACAAGTCCAAAGCCCAGATAATTAGCCTTGAACGACGGAAAGACGATAGCCTTTTAGCGTCAAGCTGATAGTCCATTTCTGGGGAATGCTTCAACAATATTTGGAGTTTTTTTATTGGGTTGAAAGAGAACAAAAAGAGATAGCTGTTTGGCCAGAGATATGGTCGTCTGACGCTGAATATAGCATCCTTTTTGTTTTGTTTTTTTTTTCTTCCCTTTTTAATGAACTCGGACGCGGGCGTGCGCTCGCAAGAAAAGCCTGGGAATGGGTTTGTTTCGTCTGCTTATCCCTCTCTCTCGTTTGCTTTCTTTCTTCTGTTGCGTCGTTTAAACAACTTTTTTTTTTTTTTTTTTTTGTTATTATTTATTTTCCTGCATCTTTCTCTTAACTATTGCACCGTATCCATAGTACTCTTAATAGGTTCCCATGCAGCGCACCGACATCCCGGGCGCCTGTGGTCAACCAACTGTGCGTTCGCCACAGCTCTCCACTGTTCTCTTGGCCGTGTTGAATTTAACGTGCGGTATGAGAGAGATCTAATTTTTGTTCTCTTTTTCATTGCAACAGATTTTCGTGCCAGAAAGCGTTTCGTGATGTTCTGACCGAGGTGAATGATCAAGCCGGACAACATGAAGTCGTCGCAGAGAACCTGACCTCGGCCGTCACCAAGGAGATCGTAGCGCTCGTTAAAGACTTGAAAGAGGAGCGCAAAAAGGTACTTGTCACACCTTTATCCCTTTGTAATCATCTCGTTAACACTTTTTTACAGCAGCCGCCCACCTGTTGAAGAGAAGTGTCTCTTAAATTCCTGGAGTTTAGACAGAAAAGGAGATATCAAATGAATTCCCTTTATTTTTTGATAGTCTAGTTTTTGGTTCGTAGAAAATGAAATGGCAACAACGGAATTCGTAGGTTTCTTCCCACCATAGTTGAGGCGTAGACCCACAGTTTGGGACAGTACACACATTGGGCTTCAAGGACGTGTTGCCTTCGAAAGTTGAGATAATCATCGGGCGGTTTAAAGGCATTGTCTTGCTTTGAATGGTTATCCAACCTCAGTACGGGCGTGCACGTCCCATTCAATCTAGTTTTCTCCGCCGTTGTAGCCGTAGTTCTCTGGCTCCAGATGTAGCGTAAAACAAAGAAAATAAATTAGCATCCAACAGATTAAATTATGGATCCATGGCTTCAGCAAGTTGCAAAACAAAACGAATCTGAAAAACATCAGACGTACTATATAGTAGCTTGCGGGCGTGTCACACTTTCAAAAAAAGTCGGGTTTTCAACCTTGGCATCTCCCAGTTACTTTCCATCCCTTTGGAGTTTGGACCAAGCTCTTGTTCTGCTTTCTCCCAATAGTCGCTGGGTGGGCTCGGCCCCATTTATAGTATAATATAACGTGACGTAGAGGGTGTTTGACGTTTCTTATATTTACAGGCTCTACAGGAAGGCGCTAAATTACAGTCGTCGTTGAACCAGCAACTGTCGGCGCTGGATCGAGCTCAAAAGAATTATGAAAAGGCTTTCCGAGAAGCAGAGCGGGCCGAAGATGCGTACCGTAAAGCTGATGCCGATCTGAACCTCTCGCGAGCCGACGTCGAGAAGCAGCGTATTAACTCGTCCATCAAAAGCCATCAGTGCGATGACAACAAAAATGAGTACGCCAAGCAACTCCAGAAAGCCAACGAGATTCAGACGTGTCATTACCAGGTGCGTGGGAAACGGGTGTTTTTTTTTTTGTTTTTTTTTTCTTTTTCCCTTTTTTTTTTTTTTGTTTTTGTTTTTTTATTTATTTCTACCGATAACCAAAATGAGAAACGTCGTACCGTTTTCGGCAAGTTTGTTCAGATTATCGCCAATAAGGTTTCTGTACCTCTCTCTCTCTCTCTCTCTGTCCCAACCTAGTTCCACATGGCAATATCGTTGTGATGCAATCATTATTTATCTCAATGCAACATTGCCTTATTTTGGCTGGGAAAAAAGTGAACCAACAGATGTTGCATTATTATCAGTGCAGCTTGCATAGTGGTGAAAATTCCAATGATGACTTTTGATGTGTTTTCCCTACTGCTTTTCTAATTTATTGTTTTTAATCATCTGGAATGATGGCGTGCTTTTGTTCCAACTAGACGTCCCTTCCAGGTGTCTTTCACGCTCTACAAGAATTGGACGACAAAAGAATCAAACAAATTGAAAATTTCATACGAAAGGGTGTGGACATAGAACGCAGCGTCTTTCCTATTATAAACAAATGTTTGGACGGAATTATTCGAGCAGCCGACAGTGTCGACCCAGAAAAGGTAACTTTATTATTATTTGACACGTTCATTCATTTTGAAGTGGAATAGAACGTCTTTTGTTTTTCCTTCATTTTTTTTTTTTTGTTTTTATTTGTTCTTATTTGTTCTAAGGACTCGCGGTTGGTTATTGAACGGTACAAGTCTGGTTTTTCGCCACCGGAAGATGTGCCGTTTGAAGACCTAAGTAATATGCGGAGTGGCAGCGTTGGCTCCGACTCGTCCAGCAATGGTGGCGGTAGCGGCGCCATCCCGTCCACCATCAGCCTGACCTCGAGTGGTATCCTCAAGTCCGAATCGAAAGTTGGCACGTTGACAGCCATGAAACTCAAAAAGCGAGCTGGCATCTTTAGCATCTTCAACGCTGGAAAGGTAACGTTTCGAATACACAAAAACATCTTCCCTAAAGAAACAGGAGAGAATGGCGTGACTAACAGAGGATTCGTTGACCAACATGTCGTGAAAAATGCCTATTATTTTCAACCAATCCATTTTCATTTTCAGTTCATTTTTTGAATTGTTGTTTTTCCTTTTCTTACTTATTCCATCTCACCCGTATTTGTTATAATTTCTTTTCTCGTTCTGCAAATGCGGATGCCGAGTGTGGAGACGTTACCATACGTAGTATTGTAGCACGCCACACGTTCAAGTGCACTAATCCATTATCGTAAGTATTGATTCCAAAATTTTTTTTTTACGTTTTGCCTCCCCGCAGCTTGCGCTTCCGTTCCCATTTCTCCGCTTTGATTAATTGATTCAATCGAAGAGGAAAACAAAAACGTTGCCGTCAGCATGCACTCATCCTCGTCCATTTTCCCAGCACGTTTTCCTTCATCCACCATCCGCTTTTGTCGCCAATGTCTTTGAATTAATGAGTCTTGCAAGATTTTCATCTTGCACAAACTGCTGAGTGTAAAATAGGATGGCACGCTCCGTCAGCGCTTGGCTGCTTCAAATGAATTGCGATTGTTTGTTGACACATTTTTTAAAATTTTTTTATTTGTGTTTACTTTCTGCTTTCCAGTCGTCTCTGATTGCTCTCGTCGAACCAAAGGAGGACTTTAGCGATTTAGCGCCAAACCAACGACGAAAGAAGCTGCAGCAGCGGCTGGATGAGATAAACACACGGCTGTTGCAGGAGACGGCGACGCGAGACGGACTCATGAAAATGAAGGGCGTCTACGAGCAAAATCGTGCCTTAGGCGACCCGCTTTCCATCGAGGGCCAGCTGACAGAAAGTGGACAAAGGTATCTCAAGCCGAACGATTTATTTGATTGTCAGTTGGCGCTCGTAACTCAGGAGACCTGCGAGCCTCGTCTCCATTTCGATTTGGGCTTTCGTGAAAAGTAGTATGAAGCCTCTGGTAGTCTGGTGGTTATTTCATGCTAAAAATAAAGAATGAAATTTCGTGAAGGGCCAGCATATCGCGATATGGTTGGACTTGTGGCCGAAATCAGATTGCGATTACAATTTCCAATGGACTTGCTAGGAAAACGGCAAATTTCACGTTTCTTCATTCTTTATCTTGTACCACCCTGAGGCAAGCGCCATGGCCCGCTATCTTGAAAATCAAATATGGATCGCCCGTTGTCTTTTCGTTCGAAAATGAATGACCTAACGACGAAACCATTGTCATTGCTGGCTTGACTGACAACTATTAAGCGAGGGCTTTGCATCGTTTATCCTTCTTGTTCATCTTCTTAGACTTTGAGCTGAACTTTTTTCGAAGGGGATTTTGCCAGTTTGTCATTGTCTTGAGCAGAAGCAATTTTTAAGTAGATTATTGTTTATTGATTTTCTGTTGTCGGTTTTCTTTTCACCCAGGTTGGATAAACTACGGTTAGAGCTTCACAAGTTCCAAGGCTATCTGGATGAAGCCGAAGGTCGAGTGTCGTCGCAAACGCTAAACGCGCCTGGTGTCCGAACGTCTTCGGCTATGGGCATGAACGGCAGTAGTGGAGGACTAGGGCTGAGGAAACTGGTTGGATCTAAAGGATCGAACAACGCCCTGACTCGGCACGGCGGCTCCGACGAATCGCTTAGCCGGAGCGCGTCCGATTCGAGCGTTTCCAATCCTAACAATAAACCCTCTCTACCTGGAACGCCCCAACCTACTCACGGGTAAACATTTACAGAATTAACATTGTTTAAGGAGGAAGCTGTTGGAAGAAACTATACATTCCCTTTTCTCGTAGGTCTTCTCATAGTCCTGAAAGCGGAGTGGGCTCGCACGCGTCGCACACAAGTTTCCCCGATTCGGAGGTAGAGCGGCTTTACGCAAACGCTGAGGCGGAGATTGACGCCGAAGAGGACGACACGTTGAACGAGAACGAGAACGAGGTGTATGAAAGCGAATTACTGCCAGTTTTGGGTACCTGCCGAGCACTTTATGCGTTTGAAGGTTAGTCGCCATTTCTATCATTCGGAAACAATCGACTACTCTGCGGCATTTCCATTCTCAATGTCAAACCCTTCCTGTTTTGTTTTTCAATCATCATCCTTGTGCATGTTTGCTTTCGGGATAGCATTGGTGATGGGCTTATCTGATGATCAAACTGTATACTATTTGAACCGCAATGGTGATGATGTTACAAACATCTCATGTCACTCTGAAATTGGCCTTCACGCCACTGCTTCCATCACGGAACAGAATCTGCTGCGCAAATGACGTTATGAAACTTAAATGTTGTTTTTTTTTCTTTTTTTTCTGTTTTTTATTATTGGTAGCCCAAAGCGAAGGTTCTATCCCTTTACACGAAGGCGAAGAACTGTTTGTCATTGAAGTCGACCAGGGAGACGGTTGGACACGAGTGCGACGGAATTCCAGCTTCGAGGAAGGCTTCGTTCCCACTTCCTACATCCAGTGTACACTGTATAATACTTGCTAGTTCACCCACAACACTTGCCCCATCAGCGTCTCCTACTATTTATTGGCTATTAAAAAAGCAAAAGAGAGAAAAAAAACAAAAAAAAGGGTCCTGTTGTATCGAATCGATTGGAAGGCAATCTGTGAAGTCTGATCATTCCGTCAGTGCGTGGCGGTCATTGGTTACAAATCACCAATGGTTTTTAAAATCGGAATTACAAAATTTTTCATGGCCTTCTTACTTTACTGAAATTCCACAAATAATGTGTAACCTTCTCGCTTTTCATTGGGGTTATTTAATATCTGTAATATTTTTTTTTTTTTTTACCACGAAATTCATAGTTTGGGGATTTTTCTTTTTCTCATTTTCATTTTCATTCAGTAAAGACAAGTTATAGTCGTTTTTGGCGTGCAATCGCTTCTTTTTCCTTTTTATTTTTGTATCGCTGTGTTTTGTCCGTTCGCTCTCGTCGCCCAAAATTCGGTCATTGCTTAATGCGAACAATTGACTTTGACCCGTTACATTATAATTCTGATTTTTTTTTTCTTACCATGAAAACAATTCTTTTCTAAGGGTTTGTGCGCTGCCTTTTCGTGTGTTGACATTTTGCTGCCTTTCAATTTACACCTTTTTTTCCCCCCTGTTTTATAGTCCCAAATATTCTTTCGAGTTTAGAAAAACGAGTGACGTCGCGATTCGTGTACAGTGTACTGTTTGTGGGCCGCTGAGACTTGGGTGTAACAGGCCGTTGAGTAAACAAAATATGTCCGTTACAGGACAGCCTCATTTGTCGACGAAGAGGGTTTTTTTTATTCGATGGAAAAATAACAATTCCTTTTGGCGACAAGAGAAATGGTGAAGAAATTCCACGCTGAATGCCAATGTCAGTGTATTATGCGTTCAGTGAAAATTGACAGTGATTCGTGCACTGCTTTGTGTTTGTGTAAGTACTCTTCAGTTTTTAATGCCTCGTTTTTGGGGGGGTTTTGTTTGTTTTTTTGTTTTTTTTTTTATCTCCTGTTCTTCTTTTTCTATTTTCTTGTATTTTTTTTTTTTCCTGATTGGCATCCACGGAAGGTCTACGTTTTGTCTTGTAATTCGTATATGCTCAATGCGACGCAGTAAGTCTCAGTCGGGAATAAACGTGTCGGCTTCCCTCTAATGATGGGTACTGGAACTGCATGGGAAAAACAAAATTATTTGTATGGTGAGAAATCATTAATTTTTGTTCTTTAGTTTAGACGTAATATTGTTCTCTCAGCTAGCCCACTAGGGTTTTCCTCGACAAGCGTTGCAATTTTCCAAATGTTCAGGATGAAAGATGGCATTTTGACACTGAACTCTCGACCTTGAGTTAAAAACGAAAAAAAAAAAGATTAATATCTTTAATTACCAGCGTTGAACTTGTGACTTGTCGATGCAAGATAAGGTCTCCAAATCAAAGGCCAAATGTTCCTCGCAAATGAGTGGTCGTGGAATGGTCGTCTCGCAGAAGAAAAACCTACGGCAGTCGTTGGGATGAGGGAGTAGACGCTTCGTGATGTCCAGTGATGACGAGAAAGGTTCCTCATCCCGACAGGGGCAAACCACCGGTGATGCTACAAGCCAGAAATATAAAGCGCATAATTCAAATTTGCCTCTAAATTTTAAGGTGGAAGGTTAATCAGCAGTTTCAGTAGCAGGGCCGATGGCGCCCAGCGTAGATTTCTACATTAATAGATTGTGTGTTGACGCAGAATTGTTCGGTTAACGTCCAGTATCGCGAAGCATCAAGTACGACTATGCATAGTTTAGTGCAAAGAAAGTATGGAGTTGGCTGACAGATTGCAATGCTTACGTTCAAGAATGCAGGAGGAAGTGTCGGCCAAATCAGCATAATCGCAAACACCTCTTGCGCGATCAAAAAGCAACATTTCTGGGCATGTGATTAACGTCTGGCGCCCATCTAGACACTAGATCGATAAAGGGTGCGTGTTTGATCGATAATGGTAGAAAATGATGGATATTGTCTTGGAATACTTGGTAATATTTATCGCACTGAGTAGGATCTTCGTGGGGGAAGAGTCCGGTCTTCTTGAGGCATTGGTTCTTTTTAATCGACTCCTCTATATTTTCAGAGTGAAATGCAATCGAATTTTACAACTCGGCAAACAATAAAGCAACCGAATTTGAACGATTATCTTACGAAGTATAGGTCGACCGCTACAGTCTGCCCCGTTTATCAGAATGCAATTCTGAATTGGAAAATGAAACACCGTACCATCCGGACAACTATTTCGAAGGAAATGAATCAATGGCTGAACTATTGACGACTGACCAAATGACTTACAGCTGTGGTATGGCCACACCTGTCAAGTTTACGAAAATGGTAATCAATTTTTAAGAATTAATTTCTCACTGCCAATGTCACTGCAATAATGTAGAACTCACCGTTGTCGCAGATGTAGTACTTATCACACTGTAAAATGATAACGATTAAAGGAATTGAAGAAACACGTTACAGATATGAATGCGGCATGAATATTTACCTGGTTTTGGTCAGCGATTTTGTATGGTCGCGGACTGACGTAAACAAGATTTCACAGGTATTAATACGACTTTGACAGGTAAATGGGGAAAAAAAAGGTACGTAATTCAAAAATATACCGTATGACGCATTCGACTAATCCTGGCACGAGCTTCCATAAATCTTGTGAAATTGCCGCGATTATTATAGGTTATATTCGGTGGCTAATTTTGAGAGCATTTCATACCTCGCTGAAGTTGAAACGATGAAACCATTGAGAGACATAGGACGGCCGCTACGAGTGACAACAGATGAAGCGTTCTCTGCATGTTGAGCTGATTTGGGTAGCTACCACTTTCTGACCAAGCAAGGGGATGAAATGGATTTGTGGAAACGTAGCATTTTCTCTTCACTTCATGAATCTGGAGGGCCTGGAATCTTTTTCGAGACTTGGCACCTAGTTGAAGAATAGCGCAAAATCTAAAATTTTGCCCTCGAGCCCATTTTAGCTGGTGGGATACTCGAGACAATGACAAAAACACGCACCCTACTAAAATATGAATTCCCGCAGGTAAAACAAGGTCGAAAAATAATCTCCTAGTCTCGTGTCTCTTCTGCCCATACGTCGAATCAGATGCATAGGTTCACATTAGCGATTACGCTTTAATTCACCCTCAAACTCCCCAAATGAAACACACAGCCTTGATTCGAAGGCCATACAATTCTTATTTAAAATGGAGTGAGATGAACAATGTTCATCATTCGTCAATTGCATCATTCGCCGAGAAGATGTGGTTCAAAACGCTCCTTGCCATTGCCACCTTCGTTAGTTGTATCGGTGTGTAAAACGAGACAACATTTGATCAATTTCACAAGGTGTTGGTAAAAGTTTTCATCTATTTATTTTTTAAATTATTTTTAGCTGCTGCTACGGTGAGGACTCCTCCATGCGAACGAAGTCATCGACCCTACATGCTGCCCGATACAGAATTCTGCGACAAATATTTCGTTTGCCAAGATGGAACGGTAAGAGTTTTCGGCGAAGGCAAATTGTAGCAAAAAAGCTGTTGCAATTTTAATTGGCATTCTTGTTACACATCTGTAATTAGGCAACCGAAGAATTTTGTGACGATGGGCTTGTGTTCGACGACGATAAGGAAAAATGTGAGCTACCCCATGCTGTCCAATGTGGCAGCAGGACAAAACAACGTAATCTTGTTTTATTGTCTAATTTTTTAGTTATTTAGTAGTGGTTTGCATAGAATTCTGGGGGTTTCAAAAACTAGAATTTCAATACTAGTTCTTTTTATTCTCTTCGCACTGTTTATAGAATTGCTTTGCTCTTGGTCTTCTTTTTTTTTAAATCTTTGATTGATCAATAAGGGGAAAACTTCGCGGGCCTTGACAGCATCGTACGCTGCTGCCATCTGATGGTCAGTAGTGAACCGTTAGAAGGAGCTTCAAGGTCGTTGTGCAATCATCGCATATGCATGCAGACACCACCTTTTTTGTGGCCCTTTTACTGCTATATCCTTTTTTCGTAACCTACATCTAGTTCAGCGAAATGTGCTGATTTTGATGAACTAGATAAAAGTAAAAAAAAAAAAAAAATTCAAGACTAGTTTCTAGAATTTTCGTAGACTAGTACAATAGTACATACCCTGGCGTTAGTCTTGTAACAATCAAAATAATAATTATAATTATATTTTTTTAAAATTAGAAAATCCTCGCTCAACTTTGAATTGTCCACGTCGTAACGGAATGTACCCAGTGCCCGGATCGTGCGACAAGGTAAATAGCTATTATGGGCCTTGTTTGAAATTTCGTTAGAAACAGTATCCGTTTCCATAGTGATTACATGTCATTATGTATACTGACTATATCGTTATTTTCAGTTCTATCACTGCACCGACGGGCAAGAATCTCTTATTGCGTGCCCACCTGGTGTTATTTTTGAGCCGTTAGTTGGAGCCTGCGTTCACGCTGACCAAACAAACAGGCCGAATTGCAGTGCCTCTCGTAAGTTGATGTCACATGAACGGGCGGAGGCATTTTTCTCGGTCCCACACGCACCTCGCAATTTAATACAATGGAATTAATTGAATTTACAGAGTTCCTAAATTTCGTGTGTCCCAGTATTGGAATTGGGGCGAATCCCACCGTCCTTCGTTTCGGTGATCACGATCGCCTCGCCCATCCAAGGTAATAAATTATCATAAGAAACAAACAATTGTTTGGTTTTTCTTTTGAAATTCCGTTTTGTTTTATCCATTAGTTCCTGCCGCCATTTCTACATGTGCCTGTTGACTGGAATGCCACGGTACGTGTTTCGCCATCACACACTTGGACGTTTCTACCTGAAAAATAAGTTTCCTCTAAAAATAGATTTTAATCTGTGCCTTTTCTGCTATAGCCTCGGAGGATGCACGTACGGATTGGTCTTTAATCCGGTGTCTGGTCGCTGTGATGAGCCTCAGAATGTCCGTGGCTGGTAAGTTTTATAGCAATCGTCGTCTAAATGGGGCCCCGCAATGGGACTGAACAAAGTACCAATGTCTCTTTTAAACTGACGTTTTGACACAGTGAAAAGTGGTATGGCGAAGGTGATCCGATTGAGGAGGATGGCGTTTCCGATGACTCCGTCTCGCCAGCTCTCTCGTCTAGGAAGATCAACAACTCAGCTGTCCGACCATCAGCTGGAACGGTGTCTGCCAAAGCCGAGTCCGAACAGACGGTGAAATCCAGCCCGCAACCATCGCGACGTTTGTCTAGGGGAGCCAATCTACTTGGCCTACTTTAGTAGCAGCGTTTAGTACACACCGTATCATTCCGCTCAATCCCTTGTGAGCATTGACTATAGCGTTTTTAATTCAGTCATTCCATTGTCTTGTCGCATTTTTCTTTTTTTTTGTGTGGCCATTTTCTGTATCATTTGATCCGTTTGGAGTAAAAATTCTATTCGACCAACTGACTGCCTTGCGATTGTTTCGTGGGGTTTTTTCTCTTCATAGAATGAACCAATATGAACTCGGTGTTTGAAAAGAAAAAGAAAGCTTTTCCAACAGAGGCGTGGCAATCGGTTACAAGTGGCCATCGGGAAGGCAAAGCAATTGCAGAAATTCAGCTCTAGGTGCGGTCATCGCGTATTTTCCAATGTAATTGACGTGCGTTACATATTGGCTCTCCGTCCTCCGGTGAATGAGAGACTCGCCGATTCACAAAATAAACCATAGCTGCTCTGTTTTAGAAATCATGAATTAAGGAATTCTTTGTGCATCGTTTCCCACGTTTTCCCCTCAGCGTATTGGCTTCCGACCGGTTTGACTACTTTCACTCAACGCAGAAGGTGACGCGCCAGTGTCTTCCAAATCTCTCGAAAATGTGAGACATTGCACTGAAATAAAAAAAATGTTCAATGAACACACCCGTGAAAGTGTCTACATGTTTTGCATTTGGCCAAAAAAGGCTTACAATTCTATTCATTGTCAAAATCGGACTGCTATTTACTCTACGAGTGTATGTTGTAACGTTCGTGGCCAAGTAAGCCTAAAGGGAAATATTTCATCTAGAAACAAAGACGATGGCGTTCGTGAAGTCCTTGAATATTAAACTGAAAATTCATTCGGTTGTCTGTGGGTATTTTTTTTTTTTTTTTCTTCTTCTTTCTACGTCGGCTTATTACGATATATCGTATAATAATAGGGATTGGCAAATGATTGTTATGCGAGTGTATACGGAACTTCTTCGAGTCTCTCGCCCAATGTGAAAGGCGCCTTTTCCGTTTGTTTCCCTTCTCCAGACTTCATACATTCTAACCTTTTTGGAGAACGTCATCGTGTTCGTTCGAAGTAGCGAACCTTTCTCTTTTCCCTTTTTTTTCATTAAAAACCTTCGAGAAACTAGATTCAACTGCAGTTTGTGGACTTAACTCTGCAGCAGTGTGTGGAAGACTCGCAAGTGAACAACACCTCAACGTACTCATCCTAACAAAGACATGGCCGCGTTGCAGCTTGTTATTACATTGGCTTTTCTCGCCTGGGCTCAAGGTATTTCTTGTCTGTTTTCCACTCATTGTTTTCGCTCTTTCAATTGACATTTTCCTGATTCGGAACCCCCGTTCAGCCAACTGCCCGTACCCGAACGGCTATTTCCCAGATGCCTCTCGATGCGACAAGTTTTTGGAATGTCGTGACGGTGTTGCCGAAGAGGTGACCTGCCCCGATGGTCTTTTGGTGAACGAAAAAGCGGCTGCTTTCCGCTACCCTTGCGACTACCCGAATGAAGTCGATTGCGGCAAGAGAACCGAGCCTCGTAAGTCCAAAATGAAAACAACAATCGATATCATTGGAATTGGATTGCACGCCATCATTTTGCCTTTGATTTGATTGTTTGTAGCCGCGTCTCCGTCGTACGGTAACTGCGCCAGAAAGTGGGGCATGTTCAAGATCGGAGATAGTTGTGGAGATTTCGTCAACTGTGTCGATGGAGTTGAACACCAATTCAAATGTCCCGAAGGATTAGCCTGGCACCCAACCCTTTGGCGGTGCGAATGGCCAGACCAAGTGCCCACTTGCGATGTCGAAGGTATTCATTCATTTTTGGCCATTTTTTGATGAATTCAACGCTGCTGCACAAGCCATACATAATTTTACAAATTTCGATACATTCTTTATTTAACCAATTCTCCTTAATGTGAATGTTAGCATTCCTCGGCTTCAAGTGCCCCGCTGTTGATGAATACGTCGCTGCCACCAACCCCGTCTACCCCCACCCGGTAATCAAACAGCACCGTTAGACGTTTGATTTCCAATCGGCTCCTTAAAAAAATGAAATTGCTTTTTTGATGAAATTAATCAGAGTGACTGCGCCCGTTATTTCGTCTGCGTTGAGGGAAACAAACCACGCCTGCAGGTTTGCGGAACTAGGACCGTATTCGACAAGGCTATTGGCGCCTGCGGAGCACCGGAGAACGTGCCAGCTTGGTGATTACAATTTTTATACGTTTCTTTTAACTATATATTTCTGACTTTAGCCAGTTAGTTGAGAGTGATGCTTTAAGAACAAATTGGAATGTTAATACTTTGCGTTTCTTTATTTTTATTTAATTATTATTTAATTATTTGTTTTTCTTAATGTTTGTTTAGTGCCAACTACTACCCACCGGAACCAAAAGAGACCACCTACTAAAAACCCTTCCATAAAAAATTTATAGGCCGCAACTTGTATAGCAGGGTCAAGGGGAAAATTGCGAATCGAAATGGATGAAGAGCGGGTCGTATTAACGTATTGTTCTGTCTTATGGTTTACATCGAATACACAGTCTTTTGTCTAATTTTATATCCATATCCACATATTAATTTTTGCGCGGAATAACCCGCTGCTGTGCAGCGAAAATTGTTTTGCGCTACCTGCGGGACCGATACATCATCCTGTGTAATGGACGATCATCTCAAAACATCATTCGCGATTTATCAAGTCTCCTTCTTTTGATCTGTCACTGAAGGTTCACTGCCTCACGATGAATGATCGATAATAAATCATGAAGGGTTTGAAAATCTGGAATGACAGGCAGACGGCTAATGCTGCGCTCGTTCCCACAGCCGACTCACCATTAATTCATTGTAGCTGCCATTTTTCTATGAGACGTGAAGTGTATAGGAAAGTCTACCCGACTGTCAACTGGTAGGTGAAAAAAGTTGGCCAGCAAATGTGTTCTCCCTCGAGTTACACAGGAAACTTTGACGGAAAATGTGTCGTAAATTTTTTCCATTTCATAATTATTTATTTTTCTATACCACTTGTCTTTGTGTTTTTGAAACTAAAAGCAAACTGTTCGTTCGACGTCGAATGGGACTCGGCATCAAACAGCTCAATGCCGTTGTGATACTCGAAGTGCCCACTTTCTCGCTGTTGATAATAGGATCAAAGAATATTCATAATCAATGGATGTAGAGCGTTTATAAAGAAACAAAGGGCGAAAACGTGAGATGAACAGGAGACACATGGAACAAAAGGGTGTACGGTCTCACACACGATTTAAATCAAAACGTGCTATTAGAGAACTTACGTAACGGGGGCTCCCTTTGAATTGAGAACATGCAAATTTTTAGGCGAAACTGTGCATTGATCACGTACACCGTTCATTTGAGTGTCCTTGTTGAAATCTCAAGGACTCTGGTGTTTTACAGCTCTGTTGTAGAAAGGAGGCCGGTGTTCACTTCACTCGGACAACAACGAAATGAAATGATTTGGTTCGCCAGTCGCCACTTGTGTCACTTGACGTTCTTTTCTTTTTGTAAGGCTTTGTTTTTTCTATGCTTTCTGCGGGTCGGTACTCGGTAGATAGCCAACTTTGATTAGTGCTGCCCTGTGTACAAAAAAAAAAAAGAATTGGATAAGGCACATATTTCTAAGGAAAATATAAAACGAAGAGAGCGTGAGAATGAGAACAAATATTCCGAAGAAGAACAACGTTTTTGAGTTAAAACTAGAATTGTAATTTAATCTCGTTCGTTGCTGCTGCTGGCGGAACGGGTTCGCATCTGAGGCATACATAAAACAAGCGTTCGCTAAACTTTAGAGAAACGACGGGGAGTTGGTTTTGATCTTTTCTTGGTTTGTTTGGTGCATGATTCGAAAGCCTGGAACTTTGAGAGTCGTGTCTCTTGGAAAAATAGATTGGGCATGCTTCTATTTTATCAAAGGGTCTACACGACTAAATGTTTTGACATTGAGGATCCCGAGAGCGAGGCTCTGCGTCATCGCCAAATAAGATTTAACATGCACTGTTTGCCATTTACCATTCGTTCTTTTTATTGAAATCTGTTTTGTTCTCTCCAACGCTCATTTGTTGGAACAAGGAGGAAAACTACTGACATGTTCCCAGGCAACTTTTCAGGTTATCGATCAGTGCTTTCTGGAGATACAAAGCCATTGACGAATTCACGACTAGCATTGTATAGTTGATCAATATTGGTAGGCCATGATTATACGACTACCTTTCATCCATTGGATATTAGACTACACGTACGTATGTTTTTCAGTATATTGGTGCGCAAAACGAGGCATTTGTGTATTTGACTTTATTCGATGTCTCGTAAGCTTTTGAAACTCGCGAAAGACATCGGCGTTAGCGATCGAACAGCACACCACCTTTGGTCCCGATTGATCGGGATTGAACCGAGGTCGGATACCGAAGACAATGGCTCGATTATTTGTTTCTCTCGTTCGACGATGTAGTTCAACAGATCTCGGTCTCAGTACAAGCAACGAAATTCTCTTCTTCGGTGTGTCCACATAATGTTTTCGACTCCTATAGAAATGGGATAATAACAGTATCATCACAAATCATCATATCAGTATCATTCACGTGTTTGTGTGGTGATTTGATACTGGACACCAATCAATCGACGGTCAGATGAGTGACGGTGGTCTTCCTATTAGCCGCGTCCTATGTTTTTTTTGCACCTCGCGATTTGATGCCGAATGATTCGACGATTCGGATCTCGTTGATCACCTCCGATTGATCAAATTCCCTGTCAGCATTTTATTATTGACTCTATTCAACAAGCAACGGGTGAAACCCATTCACATTTTAGAAGGGCTTACCTTGCAGTTTGGTAAGTTGGTGCAGTTTGCAGCCGTAATTAAAAACCAAAAACAAATGAAGAGGCTATAGCCAACAGTGTCAGGAAGACCGTGTAAATTGTTTTACAGCCCCTAATATGTTCTGATCATTTCCTTACCTGAAACTGCGTGGGAAAAAAAAAACAAACAGCGATTCATTTAACAATACGTACACAGGTTGTTTGGACGCAAGAGGGACGGATTTTATCTTCTTGCGCGGGCTTAAACAAATTATTCTGTTCATATGTGGATCATGTCGTGCTTTTAAGGCATTAAAGTGGCATGCGGCTTTTTGGAATTTATAGCGCTGTATCGTGTGTTTTCCACAGATTTTTTCCTATGTAAATTTTAATTAAGGGAACAAAAAGAACGAGGACATGTGCAAACCAAAAGCATTGGATTCCATCGCGATTCGCGGTAGATGCATTTATACGGTTAAGTGGGACATATTTACGTTCCATAGGGAATCGGCAAATTTTGAAAGTATTCGTTAGTTTTTCTTGTATATATACACGTTAGAAAATGCCGTAAGAGGGTGCATGTTTATTGTTAGCCTATAATTCCCTTTTTCATCCATTTTTCTCAGCATCTTCCCTTTATAGTTTCTTTACCTGCTGGAACTGCCAACGGCTGGATATGTTCATGCCACAATTATATTCAGTGAAAATATCTCACGTGATCCGCTTACGTTGTTGTTTGCGTCCACAACTAGTCGATGAAAAAAAAAAGCTCAAGTGCCATAGCGATTCAAGAACACTGTTGGGATGCAATCAGTTTAATGTCTTTTTTTATTTTATTTATTATATTCTTCAGCCTAAACAGAGACGTCGATTGGGGAGGAAGTGTTTACCTTGCTAAGGATGGCAGTTCGTTTATTGTGAACAATCATATTATTCGCCCATTTAGACGTCGATGGGTTGAACGCCTCGACTCAATTTGATTTACTTATAGCGCCAAATTCACTTCTGTTATCAGGGATGTGGGCGAATCGAAAAAGAGCCTCTTATTTCTCGTTCGGCTTTTGTCTTGATCGACATCGTCAGTAACCTTTTGTTTCCATTTCCGGGGTAAGCGCTTGTTTGAACAAACCCCATCTTATATCCGCTGCACGTCTTGGAGCCCGGCGGGGTACATAAGGGCAAAACTCCAATGATGTGCCTCTCTGTCCCAATAGGCCATAGTCCCGAGTTGCTGCCTTTGCCAACGAGTCCCGGATTCCCTTCTCCGCCCTCTCGCTCATTCTTTTCTCAAGCTGCTCCCCATGAAAGTTTGATCGTCGAGTTTTCCCATTTATTCCTGCATTGCGCTGCACTTGCTTTCAGTCGAAAGCCCGACACGCAACCGACAACAGCCCATCCGTGTGGTGTCCAGTGTTTTCCGTGTGGGGATGCCTTTGTCGTGCGTGTGGATTTCATTTCCCCTGCTCAGCATTTATACGTAGACGAATTCTACTTTGAAGGCTGATTAGTTCTCCTTTTATGCTTCGTCGCTTTCTCACTTGCTCGGCACAGTTCCATTGGGGAATACAGTTTCGTCAATCATATGGAAACGTGAAACCGGGAATTTTTTGGAAGACAATTTCAACTTTTAGGAACTCGTTTGTTTCGTTTTTCGCGTTTATTTTAGGCTTCAATTGAACGACACCGAAGGTTTATGCAAAAAGTGGTACGTCAGAAATAAAACTATACTTTCAAAGGAAGGCTTCGAAGGTGTTGACTGTTGATCAGGTAGGTCACACAAACCAACTGCTATACTCGTTTACGCTTCTGTCAAGAGTGATGAATCGTGGGCGTTTGTAGTGCGACTGAATTAATAGCATAAAGCAAGTTCGCAAGCTGCCCTTCAACGTGGTTTGCTGCAATGCTTGTATGTACCATTGAATCACCTAAAAGAAGCGCCATTTGCTGAGATTATGACAAATTAACTAGTGTCTCATTTTCAATAGTCGGTTTACATTATGTTAAGTTTCAATCGAATTCTTTGCTCGAAGAGGGCGTACACAGTCATAAACATACGTTCCTAAAACGAAATCAAAGAAGAACGGTAGACTTATATTGGTTGAACCATTAATGAGTGTGAATAAAGCCAACCCCGCCGCACTTAATACCGCCAATGAATTATTTGATCTTCGCTTTTTGCGTGACTATTTCAACACCTTCAACTCCATCCGTTTTCTAAAAGGCAATTTATACATACTGCTGCAGAGCAAGAGTCAAATGTGTTGCAGGCCAATAGTAAAGTCGACAATCGTGTTCGCTAAACGAACACATAAAGCGGTGTCGGTCGCTGACGCAACATCTGACCTGTATCGCCCTAACCCTTTCGTGCCATTTGGTTGTCGTCTGACGAGCCCTCGCAAAGTTCCCGACCAGACATTATTTCACGTCTTATGGTTTCATTACGCTCGCTGTGCCGTTGGATCAATGCTGTTCAGTCACAATCTAGCACGGCCTATGCCGACTTGTATTGCAGCCCTGTTGGTTTTCTTCTGCGTATTCCAATACGATGGCCAAACTCTCCCCAGGTAAATTGCTGATACGGGTCAATAAGCTTGTCTTTCCGAAAATGCCGCTGATGGTCTTTCATATTTGAATGTACGTACAATCATTCACCTATTGATGGGTCAATCCAACATGCAAAACTCACATAATGTGTTCGATTTGATTCGCCGCTGGACACGAGGATTATGCATCAATCGTCATTTCCAAATACTCCAATAGTCGTCAAGTTGCTTGGCACACGATTTTTCCTTACTGGAAATCAGCCATTCAGCATGCAGGATGTCCATCGACTGCGTTTACTTTTATTACAGTCGTTTTTTTTTTTTTCATTTTTGTTTCATTTTTACAAATTACTTACAACTTAACTAAACAACAATTCCTACCATCCGTTTTTCCACAGAAAGGGTCACGGAAGAAGCACGACGTTTGTTACCATGCAGGACTTTGACTGAATCTCTGTAAACGATTTAGAAGTGACGCACTTTTCATTTCGTATAAGACGTTGACGCGGAGAAATGATATAGGCTTTCCTGATTTTTGTCTTTAGGAGCCGGCAAAGACTAGGACCGATACATCTTACATGTCCGCCATGGAAGATCGTGTTTAATTTTGGCATAAGAAGATGTGCCACGCCGAGTCTACATTCATGTCTTCATTAGCGACGATGCATAAGTTGGCTGTCTTGGTAGTCGTCATCTCTGCAGCTTCAAAGTCATTCGCTCTCAATTTAGGTACATTTTTGTTGCGGCAAGAGGGGAGGGGGGGGGATTATTGCATCTATCACGGTGACTTTAGACCTACAGCATGCAGACACTGTTAACTGGCAATTACTGCAGTCACCTTTAGGCTTCAAACCTATAGACTGCTGAAGATGGAAAAATTGACATTATCTCTTCAATTGAACTTCATACCCCTTTTTTTCACTTATTTTATTTGTTTTTCTTTAATCATTCGTTTGGATTGAATTTATCGAACGGCGGAATAAAAATTAATATTGTAAACTTATGATAATATTTCTTGCTGCTGCTGTCTGTCATGTTAAAGGGAACGCTGACAGAAATTGAATTAGATCACGCTAGTTTTTCAAATGCACTTGTTGTATAAGCTTATTAAACTGCATGCTGGAATGCATTTGCCGGCATCCGCGTAGCTTGCCAAAGAACGAATTAACTTATTTTCAATAACGTGTGATTTTTTATAGATTCGTGCAACGCATCGCTCGGCCTCGAATCGGGCTACATCAAAGATGCGGCCATCACGGCCAGTTCATCTTACGATGCCAGCAACGTCGGACCTCAGTTCGCTCGGTAGGTATTAGAGAATCATGTGCGCCTTTGTATACGTTAACGATTATTGAAAATGCGTTGCACGTTAAACATTTGACAACCTACAATGAGCTTGTATTATTGCTTACAGACACGTACAGTACGTAAGTGCCTGCTAAGTAAATTCTACATCTTGATGCTCTATTTTTTTGTTTTGTGCGCGGTTGAAGCGATAAGATAATTGAATGGAAACCAAAGAACAAATTTCGCTCCGTGCCGTACCCGCACAGATTAGGATTTGATGAAATTTTGGAAAATAATAGTTATCCATGCGATTGTACATTTCTTGCCTTTTTTTTTGTATTTCTAACAATTCTAACGTAACCTCAAAATGTCCAAAAATAATCGATTTTGTTGTCTCTGTTTATGGTTGGATTTTCGTGGATGACGTCCAACTAGAATGAAAGGGCGCTATGAGTAGTCTACACAGACGAAACAGACCATCAGCAACCCACATTACTTTAGTCTACTGTGCGCTCTTTTGCTACAGATTTATTATTATAAGCTTACACCTACAACGAAAATCGTCTGTTCCAATCTCGCCGTAACCTGTGTGGGTTTTCTATACGTATATACACGGCTATATTTACAAATGCCCGTAAATCAACAAAGTGCTCTTTTCCGCAAACTTGTGCTGGTCTTAGCGTGTACACGTCGAGCAAGAGACGTAGATCATTCTTAGTGTCCTTGCTTTTTTTAACTGTACTTTTTCACCGGTTAATGGCTGGACTAAACTATATATACCTTATTGTGCGACCATTAAAAAATATATATATATAAAATTAACAGATTAAACAAGGACAAAAATGGAGGAGCGTGGTGTCCCAAACAGCAAGTGATGCGCGGAGTCAAAGAATGGATCGAAATTGACTTGAAAGCGATGCATGCCATTTCTGCTATTCAAACGCAGGTGAATTGGCGCAACAACAGCTCGAAAACGAAATGGAATGGAGTGTTTAAACGATCTGATAATTTAATAGGGTCGCTTCGGCAATGGACAAGGTCAGGAGTACGTTGAACACTTTAAAATCGAATACTGGCGGCCCGGAATGGAACGCTGGGTCCGCTATCGAAATCAAACGGGCCTTGAAGTATGAGAAAAAATATATAATCTACATACATATTACATTTTTCGCTGTTCGATATGAGCGCGTTAACCGTGTTTTTACGCACAGATTTTCGCAGGCAATACCAACACCTACATGGTGACATCGAATGATTTAAACCCAGTTATACTCGCAACCAAGATCAGGATCGTCCCACATTCTATACATCGTAGAACAGTGCGTAACAGATATGCGTATTTTCACAAGTCTTTAACCACGAATTTTTTTAATGATTGATGAACTCCAAGGTCTGCCTTCGTCTGGAGCTATCCGGCTGTCAATTTGAAGGTAAAAATTCAACGTTTTTTTAAATGTCATGGTTCGTTGTATTACCTTTAGCTTCTACTAGGAATCAAGATATTTTTACATTATCGTCATAGAAGTTTATGGTGATTTTTTCAGTACTTTCTTTATGTTGTTTTGAAACTAAAAGAATTTATTGAGCGATGAAGATTTGCCAATAATCATTCGTTGTTTTTTCTTTCAGTTTCCTTCCTTTGTTTTCAAATCCGTCTAAATGTACAATTTTTATGAGATAATAGCTAGACTTATTGGAATTCTTAGAAAAACACATTTTGCCAATGCAAAACTGACATGTAAAGCGATTTATTAATACAGCAGGAGTTGTTAGCTATTCAGCTCCTCAAGGCGATGTTTTCCGTAGCGTTGACCTGATCGATGAAAGTTATGACGGAATAATAGAAAATGGATTTCTCAAGGGTGAGCAACAATTTCTTAGATTTTATTCCTAGACACACACACACACAAAAGTCTGTGCATTCAACAAGTAAAAATGAAGATCACTAGCATGTTTTCTGTTTTTATTTTTGTTTTTTGTATTCGATAGGTGGACTAGGCCAGCTCACTGACGGACGCGTTGGAAGTCACGGCGTCGATGATTTTGGTAAAATCAAGTTGTCAAGCAATGCCCAATTGTTGAAACAAAACTTCATATAAATACCGCCAACTATAGTTTTACAGCTGCAGTGGTTTTGATTCAATAAAAACAAATACATAGTAGTAGCTACATGGCTATTTTTATTTGACAACAGGTTACGAATGGGTCGGCTGGCAGAATAAAACGAACGCGCCTCGTCTCAGCCCCTTAGAACTGACTTTCGAATTCCAGGGGGTCCGTAACTTCTCGCGAATCGATGTCTTTGCTAACAACGACTACCACAAAAACATCCAGGTAGGTTAGGGCAGTCTCAGTGCGCACAGTGCTTCTTTGCTGACCCTGTCACGCTCTACATGCTATGCAATGCAGCTCTATTGATTTTACCTCACAAAGACCTGAGCAATGCCCATCACGCCCAACTATATCTAACCACCCTCCCCTCTCGCCGCAAAGGTATTGCTTGTGTATAATGGTGGAGAGCCAGCAAGCCTGATCGATGTGCAAGGTGGGGAAGAAAAGGGTTTCCTTTCGATTAAATCTTATTTTATAGTGGAATGAGTGAGACAACCCTTCGTTTAAAGCAAAGTCCTACAGGGGAAAGTGAACAGACTTATTCGAGTTATACGGATGCTTTAACATCGGCCGTATAACTATATTCACCTAATGCGCTGATTCCAACTCGATATAGTCTGGTATGGTCCAGCATCGTCAGAGCAGTAATTGAATTAGTCATCTCATCAGCTTTGTTTGCTTTTCCTGTTCGAAACGGACGGCCTCGCTTTTGTCCACCAGAACTTCCATAATTGAATTGATTAAAGCATATAAGCCAAATTTGTCTTTTCTTTTGGTTCATTTATTTAATCGCAATTAAAGCTTTGTCAACGATTGACGATTGTTGAGCATTTTATTTTTAATCGTGTTTTTTTTTTGTTTTGGTTTACCAGGTGTTTTCGGAGTTGCGAGTTCTTTTCAGCATTGGTGGTCGCCAGTTTCCTTCCAGTAGCTGCGTCATTTATTCCTACATGCCCGACCGTTTCCTGGCCGATGCCCGCAACGTATCGATCCATCTGGGCTTTAAAATGGTACCATTCTAAATTTCTCGATAATTGCCTATTCCCTTTGGATGGTTACGCTCCATCAACCATTCCCATCACATTTTCTTTGTCGCGTCAGTTCACCTACATATTAATAATCTCCATTTTGAAAAATTGATTAAGAGGTCATTATGAATTGGTTACAGGCGCGCTATCTTAAACTGCAGTTTACTTTCGCCGCGGAGTGGCTTGTCATCTCGGAGTTATACTTTACGTCTGGTAAACCTATTTACAACTTTATCCTCATTTGATATGTTTAATTTGAGAAGAGAAAAAAAATGACATAACATTTAGCTAATAGATTATTGGCTTACAAAAGGCTTGTTCGTCCCGAACAATATTGGTATAGTGTCAAAATCTGTCCAAGTCTTGCACGAACTTTTGAAAAGAAAAAGACGATCGTCTTGACGGATGAAGCTATAACTTATAAAGTCTCGCGTCTTAATCGTATCTTCTTCCTTCGGTCCGTCTGGTGCAGAACAAATCGATGGAAACTTTAGTGATGACGTTCGAGTCAGGGGACGCCAAACGGACGAGGGATTCTTACAGCGGGACGCAGTAGCTCACATCAAAACGTCAGAAATCGAAGACAATGGTAAGTCACGAGACTATTCCTTACTTCCTAACGTGTTGACAGCTGCTGTGCCGTATTCGTAGCTATAGTCGCATTTGATTCTACTTAAATTTACTATCAACTATGTCTTGTTGCAGAGTCATTTTTAATGTTAATCTACCGTCGGTACAATTAGAGTTCGATAAATCAATGAAATTAAATCTTTAAATAACGCATTTTGAATTGGGAGTGGAGGAGCCAAATCCAAATGGACGTCAACTGTTGCATGTGTTTTTTTGCTTCTCTGTTCCAGTTTTGGCCGAAAGCGACACTCATACGGGAATCATTATCGGAGTCATGACTTCAATCATCGTTGCATTGGCACTCGCACTCGCCATCATCATTTCTAGAAGTGTACACAACGTCAGACAAACCGTTGGTCGATCAGTTCTATCTCCACCGTTTGGAAGAACAAACCCGGTAATCTAACCTCCTGTTTTACGTTGAACACGAACATTTTTTTAATGTTGGCCCAAATCAAATGTTTCAAATGTTGATCCTTTTTAAACGTTTAGCAGAATTTGGGTTTGGTTGCAGAACACAACAAATTAGAGACACATTTTGGAACGCTCAATTATTCCAATCACGAGCCGGCGATCTACTCCCCCATTGGTCAGCTCAACGCAACGGATTCAGGTAGAAACGGTTCCTCTACGGAAAATTCTTCAACAGTTTACAACGAGCCATTCTCGGACGACTCGTGCTCTGTTTGTTCAACCCGGAAACCGGAAACGATGTCAGAGCCGCCAGTCAGGAAAATCGTTCCAGGTACTAAATAGCGCGCATTGAAATTTAGGCCCTTGGATTTTAATAAAAACCTATATTAGTCTATAGAATGACAGAAGCTGTGAAGAACTCTATAAATATTCTTTTAACTTGTTATTTTTATAGCCCAACCGGATTACGATATTCCGATCCATTCAGGTCAAACTGAGCGTAACACGATCACGTCGCCGTCAGTGAACGTCTCCTTCATGTCCCGGCTCTACACGCATATGAATTGCATCTCGAATTCTGCCAACGAAATGCCGCCATTCTTTTCGTCAGACATGGGCGGATTCTACGCTACGGCAGACTTGTTGCAGCAGCAAAGTGAACAATCATTAGCACGTTGCACGTACAAACGATTGGCTGAAATTCCTTCAACGACGTTAAATCGCCTGGAACATTTATCGAGCGGGCAATTCGGCGCTGAGGTTTACTTATATTTTCACCGTTTTTTTTATTTTTTACATCAAATTCTAACAAAAAGGGTGATAAGATAAAAGGGTACAACAAGTTGCCATATGAAATCGCAATGTTTGACATTTTTTTTTTCCACCTGATGTTTAATAGAAATCACCGATGCGTGTAACTATGGTAGCGCTGCCGTTGCTAAGGCACACCGTGAATTATATAGGGGCTTATCGATCTATCACGAGAGATAGAAAGAACTAGCAGTAACATACCCACGCTTTGGTTGTTGGAAGAAGTCTCAAATCCGTTCTTGTTTGTGATTGCAGGTATATTTGTGTCAACTGACTGATGACTCAACGACAGCAAGCGTAGTCACTCGTCACTTCCCGTCTTATTGGACAAAGTAATGATGACGCATTAAACGTATAGTTCTCTCTAAGAAATATCTCGGGGTTTTTACCGAGAAATAACTCGGTAATCAACGTCCAGACTTTTTTGTTGGCATGTTTTTACCGACAATTAAAATTGGGAAAACAGTGGTAATCCGAATACTATTGTCGATTTACCTTTATTTTCCCAAAATTTGGGGGGTGTATTCACCCCCTTCATTCTCAAGGTCCAGACGTCTGGTTTCCCCCTTCTACCCCTACTGTATTCTTGTATTTTCAAGGTCTGTCTGTCTAAATGTGTGCAGACGTCCTTCATCATCATGCAGTACTTTGTAATATCATAAACGGTTAAGACATTATTTTAATTTTTATTGAATAACATTAACATAAAAATTTTTATTTCTAATATTTTATTTAATGCAAACTATTTAATTTTTTGTCGATAATTTAAAACTGTTATCTCTCTTCGACCTACTACTATTCGTTTAGCTCTGAGCTGGTGGTTATTGAGAGATTCGAACCATAGCACCATACGTCTTTTTCATAGAAGTCTGATATTTTACCACTGTGCCACATTGACTATCGTATGTGCATTATAGAATGCATTATATTGTGAGACATGTGTAGGGTGATAGAAAAATTTTCGGGAAAATTTTCATAGCATTGAAAATCTTATATGTTATGTATATGAATTAGACTTTTGGCCATTAACGCTCCATATAAATTGATTTTACGATTGTCGAATTGTCGAAAAAAGAATTGCAAATTAACAACTGCAATCATTCTCTTCATCTTGAGGCCAAAATGGAAAAAATGTGCCTTCCGGTTAAAAAATCCTTTTTTTTTAGATTAACCAATTTGCCAAACCTAAGGGAAAACTACATTTTTTTTTGTAATCCTTCATTCTTACAAAAACAATACAAACAAAAATGTCCCCCACACCTAGGATAAAAATCAGTTAGGTAATTAGGCAAGGCCTCTGGCAATGCTTTTGTTTACTTTTCTTTGTTACGATCGCCAACCCGCCCTAATATGTTTGTCCTTCAATCGGAATACCGTGATTGATTGTCGGATATTTATCTTAGACTTTAAAAAATCATATTGTAGGGATTTTGGCGTAAAATCAGTGAAAAACCGACAAGTATATCGGTAAAAATGTACCGAAATGTAATCTCGGAATTTTTTCCCGACATATTTCTTAGAGAGTTCAGCTTACTACCGCCGTCTCTAATAACACAACGACAAACTCTTATATTATTGTAGAGTATCAACTTTACGAAGCAGCAATAAGACCTTCTGTTATTGCACAATAGATTGACCTTGTCTTTGACATTTTGACAGGGCCGACGTGGATAAGGAATGTCAAGCGCTAGGCGGACTGCGGCACGACAAACTGTTACCGCTTCTCGGCATAGTGTCGTTACAGCATGCCGAAGACGGGGTTTCTTTAGTGTTTGCCTACGGAGGTGTTGGGGATATGTACCAGTTTCTGCAAGATCATGTCGCAGAAACGTCGTCCCTCAGTGAAAGGAGCCTTAGGTGAATACCGTATATATAATACCATCATTTCTATTTGTGTGTGTCTTTCTTTTTGACTGAACGTGTGCCAATAATCGGAATAGCTACGGGTGCCTTATCTACATGGCGAAGCAAATTGCGGCCGCGATGGAGTATTTGGAAATTCGGGAAATCCCTCATCGAGACTTGGCCGCCAGGTATTCAAAATAATTCGTTTTGCAAAACAGACACTTTACATCGTGTTCCTCGGGGTGGGTGGTAGAAATTGTCTTGTGGAAGCCAATTACGGAGTAAAAATAGCGTCTTTCGGCATTCATAGCAAACGATATCCAGCCGATTACTTTGCGATGGACGACGGTCGATGCGTTCCTCTTAGATGGATGGCGTGGGAAAGTGTTGCCCTGGTAAGAATTGCTTCGTAATTAACCTAATATATATCATCCATTAACAGATTTCAATGCTCTGTATATAGCGAAAATATAGCTCAGCTAGCGACGTCTGGTCTTTTGCGGTTCTCTTGGTAAGAAATTTCTTATTTGTATACACAGAAAACGATGAAAATGCCAAAGATTAGTATGTGACTGAATTATTGATTTTATTTTCTAAATCCAAGTGGGAGATACTGACATTCGCTCGGGATCCGCCCATAGAGGCTCTAACGGACAAGGAAGTGCTTAATTTGCTATTGCATTACCAACAGCATGAAACGGGATTCAACGAGGTTAGCTATACCGTTATAACGTTGTGCGATTAGAAAGCCTTATTCATGCTGATTATTCAAATTTAATACCTACCCCATCAGCTAGACAAGTCAATCTGAAAATTTTCAATCGTACAATAAAATTTATTTGATTCTATTTTCGGCTATTTTCGACATCACAAACTTATGTAGATGCTGCTGGCCAGCCCGATCCTTTGTCCCAAGGAGATTTACGACTTGATGTGTGAATGTTGGAAGTGTAACTCTAACGACCGGCCAACGTTCAAGGAGATCCACATGTTTCTGATGCGTAAAAATTTAGGTATGGCTATTGCAAAGTCATATATATGTTTTTCAATGTAACTTCTTTAAACGTTTATTAGGATACCATCCCAGCGACAGATAACCAAGCCAAAAGTGACATTCGCCAAAAGCACGAAGCTGAAGCAGTCGGTGCATCGGCAGTCTCTCAAATTACAAAGGGAAGGCTAAGTCAACGACCATCACATTATCTGATTTTGAAAACTATGTGTCTTCAATAGTATTACGTGAAAAGTGATTGTGCTTCTCTCAAAATTTAACTGCAAACTGTGCAGTACAAAGTAGGCTACATTATGCGATTGTCTTAAGGTAGGGTATAGGACTACAGTGAGGCCTTGTTCTCATTGATCCTATGTCTCATCAGTAGTTTTTTTTTTTTTTTTTTTTCAAGTTGTCATTGAAAAGTTCTTGGCACAGTATGGATTTTCCCTTAGTTATTTTTTTGGGAGATCGTATTCTACCCAGTGTTGGAGGACTAAAGAAAAAAAAAGTCCGTTGCTGTCCTCTAGCTAATTTGGGGAATTGGCAAAAAGGCTCGAAACTTCTTAGCGTGGACTGCATTTTTGTCACTAAAAAAAAACGAACGTTATTAGCTAAAGTGACAAGTTACTCCAAGTGCCAGTAAAAGAATGATAATAACCAAAAGAAAAAAGAAAAAGAACTCAAATGACACTCGAACTACCAGCTAACAGAAGTCCGCAGATGTTTGTGGTATAGGGGCTATCTACAGGCACATAGTTGAATTAACTTCGCAAATATGTGCGGAGTTCATATTTCCTAAGCTTTGAAAGCCGAGGTGCAATAGGATTTCAAGAATCCACCCAAAACGTGTTGTTTACATCCGTACCCTATACAAACACCACTCTAATCATGTTTTAGCGGTTTTTTATGCAGTTGGCGTAACACCCACGAAAACTGTCCACAATTGTTTAGTTTTAAGTTTTTGAACTGATGTATGATGCTCCGCTTTTGCACCACGAGTAGCTAAAACCTGTTCACCTGGTAGCTATTTCTAAATCATTCTGAAGCCTTTATTCTAAAGAGCATATTGTACGCGTCAGACTATATCATTGTCTCACCTTGGCACAAGGTAAAGCAGATTATTTATGCGAAGGGTTTTATTTTCCTCTGTTTTCTTATAAATTCCTAAGCGAATAGTGAATTTTCAGAACAGTTATTATTGTCGTACTGTAAACATTCACGATCCCACAAACAATACATTAAGCCTTCCAGAGTGTATATCGCATCTTTCGTGCATTCGCTAATTACACGACACACGCTGCCTACAGTTTCGGATTGGATTTCCTTACCCCGTCTAATTATACAAACCAGAAACCAAAGCTTGGTACTGCTGCTCTTCGGGGACACGAACAATGTCGTATGTTCTCCCATATTCAAAGGGAAATTAAACGGACCAGAAAAGCGGAGAACGATGGCTTCTCTGCTCCAGTTCTACTGTATAGATTAGCTGTTAGACCGCATGTACTGTAAAAATACAAAACATAAGTGTCGATAGTCGGATACGGAAGTGTTTCTGCTTTCTGCAGATGGTCGTATGAAACAGGAAAGTCTCGGCTCCTACCATTTTTAACACGTTTCTATAATTACGTTTTTGCGTCCCCTCTCTTTCAACTGGCTATGTCAGCGACGCGTCGCCAGCTTGCGGAGCCCTTCTTGTATGGCGTACGATGGCACATATAGTGTCTCATGTCTATTGACTTGTCACATACTTATCTGGCGGAAATGAAAGATGCAATGACGATACGAGTGACGTTCCCCCTCATCCAGCAGCCTTGCATTACCGATATAGACACAAGAAGCTTCAATGTTGTGAACCCATATGGAAATAAAAGTAAAACAATAAAATCTATATTTTCACAACATTTAGTTTTTAGTAAACGAAAATGTTGAACGAAAACGCTCTGAGAAAATGATAACACCCTTAGGTTTTCGACGGGTCGTCTTCATTGGCTATTTTAGCGAATAAACCGATGTTAAATATGTCTCTGTTATTAGCTGACAAACCGATCCCGCATCTTATATCACCTTGTTATTAGCGGCTCCAACCGCTAATAGCCAAATTTTATTAGCTGTTGGAGTCGCTAATAACAAGGCGATATCATACAAATATTCTTAGATACTTGAACCTATTTGCTGTTCCAACCGCTAACAAAATGTATTTATTAGCTGTTGGAGTCGCTAATAACAAGGTGATATCATATAAATATTCTTAGATTCTTCAACCTATTTGCTGTTCCAACCGCTAAAAAAATGTATTTATTAGCTGTTGGAGTCGCTAATAACAAGGTGATAAGGTAATAACAAGCTAATAACAAGCTAATAACGGCCGTATAAGGCCGTTTTCCTTGTTTTTTTTCAGTGCTTTCACGCTATAGCGTTCACGAGGAAGGAAATGAATTTAACTTTTTGTACGACATACAGGTAAACGGTGTCTCGCGCCGTGTGGCGCTTCGACCGTGCTCGGAAGGGGCTGCGTTAACGTCGCCCCCGGAGGGGGCCCCCGACGTTAAACGCAAGCGCCCCTCCCTCGTGAACGCTAAAGCGAGAAAGCACAGAAAAAAACAAGAAAAACGGACCTTTTCTGGCCCTCTGATTGGCTTGGCAAGCAAGTCAAAACCATCTTTGTTAGCGGTTGGAACAGCAAATAGATTCAAGAATCTAAGAATATTTGTATGATATCGCCTTGTTATTAGCGACTCCAACAGCTAATAAAATTTGACTATTAGCGATTGGAGCCGCTAATAACAAGGCGATATAAGATGCGGGATCGGTTTGTCAGCTAATAACAGAGACATATTTAACATCGGTTTATTCGCTAAAGTAGCTAAAGAAGAAACCCCGTTTTCGACAGTACCTGTGTGACCTCGAGAATGCGAAACTTGATTCACAATAAAGATGATGTTGGCGATTCTAAATTTTCGTCACAAACTAATGAGATGCATGAAATAAAAATGATGACTTCTTCGGAACACAAGTGGTGGTTATTTTCGCTCGTAAATAAACTTGGTAGCATCACGTTTGCGTATAGGCAAAAAATAATGAATGATATTGGACGAATAGGTGATGCGTCTATAGCTGCAGAAGCAAACCACGTAATGTTTAGAAAGCCTAATTAAGAGTTAAAGCAAATAAAATTGGTCACACCAAGCCGTTAATCGATTGGTTCATTTTATTTTTAAAATATTGCAGATCTGACTCAGGAGGACGACGAGTTCCGAAAATCTGTGTCGTAGTGTACGTATTCAGGACTAAAAAATTTACACGGGTTAGAAATATTCTACACAAGTTCTTGATGAAATTTAAAACAGAATTTACGTAAGATTCGCGGAGTTGAGAACCCCCCGGCTGACTTTAGCGGTGGAACGCTTTAATCAGCCTCTGTCCTTAGTATTTTCCACCTGTGCCAATGGCAGGCAAATAACTTGAAGTGCTTTTGAAAACATACGGGGAAAAAGGACAGAAATTATAACGAAACTGGTCGATGGAACAGAGAAATGTAAAGAATTATAAGAAAAAATATACTTAATAGCCTACGGTTTCTTGCTCTTCGGGTTGGGCAGCGCCATAGGCGGTGCAACACGTCTTAGGTTAGGCATCCTTCATTCCATGCCGATAAACTACGGTATCGAAGCCGACACCGGCAATTGCTACAGCTTCTACATAGTGGCGACATCATTGCTTTACGTTATTGTTAAGCTGGATGTTCAAGTGCGCTTGGCTGCTAGGGTACGTTAAAATTGAAATACCGTAGCTACTGTTTTGAAACGAATAATTTAACCTCCATGTTAACTATTGCTTAGTGCTTTCGTGTTTAAAAAACAACAACAATATGCGCACGCTTTAAAGTGGTTCTTTAGAACGCAGTGATTTGTTCCCGTGGTCAATTTTCCCCAATTAACGATGGACCTATTTACGCATTATGGCATTACGTAGTGTTTCCGAACTAAGACGAAGAAGACGACACTTAAATTCAATTAATGCGAAACCAAAACTCAAGTGAAACGAAACTTAAAATAATGTATTCTAATTTCTTTAAGCATAATCAGGAAAAACAAGAGCTTTCCTGTGCGTTTGTGCATAGTTTCCAATGAACGCCGTTCAACTGCATTTATTCCAATACAGAAAACATCAGAATGTTTTGAAAAACAAAGAAACATTCGACCAAGAAAATCTGAACAATTGACATGTTGTAGACAAAAAAGAAAAAAAAGGATATTGGTCGAAAAAAAACTGATATTGACCGCAGAAAATAAAACCTAAAGCATCCGGATCGGGATGGAAATATGAGAAGTCTAGATTGAAAAATAATAGCAAAGAAAGACTTTAAAACGACGTAGATGAAGGTTTTGGTATGTCTTTTTTCCCTCTTTACGGATGGGAAGGTCACGATGCGAAACGATGCGTTCGTCAGTAGATTCATCATCGTCGGGCTTGATCGCTTCGTCCTAGAAGGTTAACAATAAAAAAACAAAAAAACAAACACAAAAAAACAACAAACAAACAGCCAATTCTTCAATCCGAAATCGATAAAAGGAAGAAAATGTTCTTCTCGTCCTTAAACAGGAATGCCTTATGCAGTAATAGAAGGCCTTCAACATAAGAGTTTTTGCCTCTTACAAAGGAAACTGTTTTTTTCTCATTGTGCAAACGAATTATAATACAGATCGTCAATATCATAAGCAGGTGACGAAAGCCCGAAGACGCTTTTAATTGTACGAGCGACAAGTGGCTTCTTGTGGAATTCCCCAAAAATGTATTAATATTCTTCACGCTGTGCCTTTCATTCGTTCGCCTTCTGATTAAGGTTATAATGCCCTAATAAAAATAACAATCTAATCAAGTCTATACGTTAACAGTCCCACTTCAGTGCAAATACGATTCAATCTTTAAACAGTTCTAGCTATGCTAAATTTTAAGGATTGCCACATTCTGTTCTAGCAATTAAGGAATTTCGGTGGCTACTCAATCTGCAGTTTGAACACTTCTATAAGAGTATTTCGACCGGGCGGCGCTACTAAAAGATAGATCACAAAATCACACATTTTCGGTATTTTCTTTTTCCTATTTTTTTATTATTCAAATAAGGGAGCATTTGAACAGTTACTGGGTGAAACACGGGTAGCCTAAAAGTTTTCATAGAGCAGACGATAAAATGTGTTGCGAATAATGTTTGGAAGAAAACAGATGTGAAATTCTATACGAAGTTTGCAGAACCAATCGACTAAGAGAAACTCAATAACGACTTCTACAGTATCCATTCCCTCCCCAAATAACATTACGTCATTTGTGGATGACGACCAATTAATACACTGCATGATGGCCGTCTAAGCGACACGTGATTACGGCCTCCAGCAAAGAAGGAGAAGAGATCCATCAGACCCGACTAGCTGGGATGTTCGCTAAACACGACTAATACATTTGTGTACATCCCACCACAAAAGTTGAAATAGCCCACGGGGTTCGTATGAAACAGGGAGGGAAGGAAACCAGATCACTTTGACTTATGAAATCAGCTAATGAGGCCGCGTAAAAAAAGAATCTGAGTTGTGTCGATTTCTTTTACCATTCTCATCCAACTGTGCTTGCTGTTGCTGCAGCGCGATCTCACGGTTCCGCTGTTGCTGTAGTCCGTTACCGTTGCGATAGTTTAACAGTTCTCTTATGTGCTGCACGATTAATCCAATGGCCACTGAAAATATAAAAATCCATCATGAATATTGATTTGTATTCCATAATTTATTGTTTTATAATATAATCCATAAATAAGTTTATCGAAAAAAGAGAACCGGCCGTATTTCACGCCATATAATAGAGATCGCAATGCAACCCAAGAAATCGGACTGCCGCAGCCTCATATGCACGTAGAACCGATTTGAGCTGAAACGCATATATTTTCAAATTTATTTTAAGTTCAAACGCAGTAAATATATGAGAAATCTCTGCCCTAATTTGTCATTACGTGTACATCAATAACAAAGAATTCAAGTCGATTTTGAATACTACATAACGACTTCAACAGAACGTCTGAAAACGCAGACGCTCTGATGAGAAAAGAAGATTCAACAATAAAGTGTATTATCGGTCCATTTCAATTACAGCCCCTTCCACGAATTCAGAAATCCAGCAGCGTTATGTCACAAATGAATCACAGATCTCTGAGCTGTCAGAAATGCTTTCGTCTTCCACTTCGTGATGGGAAAGAACGCAAAATATTACTTTGATTTAGTACACCAATCAGAAATTGAGAAAATTAATAAGGCACAATTGAATCGTCTGAGAAAAAGAATCAGACAAAAACAGATACATGTTCTCTTACAAAACAAAGGAAAAGTCAAATGGGTATGATAATCGGAATGAGGATTTAAAACCATCGTATGTGAGGTGTTAAAGGGAACGCATATCAAATGGTAATGACTTGGGTGCCGCCAGTAGTAAACTTAGCATCCCAAATGCCTAACCCCACATTTACAAATCTCCCGAACGAGCTTTACTAGGTCCCTGGGTATATCCCATCTTCAAGACGACATCATAGCAGCACTTTGTAAATAGGATCCCCTACTTCCAGTCAGATTCGCATTGCAGATAACAATGTCTCTTATGTGCTGGACGATTAATCCAATGGCCACTGAAAATAAAAATACAGCCTATAGCATATATATATATATATATGCCCTATAGCAAACTAATGAAGGATGACAGCAAATAATTTTCACTGTTCGAATACTAGAAATGGGAAGCGATATTCTCTAGATGACAGATTTGTGCCACCATTCATGAAATTATTTTTCAAAAGCGTGCTATAGACACTACTTTCTGCATGTCATAATTCTTCACCGAAATATGTTTCTTTATACTACATCTTACTCCAAGAAATTAAACAACTAACTCTGCTACTGTACCAATTAAACTGACCTGTGTTGTCTGCCCCACGTGGAATAATGACATCAGCAAATTTTTTGGTCTAAAAAAAAATTTAATAATTAATTCCAATAAGATCAATCAATTATTACTTTTTACTGTTCTTATTTACACATAGTGAATAAATGTAAAATTATCAAAACTTTTACCGGTAAACAGAATTCCTCAAAAGCGGGTTTAACTAATGTGGTGTATTGAGCCAATACTTGCTCCAGATCCCTTCCACGTTCGCGTATGTCACGAAGGACTATAATAAAGCACATTGATTATGATTTCATATAAAATTTAGCAGTAACAACAAAACCTCTTCTGGATAGACGAGTATCAGCATCTGTATCAACGAATAGCTTCATATGGAAAACTTCTCTTATCTCAGGGAAATAAAAGACCAATATCCCTTCAAACAGTAGTACATCAGCAGGGTAAATTGTTACAAACTCATCCAGTTTTCTGAAAATAAGATCTGTTATAAATTGTTTGTTTGTTGTAACATATACATTTTCACACCTTGAGTTGGTTTTGAAGTCGTAAACAGGAATTTTGCAAACTCTCCCATCCAGAATATCTTGGAGTGTCTTCAGAATGAGTGGGTTATCAAATGCATCTACAAATACAAAACAACAAACAATAAATTCAGATAACCATAACACATAATTTATCCTTGAATAAAACTATTTGAGAATTAAATCAAATTCAATGCAAAACAAACCTGGATGATCAAAGTTAAAAAGTCCCTTGGAGGCTTTGATGCTTTCATGGGATTTAATTCTCTATAGAAACTGTCCTGACTGATGCAGACAACTTGACGTTGCCTATGGTCTATTTCATCTGGAACAGTAAAAGTAGATCATATGCTTTTTAAAACTGATAATGCAGCCAGCAATTTAAACTAACCTTGTCCAAGTTTCTCCATGATTCTTGAACAAACTGTCGACTAAAAGGTTACAAGAGAAAAAATAAAGTCAGACGAAATTTACCATATAAATATAACCTATACAACATAATACTTTGCCAGATGCTGTTCCACCGGCTACGCCAATTAAAAACGGTGTTTTCGTTCCATAACCATTGAAATTTTTTAAACCATTATAGGAAAATCTTCTATCTGCAGCCATTGCTGACATTAACAGAGTACGCGGAGGGAAAAGAAATTTATGAGGATTTTTGCTCCAAGTTTCTAGGCTAAGACTCACTACCGCATGGCGTATTGAAGCCATTCTGATCGATACCTCCAACGTTGCAGTCTACACATTTTTTGCTGGAAAAAAAACCACATGGGAAAATTCGTATATTTAGAAACACGGAAGAAGATGTTTAACGAGGTTTTTTAACATACGTAACTTTTGTGCAAATGCATTTTTAATTAACACACTATTAAAGACACTTCCACCGTAGCAATGAGGCAACAGCTAACAAACATGTAAATTTTGAATTTGAAATAATAATTTAAAAAAACCGCACTTGGATTGCACGAAATTCTTTCATTAAACATCACAACACTAATTATTGTTCATGTTTCACGTTTGAAAAATCACCTAATAGGCTGATAGACTGCATAAGGGTGCAAGGAGCCCGAACTACTGAATGAGCAGTAGTTTAGCGCCAAATAAAACATCCCACCGTCTTGTTAGATTCAGCTGATGTACTAGTTTTATCCACAGCTAATATTATGTTTACAGTCAGTTAAAACACGTGTAGAAGTTTCATATCGACTATTATGTAGTAGTTTCATATCGACTATTATGTAGTAAAAGAGTTAGCTTTAGGTTTTTCTCGATGTATACAAGTAATATGTGAATGCAAATTACTATATGGATGCCACATTGTAACAAGAACTAGTCGATGTGATGTGACATGATGTCCCAGCCATGTGCAAGGGTGGGGTAGCATGGTAGCAAGACTTAGCGAGTTCATTCAATAGCGGCCAAGTTTATGCATATTTTAACTGCATAAATAAATGGTAACTTATACGTTTCATACCACCCATTAACTGCAAGTAATACTTAACTGAGGATTTGTGCTAAAAAACTTTGAGAAATTTTTTTAGCCACATCACAAATAATATTAACATTTTTTGCCTATAATGTTCTTTCTTCTAAGCCTTTTTTATCTGGGCATCTGAGTATGAAATAGATAAGCGTACACTCATTTTACGCTACGTAAAAAACCAATCCCGTTAGATACAAAGAGGTTCTCAGACGACAATTTGTTTAAATTAGTTGCTCAAATTCTTTTCGTAGAGTCCCTTGGGAATTGTGCTTTAGGTAATTTTTTTCCACACGAACGAGTAGTTCACATGGTAGGTGCTGCCACCACAGAATTTTATTTTTGCCCATTCTTTTGTTTTTCAATAATTACAAATAATTTAGTAAAAACAAACATAAATGATACATTTAAAAATTTTGTTGACAACTTGTGCTGAAAGCATTTGCCATGGCCGTGTCTTGTAGTAGTAACCGCGGTAACTGTTTAAAAATGATTTTGTTTTGGGAGTGACGGGCCGTCTTTACCAAAGATGTGATGGTCCATGTGGTTGTTTTCGTTTTTCAACGATGGACGTTACCAAAAGCAGTATAAACTATAAAGTTTCTGAAATAAACCATAACTTATTAAATATACATCTCCTTTTCTACATAAGATTTTCAGACAGTATTGGAAGCGCTTGACGATGAATTGGAAAATGCATCCTTTGTATCCATCGACACGGAATTCACAGGATTAAATTCCACCGAAGGAAGAAGCAATAAACTCTCTTCCTTGGACACACCTTCAGGTTAAAATACATTTATAGAATAATGTGTAATCAGTTCTGTTTTATATTACAATTACAGTTTTCTTCTGTTGATTGTAGTATTAATGTGTTATTTGTATGATTTTGCAGAAAGATACAAGAAGGTTCTAAATAGCTCGCCACAGTTTATCATTATCCAGTTTGGCTTGAGCATATTTAGGTTTGATAATAGTATCTCTAAGTATGTAAATAAAACATATAATTTTTACATATTCCCCAACACTTCAACATTGCCTGGCCTACCGGACACTAAGTTTTTGTCTCAAGCTTCCTCTCTGGGCTTTCTTGCATCTCAGGGGTTTGACTTCAACAAACTCATAAAAGAAGGTATATTTTCAAGAAACATGCCTTTTAATTATAATGCAACATAAAATATAGAAACATAGTAAACTGAACATTATATTCTAAAATTGATTAGGAATCCCCTACCTTAACTTGGTGAATGAAGAAAAACTAAGGGTGATTTTAGAAAAAAAAAGCCAATCATTACATCTTCATTCGGATGCATCTTCTTCTCAATTGTCTGAGATTCCTGCTGATCAAAAAAGATTCCTTAACAATATCACGTAGGTCACTTATTTTTATGTTTCGCAAACATGTTGCATGCGTGAGCTAATACGATTATATATGCTACTCGACTTACGTCTCTTCACGGAAACTTAAAAGTTTGTTTTTGGATTAGTTCGAGGGTTGAAACCTTCTTGCAGAATGAAGAAAATGAAGAAAAGAGGAATGCCGTTCTAGAGCTTCATTGCAATACCATTCAGAATGAACTTATCTTTTCCCATGTAAAATCTAGGTAAAAATTTTTTTATTTAAATGTCGCGCCTACAAATAGGTTTATACAAATACGTCTAATAACTTATGCCGTATGAAAGTTATTTATCGTGTGTGAAATTCCGATATCAGATACCCAAATCTATTGTTTGAGAGTTCCAAAAAAACTTGCAATGGCTGCACAGTCATTGTTAAAAAAACTGGCATTCAAAAATCGAAGACGGAGCCCTCCGAAACAGACAGTTACGTAGCCGCAATGCAAAAAGTGGAAGATAATGTCGGATTTAGTAGGATTATCCGCAAAATCACCGACTCGGTCTGTTTTATACTTTATCAACGAAATATTTTTCTAATTAAATATATATAATTTTTTTTATCTGTAGGGTAAACTTGTTGTTGGACATAACATGTTATTAGATTTGTGTCATATTCTGGGTAAGGAAAAATGTTCATTTTCTGGAATTATTAAATTAATTAACTGGACATTGGAACATGAGGTCAATTTTGTGCGCCGTTACCTGAAGATTATGATGACTTCAAAGGTATGGTTAACACGTTTTTTCCAAGGTAAGGTCAAAGTTTTTCCCAAAAACAATATTTTTCCCTGTAGGTATCGTAAGTTTTTATAGCTAACATAAACCAACGTACATCTAATCAACACTTTCTTTAAAAAAAACTACTGGAAGTCTGAACGAACAAGTAGGAATGTCGAAACGATTAACCCGGAGTTCATTTTCGTAGATTCATCGACACTAAGGTCATGGCTACAACTAAGCCATTTCGTGATCTTCTGCAAAATTCGGCCCTTGATCGGTTGCTAAACAGTCTACTTGCAGCCCCGTTTCGAAACATTGAAGTCAGTAAGTATTTTCTTTTTAGTTTATTTCAATTGATACTGCCATGTTTTAATAATCTCAAATACTTTGTTTAGTTCCTGCTACCGGTTTCCCTTCCTACACGGACAACTTTAAGAATCATGAAGCTGGTTATGATGCATTTATAACAGGCCGTTGTTTCGTCGCCATGGCCAATTATTTAGGTTGTATAAAAATATGGTCTTCAAAAAAGTTTGATAAAAAAGAATTTTCTATAAATTTCATTTTTAAATTGTTTTTATCTAACAGAAGACATTAGCTCTAGCCAGTCAAAAACTGCAGCTGTTCATGAATCATTACTCGTCACGCCTTTTTATCAGAAGTACATTTTATTCGAACACTTGATATCTCAATATTCGCCTCCATTTATTACAATTTTCATACATTAATTGTTTTCTTTTTATCTAGGATCTTTATGATGATGGTTCCTGATATCCCTTATATGACCATCTCCGGCCCCGATTGTACGGTACCACTAACGTTTAAGTGTGATATACTTACCATTTTATTTCGATTTTGGTAGTGGAACCGTCACGTGAACATGTTTTCCATGTTACTTTTCCAAGTGAATGGAAACTTCAAGATATTTTCCATTTATTTTCAGTTCATGGTATGTAACTAGCGAGCCATTGTTATAGTTTTGCAATCAGCTGTCTAGTTTTGCCTTCTATTTTCTTTTTGTTTATATGTTTAATCTACATTTGTTAGCTTCGCGTTCTTGGAAAACTAGCACATATTGGTGCTCCGTAGCGGAATGTATAGTTAAAACCTTTAGAGTAACCTAAGGCACAAAACTTTTTCGCACAAAGGAGAAAACATTTTTAGCTGGAAAGAAAGAGATACCCAAGTTTTCTAAAAGCGCCCAATTGGCTACCTGTTCGTTCGAATGTGCGCTTCCTAATTTGTGATTTCGAAGACATTAGTGGAAGTTCAATTGTTGTCTAGTCTTGCAAATTAACGCTTTAGCCACTAGCTTAAAATTACTTTTTGACCATCTTTACTGATTTTCACAGGTACAGTAAGGGTCGACTGGACAGGAGATACTTCAGCGTTTGTGACCTTACACAGGAAAGAAAACAGTCATTTTGTACTAAGTGCCATGGCGGAGAGTAAGCTGCCTGTGGGATGCTCCGTTATTTCGTATCAGGCCTATTTGAATAGGAAATCCCAGATTGCCACGCTGTCTGCTGAAGTTCCAGACTTATCGTCAAGGAAACGGCTGAGTTCTCCTGTGCAGTGCAATACTTCTGATGTTCCGTCTCCTAAGAAAACACGTGAAGATGTTAAAAACATGAAATTGAATAAAGAGCAGTTTGTGGTATCTGCAAACTGGGATTAAAAGATGAAAACACAGCTATTCATTTTCCCTAGTGGATTGTCCCATTATCAACTCCGCTTTCGAAACATGTGGTATTATTAGATTGACGCAAACATAGTTTTTTTTAAATATTGCTTTGCCTAACGGTTAAAAAAGGTATCCACGTTCTCAAAGCTGGTCGTGCTATTTATTCTAAATACCTTGCATTACACCTCACAACCTTGAGGGTTGAAGCGTGAAAGTCCCGCGGTATGAGATGGTTGGCTGTAGCTTTCATCGGAAAATGATAAACTAGCATTTGGCACAGGAATCCAAGGTCTTTAAAAAAGTCTTATGATCGACTATTACTACCCATCATCGTTCTTTTTAGTTGTTACTCAGTTGTATTGATTATTGTACAAAATTTAAATTTACGTAAATTATGTCTTTGTTGGCGCTAAAAGTGTTCCGGCAAAGGCCAAACGCGTAACCCTGCTCCCCTTACTGCTTTCTACGTGAGTAGCCATTCTCTTTACTGGTTATATATCTTCTATGCAGATTACGAAAAATAAACCTTAGAAGCAAATAGTGAGGTGTAAATCTTTATTGTATTATTGTTGGATTATTATTGTTGGATAGCACAAGCAACAAATAGATCTTTGTCTAGATGATGGGTGCTAGAGAAATATGGCTGGAAAGAAGAAGGACTATGACACAGAGACATCTATCGTTTTTAAATTTTTGTATGCTTTTCTTTACTCATTTACTATTCGAATTTTAGTTAGGCCTGTTTCTCTAGCGAAGGTGAGCTCATTGAAACGTGCTCGATGAGCGATCGAAGCTGAATTTCTGATTACGTCTTAATGTTTAAAATTTCATAAATTTCAAAAACCACAATGTCTGCACTCGTTTCTAGAGCATCCATTTCAGTTTTGGCTGCTGTTGCCGGTACTGTGTTCGTTTCCTATTGTATCTATTTTGATCGTAAGCGACGCTCAGATCCAGAATTCAAGAAAAAACTCCGGGAGAGTAAGTATCGTTTGTAGAACGTTTCTCATAGAACCGGTTATATCATAACTTTTTTAGAACGCAAACGCCGAACGAATGTCTCAAAAGATGGATCTACAGCTCTTCCAGATCTGAAAGATCATGAGGCTGTCCAGCAATTTTCCTTCGTGAGGTAATTACATTTTTCCTAGTTAATTTTCAAGAGTACTGGTAACTTGGCTTCTTCTACAAAATTAGGTGCAACTTGGGGAAGAATTATTGGCCCAAGGTGATATTGAGGAGGGAGTGGAACATCTAAGTAATGCAGTTGCCGTTTGTGGTCAGCCCCAACAGTTACTTCAAGTTCTCCAACAAACTCTGCCACCTCAAGTTTTTCGTCTACTTCTTGAGCGTCTGCCAGTAGTTGGACAGGTACTCAACTGCAGGATTTTTAATAACAACTTTTTTTTTTTTTTATCCTCATTGATGTGAGCATTGAAAACCATTCATAGATCTATTATTAAAGCATTACTAAGAATTTGAGCCATGGATTTGGATTGAAAGGGGAACAACTATTGTTTCATGTCTATCAGTGAGAACAAAAACTAGCCTGAGAATTATTTTCTTCAATGCTAAAATCTTTTTATTGGTTTTCATTATTATTAGTTCATTCAGAATACCAACTTAGATTGCCAGTTCTTCTCTACTATAAACCTTCAAAGAATAAGGATTATTTATTATTAATTCTTTGTATTTTTTTAGAGGCTGATGGCAAACGCGGCTCAGTCTGGATTAGGAATGGCCGAAGATGATGTTGAATAGACAAATATAATTGGTAGGCTCCTTGTTAAATTGAAGTTCAATTACATTGTCTTGGGTGTTATCTTTTTCAGTAACTACCCATCATCTGTGTAGCAGTTAGTAATCACATTTCGAAATCGAAGGAATAAAAGTGAATAATGTCGAAAACTCGATGGCTCAATAGCTCAATTCAAACATTTACTAAAACACCACCCAAAATCTTCGACACGATTTTTTGAGTATGTTGCTGATGCGAATCAGAGTGCAAAATATTTAATACTTCTTCAAAAGAAAAAAGAAACGTTACTGGGAAATTTATATGCATTTGTTCGTATTGCGATAAGCCGGTAACTTTTTTTTTCATACATGCAAGGTTCCACTTCTTGGGACTTAGCAGGCCAGTATTTTTGCATAATATAACAACTGTTCCACTAAATCCCGAAAAGTAAAACTTCAAGTTAAAGTATTTAAAAATTAATTTTAAGGCATTCTATGGCGCTTATAAAAGTCTAGAATTGTTATTTGACAGCCACAGGTATCTTAGCCGACAGCCACGATTCTTTCCGTTGCGCACAGAAGATATAGTTAACACAGTATTTTTCCCCCTTTTTGCTTTTTTTCCACGTTTTGGCCAGAAGAATTTCAGATTTTGCTTGCCTTTGAAATTCATCCCTGTCCGGATTGTTGAATTAAAATTTAAATGAAACTTTGGTTGCGTAACTGGATTTAAGGGAGACGAAAATAACCAAAGTAATCTGCAAGTTCTTTTTGAACCAGGTACAAGCTAAAATGGCAATTTTTAGTTGTCAAGCATGTTCAAGGATTTTGGTGCGAAATTTAGCAACTGATCGTTGAAGTGTGTAATGATATCTAGAAGTTGAGCAGTGCTCGCACTAGAGGCGCTTGATCGAAGTGAAAGCTTGTGTTAAAAGCGTTGAATCAAACCTGTGACGACTACCAGTAAATGTTATGTCAATTTTGCCATTTCGTAGCAGTGAAACATTTGCAAAGCATTAAACTGTGATGTATGCAAAACCGCAAATTTTTGATCTTTTAAACGAAAGTTAAAAACAATTTACCGGCTGGTTATCACGTTTGCTAATTAACACAATGCTGCAACAATAGAAACATTTTACCACAACGGTTAAATTTCGTAACGTAGCAAGTCTCGATTTTTTAAAATCATACAACCAAAGGTTACGGAAGAAGGTCAAACTGAAGTCATGATCACGATACAATGGCAATACACGTACATCAATCCAAACATGCGTACGAGATACCAACCGACCGAACCATGTTCGCTCTTGGGGCCAACTGGTTGCATACGGTGAATTAGTAGATTTTTCGCTTCCACTTGCACGCCTTCACGTTTGACCAGCCACCAAGACCGTTAGCTAACGGACACATTCTAATTCTGATCTACTTTTGCTTCTCGTAAAATTTAGTGATGTAACTCTGTCCTTCGGTGGACGGTGCAGTTTAACAGTCGAATCCAAATTGATTGTTTCACTTGTGAAGCTTGTAATGCCACGGTACTAGGAAAAAGAAAAAGTACAACTTCTAAAATCGGTTTTATTCCCCAATTCTTGTCGTTCTCCTCCTTTCCCTACTTTTCCCTCCGATCACTACTACAGAGATTATCTTCGCCTAGAGCGAGGTAAATGAAATCGGTTTCTCTGGAAACATTGTTTTTGCCCCATCCCTTTCTCCTGAAATTCATTAAATAAGACCAAGCCACTATTTGAAATAAGAAAACTAAGAAAATAAAAAATAAAAATAGAACAAATAATTGAATTAAAGCTGTCCCGTACTTAAGGTCTAAATACACATAAAATGTAGAATTCGACAAAGAGTTTGACTGGCGAATGTTACCTGACGAAAAGGTTACGTTTCTTGAGCCCCGCCCAAAGAAAGGAAACAACCGGTTCTCTAATGCTATTTTACAAACACGTTCCTTAAGATAACATCAAGCTTTTCCCAGTCGGATTTTTAGTAAACTAAATCCTTTTGGAAACCGGGTCTCCTAGTGGAAACTGGGTCCTTTTTTTTAATGTATCACTCTGCCCCAAAATTTTCTCCGTTCAAAACCGAAAGCTAATTTTTTTGTCATCCTATTTCGTTTGCAGTCAACGAACAGCACGCATTTTTATTCTCCGAAATGCATCTTCTTAATGTTCATCTTCAGTTCAGGACGACGTAAGTGTGTTTTTTCTCTCTAAAAGTAGCAAAAGTGCCAAGATGACGCAATAGTCCCCTTTTATTTGTCCTGTATTAAGTTTATTTTTAAATCCAATAGTTATGTTTTGGAATGTATTTCACTCCAAAGGACGTCCTAGAGAAGTTTCAGGTGAGTCCATCAACGGATTGCAAGTGAATATTCACGAGATTTTTTAAATATGGCCTGTCGACCCAAAACGTTAAAGATGAAAGTGAAGTTTCTAGGAATAAAAAAAAAAAAAAGGAAATGTAGAGGTAAGTCAATGGTAAATCAATGGTAAATCAATGGATTGATTCAATTACAGAAGACGTCTTTGGCGGATAAATTCAGATTGTTTCGTTCGATATTTTAGACTTCTGTATGGATGTTGTAATAGCAACGGTAATATTTCGTGCTTCCATCAATCTCGCATCTAAGCCGACCTACCTTTACAGCCAAAGGCTTAGTGATTCTTTAACGAATGATGGATATTGAGGTTGATTCCTGATGAGCACGAATAGTAGAACAGTGAGAAACGTTTCCTTTCTTTTCATACTGCTTTCTCCAAAGTAAATGTACTGGAAAGAGCAAAGCGAAGAAATCGAATTAATGACAAGAAAAAAGAAAAAGAAGAAGAAGAAGAAAAAAAATCGTCCTTTCGTCCTTTCCAGTGGTTGATAGCGGTTCGTAAGGGTCGGCCTCCTTTCCCTGGCGTCTAAGCTGCCATAACCTGGTGAAATGAGGTTCAGTTTGGTTCCCAATATTCTCGCGTTCAGCACGGAGCAGGTTTCTCTCTCCTGAACACTGTTGTTACACATCTTAGCCGGATTCTTAATATTAAAAGTAAGTAAAATGGCGTTTCACTCTATGCTTGGTGTGTTTCCTTTTGGATTTAGGTCCTTGATACTGACAGTCAATAAAAATTAATTTAAATTATATGTTATGGTCATTATATACATGTGGTACTACCTCGAGTGAATATTAGTTGTTTACCAGTAACGCATGTTCGATGTGTTATTATAAGAATTAACTATTCCAAAGTTTCCTTCAAATGTGTTCCATTAGACTATACTTTACTTGTTCAAAGAAATTTTCTGTCCTGACTGTAGTAAATCCTGGATAAAGAAAGTTCAAAAATCCCAAATTATTTTGGTTTTTGGTTTGTTTCGCTGTTTGCGAGTAGAGCAACGAAGGAAAATTGATTGTTGAAATATTGCGTGAAGAGTCAGCGACAAACAACTGGTTGTTATACGGCGTGTTTCTTTTTTAATTTTCCTTGTGCATGGATAACAATTCAGCTTCCATTTGAATTGTTTAACAAATGCTGATCTAATTTCCAAACCGGAAAGTTTCAAAGTGGGGCAGTCAACTTAGTGGTTGAAAAATGCCCGTTCATGCCCCGCGGATGAGGGTGCGGTCCCCATCGCTTTAGGGGAAGACATTTCCCTCTGACAATATTTATTTTATTTGATTCAATTGGGATTTATAGGTAATAAACGTCTAATTAGATACAAGTAATTTTTGCCGTCGTTTATCACTTTGATGTGAAACGTACAATAGAATATAGATTTATGTAGTGTTTCAATTCAAAATAATTAATATTATTTATCGAAATCAAATGATTTGGGTTCAAGCTGCCAGCAGTAGAAGCAATTGAACAACAAAGAGTGGAAAAAGACAACACAAAATTTTAAGATAAATTGAATACACGAATAAAAAGCAATGAAAAGTATCAATAGGGATTGAAAATCTCTTAAAAAAGGATCAGGGACAAGTGTTTGTTCTACCTCAATTTTGCAGTTAAAGTTGGCAAAAACAATTGTAATTTGACAAATATCCGGTTAACCATGTTTTCATATCAATCTTCCTTAAACGGCTTTTGGCTAAAGGATGCATATTACTCTTCTTGTATATAAATTAAATTCAAAGTTTATCAACACGCTTGTTACAATTAACGATATAATCCGTACGTAAAAAAAAATTGTCATTAATAAACAGCATGTGGAACACTGCTGGAAAAATTTGATTTCCTCACTAAGCAAAGCTGTATGCTATGCTTTCAGATACACAGCACGCGTTGATTCTTACAAATCAGAAAGCAAAAATACTGCCACAGTTATTACGACCTATTGTCGATTTAAAAAATATTCAGAGAAAGAAATACCGTTAGATTTTCGACGAAAAAATTGTCGTGCACTCTCGTACACTGTTTCGCTAGAAAAGTCCGCTAAGATCGTTAGGCATTTCCATCTTCCCATGGTGAAAGGTACACACTTGCTTGGTTGAGCTGTACACTTGACTACTCCTACAACAATACGAAACAGCCGTTTAGGACAGTGTTGCAAACTTTAAAATGTTCGCTCGAGTGCAATTCTCATCTCCCTCTTTTAGTTTCGAATAAAGAAATGTGAGACTGGTTGCATTTCGGACTTAACGTTTTTTTTTCCACAGATGATGAAAGCAAGAAAAAACAATTACTCTAATGCTTTTGAGGATGAATCAAGTCAATCTACCTCAGACGACGATGAGTTAATGGACTCGGAGAGTGAGATAAACACAGCTCTGAGGGACGACTCTCTGAAAGGAAGAAGTAAGTTAATCAATTTGTTGCACGTAAATAATTAATGTAAGATGTCCTATCAGTCATCGTGACTCAGAACTTCAACTAAATCATTCATACTGTAAAAATATGGCATCGTTTACGGCCGGATTGATATTCTATGCCACAGTTTCACGATGTGGCACTAAAATCGTGAAATTCCAATTTCCCTAGAAACCGCTGTGTTTGAGAAGCTGACGCATATTCCCAGTAAACCTATCCAACCTCAAAGCCAAATATCAGTGACTAAGCATGACATCAGTACTGGTAATATAAGCTCCTCGGTTGAATCGAAACGGAAACGACAAGGAGCTACAGCGAGAGAGCGAAATCTTCGGCGTCTGGAAAGTAATGAAAGGGGAGCGACTGCGAATGCATGGCCTGAATGCTGCGTTTGAGGTATTTATTACTACAAAATCTTTACTGTGACCAAATGGTACGCAATGAAGTTTGCTGATGTTGCCCTTCTGCACAGGAGTTAAGAACTGTGATTCCTCACATCCAAGTGGAAAGAAAGCTGTCGAAGATCGAGACATTAACGTTAGCCAAAAATTATATAATGGCTCTTACAAACGTGATTTGCGACATGAGAGGGGACAAAAAGCCTTATAGGTAAAATCTATTTCTGTTCAACGTAGATTATACAAAGAGAACCCTGAGCCATTACGTAGCTTAAAATGTAAAGAATCCCGTGATCGAGGCCGAAACTACCTTTTATTCAATGTAAATTCAATGTCCTATCTATTGCGAAAAAGCGCATTAGACTACTTGCTTCGAAAAAGTGAGAGAATCTGTCACTATTGCACCAGATACGTAGGCCACAGTCGTGGATGTAAGTATTTATTCATTGCTTTTTTTTCTTCGCGGTTCTTTTATTTGCGTGCTGTTTAGTACCATAAAAGACACACATGTTATGTCACATAATATAAGCATTAGAGACAGATTATTTAGCACAAGCTGACAAAAGAGCTAGGATCGGGTTAGGACATAGTACAAATAGCATTCAAAACACAGCTAAAGAACAACGATTAAACCGATGGCCAAAGACAATTAAGCCTACGATTGTATTTTGCGAATGCTGTTCATAACTGAAAATGAAACTTACCTCCAGATGGCTTCATTGTAACTGATGCGATCTTTCATATCGCTAGTGCGGGCCAAATTAGTTGAAAAACCTACCATCCAAATAAGATGCTCTGAAAATGTTTTTCTGTTCCCGTTTCCAATAATTTTTGCTAAATTTGTCTAATAGCAACAACAGTGGTTAGCCTACTTCTAATTGAGTTAATCTTTTGATTTTTTGGATGTTTTTGGGACTCAACGTGTTTAAGATATTTGCACTTAGGACAACCCTCTTCCAGGACTTTTGGAATCGTTATCTCTTACGTTTTTGTAAAAAGAATTTGAATCATACGCATGAATTCTCTTCGCCTGCACATGACAATACGGGATTTTGATTATATAACGCACGACACTAGTGTAATTCTCACTGTTTTGCCTTTCCCATTTCCTTACCCGATTGATAGTTGTTTGGCTTGCGTGCTTCCACGCCCGAAGAAACAGTTCTCAATGCGCTTATACACTGCTCTTTTTTTTACAAATTAAATCTATGGTTTTGCTTGACATTGCCTGCTCAAAATATCTGAATTTGGAAATTGGAGTCCCAGAATAATCCTTTTTCGCATTTCATGGTAACATTTAGAAATTTTGAGTTGGCTGTCATGTTAACCGCAATAATTTATTCAAAGGCCGAAATTTGCAAATAAGGTTAAAATTATTCCACTAAGAAAAGTAGACCCTACAGATCAATCGGGAATCAACGAATAGTTGGCTCAACAACAGAAATAAAACCAAAACCCCGGGGTTTGAGGGAATGTAACTCGGATTTCTGTTTAGTTTTTAACTGCAGGATTAATTGTGGGGTTCAACGAAACAAAAATGAGGCTTATAAAAATACTTTCTCTGCATGCGGTTTTGTTAGTTTTCCCTCTTCTCCTTATAATCGAAGTATAGAGTGCACCGGGTCCGACAATGAGGCAATTAGGCATTCATGCACTTTCTGAGATAAAATTTGAATAGGCTGAGAAGAATGACATCTAGTTTAGTGGCAGAGTTGTTCTAAGACATAGGAAACAGCAAGGAGATGCGAACCGTCAAGATGGAAAAACAAAATATACTCTTGTTATATTGGAATGTATAGAACAAGTGACTGACGCGTACCCCCTACTGTTTTGCGAACGCACCTTACTATTTTAAGAGAGAAATTGCGGTTGGCGGCCATGTTTGTATCCCGATACAAACATGGCTTCCAGCCGCAAAAGCTATCTTAAAACACCAAGGTACGTTCGTAAAACATTGGGGGTACGCGTCAGTCACCTGCTCTATAGGTTCTATCTACGCACCTTACACATAAACTTTAAAATCTTATAGATGATGTTAGTGGGAAACATCTATTAGGTCTACCTATTCAGTTGCAACTTGCAGCAAGTTAAAACAAAAAATCAACATTTCTGGCGTGCTTGAAAAATAATTGTATGACTGTTATTATTTTCGTAGATTCATCACCGCAGAGATGGATGATAGCGATTGTGAAGTAGGACAGATTAGTGAAGAACAAGAAAATGCAACGGAGGACTATGAGAAGCAAGATTCCAGCAATGATTCTGATTCCGCTAGAATTTCCACTGCCTAAAATTGTCGAGTTCGATCAACACGAGAAGAATCAAGTGAAAAAGATATGTAATTATATTTGAATGTATCTCAATGAATGAATGGAATAACGAATATGATTTTTTAAAATTGAATGTTTTGAAACCCCGTTCGTCCTTATAGTTATAAAAACAGAGGTCTCATGAAGTGGACGATAGGCTTGAGGCACGACTGTAAGTCATTGTCAAAACATCAAGGCAAAAAAATCTTTAACTGATATTAAAAGATAATAATCGAAACTATTAGAATTGGGTCTTGCTCCTAGGGCTCGGCCCCGCGCCGATCGGGTAGCTTTTTGGCGATCGGGTAGGTAATTTTGACTTTCGGTGCGGATCTGACAGATCGCAGATCGTCTATTCTTACCCGTGGGTGAACAGATCCAAACCGGCTCCAAACAAAAAATGGACCCAGATCCTAGAACCAGTTCCTGGACCCAGTTCCACTACCCGGGTCTAAGAGCCAGTTGCCAAACCTGGTTACACCGGTTCTTTACCCGTTTACCCGGACTTTTTACCCGATTTCTAGCCAAAAATATGACCATTGTTCAAACCTAGTTTGGCACTTTTTAATTAAAAAATTTTAAAAAGTAAGAATCAAAATGGAAATGAAAAAATTCAAACTTATCTTTTTTTTTTTGCTTTTTTAAGAATGACAAATGTAGAGAATAAAGCTACGGCTAATCGACTATGGTACTAGAATTGACAGTCAACGTTGCCATACCCTAAACATATTTCAATTTATAATAATAAAAATACGTGAAAAGTATTAAACTCAAATATTAAATGTTTCCTAACTTTACAAAGGTGCAAAAGTGCTAAATTCATTACTGTTAGTAGTTAATTTCATAAGTAGTTTTTAAGCCGCCATCTTAAAAAATTGCGGCAGGTCTAACCGATCGCACCGAAGAACCGCACCGAAAACGATCTGTTTCTGGAGGACCCGAACCGATCGCAACAGATCGTCCATTTTTCGGGTAGATTAGATCAGTTATCTCGGCCAATCGGGGCCGAGCCCTACTTGCTCCGATCGCCGAAAGATCGGCAGTAACCGAGGGGTCACCGGCTCTATTTCTCAAAGATCACCCTTTGAAAAAAAGCGGAAAAAGGGGTAGAAATCACGGAAATTTAGGGAAATCACGGAAATTTAAGGAAATTACGGAAATAAAAATGAGTGTCCTAAAAACGTCCGATAAAGTGTTTTGAATGATTATTTAGTTAATTTTAACTAATTCACCCGTTAATTCAGGTTTATTACAGGTGAATTACTCGTGGACTGTTGGTAATTTCATATATTTATTTTACATAACACCATTATTTGGAAGCATTCTTTTGTTATGTAGGGGAGAGTGGGGTCAATTGAGACACAGGGAAATTGAAAAAAAAAATTGTTTCTCGCGCCGTATCAGAGGAATTTTCTTGAAAAAATTATGGTTAATAGAATGATGGGGTTTACAAGTTTAGAAAAATTCACGAGTTTTTTTATTTAAAACTTTTTAAATTATCTTGAAAAAACAACTTTTTGTACTCCGTCTGTTAATTTTGCTTTTTTATATTTTTTTGTTTTGAACCCTAAAATGGTACGCTTAATCAATAAAATTAGTTTTAAACGATTTGCAATTCATTTTTCTATAACTTAATGTCATTTAGTTTTTTCCTGCATTCTTAAATAATTTTAAATAATTAAATGTATGGCATTTGAAACACTTTGTTAACATTCCCAGTCCATGAGTGGGTGCATTTTTTTGCAAGTATTTGATGTAAAACATTTCAACAAATGTAAATCATCACATTAAGACAACTATAGGGCCAGAGTAATAGAATACTGGTGTAGTCACGGCCATGTTAACTCCCCCTCTCGGATTTTTTCCCAAAAGTTGTTGCCAATTTCGCGTATCGATTGTGAGAAAATGAGGCAAGATATCGATTTAAGTGTCCCATAACCGTAACTGCCACCTATGAATTGAGTTTTAAGGGTTGTTAAGAAATCTCTTCATGCTCTTACTTTTTCACACTAATTAATTAAGCCACTTTTTGTTTACTTTCTGAAGTACAGACGACGAAAATGAGCGAAAACATAGCGAAAACGTAATACATCACAAGTTCACAACACAGCCACTGTGGCGCTTTCGTTATGGGACAGAAAGACTCTCAGGCCAAAAAGGCAATGGGAGGGCCCGCCATAAGCGTGGCTACACCAGTATTCTATTACTCTGATAGGGCTGTTCGACATCTTTTTTCGCATTTGATTTTATCGCGCAACGCAGCATTCGACGGCCGATTCAGTCTGCTCTGACTGTATTTTGTTATTGTGTGAAATATGAATAAATCTAAAAGTTTCGCTGAAAAAGTTAGTGTTTCGTTTCACGTTATTCATCGTTTTGTTTTTTGTGTTAGTATAAAACTATGTCGTGTTCCGACTATGCAAATGGACTCATAAGTGATGCCAAAACTCGTTACTTAGATAAGTTAAAATTGTTAAATAGTGAGTGTCCCTATTCAATTCCCAATTCTATGTGGAAACACGGATTAGATTGTTGCCCAATTGTTCCCAGAATCCCCCCCCCCCACCCCAGACATATTTATCTATTTGGTTGAAACCAAAAGTTATCAAAACCACTTGGAGGCACTTCACCAAGGGCCTTGGTGAAGGGCCTATTTTAGTTACGAGTAAAACGGGTAAAATTTCCCCTACGCCTCAGGGAAAAAAGGGGATAATTGGCGTGGGGTACGCGGGTATTTCCCCGCCAGACGCGTGGGGAAGCTACGGTAAATGAATTTTTTCAAAGTGGATTTACTACCTCAAGACATCATTTGCACCCCCATAAACTAGGTATGGTTAAATTCGTCTAATTAAGACGAATCTTTCTATGCTAATTATAAGTTTCTAACTAAAAGTAAGGGATATTAGGATACTGCCCCAAAAGAATTGCGAGAAGCCATTGAAAATTGACTACGTACAATGTTCTACGTTTGAAAAATGTACGCTCAGTTTTGACTCCGTTTTGGACAGATATAGAAACAAAAGATATAAAGATATAAAAGATATTAAATTTTCGTTATCTTATCTTATCTTATTTTATCTTATCTTATCTTATCTTATCTTATCTTATGTTATCTGCCAGATGGAAAACACTGATACCAACAAAAAATAAACAAAACAAAATCATTTTGGTCCTCGGATGCAGACGATATCATGTAAAAATAAATTTTTGTTTTCAATGTTGGGGATCATAATAATAAAAACAATAATACAAAAACAAAAACCAACAAATGCATTTTACATTCTGGTGGAATAATAAAAAACAAACAAAATTAAACAAAAACAGTAGACGTTGGGTTAAAGTGATACTATAACAAAAATAAACAAACGATATTTGATATTGGGAAGGGAAATTGAAATAAACAAAATTAAACAAATTATAATAAAATTATGATTAAAATTAAACAGGAAATGGAATACTTATCTAGGGTTACGAAGGGTTTTCTATAGACTCTCTACTTCTTTTTGATGTGGGATGCGTAGATGATTCCTTGCCTTCCAGTTAATGAAGAGGTAGTCAGCCAGAAGAGGAAATAAAAGCTGGAGATTACCAATTGGCCCAAAAAGGCAACGAATCAAATCTTCCTTGGACGACTTGCAGCCCATTTGACGCATGGTTCCTTCCAACCAGCTCCAAACGCCATTGCCTTTGTCCACTGACAGAACAAGTCAAGAACCCGTCCTGCCCTGGTAAAATCTTCTTCACACGATATGATAATGGTGACGTCATCAGCAAAGGCTCTGAAAGTAAGTTTTTCCTTAAATAATGATATGCCCTGTAGAACTCGAGATAAACGCACCCCCACATAACAAGTTAATGCAGGAACTCATCCTAAATCTGTCTTACTAGGACGTGCAGTACTGGACGGCCAATGGAAGTTATCAGGACGCGCATAAGTCATGGTCCTTTTAAAAAATAAATCACGTCCCTCTGAAGACGTCTTATTTTGATCCATTTCTTTAAAAGCCACGTTTCCACAATTAACAGTGTAGCGTTTTGGTTCAACTTTGTAAGAATTACGAACACAAAATAATAATACAGAATTGCTTTTTCAATACATAGTGATTGGTTAACAAGAAGAAGCTCAGTCTATGATGCGAGAGTCCAATGATCGAAACTCATAATAGTTATGTTTCTCTTCTGGTATTTTGGTCAAAGAGCATAAGGTGTAGATTATAAATGTTAAATTTTATTCAAAAATTCATTTCTTAATGATTGAAGGCAAAACTATTTCACTGTAACATGTGTCAGTCTAAAATTATCGAAATATAAATGAATATTGCGTATATGGTAGACTACTCGACTATCATGCGGGATACGCGTGTTCTAATCCGATGGTAAAGAACTATTTTTTGCATTTTTTTGTAGAGCAAAAAGTCGTCCTAGTGAACGCAAAAATGAGAGCTTTGGTGACCATAAAAATACGTGTATTAGAGCAGTTTTTGCCGGTCATCAACACCTGCTAAAATCGTCTTTAAGTCGTCATTGTAGGATTTCAGTACAGAATAAAGAAATCTTAGTAGTGCCGTTAGGATGAATAAATATCCGTTAAAAGACGTCAGTGTGCTGTATGGGCCAGTAACGGCTCAATATATAGAACAAAGATATGGACAGATAGGGGCATCCCTGGCGAATAGATTAGATATCAGAAAGCACCCCAGCCACCTCCTATCCGTTGAGGATAGACATTCCCTGCTACAGAATACATATGTAACCAACGGACGAAAGTGGTCGGATAGCCCATGACCTCCAGAATCCTCCAGAGGACTTCCCTGTTAACCAGGTCGTAGGCCTTTTCAAAGTCAACTCCAACAATGGCAGCGCCCATACCCCGAATCGAAAAGTTGGAAGAGTCATGACATCCCTGGTCATCAACGAATTGAATGACATCTCTATAAAGCATTAAATTATCAAAAATCAATCTACCAGGTACCTCACCTTTTTGATGAGGTCCTATGGTAGATGACAGTGTCTACCTCAATCGTCCTGCTAAAACAGATGCCATGACTTTGTAGTCACAATTCAAAAGAGAAATTGGCCGAAAGTTAGAAATTCCCCAAAGCCCTGAAGACTTGGTAATTAGCCTGATTGCCGCTTGGTCCTGCGATGTCGTCAGAGATTCCCTTTCAAGGATATGGTTGAACATATCCAGTAAATGGGGTGCGATCACGTCCCAAAATTCTACGTAAAACTCGTAAGGAATGCCATCGGTGCCAGGGGACTTGTTTGATTTCATCGCAATGAGAGCAGCTCTAATCTCAAGGAGGGAAATTGTTGCTGTCAGGTTCGCGGTTGGTTTAAAGCAATCTCTTACTCCCTCAATAAAATCAGTACCTGCCGGAGTGTCAGGAGAAGGTTGATTTTTAAAATTTTTACTGAAATGTGAAACAATCTCTCCTGAAATGTCCTCTTTGGTCGATATAAGCATGTGCCACTAGAGGCATTGATTTTATCAATACGACACTTTCGGTAGTTAATTCTAGCTCTATTTACATGAAAAATATTGGCTTCCTCTACTTCTTGGCCTTCAAAGCAGCGGGAACAAATCCCATACCCTTTAAGTGTGCTCTCCTCCCAAGACTTTGAAAATTTCCTCAACTGGTGAAAGGCAACCCAATCAAAGGTATATGCTTCGGCCAACTCCTGAATGCACGACTGGTAAAAAAAATTCGTTTCACTAATCATTCTAGCTCTTTGCCTAGAATAATCTACCGAAATGCGTTTGATACCCGGTTTCAGGACACTCTCCCACCAATTTGCGACATTACTTTCCCTAAGAGGATGATTGGCAGATTCTTGAATAAAATTCGTTAAATATTTCTGATAACCTTCTTCTGGCAACATGGAAGTCTTTTATTTCCACAAACCAGGAGGAGATCTAGTACAATATGGGAAACCAAGACTGCAAGTAAAAGTGGACTTTACCGACTGATGATCACTAACCGATAAAGATTGCAATAAAATATTTAAAAAAATTCCTGCAAAAGATCGGCTAGCATATATCCTATCAAGCCGAGAAGAACCAGAGGGATGGTAAAAGTTGTGTCCTGGATCATTATTATTTAGCTTTTTCCAGATACCTACCAGATCAAGACCAGTAACCATCTTTTTAAAAGCATAGCTGACGATATTACTTTGGGAAGGAAAGGAGTCGGATGTTGCCTTATCTTGGATGTCGTCTACGCAGTTAAAATCACCCATCAACACGAAGGGCAGTCGAGTAGTAATTGTGTAAGCAGGGACGGTTTGATGAAGGAAGTTGTTTCTCTCAGTTTTTACGTGACTACCTGACGGGGCATAGATATTGTCGCGGGTGAAAAGGGAGATTGGTTATCTCTTCGCAGAGATGAGTCATCCGCTCCTTGGACAACGCTGCGATCGTGGTGAAGAAATTATCGGGAGAAGTCCGCTCTAAGAAAGATACGCAGATATGCAGTCCGGAAGTGGAGTAATTTGCGCGACGGTATAAAACGCTGCCCCGAATCTGCGTTAGATGAGTCTCCATCGGGTGAGCTCCCGGAGCTGGGCTCCGTTAGAGGAGTTCCCTGGTTTCCCTAGAGGTCTTCAGACGCTTCTCCAACTTTTGGTAATGGTTTTCCCTTTTTTTCGAGTTAAACCATTGTTTAGATTTAAGTCATCACTTGTTGTATTCGTTTGTGCTTGTTTAAATACAACTCGTGTGACAATATTAGTGAACGTGAAACATTTCACGTCAATAGAGATGAGCCTTCCGTCGGATTCTAGAAGTAATCGAGAATAGTTCAGACCATGTCTAATTAGCATGGCTGTTCCATTTTTGTTGAGACCGACATTTGACAACATATGGTAGCGACTTTCAATAGTTGGACAAGAATGAAATGCTACCTGAAGTCCCACAAAATTTAAGTTACCGTCCCTGCAGAAGTTAAAAAGGAGTTGACGTCGCTCGACTGACCTAATCCCTCCAATGTTGATAGAAGCGATTTTTAGCTTTAGTCATTTAAATGGTTTCTTGGGTTGGGAAGTGGACAAGGAAGGTCTTGAATTTTGGGGCGTCAATGTCGGTTTGAAACGTTTTTTTTGTGGCACAGTGGGAGCTTTCAGGTGGTCTCTTGTTTTGTCAGTTTCCATGACCTCAACTTCCCCCAAATTGGGTTCCATCGATTCCATGGAAACTGTCATTGGTTCAAAGTCATCAGGTTGTGTTTCAGGGATTATTATTTGGGCCAGCGGAATCTGTCGTTTGGGGTCGTCTGTTCAGTGGGAGAAATTTCTAAATTGGGAGTCCCTCCTGAGGGGGAATCTTGTAATCCACACTCAAGAAGGGCCAAGAAACCACGGGGTCTACAGCTAAGGGTATGATGACGGTTTTTTCTGGGATTGTCTCTGTATTTTTAGTCATTTTATTAACGGGTTTTTGGACTACGGTAGGCTCCTTATTGCGTCTCAAAGTTGGGCAGTTATAGCTAAAGTGGGTTTCGTCGTCACACAGTCTTCAAGTAGGTGTTTGTCCCTCATACTTCACCATTGCACGATAGCTGCCAATAGTAATGTATGCGGGAATATTCTTAGTCAACGTCATTTGTAGGGATCGAGACTTTGGACCCCTTCGACATAAGACCCCAGGGGGGGGGTCGACTTTAGACCCCCACGTTGCGACGCAAGACCCCCAACATAAAAAAAAATATTTGTATTTGTTAATTAATGGACAACGCAAAACCCCTAGCCCCCGACGCAAGGTCCCTGTGTCTTTTTTGATTTAATGTAACCCCGACTTAAGACCCCGTGCCTTAAAATGTCTTCATATATTACCGACTTTAAGTCCCTGTCCCCCGACACAATGTCCTTGTATTTTTCGCCATTAAATATTATCCCGACTCAAGACCCCGTTTTAAAAAATGTGCCAACAATTCCTAACTTTAAACCCCAGACACAAGTCCCCGTAATTTTTGCAAACGAAATATTTTCCCGACCAAAGACCCCTTGCTTAATCATGTTATAGTAACATGTACTTGAAGCCCCGCTTTAAAACCCCCGAAATTTTAAATTTACCTAAAAAAATTTTTCTTTTTCAAAACCATCTTTTCTGCCCCCTTAAACAAAGCGGTATCATTTGTAGGGATTACCGACTCTAGAATAGATCGCACACTTCAGCTTTAAAATATCCTTTAAAAGGATCTTAAAACAATCATTAATACATCCAGGCATTTTTAGCAAAAGTGATTGAACAGAGAACGGATTACGGATAGCTTAATTTGTTTTTATTCGAATTTAATTTTATGTGTCAGATGAGGAAAGAAAACAGATCATACTGATGAATAAATAAAAGTAATCCAGGGAAAATAATTGAAAATTTGAGCGACTGGAGTACGGCAATAAAAGCAGGGATAGCTGGAACTTCATCGATATTTTCAGCTGACAGCCGGCGTCTACGAACAGGTTGACGATGAACTGGAGCTGGCTCTTCAGCAACTATACCAACCTGGCCCTCTAGATCGTCATTTTCTGGCGCTGGACGGGCCAGCCCATCGGCCGTTCTATCAAGCTAGAAAAAAAAAGAACAAGGCTGTTATAACAGAATAGAACAAAGTATCCTAGTTGAATTTAACCATTGCCAGAGAATAGAGTTACCTGATCGGGTTCGAAGAATTCTTCCGCCACATCGAGAAACTCATATATCTCAATTGCGCTGGATGTTAGCTGTTCCGTTAAGGTCTTGATGTTACGGTCGCGTCGCTTGTTTACCAAACGTTGTGGTCGACGAATCTGCTGCGCTGCCCGAATGGCAATGAAGTCCCTCTCTGTATTTTCATTACATTCTTGAAGATGTTCTAGTGAATGAGGAAAAGAACGCATTAATAATAATTAGAAAACAAATTGCAAACATGTGTAAAAAATTTACGTATGAAAGACCAAGAAATTTTGATGATGCGGACCGCAACGCGCGTTGAACCAGCGATTAAAGGATTCAACTTCATTGTTGGTTCGATGATCGTCGCCAGAGACGCAAAAACGTTCAGGGCCTTGGTTTGTGAACCAATATCCTCCCATATATTGGAAAAGTCGTGCTACTCCAGCTCTTGATTGCGGATTCTTGGCAAGAAGAGCGTTCTCGGTACGGTGTCTTATATTCTGCAATGAGAAAAATGTTAAATTTTTCCATGGATTAAACCCAGTTATATCACTATGTTTTACCTGGAATCCTTCGTAAGCTCGATTCAACGGTAGCAATGCGAGGGAAATTAGCTTCTTCACGATACTCTTTATGACCCCACCTGATCTATAGGCCCTTTGAAGTCCTTCTTTGTAGGCTCTACGATAAATAGCCTAAAAAACAATCAATGATAAGAAAACATTTATTTTATGTAGAAAATTCTTAAAAGGGTACCTGCGCATAGTGAAACCAACAGCCACGGCTTCTTGCGTTTAGAAAAGCTTGTTGCATCGTACCCATGATTGCTAATTCGAAGTCGGAAATTAATACTTCTACTTCAAAGTGATCCCCAGGGTTGACCTCTTAAAGAATCTGCAGTATGCGATCGATAGCCATACGATAGAGTTCAGCTGTTTTGTTGGACATCAACACCTAGGCAACAGGAAAAGATTATGAGACCAAATTTTAAAATTGCTAGAGTACTGAAATCAAGTTTCAATTATCAATATTATATTACTTTCCCATACGCCAAAACATGAAGCGTGAAAAGTTCATAAAATAGGTTGGGAACCGTTTTAAAAGTTCCATCTAATCGGATTTCTCTCGTTGTGCGAATTTCAGGCAGTAGAGCGAGATGAAAATAAAAGCATTCCCAGTGTCGATCGACACTCTTCCAAGAAAGAAATCTGCTGATTGATTGAGTGTTTTTCTATGGAAGACACAAATAATAACATTAGTTATAGGCTTTGAAAATAAATAAATAAAAAGGTTGTTAAGTTGTACCTGTACATATCAAAGCCTGTTATAGTTCGCTCTGCTTCATCAAACGAATGCGGAATCGCCGGCTTCAGACGACGCCTTGCTCGTTGTATAGCTCTTTCTAAATTGGGACCAAACCCTTTTATTGCATTTTGATGTCTATGAATGTAAGAAAAAAAATAGTTTGAAATACTATAGCGTACCAAGGTTAGAAGGTAAACCTACTCTTGTCTGGCTTGTTCGAAAATCACTTTGGGGCGTACAGGCTGCTCAGCAGCTCGCCGTTTGCAGTCGTTTTCAACAGCAATACGTGCTATCTCGTTCTCCTCGTTAGCAAGACTATGATGACCTTTCATAAAAAATCGTTCACCGGACATGGTCAAGCGAGCCAGGCACGCATAATGCTTGTGTTTGCGACATCGCAAAGCTCTGGATAACAAATAAAACAAAATTGTTACTTAAAAGTGGACGTTGAGGGAGAAAGTATCTTGTGACCTTTCTTTGTACAGATGGAAAATATAATTGTCCTCCATCACGTAGACGAAACTGCCAGCGCGTTTGCCAGGTACTCTCTGAACTGCAATATCCATATTGCACGAAAGAGGGATCGAAATATTAATAGAACTGTTACTGATCAAAACTAGAAGATTCAACGAAGCAGAGAATCGCTAGATGATCTGTATCTTTCGAATCGAACTTATGATGTGAACTGGGCTATGCAAACAACTCTTATTAAGAATGACGTGCGGACTTTCGTCCAGGATTAGTCATCCAATTGTGAGAAAAGCGGCAAAAAAAAAAGAAGTCGACCCCTTCGATACCAACACCATTCGGGACTTGCTCTCTCCCTCAGAAACAACCCAAGCTTGTTATAAGATCATCAGGGAAAACGTTTAACATTTACGCTAGGAGACCCTTTAAAACAATCTGCCACTACCCACTGATCGTGTTAACAACACGGATTAAAATTTTAAATGTTACCATTGTTTCTGCTATTTGATGTTTGTTTTAGGTGGTTGCGGTCTTTATTGAGATCTATGTCATCTTAGGGTTTGTACTGTATGTATCTCGGGCGAGACGCTTTCCGTCAGTGTCGTCGATTCAGACAAACTGGAACTTCGACCTACGGAAAAAAAACTAATAAACGTTTCATCTACACGCCAAAAATTGGCATGAAAATATGTACCGGTGTAGTAGGTTGGATCGAAATTTTTTTTTTTTGAAATTCAAAAAATCAGCCAAACTATTTTATTTATCAATTTTTTAATATGTTATGTTCAAAATTTGGGGAAAATTGAACCATTGGTGTGTCCCCGCCGCTTGTTTATGTCTTGAAAAAATGCGAAAAATTTGGTACCTGTCACAGGTTTTTTTGAATAAAATCTGTACCTTACCAGCTATTTTTTTGAAAATTAGATGTCTTTTTGACAGGATAATAAGCTTTAAGAAAATGTTTTCAGATTTTTAAAATTATTACTAGTTACTGAGAAAATTTAATAAAACTATAAAAATGGAGTGGTTTTTCTTTTCTTCTGAGAAATTCCACTGTGGCGCTGCTAGTCTGAAGCAAGAATTAAATTTTCTCAATGACTGTAAAAGTAAATGGCATCAAGCTATATACAATTTTAAAGCCAAAATGATGAGCTATATGCTAGTTACTTTTGAAATTCAAATATAATTTGTTTAACACACAAATTATTCCTTGAAAAAAAAAACCGTTTTCGCCACCACATAGCCTCGGGAAATTTGAATTTTTTGAGAAATGTTTTGAATTTCGTTTATTTTCACTGGCTCAGTGTTACAAATGGCAGGAGTGAGAGATGGTCTTGATTTTAGAGTTTGCAAAATGTGAAAGTGGCGTTTATCATGATCATGTACCGTTTTTGACGCGTCTGTAACCAATTTAATCATCCGTTCAACGCCTTGGGTATTGTTAGGAACATCAGGAAATTGAAGAATCTCACCAGATTTCACCGATTTCAACAATTGATTTCTGGTAAACGACATTGTCAAATGGGGTTCAGTAAAGGATTCCACTTTCCGGTCGATAATGTCGATGTAAGATGTTGCGTTAAATTTGATTTTTGGTCGAATAAACTTCCGAACTGAATCAGAAATTTTCTTTTTTCTTATTTTAAGAATTTTCAGAACAGCCCTCTTACGAACAGATGGATCATCGTCAGTGAGCATGGCAATCAAAATACTTTCAGGGTGGGCAGAAAAACAATTAACCTGCATTATTCTTTGGAAAACCCTCTTCTGGTCTTGTCTTAACACTGCAGAAAGTTTTATGAGCTGGAAGAAATTTTTGGCAGCGTCAACAAGACGGGGATAAGACTTGATGAAAAACCAAGACGGAGCGTAAACGTACATAATAATTCTAGCTAGCCTAATAGGAATTAAAAGAAGCCAAAGATAAGGTTTATGAAATTTTTTATGTAATATTCGACTGCTCTTTACCTATTCGGGCTGTCACTAGGATTGACGTACAATGTGCTGACGTACAATCTCAGTATACGGTTAGCTTTTCTGAGCCACCTTGCCTCGCAAAGCTTACCAGGGTTCCGAGCACTTAAGCTAATTGGGAATGAGCCTTGACGAACTGCTTTGCACATTTCATAGAAATATTTCTGGTCACTACTGAAATTGTCGATTACTTCTGTAGGAAGTTGGTTCAACCTTCCTTTTATTCTCTGAAACTTGACGATTGGTTTCATTCGGAGCTCTTCGTCCTTTTCCATAATTGACTGGCCAATTGGGCCTTTGTATGAAAATGGGCCGCTTGTTTTGTCATCAATATGTTCAAATAAATGCCTGAATGGCAGTTCGTTTAGGTGCAACTGGCAAATGGCACATTGAAGTGGTCGGCCAAGGGTTTCTTCTACCTTTCTAATCACACCGTTGTTACATCCAGTATTTACCGCTGTTCCGTCTGCACCAATGACACAAAGCAATTGTTCCGATTCTATTGTTGTTAAAAACTTGACTATTTCTTTGGCTATGTCCAAAGCTTTTCCACTAGCTGGTGCAAAATGATTTCGATAAACACTCCCTGGTTCTTCTACAACAACGTAGTGATCTTGAGTAACTACTTCTCTTATTTCGATGCCCCCGCGATTAGATAGGATAGTCTTGGTTAAAGTCTGGTCTTTTCTTCCGTCGAACATCAAACAAATCACTTCCTTTCGAGTTTCATCAATTTCAGCAACCAACTCACTCCCGTATTTCTCGAACATGCGCTGAACCTTACTGTGACACAACCGATTCCAGTCATTCGAAACACCTAGAATCAACAATAAAATCAATACAAAAAAAATTAATTTATAGATATCAATATAGGCCTACCAAGATCTTTTAACATTGCGTTTCCTAAAACACAGACTGCACGATTGGAAATTCCGAATCTCCTCGCAGCTGCAATAAGGTTTTGGTACTCAGTTCTGTTCTGAATGACTTCACTTTTATAGTCTTCGTCTAGTTCGTGCCCATCTTCAACATGTAAACTGAAAGAGTCACATGGAAATTCACCATGACTGTCTTGACGGTGTGGTCTTAATTTAGACACTTCAATAGGTACATTATCTTGCGCGGATTCTGGACGAGCCACTTCTGAAGAATATTCACGTTTCCTTTTTTCACGTTCTTTCTGGTTGTCTATTTTAAGTTTCCTTTTTCGTAATTGCTCTGATGCGGTTTTGTCAACACTGTTTGAAATAAACAATTGGCGATTTAATTGCTGATCGACATAAAAGTTCCATTCTGTCTCAGGAATTTTGCTACCAAGAGAGACACAAAAGCAGTCGGTAGATTTCACATTGTTCCAATCGACTAGTTTCCCAAATTTTGATTTAAAGCAGGGGCAAGAACACACATCAAATCGATAACTCAATTCACTGAGATACAAGTCAATTTTCCCTTTATTATCACGCTTACTATTTAACGAATGAGAAAACGAGGAGTACTTTTGAACTAAATATTGCACGTTTTTCCAAATAAGATCTTTACTCGTCGGTGGCAATGAAGCCATTTTCCAAATATTATTTAATCTCATCGACAAGATCGGAATAGATTTCGCATTTCACTTCTTTATCATCACAAGCTGACAAGTTAAGTTTGAATAAATACGCTTTTAAAACGTCAAGTTTAGTTGGTAGCTGTCTGTTAGGCAAACCTGCTGGCTGCCCAACAACGACATCAACAGTTTCACTCCGAGTCTTTCTCATTTCGTTAATGATTAGATCACACAACAAAGAGTCTTTAACTTACACGTTAACACTGGCCGCGTGGTCTTAATGATGGACTGAATGAGGCTGGGGTGATGAATCACACAATAACCGCAGGGAAAATTATGTTGGAGGGGAGGGATTTCCGTATGGTGTGATTTCTCAAACGTCCTTGAGCCCTAAGATGAGCAATAAGCAAGGTCAACTGAGAATGTCAAACACATTTTTGTACTGTGTTAAAATGAAACGAAATTTGAAAATATTACAGCATATCTTTTGTTTCTTGGACAACAAATTTTAATTTCCCGCGGCTTGTGGTGGCGATAACAGTTTTTTTTTCAAGGAATAATTTGTGTGTTAAACAAATTATATTTGAATTTCAAAAGTAACTAGCATATAGCTCATCATTTTGGCTTTAAAATTGTATATAGCTTGATGCCATTTACTTTTACAGTCATTGAGAAAATTGAATTCTTGCTTAAGACTAGCAGCGCCACAGTGGAATTTCTCATAAGAAAAGAAAAACCACCCAATTTTTATAGTTTTATTAAATTTTCTCAGTAACTAGTAATAATTTTAAAAATCTGAAAACATTTTCTTAAAGCTTATCATACTGTTAATAAGACATATAATAAAAAAAAAAATGCTTGTAAGGTACAGATTTTATTAAAAAAAACCTGTGACAGGTACCAAATTTTCCGCATTTTTTCAAGACATAAACAAGCGGCGGGGACACACCAATGGTTCAATTTTCCCCAAATTTTGAACATAACATATTAAAACACAGATAAATAAAATTGCTCGGCTGATTTTTTGAATTTCAAAAAATAAAATTTTCCGATCCAACCTACCGTTGTAGGTATAAATATCGATGAGAAGAATCTGTGGAATGGCCGCACCTTCGGCTATATGGAGTGCTAAACTTTCAAGCCAGAACTCAATGACTTTGCAGGGTGGCTGCTTGTCGTGACTGAGATCGCAACATACGAATGCGATTCGATACAATGGTTCCGGATAATTGAAGCAAAATTTTTCACGAAATGAAGTCTGATTGAGAACGAAGTCATCTGATCGCTAAAAATAATCCGAATCTACCACAATTCAACGAAATTTACTTTAACTTTTCTACTTGAAAAAGCTCTGCCACGTACCTTGCAAGAAAAAAACAATGCCAAAACTAAAAACGTCCACTTTTTTCATCGTATTTCTTGCCCGTTAACATTTAAGGCGCCATCCAATAAGGACTGCCTACTACAGTATATCTTTTGTTCCTTTCGTATTTCTTCTGTCGTCGTTCGGACGGTGAAGGCGTCGTGTTATTACCACATCTTATCAACCCACGGCCGTTGGGTTAATTTGCGTTATAAACGTTGCGCTATGATCCGTCACGGACTATCGGATCACATAATCCTGGCCAAGCCGAAGTCAGCCACCATTACCGAACAATCTTCTTTTATAAGACAATTATTGGAATTTAGATCACGATGCATCATGCTTTTCGAATGGAGGTAAGCCATTCCAGCAGCTATATCTTTGGAGAATGAGACTCGTTGTTCCCATGGCAATGGCACATTTGAATCATGCAATAATCCCTTTAGCGTTCCACCAGCAAAAACGCCACTGGGTGTCGGCCTTCGAGATTTATGTGGGGCTGCGTGGGCTGAACATAAAAAACATATGAAAAACGACAGCCGCCCTCGTCGTTTCTAAACAAACACAAATTAAAAATTAACAAACCAACCTTTCATCACAAAAATTACTCTATTCCATACAGTTTTACATGAAGAATCCAACTGGAATAAAATTTCACCAAAAAAACGAAAACCCGTCCACAGGAGGGTCCCTAAATCCACCAACCTGCCACCAACCAATCAGAACCCGACTTTCACGACCAAAATTTGAATTTCAATCAAACAAAAAAAAAAAAATAAAATTAACAAACAAACCTACATATTTAAAAACAATCCATTAGCACGAAGTTGAATTCGGCGAATCAGATAAAAAGTAAATGAAAACGAACAACTCCCCTGTTTACACACGATAATTCTACTTAATTCGCAGCCAATCAAAACCCGGCTGGAACCCCTGGGGAAACAATAAACAGTTTGGGGCCCATAATCACGGCATAACCTTCTATCTTTACTAAGGTAAATCTCTCAGCGATAAATTCAGTCAATAGATTAAGACGTTTATATTTTTAAAGGATGCCGATGAAACGCAGGACATTATTGTGAGTGAGCATCCACATCACCGCCACCCTTTTGAATAAGTGTAAAAATCAGATATAAAAGCCATTAATGTCTATTTTTATACTAACCTCTTTGATGAAATTGTTTTGAGTTTCTTAATCCACCCGATAGAGTTATGTGCATAGTGGTACCTGTTTCACGATATCTTCTGCGCTGGTTAATTCTTCTGCCCAGTTTAATTACCGCTGTGGTACTCTTAGACGAGGTGGTGGTACTCTAAAATTCATCAGTTGAATCAGGCTCTCCTTAATACAATGTGAGAAGGTGGTATGTCTTTCAAATGTTTTTTTTTTCCTATTTTAATTTTTGGGTTATTAATCGGGAACTTCAAGTCGATGTTACTATAAGTATAACATGATTAAACAAGGGGTCTTGGGTCGAAAAAAAAAATTCGTTTACAAAAATTACGGGGACTTGTATCTGTGGTTTAAAGTTAGGAATAGTTGGCAAATTTTGGAAAACGGGGTCTTGAGTCAGGATAATATTTAATGGCAAACAACACAGGGACATTGTGTCGGGGGACATGGACTTAAAGTCGGTAATATATGAAGACATTTTAAGGCACGGGGTCTTAAGTCAGGGTTACATTGAATATAAAATAGGCATTGGGACCTTGCGTCGGGGGCTAGGGGTTTTGCGTTGTCCATTAATTAACAAATAAAAATGGATGATTTCTTTAATTAAGAATATTTGACTGGTAACCATCGTGTTCATTGAGCCACTAGTATTCTATGAAATAAAAATTCACATTCATCGGTTAAATCACTGCTGGTAAAGAACTGCTCTACACTTCCCTTGTTCGTGTTTCAAAAAATAGCTATCAGTGTGTACGAGATGAAATATCAAAATTTACCACTAGATGGCGTTTAATAAAGTATCAACATTAACGGAAAGAAACCGTTTTTTACTCCGATCCAGAATATACAGCAATCAATGTTTGTTTTCACAACTACACCGTGGCGAGATGGAACAGTCATTCGTAATTAAAAGAAAAATCAATTTTTGACGAGGATGGGATTCGAACCCACGTGTACATGGCATATTGGATTATCAGTCCATTAACATAACCACTCGGTCACCTCGTCTATTAGAACAATCAAACTTCACTTGACTAACACTTGTCCGTAAACAATAACTTTGTATCATCTATGCAGTAACTACGTTTGTAACTTAACAGACAAGCTATCATTCGAAGTACTACGCCCGATAAATGACTTGAACCCTCGACCTCAGGATTAAAATTCCCGCGTCCTCCTTGCTGAGCTAACCGGGCTTACTTACCGCGTTCTGGGATAGAAATTTCAATTATTTCTTTAATATACCTTACGAAACATGGTACTCTTTTAAATTGTAATTTTTGTTATAGATCTCACGCCTCGATAGTGCAGTAGTCAGCGCGCGAGTCTCATAATCTCGAGGTCGTGAGTTCGAACCTCACTCGGGGCAGTTACTTGCGATTAAACAATGTTATTTTTGTGCCAATACGCAGGTTCACTTCGTGCGGAGATGGGTGTTTTCTAGATATTGAACTTAATGTGACCCACGTTAAATGATTCAGAAGAATACAGTATAATGTAAGCTACGTCAATTCATTTTTATTTACTGTTCCATATTGTGTATCTAAGTTGTATTTGGCGAGAAAAAGAAATTAAAGTTGTGGACAAAGAAGTTTGGGAAAGGAGAAAGGGGAAGAATCATTTATACGGTTTAGCTATCAAGGTTAAAACAATTGTATCTCGAAATTACATTTCGATAGACCCTAAGGATGTAGACTACATATATTTAGCTTTTTAAAGAAAACAAAGGTGGGGTAAGCTACTCCTTTCCTCATGCCTGTACACGCCCCCAATACTTCAGACTTATTTTAGCTTTTGAACAGTCAAGATGTCGGATTTTTACGGTAGAAGAAAATTGTTCGACGCAAGAACCGGCAAGTACTTTACTAGTGAACAAGAAGCCCGAGATTTTGAGTTTAGGGCGCGTGAACAGTGGGAAAATCGGCAGTGAGGATATTACGGTGCGTACGTTTATCCAGACAGGGAGCGTTCGCCTCGTGGAGACTATCGTAATTTTGATCCGTATTTCTACCCCCTAACACATGAGCAACCTGAATTCTACCCTGACCACCGTTATAATCATAATTTGGAGAGCCAGTATGGTCGAAGCTTTGAAGACCAGCATCATTATCTTGATAATGAAGCCAGGTTTGGTAGCTCAGGGCAACGCGAAAGGGAGGATCGGCAGGAGAATTCCGGAGGTGGGGGGAAGGGGACGCAGGAGGAGTCAGAGATCGTTCTGGTTGAGTCGTCAACAACGGTTTCGAAGGAAATCAGCGACGAGATTAGGGTTTGGCAGACCAGCGGGCTATCGACGGAAGAATCGAAGGCCATATAAAAAAAGTATACGCTGGAATTTGAAGATCCATCCTTCTCTATCAAACCCCCCAAGTTAGATAGCTTTATGTTGAGGCACGCTAAAGACAAGAACTGTGTGAAAGCGGTATGTGCGGCGGAAGAAGCGCACATTGCGACACAGTTGAAGATCATGGACATTGCTCCACCTCTGATCGACCTGTACTGCAAAGTCTGCGCTCTGGACGAAGGAGAAGAGGAAGCACAGGCCAAGATAGCTGTGCAAGCGGTTTTGCAGCAGTGGGGTCGTGCGTACCACTATATCACGCAAAAGCGAAGACGGTCGGTTGTGTCGTTGGTGGACCCGGCTTTTGATTTCCTCCTGTCAACTCCTAGCGCTTATGCTCCTGGAAAGGAGGCTGTCGAGCTCCTTTTTACAGAGAAATTCCTCGAGTCGATGCTGAAGGAAGCGACTCAGGATGCCCGTTGGCTAACTCGGCAGCAGCTAGGGAGAGGGCCCAGGCGGGTAGAAGGAAAGCAGCGAGTCACCCAGGCCAGTCGACCCGGGTTTTGCGGCCGAGGAGAGTGGACGCCCCACAAACGTACCCGGATGGAAGACAGAATGGTGCTGGCAAGTGGGTTCGGACGGCGACGACCAAGTCATGGTTGAGTGGAGGAGATAGGTATGTCAACAGAAACGTCAGTAGTAGCATTAAATCTGTGGCAACCGGTCACGTAGAGCATGTGGGTTCGCGTTTGTTAAATTTTTAAAAAATTTAGGAGAGCGTAACTGACGATTTTTGGGTATTAGAAAGTGTGGCGAAGGGGATTAAATTGGATTTTTTGAGAACGCCGAAGCAAGTAAAACCCCCCCGTTCAGTAGTAATGTCGGCCAAAATGTTGAGCGTATGCGACAGAGAAGTTGACGAATTGCTTCGAAAGCAAGCCGTAGTTGAAATCTCGAAAGACGCTTCCGACGGTTTCGTGTGTTCATTATTCGTGATTCCAAAATATGGAATCTGGCTTCAGACCGATCGTAAATCTGAAGCCGTTGAATGCGTTCATTAGATATGAGCATTTCAAGATGGAGAATTTAGACTCCGCGCATTTCATTCTAAGAAAAGGGGATTGGATGGCGAAGTTGGATTTGAAGGACGCGTATCTAACGGTTCCTGTTCACCCATCCCATCATAGATTTTTACGCTTCGCATGGAGGGGGCGTATTTATCAGTTCAACTGTCTGGCTTTCGGATTAGCGCCCGCACCAAGGTGTTTTTCGAAGATTCTGAGAGTAGTGGCAGCCTATCTGAGGAGGAAAGGGCTGAGAATGATAATTTACCTCGACGACATTTTGATTGTAAATTCGTCAAAGGAAAGCGCCAAGAATGACGTCAAGAAAGTAATTGATTTGTTGCAGAACTTTGGTTTTTTTATAAACTGGGAGAAATCTATCACAGAGCCAGCTCAGATACTGGAGTATCTGGGGCTGGTGATCAATTCGATCAAATTATCGTTTGCGCTACCGACGGAATAAGCGTCGGCGGTTAAGACCAAATGCGGTGCGGCTCTGGCGAGAGGTGCGATTACGTTGCGCGAAATGGCGTCGATAATGGGAAATTTCACGTGGGCGATTCCGACAATTCCGTTTGCGCAGGCGCATTTTCGAAGAATGCAAGCGCTGTACATTGAACAAGCCAGGTTCGCTAAATTTAATCTGCAAGTTAGATGCCTGCTGTCGGCGGAAGCAAGGTCGGATCTGGAGTGGTGGTCTAGCAACTTAAGTCGCGGCAGGGATAAGGTGTTTTTTCCGCACGTGCTGGACTTGGAAATTTTTTCAGACGCCTCGATGACGGGTTGGGGCTAAGGTAATAAGGTACGAACAAGAGGCTCTTGGACGAGGGCGGATACCGAGAAACACATAAACGAACTGGAATTGCTGGGCGCATTGTATGCAGTCCAAGCTTTTGCCACACTATCAGAGAATATTTCCATAAGGATCTACTTGGATAATATTACAGCGATAGCGTATATTAACCACGGGGGCGGCACCAGATCGAAAGCATTGACTAAGAAATCGGCTGCACTCATCGGATGGTGTGAGAAGCGGGACATAGCCATTGAAGCAGTTCATCTTCAAGGCAAGCTAAATGTGGTGGCCGATGAGGAGTCTAGAGCGGGCCCAGACGCGGGCGACGGGATGTTGAAGCCATCGGTCTTCAAAAAAGTGCAGGGAATATGGTTGTCTAAAGTAGACGTTTTTGCGTCTCACTGCAACGCCTAGCTATCGTCGTACATGTCTTGAAGGCTGCAACCGCAAGCGATGGGAACTAACGCGTTTTCCATTAATTGGAAGGGTCTCTCTGGTTATATTCCCCCCCCCCCCTTTGCGCTTATATTTAAATGCTTAGAAAAAATTCGGAGAGAAAAAGCTGACGCAGTTTTTGTTTGCCCTATATGGTCAGGACAACCATGGTTTCCCGTTCTTCTGGAATTAGCTTGCGACGTGACTTTGCTCCTTCATCCGGAACTGGATATGCTTACATCAGCGCTCCAGGAGCCACACCTCTTGTTAGCGACGAATGCATTGCACCTGGCCGTGTGGAGATTGCCAGGCGACAATTGCGTGACCAAGGTTTTTCGTAATCAGTGGTCAGCCTTCTCATGGCCGGTAACCAACCAGGAACGCTTGCCGCATACGATTCCGCGTGGCGAAATTGGACAAATTGGTGTGTGGGGAGGGGTACGGATCCCTTGTCGGCAACTTTAGCGGACATTTTGCAATATTGCACGGACTTACTCGCCTCGGGCTATAGCACAGTAAACCTTCACCGATCGGTGCTATCAAAAACATTAGGTCCAATTGAAGGATTCGCGATAGGTAAACATCCATTAGTCACTAGGCTGTTAAAAGGATGTTACCATTTCAACCCTCCGCGTCCAAAATATGGCAGTATCTGGGATACTAATCAAGTATTTACTTACATTGCATCGCTAGGTGAAAACAAACATCTGGCGCTGAAAGCATTGGGAAGCAAGTTGGTCACACTTTTGGCGTTGGCCACACTAATGAGAGTATCCGAATTGGCGGCGATCGACTATCACTCTATTAGGTTCGGAGATGTAGGTGGAGTGAAATTCGCGCTGAGACAGTTAAGGAAGGCACAGCGGTAGGGACCGCTTAAATCGTTTACTATAGCGAGTAACCCAACCCCCGAATTATGCCCAGTTTTGACGTTTAAAAACTTTTTGGAGCGTACGAATCAGCTTCAGTCTCAGTCAAACGAAGGCAGCTTGCTTATTGCGCTCGTCGTGCCTCACAAACCGGTTACGGCTAACACGGTAAGCCGATGGATCAAATCGGTTTTGGGAAGAGCGGGCGTCGACACGGCGAATTTTGGAGCACACTCCACAAGAAGCGCGGCCGCTTCGGAAGCGGTTAATGAGGGGGTACCGATCGACTCGGTAGTAAGGACCGGAAATTGGGCGAATAAGGCGAAATTCAACCGATTTTACAATCGCGCGTCGGTGTGGATTGTCCATTGACAAAATTAAAAATTAAACGAAACCAACAAGCTTTAAAGTCACCCTTAGGGTCTATCGAAATGTAATTTCGAGACACATTTGTAGTTACCAGAGGAATCGTTCAATGATCCCGAAAGGTAACTGTAATTGTATGAGAAATAAATCAAGAGACGACCCTAAGGGTCAGTCACCAAACCTTTGCCAACCAGTTTTCATTTATTTATAGTTTCATTTGAATTTGTAACATTACAGACCATTCCGTGGTCGAAAGACCAGAGGTTACTCTAGAGGCAGAAATAACGTTAACCCAAGCCAAGCGGGTCGGTAAATTGGAGAGGAAAATGACAAAGAACAGCACAGCACGAGAGACGAGCCATGGAAGAAGACAATACCCGTTAAAAAATTATGCCGTGATCATGCCTTAAAATTTTTGTTTTGTTTGGACTGCCTGTGTTCGTTTTTTGTGTTTTGTCGGGACTGAAAATTGGGACAGAGTTTTTTTCCCTGACTCAAGCTTTATCAGGTTTTTCTCTGCTCCCTCTCAGTTACCCATTATTGGATCCTGTAGTCATTTGTGTCCATGTCAGTGAAGTGTGAAGAGCACCATATTTGATTTGTAATTTGGCCGGTACACGCTCTGTGATAGCAAATAAGTCTGAAGTATTGGGGGCGTGTACAGGCATGAGGAAACGGGTAGCTTACCCCACCTTTGTTTTCTTTATAAAGCTAAATATATGTAGTCTACACCCTTAGGGTCATCTCTTCATTTATTTCTCATACAATTACAGTTACCTTTCGGGATCGTTGAACGATCCCTCTGGTAACTACCAATTTAAAGGACTCAGAGGAGATAATTAAACCGTTGACTGAAGGAATAAGTTTAAAGGGTACAGGTGGAAACTTTTAAAGAAGAAAAGGTGGCGTTTACCACGAGAATATCTTCTACGAATAGGAGAATAAACAACCATATTTTCCTTTGGTTTCTTATAATAATAGGCCCTACTGAAACTTGAACAAAGATTATCAGAGTCAGAGTCTGAAGTGCTAATCATTACACCCTAGGACCCGTTTAAAACACCGACCTTTCATCCAGAATATACAGCAATCAATGTTTGTTTTCACAACAACACGGTAGCGAGATGCGCCAGTAATTCGTCATTAAAAGAAAGAATACTAATCGACGAAGATGGGGTTCGAACCCAGGCGTGCAATGCATAATAGATTAGCATACCATCTCCTTAACCACTTGGTCACCTCGTCTATAAGCAGAATCAAACTTCACTTGACTAACACTTATCCATAAACAAGAACTTTTCATCTATGCAGTAACTACGTGTGAAATTTAATAGCCACAAAGCAACATTCGAAGCACTACCCCCGATGAGAGACTTGAACCCTCGACCTCAGGATTAAAAGTCCCGCGCTCTTCCGGCTGAGCTACCGCGCTTACATACCGCGTTCTGGGATAGAAATTTCAATTATTTCTTTAATATACCTTACGAAACATTGTCCTCTTTTATATTGTAATTTTTGTTATTGCTGTCACGGCGCGATAGCGCAGTAGGCAGCGCACGAGTCTCATAATCTTGAGGTCGTGAGTTCAAACCTCACTCGGGGCAGTTACTTGCTATTAAACAAAGTTATTTTTGTGCCAATACGCAGGTTTACTTCGTGTGGAGATGGGTGTTTTCTAGATATTGTACTTAATGTGACCCACGTGAAATGATTTAGAAGAATACAGTATAATGTAAGCTACGTCAATTCATTTTAATTTGTTGTTCCATATTATTGTAAATTCCGTTCTCATCAACTATATAGTGTTGACCTTGTTTATTCAGCTCTTTTAAGCAAATTTGGAACTAAGGTGGTGGGCTTATATCTCTGTAGACCTCAGATCTGATTTAGCTCCCAAGCAAGAATGTCATCAGGCTTAGGTTCTGACAACTCAAACTCTTCAAGCTCTGAGTCTTCCACCGACTCGTCTAGCTCAGATTCTAGTTTTCTTTCAAAATTTAGCACTCGAAAATTCGAATTTTCCAAATCAGGGTCCACTTCACTCGCCAAATGGATCGTCACAGGCATCAAGGACGAAAAAGTTAAAGCCTGTAGGGAGGCGTTTAAACCTACCCTGAAGCGGAAGTCCGAGTTTCTCGTAAACCCCACTCTGGACGAATCTATTTATCTACGACTGAAAGCTTCAAAAAACTCCAACGCTTCTAATACCAACATAGATCCGACGGAGAAGACGCTCAAGAAATTGTCTTACAAAATTTTGGATTTAATCAAGCCTCTTTTGTATCTAGCCAGTCGCGCCAATTTAAAGTAGAGGAAGAAAAGCGATTCCATCGCAACCCAAAGCGCAATCCGGCTTTGGGCCACACTTTTTTGAGATATTATCAAATCTCGCCGGCAAAACATCCTCGCCCAAGTCTACCCCGAGTTCATGAATCTTCTGGATAGGAGCGATATCTGGTCGGGAGGAGAAGACCTCTTCGGTCGGAAGTTTTTACGTCACCTAGTTAACGAAGCGATGGCGCAATCTACCCTCGTAGGCATCTCCAAGGTCAACAAGAAGCCTCCACCCACCAAGGATCGCCACCCGGGCCCTGCTAGAGACTCTACTTTCAATCAGCAGCGACCGAGAAATTCCTACCCTTAAACCGCTCAACGTGACAGGTACATTACAAATTCATCTCACTCTTTTGGCGGTCAAGTCTCCCGTTTCATTAACAATTGGGTTAAAATCACCTCCGACCCGTGGGTTTTGCGTACGGTCGAACACGGCCTCAGTCTCGATTTCATCTCCACTCCCACCCAACAAAACATCCCACGTAAAGCAGTAATGAACGATCAACAACTAGAGATTTGCGACATTTCTTCTCTACTTCGAAAAGGGGCCATCACCCCTTCAGACGGTGTCGGTTTCATAAGCGGGTTCTTTGTTGTACCAAAATCTTCGGGGGGATGGAGGCCGATTGTGAATTTAAAAGGCTTAAATCAGTTCATCCCACACCAACATTTTAAAATGGAGGGCGTAAATACCGTGCGTCACGCGGTGAGGCAAGGGGAATGGCTAGCAAAAATAGATTTGAAGGACGCCTACCTTACCATTGCCCTCTGCCCAGAACACAGGTTTCTCTTTCAGTTCAAATGGAGAGAGAAGTTTTTTAAATTCATTTCAATGCCATTTGGCCTCGGTCCAGCACCCGGGGTGTTCACCAAACTGCTGAAACCAATCGTTAGCTTCCTTAGACAGCGTGGCGTGCGTCTCGTCATCTATCTCGACGACATACTAATCATAGGCCATTCCAAAGAATCAGCTGAAGAGGCTGTTAATCAAGTTTTCCACCTCTTCTTGTCACTCGGTTTCGTTATTCACGAAGAAAAGTCAAGAATGTTGCCAACTCAGTCTCTCGAGTACATCGGTTTAGGCATAGATACGATCGCTATGACTTTCTCCCTCCCATCAAAGAAAGTAGAAAAATTAAAGGAAATGTGTACTCTTGCGTACAAGTCGGGCTCTCCATCACTCCAAGATTTAGCCTCATTGCTAGGGATTCTAAACTGGGCCGCTCATTCAGTAAATTACGCTCCGGCGCACTGCAGAAATCTTCAGGCCTTCTACGCAATAAATTCAAAATCGGCTAAGGGTGACCTCTCAGCCCGGTTTCCTTTTTCGCCAAAAGCCAGGGACGACCTAGACTGGTGGATGTTGAAGGCATCCTTCTCGGCAGGGCGGAAACTGACCGCACCTCCCCCCTCAATTTTTATATGCTCTCATGCCTCCCTTTCCGGATGGGGAGCTGTCAGTGATAACGTGAGAACTGGTGGCCCATGGACCACAACCGATTCAGGCCGACACATAAATGAGTTGGAATTGATAGCAGCCTTTAACGCAATTAAATGCTTCGCCACCTCGGCATCTTTTACATCAATCGAGATTAACATAGATAATACGTCGGCAGTATCCTACATCAACAGACAAGGCGGCTTAAAGTCAGGCGCCCTTTGCGAAACGGCCCTGGAGATCAATTCATGGAGTGAAGCCAGGTCAATCGATCTTCACGCCATCTACCTTCCAGGCTCGTTGAATCTTGTAGCCGACGCAGAGTCCCGCAAACCTGTAGCAACAGGCGATTGGAAACTATCCACATCCGCATTCAAAAAAATTCATCAGACGTAGAAGACGGAAGTAGACTTATTCGCCAACGCATGGAACGCGCAACTTCCAATATTCGTCAGCCGTTTCCCTCAGCCGGGCGCATGGATGACGGACGCATTTACATTGAACTGGAAGTCTTTCAAAGCCTTCGCCTTCCCCCCGTTCAACTTAATCGCGAGCTGCCTAACGAAGTTGATCCAGGAGAAGGCAACAATAATTCTAATAACACCATTTTGGCTGAGCCAACCCTGGTTTCCAGATTTGCTGAAACTGGCGACGGACACCCCACGCATGCTACACCCAGAGAAAGATCTGCTGACATACCCGCTGGGGGAATGTCACCAGCTCACAGCCAACTATTCAATCCGACTAGTCGCCTGGAAACTATCGGGGGATGCCTCAAAAGCCAAGGGTTTCCGGATGAAGTCATCGAGCTGTTATTATCCGAACCAAGAGCGAATACCAACGCTGCATATCAGTCGGCGTGGGTCAACTGGTGTGATTGGTGCCATAGACGGGATGCTGATCCCATGTCTAGTGGTGTAAAGGAGGTACTAAGCTTCCTGGCCGGAATGTTTAAAGAGGGCAAGAGTTACAATACAACTAATGTTCATAGGTCTATGTTATCCTCCACCCTTAATTTAACCGCTTCAGGCCTCAAGGATGTCGGAAAGCACCCACTAGTAATCCAGCTGATGAAGGGCATCTACCAAGGCAAGCCCCCGATTCCTAAATACAGCCGCTACATGGGACCCATCCGTGGTCATCAATAATTTCGTCTCCACGACCGGAAGGAATATGTCACTTATCCAACTGGCCCGCAAAACAGTCACTCTATAAGCCTTAGCTACACTCCTCAGATGCTCCGAGCTGAATTCCATCCAGCTCGACTCTGTTTCGTTCTCTGCCACAAAAGTATTTTTTTAACCTAGGGGTCCTTCGAAAGAGCCAGAGTTCCGGTCCACTCATGAGATACTCGCTGGATGAGTGGGAAAACCCACTTATTGGTCCGGTGGCATGCCTCCGCTTTTATTTAGAAAGAACGGCCAACCTTCGGTCATCTCTCAACAATTCAGGCGTGTTTATTGGTTCAAATAAACCTCATAGCCCGGTAACGGGTTCTACTATAGCCCGCTGGATCAAAGACCAGCTAAAAGAAGCTGGCATAGACACATCTATCTTCTTGGCTCATTCCACTAGAGGAGCGGCTGCGTCAAAAGCAGCGTCAGCCGGAGTCTCTATTGTAAGGTATTAATATTTTAACTTACTTTTTCATTGTCGTTTCTTGGAAAGTATATTTCAGTAGCACAAAAAATTGGGGAACAACTCTTTAGGAACTGAACTGTGAAAATGTGTCTCGCTCTATTTTCTATAGAACAACTAGTTTTTATACGGGGTTCGTGAAGGTCGAACTACAAGAAAATTAAGTTTGAAACGTTTGAAGGGTAAATCAGTCTGTAAGACGTCTAAGGAAGAAATTACATAGAAAAGAGGGGCGTATAAAAAATTAATGTTACGTAAGAATAAAGGTAGGTAAAAATAAGGAAAATAATAAAGAAGAAATTGTTTTGGTTCTTTACATAGCTATCCGGTTCCAAAAGATTGCGTCTCGCAATCAATCAAGGTCAAATTTGGAACGGAATAGAAAGTGAGTCAAAACAAAACAAAGAAAACAACATTAATTAATTCAACAGAACAGCTGCTTCTCGATGCGCTTGTCTTAGTGCGTCCCGGTGGAATTTGTTGCGTGGAGGCTCTCCTTGTAGAAAAGGGGCTGATGGGGCAAAAAATTCCGGGGCGGGTTGTTGAATAGAGGCGGGTAAGTTTACAATAGTAATGGGCGGGGATAGATTTGAGGGGTTTAATAACGCGGGGTGGCCTACTTCTATATCATTATCAGATGTTTTGGTGAAGCAAGTGAAAGGGTTACAAGTACTTAGAAAAGAACAACAAGGTATGTATCTTGCAATAAGGGAACCTACTCCACAAAAATGAAAGAAAAAGAATCCGATAAATCCCATCCCTAGAAGACTACAAATGCTACTTGACCAACTAAGAATCTTAGACGACAGGGAAACGTTCTTTTCTTTTTGGAGTGAGGAAAGAAGAGTGCTCATGTGAAAAGGATTTCAAAGGTCGATGCTATGTTCTTCTTTAGCAGCAGCAATTATCTCGGCGATTGCAGCTGCGGTGCTCATTTGGTGGGGGGTTAGCGCGGGGTGTAAACTTAGTGCGAGTAGCTTATCAATTTCATACGGCAAAGTGTTGATCAAACTATGTCCTTGGATTATTACACCGGGGACGATTGGATGCCAAGAACTGTTTTTGTAGAAATGTGCTCGGCCGTTAATGTTGACGAAATTTTTGTGCCAGTAACAGGGGGTGTAAGGCGTCAGTTCCCATTCTTCAGTGTCTAAAGTGTAGTCGCCGAGTTTGGGTGGAGGACCACAGCTTGTGATTTCAGTGGTGATCGTTGAATTTTTCGGGGAGCATTGATAGACGCTGATCGATTCACCAGTGGCTATCAATTTGCTACATGTGGGTAAATTAAGGTAACTGGCAGCAAGCCATCCACTGTGTTGTGCGGTGGCGATAGCAGTTTTGTGTGCCAGCACTCGATTTTTACATTGCAGAGCTCGAATTTCTCGAGCCACTCCATTTATTCCATCGGTAGTTCGGTCTCGTGCGTATTGAGAATGTGCCGCTCCGCTGATTTTAGCCCGGATAATGTCAGCAATTTTTTCGATGTCTTCTTCCAGTGGGTTACTCGGATGAGTATTGGTATCAGTTAAAGAATGTAAACGTAAAATAACTTTGTCCATTCCGATTACTTGTTTGTAACTTTTTTCGGATGAATTACAATATTCCTTGTTAGTTGTATTGTAAACAAAGTCAAGTTGTTGTTCGACGTCGCGAATTCTTTCTATTTCACTGTTGTTAGTCAGGTAACGTTGAGCGATACCTGTTTCCACAAGCCTTAGTTTGCACTGTTGAACTTCTCTTAACGATTCTTTCCAGACAATGGTCACTAGGTTGTGAGAAACGGATCCGTTGATCCCTCCCGGTATATCGCCAATGGGTGAACTTATCGTACAGTTAGCGCACTCAGTTTCTAAAGTAACTTCTTCTAATCGACAGTTGATCAGCTGATCAGCTGTGACTTGAAGCCAGCTACCCTGCACATTTGGAATACGTTCGAACGACCACTTATTGTTTCCTAAGTAGTCCATGCTTTTGCCATGGCACAATCGGGAATCACGCATTTTTTCACATTCATGTGCATTGACTTCTATTGGCACTATTGATTGACTTGGAGTTTGCCAACCCCAGAAGTCAGTATAGATGTGTTTCTTTTCCAGCCATATGGTACACAAATGGCCAACAAAACGGGTGATTTGGGGAAGAGTAGAATAGACATCATAATATTGTCGCGGTTATTGAGGCCCCATGGACTAGTTGTCACGTCCGGCGCTCCTGTATCAGTTATTGACCGCAACTCTACCCGAGATGTCCGGCAGTCTTGTCAGCGGATATTTTCCCCGGTAGCTGCTGTCCACAAAACTGCATAAATACTCGTAAGTTTCCCTTGCTGTACCCCCAGTCTACTTATATGTGTTGTAGTGTTGTGGACGTTTACAGTGAATAAACGTGTCTTAGTCACTACCTGGGTCTTCAAGTAACTCCCCACGTTACAATATACTGGAATAGCGGGAAGGGGGCTTATTTGATAATCACAGTAATCGCTAGTGAATTTTAGGAACCCTTTTGGCTGAGCAGCCGTACAATTACAAATAGTGATGTTAAGAGCATGGAGGCGACAGAAAAACGGTATGATGAGGAGAGGTAGAAGACATAATCTATGAGAAAAGTAATTTCCAATCAATTTCAGGGATAAATTCTATGAATTATTAAGATTACTAATACAAAGTTTTTAGAATTTAAACATGGTTTAAATATAGTTAAAGTGATTCGGACGTAATTTACAAAAAAAAATTTTCAGCAATACAATTTCAGAATTTGACAACTGGTTTTAAAAGATTCCGAGGACGTAACCCGAGGCGACGCTCTGGTTGTATGGGTAAGGTTGACGTCTCTGGAATCGGTTTGGAAGGTAAGGAAATTGTTGGTGAACTCACCATTTAATTTGGAGTAGGAGGAATTGTGGGTAGGGGTCTCATCAAATTTTGAGTAGGAGTTTCTTTTTCACAAGGAATTTGTTCTAACTCACATTGAAGGTTTGTTTCTAGGGGTAGAGGAAAAGTTTCGAGTTCATCTACGGTTTCTTGTACGAATTTTTTGGCTTGTTTCTCAATTCTTACATAAAAAAAGTCGACACCTGGTTCGTCTTTCCAGATCATTGACTCAAATAGGGGTTTTATTCGATTCACATGTACAAGCTGAGTTTGTTTTCCTACGTCTTGTTGTATTTCCACAGTACTATTGTTGCTTACTTTCAAAATTCTAAAAGGGCCGATGGAATGAGTTTTTTACTAATTCCCGCCAAGGGCGTTCGCATATCCAGTAAAACTTTATCTCGTACGTAAAATTTTTGCTCTTTTACGCGTTTATCGTACTGGGCTTTTTGTTGTTCACGAGCTTGGGAAAGATTGATTTTGACAAGCTGAAAGGCTTCGTGTAAGCGTTTCATAATTTGACTTTTATAGTCTGAGGGAGTAACTATTACTGGGGGAAGAGGACGGAGGAATTGATCAATCGGCATGACTGGATCACGACCGTGATTTAGAAAATATGGAGTCTCAAGTGTTGACAAGTGGACAGAATTATTATAAGCGAAAACAACGGGGCCTAAAATATCCTCCCACCGCTCGAATCCATTCTCCATATATTTCCTTATCATTTCAACAACAGTTTTGTTGAATCGCTCTGTTTGCCCATTAGTCTGAGGGTGATACGCAGTTGTTTTCATGCATTTAATGTTTAAAGCTTTACAAAGCGCAGAAAATAATTCAGAAGTAAAATTACTGCCTCGATCTGTAATTATTGCTTTCGGAGGACCATGATGTAAAATAATTCGTTCTACTAAGGCTTTACTAGTACTGAGGGCGGTACAGTTGGTAAGAGGAATGACTTCTATCCATTTAGAAAAGTAATCCGTGATTAATAATATATAATTGTTTCCTTGAAGTGAATGCGGTTTGATTGGACCTAGAAAATCTAAGCCCAATACTTCAAAAGGTCTTGTAGCGAGGTCTAACGGGTTGAGATAAGCTTTCGTACTGTGCACTCGACGTCCCAGCGCACAAGGTTCACAAGAAGTGCAATATTCCTTAACATCCCGTAACATGGTAGGCCAATAGTATTTGTCCCTTTGACGAAAGAATGTTCGCCTAGCTGCCATATGTCCTGACAATGGGGAATCATGGTATTCTTGTAAAATTTGCTTTCTTAGAGAAAGTGGAACAACCACTTGACACTGTTCAAAGTTTCTTTTTTTCACTGACGTAGGTTCGTAGTGTTTACATAAAAGACCATTTTCTACAAAGAAATAATCTATTTCACTGACCCAAGAAGGAATCGGGCCATCTTCTTTTTTCCAAGGTTCATTTTGTTCCAAAAACGTAACGATTGCTTTGCACAGAGAGTCTTTCTGCTGTTCTTGACACATTACGTTGTTGTCTGCAGGAATGGCAGATATTAGATTCATCGATATTCTTGAAAGAAAATCAGCATTTGGTGACAAGGCGAGTGCAACTTGAAAACGAGTCTGGGCCGCAATACGCGTTAATAAAAGCGAAACTTCGTCGACACTGTCCGTACCCAATGACAGAGGCAGACTTTATTCCGTATCTCATCCAGGGCATCCGACACCGACAGTTTCGCACGGTTCTGTTACAGAACCCACCCCTCACCGTCACCACGTTTATCCAAAGCTACGGACTACTAGAACAAAACAGCGACCGAGCCCCCGATCAAGCATTGACTCATCTAGAAGCTCGCATTGAAAAACAATCGCAAGAAATTGCTGAACTAAAAAAAGAAATCGGAAAGGGCCGACGATTCCAGCCGTATGACCAGCCACGCCCTCAACGACCGGTAGCTCCACCGAGTGGGTCACGCCGTTGTTATCAATGTGATAAAGAGGGTCATCTACAGCGGGACTGTCCATTTAAAAACAAAATTAACCGGACGGAAAACGACAAGGCCGGAACCGTGGGCCAGTTCCGGCAGTAAATTCTCTCGAAGTCCCAACGCGTCGACCGACCATCGAAGTAACTATCTTCGGGATAGGAGTGGTAAGGGCGATGGTCGATTCCGGGGCCTCCGTTAGTGTTGTTAAACACTCTGCAGTACAACCAATAAAATCTCTAATCAAACCAACGACAACAACTCTCAAAATGGCGGACGGGCGCTTCACAGAGACAATTGGGGAAGTAGACGCGACCGTCGGGTGGAACATGAGCAGCGGAAAACTTAAATTAATAGTTTTGGAAGAATTGTCGTCAGACCTCATCCTTGGGGTCGGCTGGATCAGGAGTGTGGGTGGGGTCTTCATGTGTCCATCAAAATCTCAACTGGAGGTAAAGCCAATAACGATTTATCCTTCCCATTCTTCCGATGTTTATTCAACCGACGGTTCCACTCATATTCCACCTCAGTCACTGGCATTTCTCTCAATGCGCAGCCCTACTGTGACGGGAGACTCTTACCGAAAAAAAAGTTTAATTGTCAATCGAACTTATTCCGCTGAACCGGGAAATGAGTGGGTGATACCCAATTGTATCATCACGGAAAAGAATGGAAAGTCCTACGTCCCAATTCTCAATCCCTCGGTACAATCTGTCATTTTTCCAGCAGGAAAGGGAATTCCAGGAGTTGAGGCAATCGAGTCGGCTGAGTGGGCGACAGTGGGGGAGGAAGTTATAGGCAACTTCTCATCGGCAACAACACCCCCAAGAACAATCCCAGAATTCCTCCGTGAATCTCTTGAAAACGTTCCCGCAGAACACCGGCAAGAAATGGAAACTCTTCTCACCCGATACCAAGACCTCTTCCACGATACCCCTCTTAAGAGTACAACCGCCGCCGAACACGAGATTGACACAGGTGATCACCAGCCTATCAGGTCAGCTCCTTATCGAGTCAGTCAACTAGAACGGGAGGCTATCAACGCCCAAGTAGAAGAAATGCTCCAAGCCGGAATTGTCAAGCCATCCTCCAGCCCCTGGTCCTCTCCCGTCGTCATGGTACCAAAAAAAAATGGTGAGCTTCGTTTTTGCATTGACTACCGCCGGTTAAATGCCATAACGATTCGTGACGTTTATCCTTTACCACGAATCGACGACTTTCTTGACCATCTGGGAGGGGCAACAGTATTTACTGGTCTAGATTTAAAAAGTGGGTATTGGCAGATTCCAGTAGGCAAGTCCAGCCAGTCGAAAACCGCATTTGTTACACCAGATGGGCTCTACGAGAGCACACGTCTTCCCTTTGGTCTTTGTAATGGGCCTGCATCATTCCAGCGAACAATGGATCAAGTTTTGTCGGGCCTAAAGTGGAACATCTGTTTAGTGTACCTAGATGATGTGGTCGTTTGCGGCAAAACGTTTAAAGAACATCAGGATAGGTTGGAAAGTGTGCTTATAGCCCTACAAAAAGCCCAATTGACTCTTAACGTGAAGAAATGTGCCTTTGCACAAAGCCAAATCCTGTGTTTAGGACATCAGGTGACAGCTGACGGAATTTCTCCAGACCCATCTAAAATCTCCGCCATCGTCGACTTTCCCTCTCCCAACAGCAGTCCACCCGGACTCAGACTGACACACCTTAGGAGCTTCCTAGGTGTAATCTCCTTTTATCGCCGATTCGTAAACAACTTCGCCTCTTTAGTCATACCTCTATACGATTTATTAAAGAAGAATGCTACATGGGAATGGAAGAGAGAACAAGAACTCGCCTTTCAAACAATCAAAATGTTATTAGTAAGTGCTCCAATTTTAAAACATCCCACGGCGGAAAGAAAGTTTGAGGTTCATGTGGACGCCAGTGGAGTAGGAGTCGGAGCCGTGCTAATGCAGTCCGACCCAGTTACTAACGAGTATCATCCTGTTTCTTACCTTAGCCGACGATTGACATTGACAGAATCGAACTATCACTCCAACGAGACAGAGTGTCTAGCTCTGGTATGGGCCCTCACGAAACTCCGTCATTACTTGTACGGACAAACGTTCCGGGTGAGAACCGATAACAATGTAGTGCGCTGGTTGTCCCAGAAAAAGGACATTCGGGGAAAGTTGGCCCGCTGGGTGCTCATCCTGCAAGAATTTAACTTCTCCATAGACCACCTGAAAGGAGCGGAAAACAAAGTCGCCGACGCTTTGTCTCGACAACCTGCTGTATCTCAGGGCAGTTCTTCACAACCAGAAGTAGTCATGGAAATTTGCAGCATGCAACGATATTCAAAAGTAGACTTGGCAGTCTGGCAGCAAGGTGACGATACCATTCGAAAGATACTTCTCCAACTACGAGAAGAAAAGGGAAACCAATCACAGTTGTTCGCAATTAAAGACGGGGTACTCTACAAGAGGGGAAAAGACGGTGAACGTGAATTTAAACTCGTCGTCCCCTCTATCTTACGACGCGAAATTATCCGAAACTTCCACGATGACCCAGACGCTGGACACTTTGGCGTATTCAAAACTAAAGCAAAAGTCGACAAAAACTATTGGTGGCCAGGATTGTCCGTTAGCGTACGGACCTACGTAGCATCTTGCCCCTTCTGTCAACAAAACAAAAACACCACTACACCACCAGTAGGGTATTTAAAGCCCATCGATCCACCTAAAAAAATCTTTTCTCTCATTGGAATCGATCACCTAGGTCCCTTCATCCGTACCAAAGCAGGTAACAGATACATCCTAGTGGCCATCGACTACCTGTCAAAATGGGTAATAGCCAAACCAGTAGCCAGTACCGCGGCCGGGTCCATCTGTGATTTCATCAAGAATGAAATTATAGCACTACACAGTTACCCACAGCGGATAATCACTGACCGTGGTTCGGGTTTTACCTCAAAAATGCTACAACTCCAGCTTCAAAAGTGGGGGATTGAACAATCCATCATCATCACAGGTCACCACCAGTCGAACGGACAGGTAGAACGAGTAAACCGAACGTTGGTCATGGCCTTTAAAGCCTATGTAAATTCCACTCACACTAATTGGGACACCAAGGTCTCTAATGCCACACTAGCGATCAACACGGCTAAACAAGCTAGTACTGAGGTCACTCCCTTCGAAGTAGTGTATGGGAGGCAACCGGAATTTCCGAACGAACGTCAATTTCCTTGGCCGTCTATCAGAAGTGAAAGTTACCTACACTTCCAAAATCGTGTATCCAGATTTCGAAGACAAGTACGTGAAAAGTTAATTAACAAACAAAAAAACATGAAGAAGAATTACGATCAAAAAAGAAAACGGCCACCAACCTTCGCAGTCGGTGATCTTGTCTTAGTCGCTCGCGTTGTTCGCTCTCCGCATTTATCCCAAAAGCTGCTTCCTAAATTTATCGGTCCCTTCCAAATTGCAAAACGGTGCTCATCCCTCACTTATCTAGTGGAATCTCTTCCGGTGACCCGGAAAAGAATGTGGCGCCGTTTTCCCGCTCACGTTTCCCAATTGAAAAACTACAAGACACCACGGGAGTTCGATTGGCCAGCAATGGAGCCGAACAGTGAATAAAAAAAAAAAAAAATAATAATAATAATAAATAAATTCATTCTAGGCCCTATACAAATCTTTCTTCTGTTTGTTTCGGTTTTCTAGAAAACGCGAGTCAGGAGAGGCCGTGTAACGTGTGTCGGTCATTAGTACCCCAAGAGGCCTCTGATTTCTCCGAACTCTTCTTTCTTAGTTAGCATCTTTCCTTTTTTCTCTCTATTCGTCGAAACAGTCTGTCGTCTAACCCTTAACACCGATCGACGAGATGACGTTTTAGACTATTCTTTTTACCCCTCTCGCGTCGTTTTCAGTCTTCTTGTTTTTTCTCTGTTGACCCGACCGGGTTGGTTTTTGCTCTCTTCTACTGGAACTCAGCAGGTCGTAACCTAAGTCCAATTAACTAAGTATATTCTATTTCCGTCTTTACTGTTGTGTTTATGTATTGTAAAATGTGTGTCTTGAGCTGGAATGCCACAAAGCATGGCCAGTGTAAAATGTGTGTCTTGAGCTGGAATGCCACAAAACATGGCCAGCGGAACTACTATGTACGAACGGTCGTAGAGTCGGCAGGTTCGTGTTGTGCCGTGATCACGGACATTGGAGGACGCATTGTGTTATTGCGGGCCGAACCAGAATTGTGTGAACCAAGTCAGGAAAATAGACCGAGATTTGAAGGTTGACCTTCGTTTTCTGCCCCATTTCTTAACAATATCAAGATAGGTTCTGATATTAAACATTGGCGCAAGTACTCAAAAGCTGCAATTTCATCTGTTTTCCAAGTTACACTATCAGTAGGTTTTCCTTTAGTCTGTGATAACAAGGTGTGGGTGATGGTAGAGAAATTTTTTACAAATCGTCTGTAGTAACTGGCTAGTCCCAAAAAAGATTGTAATTCTTTTACTGTACCAGGTCTTTTGTAATTCACGAGGGTTTCAATTTTAGCAGGGTCTGGTTTTATTCCTTCAGCCGAAATTACGTGTCCAAGATAGGAAACGGATTGCGCTAAAAATTCACATTTTGACAATTTCATTTTTAGGTGTGCGTTTTCTAAGAGGGAAAAAACAGTATTCAAATTGCTAAAATGCTCTTCAATTGTTCTTGAAAAAATTATTATGTCGTCAAGATAAACGAGACAAATTTTTCCAATAACTCTTCGTAAAACTGAATTCATCAGTCTTTGAAACGTTCCTGGGGCGTTGGTTAAACCAAACGCCAAACGATTCCATTCGTATAAATTGTCATCGACTATGAAGGCTGTTTTTTCTTTGGATTCCTCCTCGAGCTCAATTTGCCAATATCCGGAGGCAAGATCTAATGTGGAAAAATACCTCTGTCCCACAAGTAAATCTAAAACGTCGTCAATACGAGGTAAAGGGAAAGAATCTTTTTTTGTAATTGCATTTAATTTTCTAAAATCTACACACAAACGGACATCCCCTGTTTTCTTACTTACTAATACTATCGGGGCTGCCCACGGGGACATTGAATAACGAATTATTTTATTTTGCATCAGTTCCTCGATTATATTTTTAGCTATCTCTTTTTGCTTTGGAGACGTGCGATATGCCCTTTGACGAATAGGACCTTGTCCTTGTGTGCCAATGACATGCTTTACTAAAGTTTTATGGCCTAACTCGCTTGTTTTAAAAGCAAAACTGTTATAATTATTTATTATTAATCTACGCAAATTCTCTTTGTTTTCCTGATCTATATCTGGGAGAGCCGACTCAACTGCTTCTGTGTTGATTGGATCTGAAGCTACGCTAATTGAAGCCATTGTTTCAACAGGCTTTCTTGAAGGTCTGGAAATACGAAGGGTTCCTAACACTGTAAGGCGAGGTAGAAATATGGTTTTATCTGTTCCATTAACAGCCACCACACGGAGCGAACGATTTGGTGTCGTAGAGATGTAGGGTTCCAAGCTAAGCCCGGAGGGAGTATTACAGCATCTAACAAAATGACAAGTATTGAGAGGGTTGAAAGGGTGAGTTTCTTCTTCTCTAGTCTCCAGGAGACTAGTGGAATTTGGGGGAATTCTCAAAGATTTGCTAATCACAAAGGGATTTTCTGTTTCCTGGAAGTGATCAATTTCCGGGACTCGGTAGATGGACTGTTGTTTTCCGTTATAGATAAACTGCTGCTTCCAAAGTGCATCGCGCCCTAGAACGCAATCTTCAACAATTCCATTTACGACTATGAATTTCTGCCTAAGTGCTTGGCGTGGCGTTTCTTCTGCCACAAAAAAGTTAACGGTGATTGTTCCTTCCGTGACGAGGCGCCTGTCATTTATGCTGAAAAGATCCACATCTACCTCTTTAGTGAAATTAATTAATTCCTGTCCTTCTTTAAGCTTATGAAAAAATGTGCTGCTAATAACGCTTCTCTCGGCTCCAGTGTCAAACAGCGCTTTTACAACAGAATTTCCTATTTTTATTCTTATCCTAGGAACTGTAGATTTTACTGCTAAACTATTTATATAATGTGGGGCTTTTTCTTAGTTCCACCGAGGGGCCTAACGCTTACATCGGTAGTTTTTAGTTTCCCCTTTCTTCAAACAAAGGGAGTTTTTTCCCATTTCCGTCATAACCCTCTGGAGGAGTGGGTTTAAAATTTTTTATCTGGGAACAAAAGTTTGCTCGGTGTCCAATTTCTTTACAACGAAAACATTTATCATTAGCTTGACTCTCCCTTGCTTTACAATTGTTTATTGAGTGATAGCCCTAATCGTTGTGAAAATCACAAAAATATAAATCCCCTGTTTTATTGATTGGAGGGTTTAACTGTGGTGAGCGCTGTGAAAAACTCACGTTTCTCCTGGTAGATAATTGCCTTTGCATTTTCTCCATGTTTTCTTCTAAATGTTTTTGGTGGGTGTTTGATTCCACCTGGGTACTAAGGCGATCTAAAGCCTCCTTTACTTTAGTCAATTCTCCATTAGGTTCGACGTATTTGGCCTGAAAAGCATTTAGTCTGGATCTAACTTGGGCTTCTTCTACTGCCATGGCCGTCATTTCAGCTTTTTCTATGAGTTTTTCAAAAGTTTCGAATTCTTTATATTTTAGTCTGGTCTGGACGTCGAAAGACAGCCCTTCCAGAAATCTGTCCATCATAATTTGCTCTCTGGAAAAAGCTGTTGCTTTATCTATCGTGGATTTTATAGGATACGCTAAGTGGAAGGCCTTGCGTATACGATTCGCATAACGTCTCATATTCTCTTCGGGTTCCCGTTGCATATTATGAAATTGAACGTTCTGTTTAGATCTGGTCTCTGTAGAGTGGAAAAGTTGAATTAAACGCTCCTTTACTCTGTCATAAATTTGCGCGTTATCAAGTTATTAAGTTATCAAACTCATCAGCCGCTTCACCATACAATTTGGAGCGTAGTAAGATAATTTTTCTTGACTCCTCAAAATCGCCTAAAACCAGTACTGATTCTAGATGTGCAAGCCAGTCATCAAAGCGACCGGAGCGATCACGGTCTACGTAAATTCCGACGTTACTAAATAACGTCATTGCTTGGCTTTGTTGTAACTTTTTATTTTTATCGATGGCGTTAGAAATAAAATTGTTTGTGTTTCCTATACTGTTTACTTTTGACGGACACATTACTAAAGGATTCATTTTAGGAATTGAGCTGGTAACTGAGTATTTGGGAGATGCTCCGTTATTACTCTGCTTATTGTACATTCTTGGGATTTTTACACTTTGTCCACTTAACGCAAGTGTTTGTGTATGTAAAGGGGTTGAGGTAAGATATGAAGGCTGAGAGCTAGTTCTAAAAACAGGTTGTCCATTATGCTTCGTTTTCTGAGAGGAATTAATGCAACGTTTAGTATTCGTTAGAACGTGTTGCACAATACAATCAGCTGCTTTAGAAGCATCCTCATAATCCATTCCGGATTCCATCAAACGACTCAATTCGTTGACGTATATCTTAATAGGCATTTCTTGGTTTGTTACTTCTGACGGTTTGTTTTGCATGATTTTGTTTGACTGCTCAACGATCGACGCTGGAGTAAAGAAGACTTTCCGACTTTCTAGTCCTTGATATGGTAAAAAGTTACACGGAGTGGACGCTAACTTGGATTGAGGAGTTTTAGTATTCATACTTGACTGTGAATGATTAACCGCCGGACAAGTGATTGCTGTGGTACTAGGGGTCAATTTAGGACAATCTAAAGGAATCTGATCACCTTGCGTGTGGATTTCCGCTCTTACAATTTTGATGGGTACGTTGTTTTTAGAACTTTCCTCTTCAGTTTCGAGTGTTACTAAAGATTGGGGCACTAAGTCTGATTCTGACCTACTTTGTTGTTCTCCCGAGTGCACTGATTCATACTCTGAATCAGTACTTTCGTAGTATGTTTTTAGACCACAGTGCTTAAAGAGTTCAATTGGTGTCAAAATTGTGGGTTCGGTTAAGAGTAATGCTATTAAGGCTGTTCCTACTTCTTTGTTTGTTAACTCTATTTTTTTTTCACTTCGAAGTAAATACTGCAATTCAAAAATAAGATCGTCAACAGGAATTTCCGTTATTCTAGTATTTCCGTATTGCTGATAAAACCATGCCCGATCTTGGTTCTCTTCATTTATTAGTTCTAGGTTTTGGAAATCTATAGAGATATCTTCTGTGTTTTCTACCCTATCTGTTGTTTTTTCAATGTTCGTAATTGCCCGAGCCTGTTCTAGAAGTTGATTATATGATAGCAATTCTCTTGTCTCCTCGCCTATCAGGGGTTCGACTACGGTTTCGTCTTGTGCTGATACTTGCATATTAAGTACTTCGTTCCACTGATCATCATTTCTCAATTATTTAATTTCATTGGAATCAAGAAGATCAATATCGGATTGATGTGGGCTATCACTATCTATTTCGACACCTAGATTTTCGTTATTTCTCAAAATTGACGTCGACCCGCCTCCTGATCGTAAGGAAGTGAACCTTTCACGTACTGATCGAACAAATCTTTGTATTAGTGGCCCTTTTCTTACCGATCTTCTTTCTAAAGTGGTTTCTAAACCACTATCCTCATTTGTCCTCATCTTTTATAACGAACTAATTCCTAAGAAAGCATGTTCTTTTATAACTATGATAAGTTATCAAAAAAATTCAACCAAATAGGAAGCCAAAAAACGAAGAGAAGGTAATAAGTAACACTTATTACCATAAAAATTTAAAACAAACAATTAACCAAAACAAAACAAAAAAAAACACACGCTATTCAGCTTAACACGAAAGCCGAGTTCGACTCCGCTGCCACCAAATGTAAGTTATTAATATTTTAACTTACTTTTTCATTGTCGTTTCTTGGAAAGTATATTTCAGTAGCACAAAAAATTGGGGAACAACTCTTTAGGAACTGAACTGTGAAAATGTGTCTCTCTCTATTTTCTATAGAACAACTAGTTTTTATACGGGGTTCGTGAAGGTCGAACTACAAGAAAATTAAGTTTGAAACGTTTGAAGGGTAAATCAGTCTGTAAGACGTCTAAGGAAGAAATTACATAGAAAAGAGGGGCGTATAAAAAATTAATGTTACGTAAGAATAAAGGTAGGGAAAAATAAGGAAAATAATAAAGAAGAAATTGTTTTGGTTCTTTACACTATTCAGGCGATCCTCAATCAAGGCCATTGGGCCAGCGAGTCAACTTTCTCAAAATTTTATCGCCGGGAGACGTCGACTAATCAAAATCTTATAGTGTCAGCAGTCCTGATGGATTCATCGTCAGACTGGTTTAACCTGATTTTTTTTTTATAACATTTTCCGTTTTATTTATTTAAATTTTATTTATCCTGCTAAATATTGTGCTTTGAAGACACTATATAGTGGATGAGAACGGAATTTACAATAATTGTGATTATTGGGAATGAAAGTGAATCATCAACTATATCTATCTCCCACCCGCCCTCACCAAGACAAACTCTAATTATTTTTCTGATTCAATTTCAGACCCGACAATAGGCCTGGATCCAATCAGTACTGGACTAAGCGTAACAACAATGGCGTACTGAACAACAAGACTCGAAATTAATATTTCCGTCAAACGGTGTGCGTTTCTTAAAAGATCTGAGGTCTACAGAGATATACGCCCACCACCTTAGTTCCAAATTTGCTTAAAACAGCTGAATAAACAAGGTCAACACTATATAGTTGATGATTCACTTTCATTCCCAATAATCACAATTGTTCTTCAGAAGCTTCGCTTGTTCGAACAATTTACAATTGTGTATCTAAGTTGTATTTGGCGAGAAAAAGAAATTAAAGTTGTGGACAAAGAGGTTTGGGAAAGGAGAAAGGAGAAGAATCATTTATACGGTTTAGCTATCAAGGTTAAAACAATTTAAAGGACTCAGAGGAGATAATTAAACCGTTGACTGAAGGAATAAGTTTAAAGGGTAGAGGTGGAAACTTTCAAAGAAGAAATGACAAAAAAGGTGGCGTTTACCACGAGAATATCTTCTACGAATAGGAGAATAAACAACCATATTTTCTTTTGGTTTCTTATAATTAGAGGCCCTACTGAGATTTGAACCCAGATTATCAGAGTCAGAGTCTGAAGTGCTAACCATTACACCATAGGACCCGTTTGAAACACCGATCTTTCATCCAGAATATACAGCAATCAATGTTTGTTTTCACAACAACACGGTAGCGAGATGCGCCAGTCATTCGTCATTAAAAGAAAGAATACTAATCGACGAAGATGGGATTCGAACCCACGCGTGCAATGCACATTGGATTAGCAGTCCATCACCTTAACCACTCGGTCACCTCGTCTATAAGCAGAATCAAACTTCACTTGACTAACACTTATCCGTAAACAAGAACTTTTAATCATCTATGCAGCAACTACGTGTGCAATTTAACAGACAGAAAGCAACATTCGAAGCACTACGCCCGATGAGGGACTTGAACCCTCGACCTCAGGATTAAAAGTCCCGCGCTCTACCAGCTGAGCTAACCGGGCTTATTTACCGCGTTCTGGGATAGCAATATCAATTATTTCTTTATTATTATTTATTGGATGAGCATCATCAGTCGTCTGCTATGAGACACATATCGTGTATTTTAGCTCTCATCTATAGTAAATTTTCAAATAAAATAGTGACACCTGTATGTTGAGCTTAGGCTCAAATAAGAGATAGATTCTCAGTGCATCGAGTGTGTGACTCTTATTGGATACTTTCTGCTAACGTAATAATAATCTTTCCAACTGAAGGCCTACTCTGACAGACCTACTCATATTTTGCCTCAGGCAAAATTCATTGTTAGTGGGTAAGCCAGAGAATACTTTGCTAGTCTACCTTGAACGTCCCCGTTACCTGGCATGCCAGACGACGAGGGAATGGATCTGGAAGGGACGGCAGGGGAGGCTAACGGTGGGGGAAAAAATGCATGCACAGGAACTGTCAGAAGAAACTCACACAATTAGGCCAAGGTAACTACAAGTACTGCTCAAAACAGTGCAAAAACATTTGCTCTCTTTTGCGATCAAGGGACAGATCAAACAGTAACATCTCACAGAAGCGACAACGAACAGAAAGCGAAAAGGATTTTAGCAAAATGACTCCAGAAGACTTTATTAGCATCATCCAAGAACTAGAAGCAGAAAATGTTGAACTATCGGAAAAGTACAACAAGCTACAAACTGAAATGGACAAAATCCACATCCAAATTGGCAAAGGTACTCTTGATTGGATTTTTAAGAAACACGAAACAGGGCAACAAGACAGCATAACTCCGTTTGGGGCCTCGAAACCAACATCCTTCGCTGGAGCTGCCAAATCAGTAACGTTAATAGCTAAGCTGGACCCAGAATTAGATACCACCAATTTGGATGGTAAGTCAATGGATCAGTTTTTTAAAAGCAACGAACAATGGCCCACACTCCAACACTTCTCAAAGAGAAACAACGAAGCTCGCCTAGTTTTCAACAATGCAGCAGATGCCAAGAAGGCAGAACAGATTATAAAAGAAGATCCTAAACTAACCGGGACGGTAAAATCAATCTCAGAACAGAAATTAAATTACCCGGTTGTTGCCTTTGCCACCGGAACAAATGATTTAGAGGAACTTCAAACTGAAATCGAATACCGGAACGAGCTGTTGCGAGGCAACATAAGCAGCATCAAAATCCTGTCCAGAGAAAAGGGACATGTAAAAATTTATGTGACATCCAAGAAGGCGCAAGTAGCAATCCTAAAAGCAGGTATAATCCACACGAATATCAATGGTTTCAAGAAACACAACATTAAAGAAATGAATCTCAACCGGGAAATAAGATCGTGTTTTAAGTGCCATAAGCTAGACCACATCTCTCCCAACTGCTCATCAAAGACAGAAGTCTGTGGAAAGTGCGCAGAGGAGACACACAAAACAAAAGAATGTGAGCATCTAGACAGTAAGTTCAAGTGTGTTAACTGTAAAAATGGTAAGCATAAATCGGATGACCCAAAATGCCCGGAGCGGATTAAGGCAGTAGATAGGCTCAAAAAACTCTTATCATAAATGACAGAGAAACCTAACAACACAAATAATCTGAAATGCATACAAATTAACCTACAACATTCCAAAACGGCCTCACTACACTTTTTTAAAATTCTTGTAGAACTACGTATAGACATTGCCCTTATCCAAGAACCCTACGCGTGTATTAATATTTTTAATAATGAATTGCATGTCCCTTCGGTGCCCGATATCTATCTCGTCCATCAAAACCTTGATAGGAAAGATCATGCCTATGGAGCCATAATCCTAACTAAACGAACGATTCTGGCGGAAACAGTCCCAAACCCGGTAAGCAATGAATGCATAGGTATTAAAATAAATGTTGATGAACCAATCTTTATCTTTTCAACTTACTGCAGGCCATCCAATTGCAAATTGGACGCAGTAATAAACATATTTAATAATCCTAATTTTAATCATTTCAAAACAACAATAATAGGTATGGATGCCAACGCAAAAAATAAGCTCTGGGGAAGTAGTCGCACAGACAAGAAGGGAGTAGAACTTGAACACCTCATTATTAAAAATAACTTGAATGTTGCTAACGTCCCAAATTCCAAACTAGAGTATATACCCTCAAAAACTTCTAAAGTGGATGTCACACTTTATGGAGACAAAGTAAAAATTTCGGGGTGGAAATTCTTGAATACTGTATCCCTCTCCGACCACCCATACATACACTTTGAACTTACGGTTGGCCGACCAAACCGACAGCCAAAAGAACCAAAAGTACCAAAATTGACCAACATAGATAAAAGTAAATTAAGATCAACATTGGATAGTGAACTGCGTAATCTAAATGTAAATTGGGATGGTTTGCAAAGCGAAGCAGACCTAGATGGCATTGTTAATAATATAACTGCAATAATAGGTAATAGTGCAATTAAATCGGAACTGCCAAGAAACAAACAGAGAAAAAGCGAATTAGATTTTTGGACGCCGGAACTGGATAAACTGAAGGCGGCGATGCGCACTGCAAAGGCCAAGTATGAAAAATTTCTCAAAGCCAATAACATCAAGGATAGGAAGCGTACCAGTAAAGAGTGTTCACCGCAAGAAACAAATTTCCGCTCAGCCAAACGGATGTATAAAAAAGTGCTAAGAAAAAGCAAAGGAAAAGCGTTCGAGAACTTCTGCACTATAAACATGAATAAGGACTTATTTAAGAGCCTTAAAACTTTATCCAGTAGTCAGAACACCAGCCAAGTGCCCACGGAACTTGTTGTGGATGGAAGGTCTATGACGGAAGAAGAAGAGATAATCAAAGAGCTCGGTAACAGTTTTTTTCCTGCCCCAAAACCAATTGGCCCAGAGCAGGAAGAAATTATCAACACGTATGAAAACTACAAGAAAGCAAGCGCAAATGAAGTAAAACCAACCATTACTAGTGAAGAAGTAGAAGCAGCAGTCTTCGCACTAAAAGCAAGCTCGTCTCCGGGCACAGATGGGATCTCAATCTCAATTATACAAGAGGTATATTCATTACTAGCTGATACCCTCCGGATCTTATACAATAAATGCTTAAACCTCAAATACTATCCTAAGCAATGGAAGGACGCGAAGGTAACTATACTTAAAAAACCCAATAAAGAGTCATATAAAAATGTTAAAAGCTTCCGACCAATTAGTGTTCTGAATTCCCTTGGTAAAATATTTGAGAAAATTATTTACAATAGGCTAACATGGTTGTCGGTGACGGAGAAATGGTTTGGAGAGAGTCAACATGGATTTCGTCAAGGAAGGTCGACAGTGAGTGCCATGCACTCTATGGTCAGTACAATCGAAACAAACCGTGAAATCAGAGGGTACACAGCAGTGGTTTTTCTGGACATAAGCGGGGCGTTTGATGGGGCTTGGCCGGCAGCGATACTGGCCGCACTGACCAAAAGGAAGTGCCCACTCTATCTCATTGACATAATCGCAAGCCTGCTCAAGGATCGGACCGCGATAATCAAAACAAATCAGGGTCGTTTCAAATGCTCAATACGAATAGGGTGCCCACAGGGCGGAGTCCTCTCTCCATTCTTGTGGATCATCCTGGCGGAAGAACTCATAAGTATGTCTTATCCTTTCCCCTACAAAATAATTGGCTACGCGGACGATATTGCTATCGTCTGCTGGCACAAAGTTATTGATATTGCCATACGCAATTTACAGCTAATAGCTAACGACACAGTTGCAAAATGTGATCGCTATCTATTAGATATAAACGCACTTAAAACAATTCTCATGATTTTCTCAAACAAAAGAACAATAGAGCCTTGTAATATTAAAATCAAAGAAAACATCATCTCACCCTCTGCGACTTCCAAGTTTGTCGGTTTCGAATTAGATACCAAACTCAGTTGGAAATCACATATTGAGGAAAAGTGTCGGGCGACCCAAAGACAAATCCACATTCTGAGGAGATGTTTAAGGCGCACTTGGGGTTTAGACACAAAAAAACTGGTCACTCTCTACAAAACTATTATTGTACCCAAACTCCTTTATGGATGCTCCGTGTGGTGTCGAGTTATTCTAATCAAATCATACAAAACCAAATTGCAAACTGTACAAAGAGAAATGCTCAAATGTATCACAAGATCTCTAAAAAATGTGCCCTTAAATTCCCTTTTAATTATTTCAAATCTCTTACCTATTGAGCTAAAAATTCTTGAATTTTCGGTCAATTATTATCTTTCTCATAAACATGTCGAGTTTTCTCCCTCCTCTGCTGCAACTATTGGTGCGGTACTGCATAAACCAAAACTCGATCAAACAATGGACAACACACGAAAATTCCACTCGCGAAGGCACCCACCATGGGAGCTGAGCAAACTGAACTACAGATCAGAAGATGAAACTCCACTTTCACCAGAGGAAAACGGCCTGGCCATCTACACTAAAAGCCACAAATCTACAGCAGGAGTAGGTCTTGGGATTGTCTGTTGTGCATCAAATGTAGTCATCCTCGCAAAAGAAGCAGCGAAAGCTGCCCTCGACCTTGGCTCGCAAGTAACTAAAAATCAACCCTGGTCAATAGAACTTCTCAAAGATAAGATCAAGACGGAAATTCAAAAGCTGTGGAGTGACGAGTGGGCTGGCAGCAAAACAGGGACGCACACAAGAAGATTCTTCCCGCGACCATCGGACGCCAGCTGCTTAAATGGAAGCTACATACATCAGGAAATAACCCAAGTTCTAACGGGGCATTGCAGACTAAATCACCATCTCCATCTCATCAAAACAACCTCATCACCTCAATGTGAGTGTGGCCATGGCGACGAAACAGTAGAACATTTTCTGTTCCACTGTGCACGGTACGCAAATCAAAGATCACTCTTCATCCAGGCGTGCTCAAGCAGCAACAAAGCGTTTCCACCATCGCTCGAGGACATCCCAAAGTTCCGGTGCATATGGAAAGAGTTTAAAGACTTCATCCTGACGACCGAAAGGTTAAAAATAAAAATATGTAGTACCGCCCAAAGTCTCAGCTCGCAACAAACATAAAGCCCACCACAAATCTTAATTTTACCCGTCACTAGCGAATCAAACAAAATGCCCTCCAAGCCATTGCCTTTTCCAGCTCGTCTGTTCTCGTTTCTTCCCTTCTTCCCTCTTTCTCTTCCTTCTTCTCCGTCTTCTCGCCGGTCTGTCTTTCTCTCTATCACTCGTCAATGCGCAAAACCTCTGTACTAACGTTCTGTTTTATTCTGCTCCCGTATAGTTTTAAACTGATTGTATAGCCTTGTAATAATTGTTATATTGTAACGGACGATCGACGTCAGAGCCGTTTATTTGGAAATCAAAGAGAATTGACTACAGAGTAAGCTAAGAGTAAGGGAAACAAGGTTTAAACAAGTTTGACACATAAGAATAACTAAGACGGAAGGAACCCAGATCCAGCCGAGTGGTCTTCTTTTATACCATCGTTGGACGTATTCTCCTGTTCTAGGAATTTAAGTAATTGGGTGATAACCTTCCTGTGACATTTAATAATCATAAGTTTTATCTAACTCTCGGGAGTTAACGATGAGATAAATTCTATAGGTTGCATAACCCTACGTCAGCTGTGCGTTACATCCCCCCTCTCAGACTGCAATTCGTCCCGATTGCAATACAATTTTAGCACAGCTCAAAATAACTATGTTATTTTCTAGTTATTTGAAAGAAACATTCATATTGAGGTTATTTTAGGGAATTTCCTATTTCTACTGATAACATTTGGAACATTTAGTCTAAAAATTTTTCAAAAAGAACATTTTAACAGTAGAATTCAATTCTATATCAAAAGAAATATTTTTCTTTTAATTTTCCTATGCCTATACTATAGGAACATTCAAAATGAGAATCGGAATATAAAGTTTAAGAAGCAGGAAGAGGGAAGAAGAGAAAAAAAAAAGATTTGCTGACGTATGAAGAACATTTTACAGCTGCTCTTCAACTTCCTCTTCGTGTTTTTTCAGTCGACTTTCGAGTTCATTCACTCGTTTAGTCAGATTTGACCGAACAACTTTGTTTTGTCGTCTGCTAAGAAATAGTGCTATTGCCAGGCTGAGAAACAGTGTGGCTATAGCAGCGATAATTTCGAAGGGATACCGGACGTTGATTGTACGTTCGGTGTTCTTCCTTTGTTTTTCTTCTTCTTCTATTTTCCGTTAATGTTCCCCCATAAGAGTAACGCGGCTTTGTATTGAGGCCTTGCTTGTTGCCTGAGGCCTATTTTTCCATTTTCTCATTTCTGGCTCTGCCGTTTCCATATTCCGCGTTTCATACTCTTGTGGAATGAGGTCTGCATTTTCCAATTCGGATAGCGGCGGTAGTGTAACGTTGTTCAACGAATGTTTAACGTTCTTCTTGAAGCTTGCTTGAAAAATCCAATCTTCTGTGTACGCCGTACATGTTGTTGGAACTTCAAACACGTCAAAAGGTTCACGTTTAATCACTGTGTTAGTTTTTCCTCTGCTGTTTGGACAAGTTATGGTGATCGTCATTTCTTGTGCTGAGGTGTATCCCCATCTTCGGTGTCCCAGGTATACAGTTTGTTGTCCGGTCCATGGAGATAATTTCGTTGAACATTGTACGCGGCTTCTTTTCTCATCTTTTAGAAACAATGCCATTGCGCAGCTTGGCTCCTTATGCCTTTTGTTTATTGCTTTGCTGATAGGGCAAATCGACGTGGTTGTCATCATGCAGCGATGTGCTTCGTGTGTTGACAATTCGGTAAACGCTTGTCTATCGTTTGCCACAGCTAAGAATGCCGGTAACGGATGAAACTGTGCCCCTTGGGTGGCGTTTTTCGTTGGTCTTGGCAAGCTTATTACCTCGTATAGAGTGAATCCAAATGGGAACTCGAACACAGGTAAGTGAATGAAAATTCTTAAATTGTCTTCAATTGCTGCCACAGCTACTTTTGCGTCTTTATAGACTTGCCAGGTGTCTCCCATTTGAATAGAAGGGCTCAATGACCATCCAGATGGCAAAATTGCTTTTATTTCCTTTAACACTGCTTGGATTTGCATAGGTGGGAAAAGTAGTGCTGGAAGTCTTTCCATTGCCATTGTTGCTAGGCCGACGGCAAAATCTTCAATCGATTCGTCTAGCCATGCCAAGGCTGACTTGATTTCACGAAAGGTGTTTTCAATGGCTGCTCTGGCTATTTCATGTTTTTCAACTTCTTGGGTAATTCCATCAATTTTGTGATCTGTTTTCCACGCCTCACGTTCTAGGTTTTCAAAAGCGTTTTGCAGTTCTTCAACGGCGTTCGACGTTGATTTTGTTTCTCAAAGCGTCTCGTTGATTAGTGACGCGTGCACTTCCAATGCGTGAGCGATTGAAGTGGTTTCTGTTGATAATTTTTCAACATGATTGTTGACGTGTTCTAGATCTTCTTCAGTTGACACCCCAAAGAGCCAATTGAGCACTTTTCCTCCTCCATCGATTAGGCCTCTTTTCTTACGGGTACTGCCTATATTTACTGCTTGTTTTAGTTCTCTAAGTATTTCTTGACTCTTTTTCAGGTTTTTAAATTCTGCTCGTGCTCGTTCCTCGACCTCTTCTTTTATCCGTTTTTTAAACCCGTCGTTTGGACCTTCGTATCTGAAGTTCAGAGTGTTGACCTTTCTTCCTAATACATCATGTAGAGTTTTAATGACGGTTTCTAAAGGATTGAATGTGAAGTCGGTGACGACTATCCACTCAGAGTCTGAAAAGGCTATCTCTCCTTCAGATTTGAAGATAACGCCTTGATAGGCGAGTATCTCTTTGGAAGTTGTTGGTCCTGATATCACGGAAAGCAGCAGCATCAAAGGTAGGGTCAACATCACTGTTTTTCTTTGAGCTATGCGAGCAGATCTTCGTATGCCTGCGTTTTCTGCTCTTGCCATTTGCACGGTTTCTTGTCTTCCTTGTCTTGTTGACGGTACGGTTGGTACGTCAGCATTTGTTTCTGCAGTTTCTGACTGTGCACCATGCTCCTCTGAGGGCCTTGTATTTGTTTCTTCTGATTGTTCTTGATCTTGAGCATTGGCAGATGCTTCTTTTTCTGGCCCCTTATTTTGATTTTCTTGCAAATCTTCAGAAGGTACTGGATTTTTGGTACACTGTGCAACACTAGTCATGTCAATGAATGGTTTCATTCGTTCGACATGCACAATTTCTGTTTTTGGTGATTTGCCTAATCGAAGCTCGTAGTTGCTTTGCGTTGTTTGCCTCACCACTGTATAGGGTCCAAACCAACGATGTAGAAGTTTTTCTGACTTGCCCACTTTTCTAATGGGTTTGTAGACCAGTACCTCCTCATTTGGTAGGTACATGGTTGCTTCTCTACGATTTTCATCGTAGATTTCTTTTGTTTTTGTTGTACTGCGGCGGCTCTGGCTTGTACTTCTAGTCGAGCCTGCTGCAGACGTTGAATTGCCCATTCCGATGAATCACGATTTTCAGGTGGTATTGGGTTTGGGTCTGCATTCAACGTAACGTCTATCGGAAGTACAGCTTCTCTTCCGTAGACCAAGTAGAATGGATTTTTTCCCGTAGTTTCGTGCCGGGTTGTGTTGTAGGCGAATGTTACGAATGGTAACGACTCGTCCCAATCACGATGGTCAGCACTCACGTACATTGACAACATGTCTGCCAATGTATGGTTTAAACGTTCCACTAGTCCGTTGGCTTGCGCACGATAAGCTGTCGTGGTACGATGATTCGTTTCGAGCGCCTGTATCACTTTTTGTGTCACTTCTGCAGTAAAACAGCGGCCTTGATCTGTTGTTAATTGACGTGGTGCTCCATGTCTTAACAAAATACTTTTCACTAGGAAATCCGCTACTTCGTTTGCGTCAGCAGTCGGAAGTGATTTCGTTTCGGCCCATTTTGTTACGTAATCGACTGCCACGATAATTTGCTTGTTCCCTTTCTTTGATAGTGGGAACGGGCCTTGGATATCCAATCCTAGTCTCTCGAACGGGCGTTCAGTTCTTTTTACTTCCATAAATCCTGCGGGTCGCTGATACACAGGTTTGCGAGATTGGCACTCTCGACAACTACGCACAAATTCACTTACGTCTTCGGCCATTGCCCACCAATGATAACGAGCACGTACTTTCGCTAAAGTACGCGTTAATCCTAGGTGACCTGCGGTAATGTCATGATGGCACGAACGCATAACTTCCTCTTTAAACGACTGTGGTACACATAATTTTAAAAGACGTCCGTCGTCCACGATCTTCTCATAGAACAGCAAGTCATCTTTGATTCGATAGCGTCCCGACACTTTTCCTTTTTTGATGGCGGCAAACGCTTCGCTCCATTCATCTTGTTGAGCGCGCTGGAATTCTTTCTTAGTGTCTTGGTCGATGCTTAACGCGGCCAGAATGTATGTTAAACCCTCATCTGAACTTGTTACGACATTCACGGGGTAGCGTGATAGCGCATCTGCGTCTGTGTGCAATCTTCCGTTGCGATGCACGATTCTTAGGAGAAACTCCTGTAGTTGAAGACTCCAGCGTGCTAAACGTCCTGCCAAATCCTTTTTGCTGAGTAGCCAGCACAGGGCGTGGTGATCGGTTACCACGATGGTTTCCATTCCCCAGATGTAACTTCGAAACTTCTTCACTGCCCAGACCAACGCAAGGTATTCTTTTTCCGTTATGGAATAGTTATTTTCACTTTTTGCCAAGAGGCGGCTTGCATAGGCCAGAGGTCTTTCTACGTTGTCCACTCTTTGTAGCAGCACTGCCCCAAGACCGTAATCACACGCATCTGGGTGAATTTCGAAAGGCTTTGTGAAATCGGGATAAGCTAGTGTAGCGGCTTTCACTAACGCTTGCTTTAATGTCTTGAAGCTTTCTTCTTGCGGCACTTCCCACACGAAGCTTCCTCCCTTCTTGAACATGTCTGTCAGGGGCTTAGCTACGTGAGCGAATTGAGTAATAAACCGTCTGTAATAGGAACACAATCCTATAAAACTGCGAACGCACTTCAGTTGTTCAGCCGGTTTCTGTAACGAACTTGGTGACGGGAAGTTTTCTATAGCTTTTAGTTTTTCCGGGTCAGGGCGAATGCCTCCTCCGCTAATCACATGGCCTAAAGCCTTCACTTCTTGGGCGGCAAACTGACACTTCACTAGTTTAATCTTTAGTCCTGCGTTATGCAGTGCTGTTAGCACTTGTCGAATGCGCACTAGATGTTCGCTTGCACTTCCCGCGTAGATGATGATGTCGTCTAGGTAGACTAAGCAAATCGTCCACCTTAGACCTGACAACACTAGATCCATCATCCTCTGGAAGGTGCCTGGGGCTGATGCCAATCCAAACGGCATTACTAGAAACTGGTAAAGGCCATCTGGTGTTACGAACGCCGTTTTAGCTTTGTGTTCCTCATGCATGGGTACTTGCCAATACCCACTCTCCAGGTCCATTGTAGAGAAGATGCAGGCATTGCCCATCCGGGACAATGTCTCTTCAATTCTTGGTAATGGGTATACATCCTTTACCGAAATAGCATTTAGACGACGGTAGTCAACACAAAATCTCCAGCTGCCGTCCTTTTTCTTTACCAGAACCACTGGCGCTGCCCAAGGGCTGTTGGATGGTTCGATCACTTGTTTCTCCAGCATTTCTTCTACTTGTTTTTGTATGATGGACCTTTCTTTCCATGCGCTTTTATAAGGAACTTGATGTACCGGTGCTGACATTCCAGTGTGAATCTCGTGTTCGGCTACCTTACACATCCCAAGTCCGCTATTTTTCAGCGCAAAACAGGAACTGAACTTTAGTAGGACATCTACTAATTCTTCCGTTTCTTGTTGTGGGAAGTTCTCTGCTATTTGTGCTCGAAAAGCTTGACGTGGAATCAGCTCCATTTCTCTTTGCGTAACGTTTTCTTCCTTCAGTACAAGGATTGCTTCATCTTTTTCGTGGTGCTCTTCGGTCTTTTCTGTCTGCTACCGTTCGTCCACAGCTACGATCGGTGAGTTAATAGGCTCTATTTGTCCAAGTACTGTCCCTTCTTGAATATAAGTCTGATGGTTGTTTAAGTTAACCATCAGCACCTGTCCCAACGGTTGTACGGTTGACACCAAAACTTTTCCTGACGTTACACCCTTCACTCTAGCTAGATGCTCTGATGGTTCTATAATTCCGGTGCTTTCTTGCAAACTAGCCGGTTCAATTTCCACTGACACAATTGTTCGTGGAGGTAACATTTTTCCAGTTTTTGTAATCAGCTTTTGTGTGGACGTCACTTCTTCGATGATGTTGATGGGCATTCTTCCCAACATCAAGTCTGGTCCATTACCATCGTAATTTATCTCCAATCTGTTGAATTGTTTCAGGAAGTCATTTCCTAGCAGTAATTCAATGTTTTTCATGGCCAGAACAATCACTTTTCCTTTGGCCTCCATGCCCCGATGTTCCACTTCTATCTCGATGGCTCCCATTGGAAGTACCTTTTGTCCACTGGCTGTCACAACAGAGGGTACTTTGCAGGATACCCATTTTGCTTGTAACTTCTCTCGCAGGCCTGGTGATACTACAGATACTACAGCTCCTGTATCGATGACAGCTTTAAGCTCCATCCCTTGACAAATAACTTCTTCAGTAATCAGCTTGGCCGGTTGGATAATGAGTATGGTAGATTCTTTATCTTCCTCTTCATCTGTCGACACTATTCCGACCGATGCTGGTTCGTCTTGTTGTTCATTTCGTGGAACTTTTCTTTCGTCTCTTTTGGCTGGTCTTCTCTCGTCTCCCTTAGGAAAATCTGGCTTTTTATTCTCTTGCTTTAGATCGGTTCGACAAACGCGTGCGATGTGTCCTGCCTTTCCACAACGATGGCAAATCGGTTTTCCATCTGTCGTGCGTGATGGCTTAGGCCTTTCCTTTCCAGCCCAAGGCTTGCTAGGTTTAGAAGTTCGTCTCATCTCTTCTATTTCTGCTTTCAATTCTAATACCAGATCTCGAAGATCATCTTTTCTTTCTTCTCTGGGTGGTGGTCTTCTCCCATCAGGGCCAAGCATGCTCACTACCCAATCTGGTCGAGCAGCAACTTCCAAAGCTTCAGTATGAAGCTTTAGCGCTGCCAAAAATTCTTGAGTCGTCGCCGGGTTGACGACCCACATTTTTTCCAACAAAGTAGGTTTCAATCCTTTGAATAGGTAATCTACTTTCGCCTCTTCTGTCATTCTTGGATCTACTTTGCGGCATAAATCGATGATGTCATAGAAATAGTCTTCCCCTGGTTCATCGATTCCTTGCTTACGCTGTCGAAGTTTTGCTTCTTGATAACGGGTGTAGTGCTGCGGTTGAAATTCACTAAGAAATTTCGTTCGCAAGCCTACCACAGCGGGAGCAGCTTGGACGCCTGCCGCTGCGGCAACTGCTGGCGTATCCTCCCATTGGGTAAAGTTCCCAGCCGAGAGGAACCATTTTCTAGCAGTTCCTTCTAGGGACATTCCGAAGTTTTCTCGCTTCTCATCGTCCCCCCACCGGTTGTGCGCTGCAACACTTTCGTAACGCTTCAACCAATCTGTAGCGTCTTCATTTTTCTTCCCGCAGAAGATCGGCGGCTCTCTGTATTTCAATTTCGGAATAAGCTGTCGTTGAGCCATGGCTTCGGGAGATGGTTCTCGTGAAACTTCAAAATTTTCACCTTCGTCTTCTGATTCTGCAACCGATGACTCACTAGATGAGACTGTTGGGGCTTCTTCTATCCCTTCTTCGAATGATTCGAACCTGTCTTGTTCAGGTGGATAGATGGAAGTACGTCTTTCTACCGTCACTTCCTCATACGATTCGTCTTCTTCGACAATCGACTCTTCCCCAAAACCACTGTCTCTTACTTTCTTTTGAAGCACAAGTTTTTGAAATCCGCACCGTGGTGTTGATTTTGTACTTGAGCTTCCGATCGGGTTCAAAGATTCCGCTCCAGAACCTTGGACGGAATGGCCGATCTCTTGAGCCGTTCTACTCTCCTTCTCGACGCTTTTCTTCGTTGACTCCTTCGGTCTTGCTCCTGTTTCACTGTTCTTACCGCGTCCCTTCAGTTCACTGACGGGTGACGCTTCTAATCCCTTAATTCGCTTACTTTGCCTAGTTTCACTAGGATTCATCTATCTCTAACAATTTCCAAAATTTTTACGGGCCCTACGGTAGGCTCTAATTAACAAGGAGAAGCAAAAGACCACTTATTCGTGAATCTCAAAAAAATAGATAAGAAACTTGGTCAAGCCTGTGGTCCTATGCCCAAGCAATTTAAGGTAGTTATACCAGCTGGTCACACTTTCCAAGGACCTCTCAACAGTACCTGCCTCCGAGTCTCTTTCTTTACGCTAGATTCACAGATAACTTGGTCTTACCTTGCTTTACCAAAAAGGCCTACCCTGCATCTCCACCATGTAACGGGCAATCGACGTCGGAGCCGTTTATTTGGAAATCAAAGAGAATTGACTACAGAGTAAGCTAAGAATAAGGGAAACAAGGTTTAAACAAGTTTGACACATAAGAATAACTAAGACGGAAGGAACCCAGATCCAGCCGAGTGGTCTTCTTTTATACCATCGTTGGACGTATTCTCCTGTTCTAGGAATTTAAGTAATTGGGTGATAACCTTCCCGTGACATTTAATAATCATAAGTTTTATCTAACTCTCGGGAGTTAACGATGAGATAAATTCTATAGGTTGCATAACCCTACGTCAGCTGTGCGTTACAATATGTTAAGCACAACGACACATGAGCACTGTAACTGTATGGTCTGAGCTAAGGCAACACTCAAATCTGAGTAGGCCTTTCAATAAAAAAAAAAAAAAAAATACCTTACGAAACATTGTCATCTTTTAAATTGTAATTTTTGTTATATGTCAGACGCCTCGATAGCGCAGTAGGCAGCGCGCGACTCTCATAATCTCGAGGTCGTGAGTTCGAACCTCACTCGGGGCAGTTACTTGCTATTAAACAATGTTATTTTTGTGCCAATACGCAGGTTCACTTCGTGCGGAGATGGGTGTTTTCTAGATGTTGTACTTAATGTGACCCACGTTAAATGATTCAGAAGAATACAGTATAATGTAAGCTACGTCAATTCATTTTTATTTACTGTTCCATATTGTGTATCTAAGTTGTATTTGGCGAGAAAAAGAAATTAAAGTTGTGGACAAAGAAGTTTGGGAAAGGAGAAAGGGGAAGAATCATTTATACGGTTTAGCTATCAAGGTTAAAACAATTTAAAGGACTCAGAGGAGATAATTAAACCGTTGACTGAAGGAATAAGTTTAAAGGGTAGAGGTGGAAACTTTCAAAGAAGAAATGACAAAAAAGGTGGCGTTTACCACGAGAATATTTTCTACGAATAGGAGAATAAACAACCATATTTTCTTTTGGTTTCTTATAATAAGAGGCCCTACTGAGATTTGAACTCAGATTATCAGAGTCAGAGTCTGAAGTTCTAACCATTACACCATAGGACCCGTTTGAAACACCGATCTTTCATCCAGAATATACAGCAATCAATGTTTGTTTTCACAACAACTCGGTAGCGAGATGCGCCAGTCATTCGTCATTAAAAGAAAGAATACTAATCGACGAAGATGGGATTCGAACCCACGCGTGCAATGCACAATGGATTAGCAATGCATCACCTTAACCACTCGGTCATCTCGTCTATAAGCAGAATCAAACTTCACTTGACTAAAACTTATCCGTAAACAAGAACTTTTAATCATCTATGCAGCAACTACGTGTGCAATTTAACAGACAGAAAGCAACATTCGAAGCACTACGCCCGATGAGGGACTTGAACCCTCGACCTCAGGATTAAAAGTCCCGCTCTACCAGCTGAGCTAACCGGGCTTATTTATCGCGTTCTTGGATAGCAATATCAATTATTTCTTTAATATACCTTACGAAACATTGTCATCTTTTAAATTGTAATTTTTGTTATATGTCAGACGCCTCGATAGCGCAGTAGGCAGCGCGCGAGTCTCATAATATCGAGGTCGTGAGTTCGAACCTCACTCGGGGCAATTACTTGCTATTAAACAATGTTATTTTTGTGCCAATACGCAGGTTCACTTCGTGCGGAGATGGGTGTTTTCTAGATGTTGTACTTAATGTGACCCACGTTAAATGATTCAGAAGAATACAGTATAATGTAAGCTACGTCAATTCATTTTTATTTACTGTTCCATATTGTGTATCTAAGTTGTATTTGGCGAGAAAAAGAAATTAAAGTTGTGGACAAAGAAGTTTGGGAAAGGAGAAAGGGGAAGAATCATTTATACGGTTTAGCTATCAAGGTTAAAACAATTTAAAGGACTCAGAGGAGATAATTAAACCGTTGACTGAAGGAATAAGTTTAAAGGGTAGAGGTGGAAACTTTCAAAGAAGAAATGACAAAAAAGGTGGCGTTTACCACGAGAATATTTTCTACGAATAGGAGAATAAACAACCATATTTTCTTTTGGTTTCTTATAATAAGAGGCCCTACTGAGATTTGAACTCAGATTATCAGAGTCAGAGTCTGAAGTGCTAACCATTACACCATAGGACCCGTTTGAAACACCGATCTTTCATCCAGAATATACAGCAATCAATGTTTGTTTTCACAACAACACGGTAGCGAGATGCGCTAGTCATTCGTCATTAAAAGAAAGAATACTAATCGACGAAGATGGGATTCGAACCCACGCGTGCAATGCACATTGGATTAGCAGTCCATCACCTTAACCACTCGGTCACCTCGTCTATAAGCAGAATCAAACTTCACTTGACTAACACTTATCCGTAAACAAGAACTTTTAATCATCTATGCAGCTACTACGTGTGCAATTTAACAGACAGAAAGCAACATTCGAAGCACTACGCCCGATGAGGGACTTGAACCCTCGACCTCAGGATTAAAAGTCCCGCGCTCTACCAGCTGAGCTAACCGGGCTTATTTATCGCGTTCTGGGATAGCAATATCAATTATTTCTTTATTATTATTTATTGGATGAGCATCATCAGTCGTCTGCTATGAGACACATATCGTGTATTTTAGCTCTCATCTATAGTAATTTTTCAAATAAAATAGTGACACCTGTATGTTGAGCTTAGGCTCAAATAAGAGATAGATTCTCAGTGCATCGAGTGTGTGACTCTTATTGGATACTTTCTGCTAACGTAATAATAATCTTCCCAACTGAAGGCCTACTCTGACAGACCTACTCATATTTTGCCTCAGGCAAAATTCATTGTTGTGGGTAAGCCAGAGAATACTTTGCTAGTCTACCTTGAACGTCCCCGTTACCTGGCATGCCAGACGACGAGGGAATGGATCTGGAAGGGACGGCAGGGGAGGCTAACGGTGGGGGGAAAAAATGCATGCACAGGAACTGTCAGAAGAAACTCACACAATTAGGCCAAGGTAACTACAAGTACTGCTCAAAACAGTGCAAAAACATTTGCTCTCTTTTGCGATCAAGGGACAGATCAAACAGTAACATCTCACAGAAGCGACAACGAACAGAAAGCGAAAAGGATTTTAGCAAAATGACTCCAGAAGACTTTATTAGCATCATCCAAGAACTAGAAGCAGAAAATGTTGAACTATCGGAAAAGTACAACAAGCTACAAACTGAAATGGACAAAATCCACATCCAAATTGGCAAAGGTACTCTTGATTGGATTTTTAAGAAACACGAAACAGGGCAACAAGACAGCATAACTCCGTTTGGGGCCTCGAAACCAACATCCTTCGCTGGAGCTGCCAAATCAGTAACGTTAATAGCTAAGCTGGACCCAGAATTAGATACCACCAATTTGGATGGTAAGTCAATGGATCAGTTTTTTAAAAGCAACGAACAATGGCCCACACTCCAACACTTCTCAAAGAGAAACAACGAAGCTCGCCTAGTTTTCAACAATGCAGCAGATGCCAAGAAGGCAGAACAGATTATAAAAGAAGATCCTAAACTAACCGGGACGGTAAAATCAATCTCAGAACAGAAATTAAATTACCCGGTTGTTGCCTTTGCCACCGGAACAAATGATTTAGAGGAACTTCAAACTGAAATCGAATACCGGAACGAGCTGTTGCGAGGCAACATAAGCAGCATCAAAATCCTGTCCAGAGAAAAGGGACATGTAAAAATTTATGTGACATCCAAGAAGGCGCAAGTAGCAATCCTAAAAGCAGGTATAATCCACACGAATATCAATGGTTTCAAGAAACACAACATTAAAGAAATGAATCTCAACCGGGAAATAAGATCGTGTTTTAAGTGCCATAAGCTAGACCACATCTCTCCCAACTGCCCATCAAAGACAGAAGTCTGTGGAAAGTGCGCAGAGAAGACACACAAAACAAAAGAATGTGAGCATCTGGACAGTAAGTTCAAGTGTGTTAAATGTAAAAATGGTAAGCATAAATCGGATGACCCAAAATGCCCGGAGCGGATTAAGGCAGTAGATAGGCTCAAAAAACTCTTATCATAAATGACAGAGAAACCTAACAACACAAATAATCTGAAATGCATACAAATTAACCTACAACATTCCAAAACGGCCTCACTACACTTTTTTAAAATTCTTGTAGAACTACGTATAGACATTGCCCTTATCCAAGAACCCTACGCGTGTATTAATATTTTTAATAATGAATTGCATGTCCCTTCGGTGCCCGATATCTATCTCGTCCATCAAAACCTTGATAGGAAAGATCATGCCTATGGAGCCATAATCCTAACTAAACGAACGATTCTGGCGGAAACAGTCCCAAACCCGGTAAGCAATGAATGCATAGGTATTAAAATAAATGTTGATGAACCAATCTTTATCTTTTCAACTTACTGCAGGCCATCCAATTGCAAATTGGACGCAGTAATAAACATATTTAATAATCCTAATTTTAATCATTTCAAAACAACAATAATAGGTATGGATGCCAACGCAAAAAATAAGCTCTGGGGAAGTAGTCGCACAGACAAGAAGGGAGTAGAACTTGAACACCTCATTATTAAAAATAACTTGAATGTTGCTAACGTCCCAAATTCCAAACTAGAGTATATACCCTCAAAAACTTCTAAAGTGGATGTCACACTTTATGGAGACAAAGTAAAAATTTCGGGGTGGAAATTCTTGAATACTGTATCCCTCTCCGACCACCCATACATACACTTTGAACTTACGGTTGGCCGACCAAACCGACAGCCAAAAGAACCAAAAGTACCAAAATTGACCAACATAGATAAAAGTAAATTAAGATCAACATTGGATAGTGAACTGCGTAATCTAAATGTAAATTGGGATGGTTTGCAAAGCGAAGCAGACCTAGATGGCATTGTTAATAATATAACTGCAATAATAGGTAATAGTGCAATTAAATCGGAACTGCCAAGAAACAAACAGAGAAAAAGCGAATTAGATTTTTGGACGCCGGAACTGGATAAACTGAAGGCGGCGATGCGCACTGCAAAGGCCAAGTATGAAAAATTTCTCAAAGCCAATAACATCAAGGATAGGAAGCGTACCAGTAAAGAGTGTTCACCGCAAGAAACAAATTTCCGCTCAGCCAAACGGATGTATAAAAAAGTGCTAAGAAAAAGCAAAGGAAAAGCGTTCGAGAACTTCTGCACTATAAACATGAATAAGGACTTATTTAAGAGCCTTAAAACTTTGTCCAGTAGTCAGAACACCAGCCAAGTGCCCACGGAACTTGTTGTGGATGGAAGGTCTATGACGGAAGAAGAAGAGATAATCAAAGAGCTCGGTAACAGTTTTTTTCCTGCCCCAAAACCAATTGGCCCAGAGCAGGAAGAAATTATCAACACGTATGAAAACTACAAGAAAGCAAGCGCAAATGAAGTAAAACCAACCATTACTAGTGAAGAAGTAGAAGCAGCAGTCTTCGCACTAAAAGCAAGCTCGTCTCCGGGCACAGATGGGATCTCAATCTCAATTATACAAGAGGTATATTCATTACTAGCTGATACCCTCCGGATCTTATACAATAAATGCTTAAACCTCAAATACTATCCTAAGCAATGGAAGGACGCGAAGGTAACTATACTTAAAAACCCAATAAAGAGTCATATAAAAATGTTAAAAGCTTCCGACCAATTAGTGTTCTGAATTCCCTTGGTAAAATATTTGAGAAAATTATTTACAATAGGCTAACATGGTTGTCGGTGACGGAGAAATGGTTTGGAGAGAGTCAACATGGATTTCGTCAAGGAAGGTCGACAGTGAGTGCCATGCACTCTATGGTCAGTACAATCGAAACAAACCGTGAAATCAGAGGGTACACAGCAGTGGTTTTTCTGGACATAAGCGGGGCGTTTGATGGGGCTTGGCCGGCAGCGATACTGGCCGCACTGACCAAAAGGAAGTGCCCACTCTATCTCATTGACATAATCGCAAGCCTGCTCAAGGATCGGACCGCGATAATCAAAACAAATCAGGGTCGTTTCAAATGCTCAATACGAATAGGGTGCCCACAGGGCGGAGTCCTCTCTCCATTCTTGTGGATCATCCTGGCTGAAGAACTCATAAGTATGTCTTATCCTTTCCCCTACAAAATAATTGGCTACGCAGACGATATTGCTATCGTCTGCTGGCACAAAGTTATTGATATTGCCATACGCAATTTACAGCTAATAGCTAACGACACAGTTGCAAAATGTGATCGCTATCTATTAGATATAAACGCACTTAAAACAATTCTCATGATTTTCTCAAACAAAAGAACAATAGAGCCTTGTAATATTAAAATCAAAGAAAACATCATCTCACCCTCTGCGACTTCCAAGTTTGTCGGTTTCGAATTAGATACCAAACTCAGTTGGAAATCACATATTGAGGAAAAGTGTCGGGCGACCCAAAGACAAATCCACATTCTGAGGAGATGTTTAAGGCGCACTTGGGGTTTAGACACAAAAAAACTGGTCACTCTCTACAAAACTATTATTGTACCCAAACTCCTTTATGGATGCTCCGTGTGGTGTCGAGTTATTCTAATCAAATCATACAAAACCAAATTGCAAACTGTACAAAGAGAAATGCTCAAATGTATCACAAGATCTCTAAAAAATGTGCCCTTAAATTCCCTTTTAATTATTTCAAATCTCTTACCTATTGAGCTAAAAATTCTTGAATTTTCGGTCAATTATTATCTTTCTCATAAACATGTCGAGTTTTCTCCCTCCTCTGCTGCAACTATTGGTGCGGTACTGCATAAACCAAAACTCGATCAAACAATGGACAACACACGAAAATTCCACTCGCGAAGGCACCCACCATGGGAGCTGAGCAAACTGAACTACAGATCAGAAGATGAAACTCCACTTTCACCAGAGGAAAACGGCCTGGCCATCTACACTAAAAGCCACAAATCTACAGCAGGAGTAGGTCTTGGGATTGTCTGTTGTGCATCAAATGTAGTCATCCAGACCTCACAAGAGAAATTAGCCGCAAACACAACTGAAAACCAGGCGGAAATCCTAGGCCTGCTAGCTGCACTGCAATATGCTGTTGCAACTAAGAGCAATTATACTAGCTGCAATATTTTTTGCAAATCTGTCCCTGCCCTCAAGGACTGCACAAAAAATGAAAAACTGAACGAAACAGCAACCACCTGTAGAAAGCTGTGCTACGACAATCGGGACCACATTCATCTCAATCTAGCCTCTGCTAAAGAAGCAGAAGGTATTGATCTCGCAAAAGAAGCAGCGAAAGCTGCCCTCGACCTTGGCTCGCAAGTAACTAAAAATCAACCCTGGTCAATAGAACTTCTCAAAGATAAGATCAAGACGGAAATTCAAAAGCTGTGGAGTGACGAGTGGGCTGGCAGCAAAACAGGGACGCACACAAGAAGATTCTTCCCGCGACCATCGGACGCCAGCTGCTTAAGTGGAAGCTACATACATCAGGAAATAACCCAAGTTCTAACGGGGCATTGCAGACTAAATCACCATCTCCATCTCATCAAAACAACCTCATCACCTCAATGTGAGTGTGGCCATGGCGACGAAACAGTAGAACATTTTCTGTTCCACTGTGCACGGTACGCAAATCAAAGATCACTCTTCATCCAGGCGTGCTCAAGCAGCAACAAAGCGTTTCCACCATCGCTCGAGGACATCCCAAAGTTCCGGTGCATATGGAAAGAGTTTAAAGACTTCATCCTGACGACCGAAAGGTTAAAAATAAAAATATGTAGTACCGCCCAAAGTCTCAGCTCGCAACAAACATAAAGCCCACCACAAATCTTAATTTTACCCGTCACTAGCGAATCAAACAAAATGCCCTCCAAGCCATTGCCTTTTCCAGCTCGTCTGTTCTCGTTTCTTCCCTTCTTCCCTCTTTCTCTTCCTTCTTCTCCGTCTTCTCGCCGGTCTGTCTTTCTCTCTATCACTCGTCAATGCGCAAAACCTCTGTACTAACGTTCTGTTTTATTCTGCTCCCGTATAGTTTTAAACTGACTGTATAGCCTTGTAATAATTGTTATATTGTAACGGACGATCGACGTCAGAGCCGTTTATTTGGAAATCAAAGAGAATTGACTACAGAGTAAGCTAAGAATAAGGGAAACAAGGTTTAAACAAGTTTGACACATAAGAATAACTAAGACGGAAGGAACCCAGATCCAGCCGAGTGGTCTTCTTTTATACCATCGTTGGACGTATTCTCCTGTTCTAGGAATTTAAGTAATTGGGTGATAACCTTCCTGTGACATTTAATAATCATAAGTTTTATCTAACTCTCGGGAGTTAACGATGAGATAAATTCTATAGGTTGCATAACCCTACGTCAGCTGTGCGTTACATCCCCCTCTCAGACTGCAATTCGTCCCGATTGCAATACAATTTTAGCACAGCTCAAAATAACTATGTTATTTTCTAGTTATTTGAAAGAAACATTCATATTGAGGTTATTTTAGGGAATTTCCTATTTCTACTGATAACATTTGGAACATTTAGTCTAAAAATTTTTCAAAAAGAACATTTTAACAGTAGAATTCAATTCTATATCAAAAGAAATATTTTTCTTTTAATTTTCCTATGCCTATACTATAGGAACATTCAAAATGAGAATCGGAATATAAAGTTTAAGAAGCAAGAAGAGGGAAGAAGAGAAAAAAAAAAGATTTGCTGACGTATGAAGAACATTTTACAGCTGCTCTTCAACTTCCTCTTCGTGTTTTTTCAGTCGACTTTCGAGTTCATTCACTCGTTTAGTCAGATTTGACAGAACAACTTTGTTTTGTCGTCTGCTAAGAAATAGTGCTATTGCCAGGCTGAGAAACAGTGTGGCTATAGCAGCGATAATTTCGAAGGGATACCGGACGTTGATTGTACGTTCGGTGTTCTTCCTTTGTTTTTCTTCTTCTTCTATTTTCCGTAAATGTTCCCCCATAAGAGTAACGCGGCTTTGTATTGAGGCCTTGCTTGTTGCCTGAGGCCTATTTTTCCATTTTCTCATTTCTGGCTCTGCCGTTTCCATATTCCGCGTTTCATACTCTTGTGGAATGAGGTCTGCATTTTCCAATTCGGATAGCGGCGGTAGTGTAACGTTGTTCAACGAATGTTTAACGTTCTTCTTGAAGCTTGCTTGAAAAATCCAATCTTCTGTGTACGCCGTACATGTTGTTGGAACTTCAAACACGTCAAAAGGTTCACGTTTAATCACTGTGTTAGTTTTTCCTCTGCTGTTTGGACAAGTTATGGTGATCGTCATTTCTTGTGCTGAGGTGTATCCCCATCTTCGGTGTCCCAGGTATACAGTTTGTTGTCCGGTCCATGGAGATAATTTCGTTGAACATTGTACGCGGCTTCTTTTCTCATCTTTTAGAAACAATGCCATTGCGCAGCTTGGCTCCCTATGCCTTTTGTTTATTGCTTTGCTGATAGGGCAAATCGACGTGGTTGTCATCATGCAGCGATGTGCTTCGTGTGTTGACAATTCGGTAAACGCTTGTCTATCGTTTGCCACAGCTAAGAATGCCGGTAACGGATGAAACTGTGCCCCTTGGGTGGCGTTTTTCGTTGGTCTTGGCAAGCTTATTACCTCGTATAGAGTGAATCCAAATGGGAACTCGAACACAGGTAAGTGAATGAAAATTCTTAAATTGTCTTCAATTGCTGCCACAGCTACTTTTGCGTCTTTATAGACTTGCCAGGTGTCTCCCATTTGAATAGAAGGGCTCAATGACCATCCAGATGGCAAAATTGCTTTTATTTCCTTTAACACTGCTTGGATTTGCATAGGTGGGAAAAGTAGTGCTGGAAGTCTTTCCATTGCCATTGTTGCTAGGCCGACGGCAAAATCTTCAATCGATTCGTCTAGCCATGCCAAGGCTGACTTGATTTCACGAAAGGTGTTTTCAATGGCTGCTCTGGCTATTTCATGTTTTTCAACTTCTTGGGTAATTCCATCAATTTTGTGATCTGTTTTCCACGCCTCACGTTCTAGGTTTTCAAAAGCGTTTTGCAGTTCTTCAACGGCGTTCGACGTTGATTTTGTTTCTCAAAGCGTCTCGTTGATTAGTGACGCGTGCACTTCCAATGCGTGAGCGATTGAAGTGGTTTCTGTTGATAATTTTTCAACATGATTGTTGACGTGTTCTAGATCTTCTTCAGTTGACACCCCAAAGAGCCAATTGAGCACTTTTCCTCCTCCATCGATTAGGCCTCTTTTCTTACGGGTACTGCCTATATTTACTGCTTGTTTTAGTTCTCTAAGTCTTTCTTGACTCTTTTTCAGGTTTTTAAATTCTGCTCGTGCTCGTTCCTCGACCTCTTCTTTTATCCGTTTTTTAAACCCGTCGTTTGGACCTTCGTATCTGAAGTTCAGAGTGTTGACCTTTCTTCCTAATACATCATGTAGAGTTTTAATGACGGTTTCTAAAGGATTGAATGTGAAGTCGGTGACGACTATCCACTCAGAGTCTGAAAAGGCTATCTCTCCTTCAGATTTGAAGATAACGCCTTGATAGGCGAGTATCTCTTTGGAAGTTGTTGGTCCTGATATCACGGAAAGCAGCAGCATCAAAGGTAGGGTCAACATCACTGTTTTTCTTTGAGCTATGCGAGCAGATCTTCGTATGCCTGCGTTTTCTGCTCTTGCCATTTGCACGGTTTCTTGTCTTCCTTGTCTTGTTGGCGGTACGGTTGGTACGTCAGCATTTGTTTCTGCAGTTTCTGACTGTGCACCATGCTCCTCTGAGGGCCTTGTATTTGTTTCTTCTGATTGTTCTTGATCTTGAGCATTGGCAGATGCTTCTTTTTCTGGCCCCTTATTTTGATTTTCTTGCAAATCTTCAGAAGGTACTGGATTTTTGGTACACTGTGCAACACTAGTCATGTCAATGAATGGTTTCATTCGTTCGACATGCACAATTTCTGTTTTTGGTGATTTGCCTAATCGAGGCTCGTAGTTGCTTTGCGTTGTTTGCCTAACCACTGTATAGGGTCCAAACCAACGATGTAGAAGTTTTTCTGACTTGCCCACTTTTCTAATGGGTTTGTAGACCAGTACCTCCTCATTTGGTAGGTACATGGTTGCTTCTCTACGATTTTCATCGTAGATTTCTTTTTGTTTTTGTTGTACTGCGGCGGCTCTGGCTTGTACTTCTAGTCGAGCCTGCTGCAGACGTTTAATTGCCCATTCCGATGAATCACGATTTTCAGGTGGTATTGGGTTTGGGTCTGCATTCAACGTAACGTCTATCGGAAGTACAGCTTCTCTTCCGTAGACCAAGTAGAATGGATTTTTTCCCGTAGTTTCGTGCCGGGTTGTGTTGTAGGCGAATGTTACGAATGGTAACGACTCGTCCCAATCACGATGGTCAGCACTCACGTACATTGACAACATGTCTGCCAATGTATGGTTTAAACGTTCCACTAGTCCGTTGGCTTGCGCACGATAAGCTGTCGTGGTACGATGATTCGTTTCGAGCGCCTGTATCACTTTTTGTGTCACTTCTGCAGTAAAACAGCGGCCTTGATCTGTTGTTAATTGACGTGGTGCTCCATGTCTTAACAAAATACTTTTCACTAGGAAATCCGCTACTTCGTTTGCGTCAGCAGTCGGAAGTGATTTCGTTTCGGCCCATTTTGTTACGTAATCGACTGCCACGATAATTTGCTTGTTCCCTTTCTTTGATAGTGGGAACGGGCCTAGGATATCCAATCCTGGTCTCTCGAACGGGCGTTCAGTTCTTTTTACTTCCATAAATCCTGCGGGTCTCTGATACACAGGTTTGCGAGATTGGCACTCTCGACAACTACGCACAAATTCACTTACGTCTTCGGCCATTGCCCACCAATGATAACGAGCACGTACTTTCGCTAAAGTACGCGTTAATCCTAGGTGACCTGCGGTAATGTCATGATGGCACGAACGCATAACTTCCTCTTTAAACGACTGTGGTACACATAATTTTAAAAGACGTCCGTCGTCCACGATCTTCTCATAGAACTGCAAGTCATCTTTGATTCGATAGCGTCCCGACACTTTTCCTTTTTTGATGGCGGCAAACGCTTCGCTCCATTCATCTTGTTGAGCGCGCTGGAATTCTTTCTTAGTGTCTTGGTCGATGTTTAACGCGGCCAGAATGTATGTTAAACCCTCATCTGAACTTGTTACGACATTCACGGGGTAGCGTGATAGCGCATCTGCGTCTGTGTGCAATCTTCCGTTGCGATGCACGATTCTTAGGAGAAACTCCTGTAGTTGAAGACTCCAGCGTGCTAAACGTACTGCCAAATCCTATTTGCTGAGTAGCCAGCACAGGACGTGGTGATCGGTTACCACGATGGTTTCCATTCCCCAGATGTAACTTCGAAACTTCTTCACTGCCCAGACCAACGCAAGGCATTCTTTTTCCGTTATGGAATAGTTATTTTCACTTTTTGCCAAGAGGCGGCTTGCATAGGCCAGAGGTCTTTCTACGTTGTCCACTCTTTGTAGCAGCACTGCCCCAAGACCGTAATCACACGCATCTGGGTGAATTTCGAAAGGCTTTGTGAAATCGGGATAAGCTAGTGTAGCGGCTTTCACTAACGCTTGCTTTAATGTCTTGAAGCTTTCTTCTTGCGGCACTTCCCACACGAAGCTTCCTCCCTTCTTGAACATGTCTGTCAGGGGCTTAGCTACGTGAGCGAATTGAGTAATAAACCGTCTGTAATAGGAACACAATCCTATAAAACTGCGAACGCACTTCAGTTGTTCAGCCGGTTTCTGTAACGAACTTGGTGACGGGAAGTTTTCTATAGCTTTTAGTTTTTCCGGGTCAGGGCGAATGCCTCCTCCGCTAATCACATGGCCTAAAGCCTTCACTTCTTGGGCGGCAAACTGACACTTCACTAGTTTAATCTTTAGTCCTGCGTTATGCAGTGCTGTTAGCACTTGTCGAATGCGCACTAGATGTTCGCTTGCACTTCCCGCGTAGATGATGATGTCGTCTAGGTAGACTAAGCAAATCGTCCACCTTAGACCTGACAACACTAGATCCATCATCCTCTGGAAGGTGCCTGGGGCTGATGCCAATCCAAACGGCATTACTAGAAACTGGTAAAGGCCATCTGGTGTTACGAACGCCGTTTTAGCTTTGTGTTCCTCATGCATGGGTACTTGCCAATACCCACTCTCCAGGTCCGTTGTAGAGAAGATGCAGGCATTGCCCATCCGGGACAATGTCTCTTCAATTCTTGGTAATGGGTATACATCCTTTACCGAAATAGCATTTAGACGACGGTAGTCAACACAAAATCTCCAGCTGCCGTCCTTTTTCTTTACCAGAACCACTGGCGCTGCCCAAGGGCTGTTGGATGGTTCGATCACTTGTTTCTCCAGCATTTCTTCTACTTGTTTTTGTATGATGGACCTTTCTTTCCATGCGCTTTTATAAGGAACTTGATGTACCGGTGCTGACATTCCAGTGTGAATCTCGTGTTCGGCTACCTTACACATCCCAAGTCCGCTATTTTTCAGCGCAAAACAGGAACTGAACTTTAGTAGGACATCTACTAATTCTTCCGTTTCTTGTTGTGGGAAGTTCTCTGCTATTTGTGCTCGAAAAGCTTGACGTGGAATCAGCTCCATTTCTCTTTGCGTAACGTTTTCTTCCTTCAGTACAAGGATTGCTTCATCTTTTTCGTGGTGCTCTTCGGTCTTTTCTGTCTGCTCCCGTTCGTCCACAGCTACGATCGGTGAGTTAATAGGCTCTATTTGTCCAAGTACTGTCCCTTCTTGAATATAAGTCTGATGGTTGTTTAAGTTAACCATCAGCACCTGTCCCAACGGTTGTACGGTTGACACCAAAACTTTTCCTGACGTTACACCCTTCACTCTAGCTAGATGCTCTGATGGTTCTATCATTCCGGTGCTTTCTTGCAAACTAGCCGGTTCAATTTCCACTGACACATTTGTTCGTGGAGGTAACATTTTTCCAGTTTTTGTAATCAGCTTTTGTGTGGACGTCACTTCTTCGATGATGTTGATGGGCATTCTTCCCAACATCAAGTCTGGTCCATTACCATCGTAATTTATCTCCAATCTGTTGAATTGTTTCAGGAAGTCATTTCCTAGCAGTAATTCAATGTTTTTCATGGCCAGAACAATCACTTTTCCTTTGGCCTTCATGCCCCGATGTTCCACTTCTATCTCGATGGCTCCCATTGGAAGTACCTTTTGTCCACTGGCTGTCACAACAGAGGGTACTTTGCAGGAAACCCATTTTGCTTGTAACTTCTCTCGCAGGCCTGGTGATACTACAGATACTACAGCTCCTGTATCGATGACAGCTTTAAGCTCCATCCCTTGACAAACAACTTCTTCAGTCATCAGCTTGGCCGGTTGGATAATGAGTATGGTAGATTCTTTATCTTCCTCTTCATCTGTCGACACTATTCCGACCGATGCTGGTTCGTCTTGTTGTTCATTTCGTGGAACTTTTCTTTCGTCTCTTTTGGCTGGTCTTCTCTCGTCTCCCTTAGGAAAATCTGGCTTTTTATTCTCTTGCTTTAGATCGGTTCGACAAACGCGTGCGATGTGTCCTGCCTTTCCACAACGATGGCAAATCGGTTTTCCATCTGTCGTGCGTGATGGCCTAGGCCTTTCCTTTCCAGCCCAAGGCTTGCTAGGTTTAGAAGTTCGTCTCATCTCTTCTACTTCTGCTTTCAATTCTAATACCAGATCTCGAAGATCATCTTTTCTTTCTTCTCTGGGTGGTGGTCTTCTCCCATCAGGGCCAACCATGCTCACTACCCAATCTGGTCGAGCAGCAACTTCCAAAGCTTCAGTATGAAGCTTTAGCGCTGCCAAAAATTCTTGAGTCGTCGCCGGGTTGACGACCCACATTTTTTCCAACAAAGTAGGTTTCAATCCTTTGAATAGGTAATCTACTTTCGCCTCTTCTGTCATTCTTGGATCTACTTTGCGGCATAAATCGATGATGTCATAGAAATAGTCTTCCCCTGGTTCATCGATTCCTTGCTAACGCTGTCGAAGATTTGCTTTTTGATAACGGGTGTAGTGCTGCGGTTGAAATTCACTAAGAAATTTCGTTCGCAAGCCTACCACAGCGGGAGCAGCTTGGACACCTGCCGCTGCGGCAACTGCTGGCGTATCCTCCCATTGGGTAAAGTTCCCAGCCGAGAGGAACCATTTTCTAGCAGTTCCTTCTAGGGACATTCCGAAGTTTTCTCGCTTCTCATCGTCCCCCCACCGGTTGTGCGCTGCAACACTTTCGTAACGCTCCAACCAATCTGTAGCGTCTTCATTTTTCTTCCCGCAGAAGATCGGCGGCTCTCTGTATTTCAATTTCGGAATAAGCTGTCGTTGAGCCATGGCTTCGGGAGATGGTTCTCGTGAAACTTCAAAATTTTCACCTTCGTCTTCTGATTCTGCAACCGATGACTCACTAGATGAGACTGTTGGGGCTTCTTCTATCCCTTCTTCGAATGATTCGAACCTGTCTTGTTCAGGTGGATAGATGGAAGTACGTCTTTCTACCGTCACTTCCTCATACGATTCGTCTTCTTCGACAATCGACTCTTCCCCAAAACCACTGTCTCTTACTTTCTTTTGAAGCACAAGTTTTTGAAATCCGCACCGTGGTGTTGATTTTGTACTTGAGCTTCCGATCGGGTTCAAAGATTCCGCTCCAGAACCTTGGACGGAATGGCCGATCTCTTGAGCCGTTCTACTCTCCTTCTCGACGCTTTTCTTCGTTGACTCCTTCGGTCTTGCTCCTGTTTCACTGTTCTTACCGCGTCCCTTCAGTTCACTGACGGGTGACGCTTCTAATCCCTTAATTCGCTTACTTTGCCTAGTTTCACTAGGATTCATCTATCTCTAACAATTTCCAAAATTCTTACGGGCCCTACGGTAGGCTCTAATTAACAAGGAGAAGCAAAAGACCACTTATTCGTGAATCTCAAAAAAATAGATAAGAAACTTGGTCAAGCCTGTGGTCCTATGCCCAAGCAATTTAAGGTAGTTATACCAGCTGGTCACACTTTCCAAGGACCTCTCAACAGTACCTGCCTCCGAGTCTCTTTCTTTACGCTAGATTCACAGATAACTTGGTCTTACCTTGCTTTACCAAAAAGGCCTACCCTGCATCTCCACCATGTAACGGGCAATCGACGTCGGAGCCGTTTATTTGGAAATCAAAGAGAATTGACTACAGAGTAAGCTAAGAATAAGGGAAACAAGATTTAAACAAGTTTGACACCTAAGAATAACTAAGACGGAAGGAACCCAGATCCAGCCGAGTGGTCTTCTTTTATACCATCGTTGGACGTATTCTCCTGTTCTAGGAATTTAAGTAATTGGGTGATAACCTTCCTGTGACATTTAATAATCATAAGTTTTATCTAACTCTCGGGAGTTAACGATGAGATAAATTCTATAGGTTGCATAACCCTACGTCAGCTGTGCGTTACAATATGTTAAGCACAACGACACATGAGCACTGTAACTGTATGGTCTGAGCTAAGGCAACACTCAAATCTGAGTAGGCCTTTCAATAAAAAAAAAAAAAAAAAATACCTTACGAAACATTGTCATCTTTTAAATTGTAATTTTTGTTATATGTCAGACGCCTCGATAGCGCAGTAGGCAGCGCGCGAGTCTCATAATCTCGAGGTCGTGAGTTCGAACCTCACTCGGGGCAGTTACTTGCTATTAAACAATGTTATTTTTGTGCCAATACGCAGGTTCACTTCGTGCGGAGATGGGTGTTTTCTAGATGTTGTACTTAATGTGACCCACGTTAAATGATTCAGAAGAATACAGTATAATGTAAGCTACGTCAATTCATTTTTATTTACTGTTCCATATTGTGTATCTAAGTTGTATTTGGCGAGAAAAAGAAATTAAAGTTGTGGACAAAGAAGTTTGGGAAAGGAGAAAGGGGAAGAATCATTTATACGGTTTAGCTATCAAGGTTAAAACAATTTTAAGGACTCAGAGGAGATAATTAAACCGTTGACTGAAGGAATAAGTTTAAAGGGTAGAGGTGGAAACTTTCAAAGAAGAAATGACAAAAAAGGTGGCGTTTACCACGAGAATATTTTCTACGAATAGGAGAATAAACAACCATATTTTCTTTTGGTTTCTTATAATAAGAGGCCCTACTGAGATTTGAACTCAGATTATCAGAGTCAGAGTCTAAAGTGCTAACCATTACACCATAGGACCCGTTTGAAACACCGATCTTTCATCCAGAATATACAGCAATCAATGTTTGTTTTCAGAACAACACGGTAGCGAGATGCGCCAGTCATTCGTCATTAAAAGAAAGAATACTAATCGACGAAGATGGGATTCGAACCCACGCGTGCAATGCACAATGGATTAGCAGTCCATCACCTTAACCACTCGGTCACCTCGTCTATAAGAAGAATCAAACTTCACTTGACTAACACTTATCCGCAAACAAGAACTTTGAATCATCTATGCAGCAACTACGTGTGCAATTTAACAGACAGAAAGCAACATTCGAAGCACTACGCCCGATGAGGGACTTGAACCCTCGACCTCACGATTAAAAGCCCCGCGCTCTACTAGCTGAGCTAACCGGGCTTATTTACCGCGTTCTGGGATAGCAATATCAATTATTTCTTTAATATACCTTACGAAACATTGTCATCTTTTAAATTGTAATTTTTGTTATATGTCAGACGCCTCGATAGCGCAGTAGGCAGCGCGCGAGTCTCATTATCTCGAGGTCGTGAGTTCGAACCTCACTCGGGGCAGTTACTTGCTATTAAACAATGTTATTTTTGTGCCAATACGCAGGTTCACTTCGTGCGGAGATGGGTGTTTTCTAGATGTTGTACTTAATGTGACCCACGTTAAATGATTCAGAAGAATACAGTATAATGTAAGCTACGTCAATTCAGTTTTATTTACTGTTCCATATTGTGTATCTAAGTTGTATTTGGCGAGAAAAAGAAATTAAAGTTGTGGACAAAGAAGTTTGGGAAAGGAGAAAGGGGAAGAATCATTTATACGGTTTAGCTATCAAGGTTAAAACAATTTAAAGGACTCAGAGGAGATAATTAAACCGTTGACTGAAGGAATAAGTTTAAAGGGTAGAGGTGGAAACTTTCAAAGAAGAAATGACAAAAAGGTGGCGTTTACCACGAGAATATTTTCTACGAATAGGAGAATAAACAACCATATTTTCTTTTGGTTTCTTATAATAAGAGGCCCTACTGAGATTTGAACTCAGATTATCAGAGTCAGGGTCTGAAGTGCTAACCATTACACCATAGGACCCGTTTGAAACACCGATCTTTCATCCAGAATTTACAGCAATCAATGTTTGTTTTCACAACAACACGGTAGCGAGATGCGCCAGTCATTCGTCATTAAAAGAAAGAATACCAATCGACGAAGATGGGATTCGAACCCACGCGTGCAATGCACAATGGATTAGCAGTCGATCACCTTAACCACTCGGTCACCTCGTCTATAAGCAGAATCAAACTTCACTTGACTAACACTTATCCGTAAACAAGAACTTTTAATCATCTATGCAGCAACTACGTGTGCAATTTTTTTTTTTATATTTAAACGATTTATTGTCACAAGTAAGATTTAAATTGTTTTACAGATACGTTGGGGCATTTGTGGCATTTGTGATATAAGTTGCATGTTGTGGCAAAGGAGGAAAATTACAGCAAACTAATTACATTTCGAGGCGGAATTGAAGGAGGACAAATGATTTTGGTGGAGATGAAGATTAACAATATGACATCTGGAGGGGGGGGGGGGTTTCCAAGAGATAATAATTATGATGGGAGAAACTTGTTGTATGAAGGAAAGAAGGTATCTGTGGAGAAAGTTTTGTAGGAATATTTAGGGTTTAGAAGGTGACGTTTGTGGAGAGTTTTTTGAATGAAAGAGGCGTGACCAGAGAGACTGTATTTCGGTTATGGCTGGGGTGAAGTTTTGGCTGCGGCCAGTCCAGACGGTGATTATGTAGGATTGGATGAGGGCCAGTATTTTCTTTTTATTGGGCCCATTTCCAACGTCTCCATTGATTGCTGATTTCAATGGTTTTAGACATCCGAGTTTTGTCAATTGAATACGGAGCCATAAACTGATGTCAACTTTCTCTTTACAAAGTAACATTAGATGGTCGTCAGTTTCTTGGCCAGCATTGCATAGAGGGCATTGGTCGTTGTTTGAAAGATTGAGACTATTGAGACGCATTTTGGTGGGAAGCTGGTTATGGTTGAAATCCCAGACCACTTCGGCGTTTTTCCCTTTGATTTTGGCCACCCAACGCCAGATGGAATCCCAGTCAAGGTCCGGTTTCGCAATCTCTGTTCTCCCTGGTTGCCCTATGTTAGCGATCAGGTGATTGAAGGTGGCGCGGTGATTCGATACAGTTGACGATGTGAAGATGCCAGCTTTAAGTAGATCGGTGATGGTTGAAAGTGAGGTAGTGAAGTATGGATGCGATGAATGTGTTGCATTAAACCTAGGCTGGGTGATTTGTGGAAGGAGGTTCTTGAGATGTGGCCCCAACCAATAAACAGTTGCAGTTCTCTCAATAGCCTCGGGGTGGATTAAAGATTTGAAAATTTGCCGAGTGAAAAGGGACAGGAAGAATGGAAAAAGTAAAGTTACACCAAGCCCACCTTGAAGCCGGGGGCGGATCAAAACATTTAGGGGTGGGTGCTCTCTTCGTTGTGCCCAAAGGAATTTGTTGCATTTTTGTTGGAGGAGAAGGGCTTGGGTTTTGTTGCAGGGAAGTACGTGGGCTATATGAACAAGTTGTGACAAAACATGTTGTTTAATGAAAAGGATGCAACCATAAAAAGTGAAATGACGGTGTGTGTTTTTCATGAGAATATTTTGGATGATGTTGAGCTGTCTTTGCCAATTGTCTTTAACTGTTTTTTTTGTTTCGGAAGAAAAAGTAATTCCGAGAACTTTTAATTCATCTACTTGAGTTATCCAATCATATGGCCATTTACTTTTAGGATATGATTGTTTTAAATTGCCTCTATGGGGAATCGAACTCTTAACCTCAGCAACCCCAGCCGACGGCGCTGCCCACTGTGTCACTACGGGTCGTTGAGTTTTATGTAGGGTCCAGATGCCTAGACCAAGTAATTTTGTCTTCCCCTTGTTAATACGTGCATTTGTCCAGGCACAAAATTCCAGAATAATTTCGCATGCACGACGTACATCTTTCATTGATGAGGCAAAAACTACAAGATCATCTACATATGCACGAACTTGGATGCGTTTTCCGTAGTGTTCAATTCCGTCAATACCCCTAGACAAGCAAACTAAAAGCGGTTCAATATAGAGGGCAAACAGATGGACTGACAGAGGGCACCCCTGCCGCACGGATTGTGCATTGTCCACAGTACCGACTATGTCATTACCGTTCAATGGGCATAGTTCAGTTATACTGTACAGTGTTTTTAACCAATCAACAAACAGGGGAGGGTAGCCCATGGCTGTCATCACTTCCCACAGTACGTCTCGATTGACAAGGTCATAGGCTTTCTCCAAATCATACGCGATAATGGCGGCCGGTTTGAGGGAAGATACTTCTTTTGATTTACGGCCTGTATTATCGATGACATCTCGAATTAAACACAAGCTGTCAAAGATATAGCGGCCGGGTACACCACCTTTTTGATGTGAATCTAGAGAGTTTTGAAGAGAATTTCTCAGACGAAAAGCCAATACTGACGCGATTAACTTGTAATCGGTATTTAACAATGAAATTGGCCGGTAATCTGTGATTTTACTCGGTGCTGGGATTTTTGGGACTAATCTAATAGCTGCCCTTCCCTGCGACGGTTGAAGTTTTCTTTTGTCGAGGACACAAATCATCATCTCTAGAAAATGAACACCAATAACATCCCAGAATTTTAAATAAAACTCAAAGGGAATGCCATCTGTACCTGGGGCCTTGTTCTTTTTAGTTGCCCTAAGTGCGTTGTTAATTTCCTCTACTGTAAATGGAGACACTAGAGGACTGTCACTCTCCGGGATCGAACCTAGTACTCCTCGATTGAACGCTTGAGCGTTTAACGACTGAGCTACTACTGATACACCCGGGTCGTTTTTAGTGGGTTTTATGCGGTTAAGTGCACCTCTAATCCCTTCTATAAATTTTCCAGCTAATTGGTTATTAGGGGCGGGCTGATTCTGAAAGATTCCACTGAAATGTTTAATTATTTCTAGGTTAATTTGCTCAGATTGGGTAATTTTACAGTTATCATTAGTTTTGAGCTGGGTGATCAGAGACTTCTGGAAATTACTCGTTGACTTGTTCATATGAAAGGTAGATGTCTCTTCTTCGGCTGTACTTTGAACGCGTGAACGTATTGCAAATCCCCTCAATGCTTCTCGCTCCCAGGCTAGAAACTCACGTTTCAACTCCATGTAGCGCGCATGATTGAGATTTGCATTGTTCACGGTTTCTTTTAGTTGATGTTGGAGTAATTTCCGTTTGACTCTCTGGTCACAGATTCTCTTTTTACAATAATTAATTGATAAACGCCTGAGGCCAGGTTTGAAAATGTTCTCCCACCAGTGGTCTACGTTTCCAATACGGGATGTATGTTGGGACATTTCTTCAATAAAGACGTGCACCAATTTTATATATTCTTCCTCCTCGAGGATTGATGTGTTGAGTTTCCATAAAACCCTTGACTTGTTTCTCACTACACGAGGAGGGGTGGTACTGTTTATATACCCTACGATTGGTCTGTGATCCCCGAGTGGTAACTCGTGCAAATGGATATCAGAAAATTTAACGTGGTGCTGACAATAAATTCGGTCTAATCTAGCCTGGCTAGTCGCACAAAAGTACGTCCAACAAGGTTCATTTTTCCGAATATCTCTCCAGACATCTGTTAATGAAAGGGCTTTTACTAAATCTCGGAGGGGTTCTAGTAGTGCTAGTCTAATTTTAGGTGGTGTTGTCTTGCTACTTTTCCGGTCATCGATCTCGTCAACGGCCTTAAAATCTCCCAATATAATTGCTGGTGCCTTATACTGGGCCACATAAGCCGGAATAGTTTCCCGGAGGAAAGAATCCCTATAAGTTTTATTTTGGTCACCAGATGGGGCGTAAATACACACAAAAGCAAAACCCTTTACTTCCATGGCTATCAACCTCCCCTCCGGTTCAAACAAAATGTTGTTGACGCTCAGGCCGTGTCGTACTAGGATGGCTGTCCCATGTTTTCTAGGGCCGAGGTTTGTGTGCATCTGGTAATGGTTAGTAAATACGGTGTTATAGTGGAAAACTACTTCTTGCAAACATATAATATCAAGTTTTTGATGTAAAAAGAAATTGAGCATTATTTGAAGTTTGTCAGGTGACGATATTCTGTTGATATTATATGTCGCGATGTTAATCATGATTAAAATTTAAAATTGGGTTTTGGGGATTGGGTCTTGTTATCGTTGCCCTTTTTCCTTCTAACGACCTCCATTGCTTTGAGAGTTTTATCTGCTATAGAAGTCGATTGAGTGCTGAGGGGGACGCCCAAAGATTCCTGAGTTTCGCTCACATGACTAGCCTTCTGGCTGTCAAGTGACCGTTGGCCAGGCTGAATACTCCCATCAGAAAAGGAAAAGTCTTCCTCAGGGTTTGAAACCGAACACAGCTCGGTTGCATCCATCTCTTCATCCACATCGTTATCCATCTGATCTATCATGGATGGAATAGATGGTACTCCAGGTGCAATTGTATCGGGTGGCACATCGTCCCCCCCCGTAAAGGTGGGAAAAGAATTGGTGTCCACACCCGGTATCGAAACTGAAACCTCTCGAGTCGGAGACCCGAGTTCAACCAAACGAGCTACATCAGATTCATATTCCTCAGCTTCCTCGACGGGGGAATGGGAAGAGGCAGTACGACTCCTTTTTTTTGATTGTTTTTGTTGGTCACGGAATTCCCTCGTCTCTTTCATTTTCTTTTTCCTTACCGAATAAGACACCACAGACGAATCCACACAGCTAGTGTCTTCAGCGTCAGAATCGGTGTCAGAAAGAGACTCAGCTTCATCGGGTTTCGAAATTGGATCCTCCGGAGCTTTATCAAAAACGACAACAGGCGACATCGTTGACCTCTGGGCTAACTCGGGAAATGAATCAGCGTCAACAGTTGGAGCAATTGGAATTTTCTCGCCACCAGTCGGCCCTGTCTCCTGGGGCTTCCTAACAATTTTAACTGTCCCACGATTTGTTAGTACACTACTATAGCTACGTGTTCCCATGGGGCCTTTTAAAATGATGCTGGGGGTGGTTAAACTACGGGGTTGCTTGGGGCAATTAGCTAAGACATGGGTGGGAGAATCACACATGCGGCATGTGTGCATTTGTCCTGCATAAGACACCATTAGTGGATCCTTGTAGCTTCCAAAGGTGATAAAAGATGGGATGCCCTTGTGGATCTCCATATCCACATTGACAACTCCAGTCTTTATCCCGTTCCACCTTGGAAGCGACCTATCCTGATACGTGTCCCAAAACACCCGAGAAATCACTCCAAACTCGCGCAATCTCTTGTTTAGCAGGCTAAGGTCATCATCGAATTTGAAATGTTGAATTCTAACGCGTACGAGGTTAACTGACCTATCTCTAACTCGAATTCGGACCTCCTTGCCACTAATGACTACAGATTCTTTTGAACTAAATTTATTCAAGAATTCAATATGGTCTTTGACGGTCTTGAACCCAATTCGGAAAACGCAAAAGGCTCGCCCTGGTAGACGAGAAACAGCATCAAAGATGCTGTCAGATTCATTACTATCATGCTCGAAACATTCGTAGAATTCATGCCTGGTCACTTCAGTATTACCAAAAGAGATTTCGGCAGTACGTGGCCAGACGTCTGGGGATTCCGTTCCCATTTTACCCACAACAAAGGGGCAAAGAGGCGGGAAAAATGCAAAAAAGAAAAAAAAAGGGCCAATACCAAAATGGCGCCTTAACAAACAAACAAGGGAAACAAAACGAATTACAAGATCCAATACAACCAGAAGAGAGAGAGAAAAAAAAAGAACAAAACAGTTTCTTTGGACTCACCGCAAGATGTCACTCTTGGGAGATCAGTTAGACACGTCTGTTAACAGCCGAACGCGCTAGCCAATTGCATTTAACAGACTTATTTAACAGACAGAAATCAACATTCGAAGCACTACGCCCGATGAGGGACTTGAACCCTCGACCTCAGGATTTTTTTTTTTTTTTTTTTTGTAAAATCCTCTTTTATTATCAGTTAATTTTCATGGCACTCTAACATTTATCAAAACAAAAGAAAACAAAGATACAAATAATTATTTTCCTTGGATGCAGACGATTAAAGGGGAAGAAAAGCAAAAATTTGACAATGTAGGTCCCGTTAATTGGTCGACTAACAAAAACAAACAAATGCGAACAAATATTGAGGTAGATTAATACAAGAAAAACAAAAAACCAAAGGTAAACAAAAGCAATTGTCTAGCAGACACAAAAAAACAAAAATAAACAAAGGATTTACAAATAGAGGCAGGGAAATATATACAAAAGCAATATAAAAGAACAAAACGGAACTAAAAGGGAAGACTAAATGGAAAGGAGTGGACTGGGAGGAAAAAGTGCTTTCCATAAGCTCTCTACTTCTTCTTGGCGAGGGATACGATGGGTATTTCTTGCTTTCCAGGTGATGAAGATGTATGCAGCCAGAAGAGTAAATGTTTGCCGGAGATTACCTATTGGCCCAAAATGGCCACGAATGAGATCTTCTTTGGAAGACTTGCAGCCCATTTGACGTATGGTTCCTTCCAACCAGCTCCAAACGATGTGGCGTTCAGGACATTGGAATGTCAGATGCTCATCGGTTTCTGGGTGCTGATGGCAGATTGGACATGTTGCATCTTTGGAAGGATCTAACCGATGGCATCTGGTCCTGGTAGGGAGAAGTCGCTGGTTGAAAAGGAACATGGTTTCTCTGATGTTGCTTGGCAGGGCTGCAGTCTCCTTCCAGATACGTGGCCAATCCAGGTTAGGCCTTAGGATCTCCAGCTTCCCCAAAGTGGTCACCTCCAGGATCCAATGGTTGTATGTTTTCCTGTGCACCATTGGACTCCCCTGCACCAGGATCGAAGAGGCAAATAGTTGTTTTATTTGGTGCAGGGGTTCCTGAAGGTAAGTGGGCCTCTTCATAACTGCAACGGGTACGGTGTTGTTCTTGTAGAGAGGTAGTACGGTTCGAAGAGGAAAGGACATCCAATAACGAAGTAGAGAGCTTTCTGGACTATTGGGGCCTGTCAGGACTTTATACATAGGACACAAGAAAAGGGAACGGTAAAAAAGATGTGTGTTGACCATTCCCAGTCCCCCTTGACTAACAGGACGATAAACTACAGTTTTGTTCGGCCTTTCAACTTTTCCAATCCATAGAAATTTCATGATAGCCTTTAAAATCTGGTCAGCCATATTTTGTTTACATGGTAATACTTGTGCAATAAACACAGTTCCGGAGAGAGCCTTCGACTTCAGGAAAATAACCCTCTGGTATAGATTGAAACGTCGACAGGCATTCTCTCGCAGAATACCATTTAGAGAGCCGAAAGCATCATTCCAAACCCTATCAGCTGTCTCAACTATGGAGTGAGAGAATTTAATTCCTAATAGGGACAATGTTTGTGCCGACACAAGCCACTCAAGAGGCCAAGTCATCCTAGAGCTCCAAGTCCCGAGTCCCAGGGCTTTTGTTTTCTCCTTATTCATCCTTGCCTTTGTCCACTGGCAGAACAAGTCAAGGACCTGTCCTGCCCTGGTAAAATCTTCGTCACAAGAAATGAAAAAGGTGACGTCATCAACGAAGGCTCTGACAGTGAGTTTTTCATTAAACAATGATATGCCCTGGAGAACTCGAGATAAACGCAACAGTAACGGCTCAATGTATAGAATAAAGAGATGGACAGATAGGGGGCATCCCTGGCGAATTGATTGAATATCAGAAAGCACCCCAGCCACCTCCGATCCGTTGAGAATTGACATTCCTGTTACAGAATACATAGTCTGTAGCCAACGGATGAAGGTGGTGGGATAGCCCATGACATCCAGAATCCTCCAGAGGACTTCCCTGTTAACCAGGTCGTAGGCCTTTTCAAAGTCAACTCCAACAATGGCAGCGCCCATACCCCGAATCGCAAAGTTGGAAGAGTCATGGCATCCCCGGTCATCAACGAATTGAATGACATCTCTATAAAGCATTAAATTGTCAAAAATCAATCTACCAGGTACCCCACCTTTTTGATGAGGCCCTATGGTAGATGACAGTGTCTGCCTCAATCGTCTCGCTAAAACAGATGCCATGACTTTGTAGTCACAATTCAGAAGAGAAATTGGCCGAAAATTAGAAATTCCACAGAGCCCTGAAGACTTGGGAATTAGCCTGATCGCCGCTTGGCCCTGCGATGACGTAAGAGTTTCCCTTTCAAGGATATGATTGAACATATCCAAGAAATGGGGTGCGATCACGTCCCAAAATTCTACGTAAAACTCGTAAGGAATGCCATCGGTGCCAGGAGACTTGTTTGATTTCATCGCCATCAGAGCAGCTTTAATCTCAAGGAGGGAAATTGGTGCAGTCAGGTTTGGGGTTGGCTTAAAGCAATCTCTTACTCCCTCAAGAAAATCAGTACCTGCCAGTATGTCAGGAGAAGGTTGATTTTTGAAAATTTTACTGAAATGTGAAATAATCTCTCCTGAAATGTCCTCTTTGGTCGATAAGCATGTGCCATTAGAGGCAATGATTTTATCAATACGACATTTTCGGTAGTTAACTCTAGCTCTATTTACATGAAAAATATTGGCTTCCTCCACCTCTTGGCCTTCAAAGCAGCGGGAACGAATCCCATACCCTTTAAGTGTGCTCTCCTCCCAAGACTTTGAGAATTTCCTCAACTGGTGAAAGGCAACCCAATCAAAGGTATCTGCTTCGGCCATCTCCTGAATGCAGGACTGGTAGAAAAATTTCGTTTCCCTAATCATTCTAGCTCTTTGTTTAGAATAATCTACCGAAATGCGTTTGATACCTGGTTTCAGTACACTCTCCCACCAATTTGCGACATTACTTTCCCTAAGAGGATGATTGGCAGATTCATGAATAAAATTTTTACATAGTTTTGATAGCCTTCTTCTGACAGTATGGAAGTATTTAATTTCCACAAACCAGCAGGGGATCTAGTACGGTGTGGGAGATCGAGATTGCAGGTAAAAGTTGATTGTACCGATTGATGATCACTAACCGACCAAGATTGCAAATAAATATTTACAAAATTCTCTGCAAAAGATCGGCTAGCATATATCCTATCAAGTCGAGAAGAACCGGAGGGATGGTAAAAGGTGTGCCCCGGTTCACTTTTATTTAGCTTTTTCCAGATATCTACCAGATCAAGACCAGTAACCATCTCTTTCAAAGCATAGCTGATAATATTACTTTGGGAAGAGAAGGAGTCGGAGCATGCCTTATCTTGGATGTCGTCTACGCAGTTAAAATCGCCCATCAACACGAAGGGCAGTCGAGTAGTTATTGTGTAAGCAGGGACGGTTTGACGAAGAAAGTTGTTTCTCTCGGTTTTTACGTGACTACCTGACGGAGCATAGATATTAATGAACGTGAAACATTTCACGTCAATAGATATAAGCCTTCCGTCGGGTTCTAGAAGTAATCGAGAATACTCCAGACCATGTCTAATGAGAATGGCTGTTCCATTTTTGTTGGGACCGACATTTGCCAACAAACGGTAGCGACTTTCAATAATTGGACAAGAATGAAATGCTACCTCTTGAAGTCCCACGATATCTAGGTTACCGTCCCTGCAGAAGTTAAAAAGAATTTGACGTCGCTCGACTGACCTAATCCCTCCAATGTTGATAGATGCGATTTTTAGCTTTGCAGTCATTTAAATGGTTTCTTGGGTTGAGAAGTGGACAAGGTTGGTCTAGAATTCTGGGGTGTCAATGTTGGTTTGAAACGTTTGCTTTGTGGTACAGTGGGAACTTTCAGGTGGTCACTTGTTTTGTCAGTTTCCATGGACTCAACTTCCCCCAAATTGGGTTCCACTGGTTCCATGGAAATTGTCATAGGTTCCGAGTCATCAGGTTGTGTTTCAGGGATTATCATTTGAGCGGGCGGAGTCTGTCGTGGTGGGTCGTCTGTGGATTTAACGGGTTGTTCGGTGGGAGAAATTTCTAATGGGGGAGTCCCCCTGAGAGTGAACTTTGTAATCCACACTCAAGAAGGGCCTTAGAAACCATGGGGTCTACATCTAAGGGTAGAGTGACGGGTTTTTCCGGGACTGTCTCTGTCTTTTTAGTCATTTTATTACTGGGCTTTTGGACAATGATAGGTTCCTTATTACGTCTCAAAGTTGGGCAGTTGTAGCAAAAATGGGTTTCGTCGTCACACAGTCTGCAAGTAGGTTTTTGTCCCTCATACTTTACCATGGCACGATAGCTGCCAATAGTAATGTATGAGGGAATATTCTTAGTCAACGTCATTCGTACTATCATCCAAGTGGCAAGGACAGGGTATAAAACGTCATCCTCTGCCACCCGATAGCGTTCCCAACGAGCATCAATTATGGTTCCAAATTCCTTCAGACGTGTCTTTACTACTCCCAAGTCTAGATTCTGTGGAATCCCTGCAATTCTGACAAATTTCTCCGGAATATTACTGTCCCTGATGACTACATTAACTTCTTTCCCTTCCAATTCCGTCCTGACGATACCACTGTGTTGGGACAAAAAATTTGAGGTGTATGCCTCTGTCGTAAACGTAATTCTAGCGACCTGATTTCTCGTATCTAGCACAGCAACTAGGCCTAAGAGATCCTGTGGCTCAACCTTCAAACTACGCACGAACCCATGTACCGCACGCATACTCAATCTCGGGAATTGAACCCCAAAATCGACATCTACACTATTGAGCCACTTGGCAGCCATTGTCCCCTAGACAATGTAAACAAACTGCCAAGGGGGAAGGGGGGCCCCCACACAAGTAAACAAAACACCGAAAAGGATAAATTTGGGGAAAACAAGAGAAAAACAAGAAAACTATACAAAATAAACACTCTAGAACATGAAAATAACAACAAAAAGTAATGAAAATCAGCAATAAACTCACAAATTGATGGGGAAACAGGAGAACACAAAAAACACGTCTGCATCCAAGTACTAACGGGACCCGACGGATTAAAAGTCCCGCGCTCTACCAGCTGAGCTAACCGGGCTTATTTACCGCGTTCTGGGATAGCAATATCAATTATTTCTTTAATATACCTTACGAAACATTGTCATCTTTTAAATTGTAATTTTTGTTATATGTCAGACGCCTCGATAGCGCAGTAGGCAGCGCGCGAGTCTCATAATCTCGAGGTCGTGAGTTCGAACCTCACTCGGGGCAGTTACTTGCTATTAAACAATGTTATTTTTGTGCCAATACGCAGGTTCACTTCGTGCGGAGATGGGTGTTTTCTAGATGTTGTACTTAATGTGACCCACGTTAAATGATTCAGAAGAATACAGTATAATGTAAGCTACGTCAATTCATTTTTATTTACTGTTCCATATTGTGTATCTAAGTTGTATTTGGCGAGAAAAAGAAATTAAAGTTGTGGACAAAGAAGTTTGGGAAAGGAGAAAGGGGAAGAATCATTTATACGGTTTAGCTATCAAGGTTAAAACAATTTAAAGGACTCAGAGGAGATAATTAAACCGTTGACTGAAGGAATAAGTTTAAAGGGTAGAGGTGGAAACTTTCAAAGAAGAAATGACAAAAAGGTGGCGTTTACCACGAGAATATTTTCTACGAATAGGAGAATAAACAACCATATTTTCTTTTGGTTTCTTATAATAAGAGGCCCTACTGAGATTTGAACTCGGATTATCAGAGTCAGAGTCTGAAGTGCTAACCATTACACCATAGGACCCGTTTGAAACACCGATCTTTCATCCAGAATATACAGCAATCAATGTTTGTTTTCACAACAACACGGTAGCGAGATGCGCCAGTCATTCGTCATTAAAAGAAAGAATACTAATCGACGAAGATGGGATTCGAACCCACGCGTGCAATGCACAATGGATTAGCAGTCCATCACCTTAACCACTCGGTCACCTCGTCTATAAGCAGAATCAAACTTCACTTGACTAACACTTATCCGTAAACAAGAACTTTTAATCATCTATGCAGCAACTACGTGTGCAATTTAACAGACAGAAAGCAACATTCGAAGCACTACGCCCGATGAGGGACTTGAACCCTCGACCTCAGGATTAAAAGTCCCGCGCTCTACCAGCTGAGCTAACCGGGCTTATATACCGCGTTCTGGGATAGCAATATCAATTATTTCTTTAATATACCTTACGAAACATTGTCATCTTTTAAATTGTAATTTTTGTTATATGTCAGACGCCTCGATAGCGCAGTAGGCAGCGCGCGAGTCTCATAATCTCGAGGTCGTGAGTTCGAACCTCACTCGGGGCAGTTACTTGCTATTAAACAATGTTATTTTTGTGCCAATACGCAGGTTCACTTCGTGCGGAGATGGGTGTTTTCTAGATGTTGTACTTAATGTGACCCACGTTAAATGATTCAGAAGAATACAGTATAATGTAAGCTACGTCAATTCATTTTTATTTACTGTTCCATATTGTGTATCTAAGTTGTATTTGGCGAGAAAAAGAAATTAAAGTTGTGGACAAAGAAGTTTGGGAAAGGAGAAAGGGGAAGAATCATTTATACGGTTTAGCTATCAAGGTTAAAACAATTTAAAGGACTCAGAGGAGATAATTAAACCGTTGACTGAAGGAATAAGTTTAAAGGGTAGAGGTGGAAACTTTCAAAGAAGAAATGACAAAAAGGTGGCGTTTACCACGAGAATATTTTCTACGAATAGGAGAATAAACAACCATATTTTCTTTTGGTTTCTTATAATAAGAGGCCCTACTGAGATTTGAACTCAGATTATCAGAGTCAGAGTCTGAAGTGCTAACCATTACACCATAGGACCCGTTTGAAACACCGATCTTTCATCCAGAATATACAGCAATCAATGTTTGTTTTCACAACAACACGGTAGCGAGATGCGCCAGTCATTCGTCATTAAAAGAAAGAATACTAATCGACGAAGATGGGATTCGAACCTCACGCGTGCAATGCACAATGGATTAGCAGTCCATCACCTTAACCACTCGGTCACCTCGTCTATAAGCAGAATCAAACTTCACTTGACTAACACTTATCCGTAAACAAGAACTTTTAATCATCTATGCAGCAACTACGTGTGCAATTTAACAGACAGAAAGCAACATTCGAAGCACTACGCCCGATGAGGGACTTGAACCCTCGACCTCAGGATTAAAAGTCCCGCGCTCTACCAGCTGAGCTAACCGGGCTTATTTACCGCGTTCTGGGATAGCAATATCAATTATTTCTTTAATATACCTTACGAAACATTGTCATCTTTTAAATTGTAATTTTTGTTATATGTCAGACGCCTCGATAGCGCAGTAGGCAGCGCGCGAGTCTCATAATCTCGAGGTCGTGAGTTCGAACCTCACTCGGGGCAGTTACTTGCTATTAAACAATGTTATTTTTGTGCCAATACGCAGGTTCACTTCGTGCGGAGATGGGTGTTTTCTAGATGTTGTACTTAATGTGACCCACGTTAAATGATTCAGAAGAATACAGTATAATGTAAGCTACGTCAATTCATTTTTATTTACTGTTCCATATTGTGTATCTAAGTTGTATTTGGCGAGAAAAAGAAATTAAAGTTGTGGACAAAGAAGTTTGGGAAAGGAGAAAGGGGAAGAATCATTTATACGGTTTAGCTATCAAGGTTAAAACAATTTAAAGGACTCAGAGGAGATAATTAAACCGTTGACTGAAGGAATAAGTTTAAAGGGTAGAGGTGGAAACTTTCAAAGAAGAAATGACAAAAAGGTGGCGTTTACCACGAGAATATTTTCTACGAATAGGAGAATAAACAACCATATTTTCTTTTGGTTTCTTATAATAAGAGGCCCTACTGAGATTTGAACTCAGATTATCAGAGTCAGAGTCTGAAGTGCTAACCATTACACCATAGGACCCGTTTGAAACACCGATCTTTCATCCAGAATATACAGCAATCAATGTTTGTTTTCACAACAACACGGTAGCGAGATGCGCCAGTCATTCGTCATTAAAAGAAAGAATACTAATCGACGAAGATGGGATTCGAACCCACGCGTGCAATGCACAATGGATTAGCAGTCCATCACCTTAACCACTCGGTCACCTCGTCTATAAGCAGAATCAAACTTCACTTGACTAACACTTATCCGTAAACAAGAACTTTTAATCATCTATGCAGCAACTACGTGTGCAATTTAACAGACAGAAAGCAACATTCGAAGCACTACGCCCGATGAGGGACTTGAACCCTCGACCTCAGGATTAAAAGTCCCGCGCTCTACCAGCTGAGCTAACCGGGCTTATTTACCGCGTTCTGGGATAGCAATATCAATTATTTCTTTAATATACCTTACGAAACATTGTCATCTTTTAAATTGTAATTTTTGTTATATGTCAGACGCCTCGATAGCGCAGTAGGCAGCGCGCGAGTCTCATAATCTCGAGGTCGTGAGTTCGAACCTCACTCGGGGCAGTTACTTGCTATTAAACAATGTTATTTTTGTGCCAATACGCAGGTTCACTTCGTGCGGAGATGGGTGTTTTCTAGATGTTGTACTTAATGTGACCCACGTTAAATGATTCAGAAGAATACAGTATAATGTAAGCTACGTCAATTCATTTTTATTTACTGTTCCATATTGTGTATCTAAGTTGTATTTGGCGAGAAAAAGAAATTAAAGTTGTGGACAAAGAAGTTTGGGAAAGGAGAAAGGGGAAGAATCATTTATACGGTTTAGCTATCAAGGTTAAAACAATTTAAAGGACTCAGAGGAGATAATTAAACCGTTGACTGAAGGAATAAGTTTAAAGGGTAGAGGTGGAAACTTTCAAAGAAGAAATGACAAAAAAGGTGGCGTTTACCACGAGAATATTTTCTACGAATAGGAGAATAAACAACCATATTTTCTTTTGGTTTCTTATAATAAGAGGCCCTACTGAGATTTGAACTCAGATTATCAGAGTCAGAGTCTGAAGTGCTAACCATTACACCATAGGACCCGTTTGAAACACCGATCTTTCATCCAGAATATACAGCAATCAATGTTTGTTTTCACAACAACACGGTAGCGAGATGCGCCAGTCATTCGTCATTAAAAGAAAGAATACTAATCGACGAAGATGGGATTCGAACCCACGCGTGCAATGCACAATGGATTAGCAGTCCATCACCTTAACCACTCGGTCACCTCGTCTATAAGCAGAATCAAACTTCACTTGACTAACACTTATCCGTAAACAAGAACTTTTAATCATCTATGCAGCAACTACGTGTGCAATTTAACAGACAGAAAGCAACATTCGAAGCACTACGCCCGATGAGGGACTTGAACCCTCGACCTCAGGATTAAAAGTCCCGCGCTCTACCAGCTGAGCTAACCGGGCTTATTTACCGCGTTCTGGGATAGCAATATCAATTATTTCTTTAATATACCTTACGAAACATTGTCATCTTTTAAATTGTAATTTTTGTTATATGTCAGACGCCTCGATAGCGCAGTAGGCAGCGCGCGAGTCTCATAATCTCGAGGTCGTGAGTTCGAACCTCACTCGGGGCAGTTACTTGCTATTAAACAATGTTATTTTTGTGCCAATACGCAGGTTCACTTCGTGCGGAGATGGGTGTTTTCTAGATGTTGTACTTAATGTGACCCACGTTAAATGATTCAGAAGAATACAGTATAATGTAAGCTACGTCAATTCATTTTTATTTACTGTTCCATATTGTGTATCTAAGTTGTATTTGCGAGAAAAAGAAATTAAAGTTGTGGACAAAGAAGTTTGGGAAAGGAGAAAGGGGAAGAATCATTTATACGGTTTAGCTATCAAGGTTAAAACAATTTAAAGGACTCAGAGGAGATAATTAAACCGTTGACTGAAGGAATAAGTTTAAAGGGTAGAGGTGGAAACTTTCAAAGAAGAAATGACAAAAAAGGTGGCGTTTACCACGAGAATATTTTCTACGAATAGGAGAATAAACAACCATATTTTCTTTTGGTTTCTTATAATAAGAGGCCCTACTGAGATTTGAACTCAGATTATCAGAGTCAGAGTCTGAAGTGCTAACCATTACACCATAGGACCCGTTTGAAACACCGATCTTTCATCCAGAATATACAGCAATCAATGTTTGTTTTCACAACAACACGGTAGCGAGATGCGCCAGTCATTCGTCATTAAAAGAAAGAATACTAATCGACGAAGATGGGATTCGAACCCACGCGTGCAATGCACAATGGATTAGCAGTCCATCACCTTAACCACTCGGTCACCTCGTCTATAAGCAGAATCAAACTTCACTTGACTAACACTTATCCGTAAACAAGAACTTTTAATCATCTATGCAGCAACTACGTGTGCAATTTAACAGACAGAAAGCAACATTCGAAGCACTACGCCCGATGAGGGACTTGAACCCTCGACCTCAGGATTAAAAGTCCCGCGCTCTACCAGCTGAGCTAACCGGGCTTATTTACCGCGTTCTGGGATAGCAATATCAATTATTTCTTTAATATACCTTACGAAACATTGTCATCTTTTAAATTGTAATTTTTGTTATATGTCAGACGCCTCGATAGCGCAGTAGGCAGCGCGCGAGTCTCATAATCTCGAGGTCGTGAGTTCGAACCTCACTCGGGGCAGTTACTTGCTATTAAACAATGTTATTTTTGTGCCAATACGCAGGTTCACTTCGTGCGGAGATGGGTGTTTTCTAGATGTTGTACTTAATGTGACCCACGTTAAATGATTCAGAAGAATACAGTATAATGTAAGCTACGTCAATTCATTTTTATTTACTGTTCCATATTGTGTATCTAAGTTGTATTTGGCGAGAAAAAGAAATTAAAGTTGTGGACAAAGAAGTTTGGGAAAGGAGAAAGGGGAAGAATCATTTATACGGTTTAGCTATCAAGGTTAAAACAATTTAAAGGACTCAGAGGAGATAATTAAACCGTTGACTGAAGGAATAAGTTTAAAGGGTAGAGGTGGAAACTTTCAAAGAAGAAATGACAAAAAGGTGGCGTTTACCACGAGAATATTTTCTACGAATAGGAGAATAAACAACCATATTTTCTTTTGGTTTCTTATAATAAGAGGCCCTACTGAGATTTGAACTCAGATTATCAGAGTCAGAGTCTGAAGTGCTAACCATTACACCATAGGACCCGTTTGAAACACCGATCTTTCATCCAGAATATACAGCAATCAATGTTTGTTTTCACAACAACACGGTAGCGAGATGCGCCAGTCATTCGTCATTAAAAGAAAGAATACTAATCGACGAAGATGGGATTCGAACCCACGCGTGCAATGCACAATGGATTAGCAGTCCATCACCTTAACCACTCGGTCACCTCGTCTATAAGCAGAATCAAACTTCACTTGACTAACACTTATCCGTAAACAAGAACTTTTAATCATCTATGCAGCAACTACGTGTGCAATTTAACAGACAGAAAGCAACATTCGAAGCACTACGCCCGATGAGGGACTTGAACCCTCGACCTCAGGATTAAAAGTCCCGCGCTCTACCAGCTGAGCTAACCGGGCTTATTTACCGCGTTCTGGGATAGCAATATCAATTATTTCTTTAATATACCTTACGAAACATTGTCATCTTTTAAATTGTAATTTTTGTTATATGTCAGACGCCTCGATAGCGCAGTAGGCAGCGCGCGAGTCTCATAATCTCGAGGTCGTGAGTTCGAACCTCACTCGGGGCAGTTACTTGCTATTAAACAATGTTATTTTTGTGCCAATACGCAGGTTCACTTCGTGCGGAGATGGGTGTTTTCTAGATGTTGTACTTAATGTGACCCACGTTAAATGATTCAGAAGAATACAGTATAATGTAAGCTACGTCAATTCATTTTTATTTACTGTTCCATATTGTGTATCTAAGTTGTATTTGGCGAGAAAAAGAAATTAAAGTTGTGGACAAAGAAGTTTGGGAAAGGAGAAAGGGGAAGAATCATTTATACGGTTTAGCTATCAAGGTTAAAACAATTTAAAGGACTCAGAGGAGATAATTAAACCGTTGACTGAAGGAATAAGTTTAAAGGGTAGAGGTGGAAACTTTCAAAGAAGAAATGACAAAAAAGGTGGCGTTTACCACGAGAATATTTTCTACGAATAGGAGAATAAACAACCATATTTTCTTTTGGTTTCTTATAATAAGAGGCCCTACTGAGATTTGAACTCAGATTATCAGAGTCAGAGTCTGAAGTGCTAACCATTACACCATAGGACCCGTTTGAAACACCGATCTTTCATCCAGAATATACAGCAATCAATGTTTGTTTTCACAACAACACGGTAGCGAGATGCGCCAGTCATTCGTCATTAAAAGAAAGAATACTAATCGACGAAGATGGGATTCGAACCCACGCGTGCAATGCACAATGGATTAGCAGTCCATCACCTTAACCACTCGGTCACCTCGTCTATAAGCAGAATCAAACTTCACTTGACTAACACTTATCCGTAAACAAGAACTTTTAATCATCTATGCAGCAACTACGTGTGCAATTTAACAGACAGAAAGCAACATTCGAAGCACTACGCCCGATGAGGGACTTGAACCCTCGACCTCAGGATTAAAAGTCCCGCGCTCTACCAGCTGAGCTAACCGGGCTTATTTACCGCGTTCTGGGATAGCAATATCAATTATTTCTTTAATATACCTTACGAAACATTGTCATCTTTTAAATTGTAATTTTTGTTATATGTCAGACGCCTCGATAGCGCAGTAGGCAGCGCGCGAGTCTCATAATCTCGAGGTCGTGAGTTCGAACCTCACTCGGGGCAGTTACTTGCTATTAAACAATGTTATTTTTGTGCCAATACGCAGGTTCACTTCGTGCGGAGATGGGTGTTTTCTAGATGTTGTACTTAATGTGACCCACGTTAAATGATTCAGAAGAATACAGTATAATGTAAGCTACGTCAATTCATTTTTATTTACTGTTCCATATTGTGTATCTAAGTTGTATTTGGCGAGAAAAAGAAATTAAAGTTGTGGACAAAGAAGTTTGGGAAAGGAGAAAGGGGAAGAATCATTTATACGGTTTAGCTATCAAGGTTAAAACAATTTAAAGGACTCAGAGGAGATAATTAAACCGTTGACTGAAGGAATAAGTTTAAAGGGTAGAGGTGGAAACTTTCAAAGAAGAAATGACAAAAAAGGTGGCGTTTACCACGAGAATATTTTCTACGAATAGGAGAATAAACAACCATATTTTCTTTTGGTTTCTTATAATAAGAGGCCCTACTGAGATTTGAACTCAGATTATCAGAGTCAGAGTCTGAAGTGCTAACCATTACACCATAGGACCCGTTTGAAACACCGATCTTTCATCCAGAATATACAGCAATCAATGTTTGTTTTCACAACAACACGGTAGCGAGATGCGCCAGTCATTCGTCATTAAAAGAAAGAATACTAATCGACGAAGATGGGATTCGAACCCACGCGTGCAATGCACAATGGATTAGCAGTCCATCACCTTAACCACTCGGTCACCTCGTCTATAAGCAGAATCAAACTTCACTTGACTAACACTTATCCGTAAACAAGAACTTTTAATCATCTATGCAGCAACTACGTGTGCAATTTAACAGACAGAAAGCAACATTCGAAGCACTACGCCCGATGAGGGACTTGAACCCTCGACCTCAGGATTAAAAGTCCCGCGCTCTACCAGCTGAGCTAACCGGGCTTATTTACCGCGTTCTGGGATAGCAATATCAATTATTTCTTTAATATACCTTACGAAACATTGTCATCTTTTAAATTGTAATTTTTGTTATATGTCAGACGCCTCGATAGCGCAGTAGGCAGCGCGCGAGTCTCATAATCTCGAGGTCGTGAGTTCGAACCTCACTCGGGGCAGTTACTTGCTATTAAACAATGTTATTTTTGTGCCAATACGCAGGTTCACTTCGTGCGGAGATGGGTGTTTTCTAGATGTTGTACTTAATGTGACCCACGTTAAATGATTCAGAAGAATACAGTATAATGTAAGCTACGTCAATTCATTTTTATTTACTGTTCCATATTGTGTATCTAAGTTGTATTTGGCGAGAAAAAGAAATTAAAGTTGTGGACAAAGAAGTTTGGGAAAGGAGAAAGGGGAAGAATCATTTATACGGTTTAGCTATCAAGGTTAAAACAATTTAAAGGACTCAGAGGAGATAATTAAACCGTTGACTGAAGGAATAAGTTTAAAGGGTAGAGGTGGAAACTTTCAAAGAAGAAATGACAAAAAAGGTGGCGTTTACCACGAGAATATTTTCTACGAATAGGAGAATAAACAACCATATTTTCTTTTGGTTTCTTATAATAAGAGGCCCTACTGAGATTTGAACTCAGATTATCAGAGTCAGAGTCTGAAGTGCTAACCATTACACCATAGGACCCGTTTGAAACACCGATCTTTCATCCAGAATATACAGCAATCAATGTTTGTTTTCACAACAACACGGTAGCGAGATGCGCCAGTCATTCGTCATTAAAAGAAAGAATACTAATCGACGAAGATGGGATTCGAACCCACGCGTGCAATGCACAATGGATTAGCAGTCCATCACCTTAACCACTCGGTCACCTCGTCTATAAGCAGAATCAAACTTCACTTGACTAACACTTATCCGTAAACAAGAACTTTTAATCATCTATGCAGCAACTACGTGTGCAATTTAACAGACAGAAAGCAACATTCGAAGCACTACGCCCGATGAGGGACTTGAACCCTCGACCTCAGGATTAAAAGTCCCGCGCTCTACCAGCTGAGCTAACCGGGCTTATTTACCGCGTTCTGGGATAGCAATATCAATTATTTCTTTAATATACCTTACGAAACATTGTCATCTTTTAAATTGTAATTTTTGTTATATGTCAGACGCCTCGATAGCGCAGTAGGCAGCGCGCGAGTCTCATAATCTCGAGGTCGTGAGTTCGAACCTCACTCGGGGCAGTTACTTGCTATTAAACAATGTTATTTTTGTGCCAATACGCAGGTTCACTTCGTGCGGAGATGGGTGTTTTCTAGATGTTGTACTTAATGTGACCCACGTTAAATGATTCAGAAGAATACAGTATAATGTAAGCTACGTCAATTCATTTTTATTTACTGTTCCATATTGTGTATCTAAGTTGTATTTGGCGAGAAAAAGAAATTAAAGTTGTGGACAAAGAAGTTTGGGAAAGGAGAAAGGGGAAGAATCATTTATACGGTTTAGCTATCAAGGTTAAAACAATTTAAAGGACTCAGAGGAGATAATTAAACCGTTGACTGAAGGAATAAGTTTAAAGGGTAGAGGTGGAAACTTTCAAAGAAGAAATGACAAAAAGGTGGCGTTTACCACGAGAATATTTTCTACGAATAGGAGAATAAACAACCATATTTTCTTTTGGTTTCTTATAATAAGAGGCCCTACTGAGATTTGAACTCAGATTATCAGAGTCAGAGTCTGAAGTGCTAACCATTACACCATAGGACCCGTTTGAAACACCGATCTTTCATCCAGAATATACAGCAATCAATGTTTGTTTTCACAACAACACGGTAGCGAGATGCGCCAGTCATTCGTCATTAAAAGAAAGAATACTAATCGACGAAGATGGGATTCGAACCCACGCGTGCAATGCACAATGGATTAGCAGTCCATCACCTTAACCACTCGGTCACCTCGTCTATAAGCAGAATCAAACTTCACTTGACTAACACTTATCCGTAAACAAGAACTTTTAATCATCTATGCAGCAACTACGTGTGCAATTTAACAGACAGAAAGCAACATTCGAAGCACTACGCCCGATGAGGGACTTGAACCCTCGACCTCAGGATTAAAAGTCCCGCGCTCTACCAGCTGAGCTAACCGGGCTTATTTACCGCGTTCTGGGATAGCAATATCAATTATTTCTTTAATATACCTTACGAAACATTGTCATCTTTTAAATTGTAATTTTTGTTATATGTCAGACGCCTCGATAGCGCAGTAGGCAGCGCGCGAGTCTCATAATCTCGAGGTCGTGAGTTCGAACCTCACTCGGGGCAGTTACTTGCTATTAAACAATGTTATTTTTGTGCCAATACGCAGGTTCACTTCGTGCGGAGATGGGTGTTTTCTAGATGTTGTACTTAATGTGACCCACGTTAAATGATTCAGAAGAATACAGTATAATGTAAGCTACGTCAATTCATTTTTATTTACTGTTCCATATTGTGTATCTAAGTTGTATTTGGCGAGAAAAAGAAATTAAAGTTGTGGACAAAGAAGTTTGGGAAAGGAGAAAGGGGAAGAATCATTTATACGGTTTAGCTATCAAGGTTAAAACAATTTAAAGGACTCAGAGGAGATAATTAAACCGTTGACTGAAGGAATAAGTTTAAAGGGTAGAGGTGGAAACTTTCAAAGAAGAAATGACAAAAAAGGTGGCGTTTACCACGAGAATATTTTCTACGAATAGGAGAATAAACAACCATATTTTCTTTTGGTTTCTTATAATAAGAGGCCCTACTGAGATTTGAACTCAGATTATCAGAGTCAGAGTCTGAAGTGCTAACCATTACACCATAGGACCCGTTTGAAACACCGATCTTTCATCCAGAATATACAGCAATCAATGTTTGTTTTCACAACAACACGGTAGCGAGATGCGCCAGTCATTCGTCATTAAAAGAAAGAATACTAATCGACGAAGATGGGATTCGAACCCACGCGTGCAATGCACAATGGATTAGCAGTCCATCACCTTAACCACTCGGTCACCTCGTCTATAAGCAGAATCAAACTTCACTTGACTAACACTTATCCGTAAACAAGAACTTTTAATCATCTATGCAGCAACTACGTGTGCAATTTAACAGACAGAAAGCAACATTCGAAGCACTACGCCCGATGAGGGACTTGAACCCTCGACCTCAGGATTAAAAGTCCCGCGCTCTACCAGCTGAGCTAACCGGGCTTATTTACCGCGTTCTGGGATAGCAATATCAATTATTTCTTTAATATACCTTACGAAACATTGTCATCTTTTAAATTGTAATTTTTGTTATATGTCAGACGCCTCGATAGCGCAGTAGGCAGCGCGCGAGTCTCATAATCTCGAGGTCGTGAGTTCGAACCTCACTCGGGGCAGTTACTTGCTATTAAACAATGTTATTTTTGTGCCAATACGCAGGTTCACTTCGTGCGGAGATGGGTGTTTTCTAGATGTTGTACTTAATGTGACCCACGTTAAATGATTCAGAAGAATACAGTATAATGTAAGCTACGTCAATTCATTTTTATTTACTGTTCCATATTGTGTATCTAAGTTGTATTTGGCGAGAAAAAGAAATTAAAGTTGTGGACAAAGAAGTTTGGGAAAGGAGAAAGGGGAAGAATCATTTATACGGTTTAGCTATCAAGGTTAAAACAATTTAAAGGACTCAGAGGAGATAATTAAACCGTTGACTGAAGGAATAAGTTTAAAGGGTAGAGGTGGAAACTTTCAAAGAAGAAATGACAAAAAGGTGGCGTTTACCACGAGAATATTTTCTACGAATAGGAGAATAAACAACCATATTTTCTTTTGGTTTCTTATAATAAGAGGCCCTACTGAGATTTGAACTCAGATTATCAGAGTCAGAGTCTGAAGTGCTAACCATTACACCATAGGACCCGTTTGAAACACCGATCTTTCATCCAGAATATACAGCAATCAATGTTTGTTTTCACAACAACACGGTAGCGAGATGCGCCAGTCATTCGTCATTAAAAGAAAGAATACTAATCGACGAAGATGGGATTCGAACCCACGCGTGCAATGCACAATGGATTAGCAGTCCATCACCTTAACCACTCGGTCACCTCGTCTATAAGCAGAATCAAACTTCACTTGACTAACACTTATCCGTAAACAAGAACTTTTAATCATCTATGCAGCAACTACGTGTGCAATTTAACAGACAGAAAGCAACATTCGAAGCACTACGCCCGATGAGGGACTTGAACCCTCGACCTCAGGATTAAAAGTCCCGCGCTCTACCAGCTGAGCTAACCGGGCTTATTTACCGCGTTCTGGGATAGCAATATCAATTATTTCTTTAATATACCTTACGAAACATTGTCATCTTTTAAATTGTAATTTTTGTTATATGTCAGACGCCTCGATAGCGCAGTAGGCAGCGCGCGAGTCTCATAATCTCGAGGTCGTGAGTTCGAACCTCACTCGGGGCAGTTACTTGCTATTAAACAATGTTATTTTTGTGCCAATACGCAGGTTCACTTCGTGCGGAGATGGGTGTTTTCTAGATGTTGTACTTAATGTGACCCACGTTAAATGATTCAGAAGAATACAGTATAATGTAAGCTACGTCAATTCATTTTTATTTACTGTTCCATATTGTGTATCTAAGTTGTATTTGGCGAGAAAAAGAAATTAAAGTTGTGGACAAAGAAGTTTGGGAAAGGAGAAAGGGGAAGAATCATTTATACGGTTTAGCTATCAAGGTTAAAACAATTTAAAGGACTCAGAGGAGATAATTAAACCGTTGACTGAAGGAATAAGTTTAAAGGGTAGAGGTGGAAACTTTCAAAGAAGAAATGACAAAAAAGGTGGCGTTTACCACGAGAATATTTTCTACGAATAGGAGAATAAACAACCATATTTTCTTTTGGTTTCTTATAATAAGAGGCCCTACTGAGATTTGAACTCAGATTATCAGAGTCAGAGTCTGAAGTGCTAACCATTACACCATAGGACCCGTTTGAAACACCGATCTTTCATCCAGAATATACAGCAATCAATGTTTGTTTTCACAACAACACGGTAGCGAGATGCGCCAGTCATTCGTCATTAAAAGAAAGAATACTAATCGACGAAGATGGGATTCGAACCCACGCGTGCAATGCACAATGGATTAGCAGTCCATCACCTTAACCACTCGGTCACCTCGTCTATAAGCAGAATCAAACTTCACTTGACTAACACTTATCCGTAAACAAGAACTTTTAATCATCTATGCAGCAACTACGTGTGCAATTTAACAGACAGAAAGCAACATTCGAAGCACTACGCCCGATGAGGGACTTGAACCCTCGACCTCAGGATTAAAAGTCCCGCGCTCTACCAGCTGAGCTAACCGGGCTTATTTACCGCGTTCTGGGATAGCAATATCAATTATTTCTTTAATATACCTTACGAAACATTGTCATCTTTTAAATTGTAATTTTTGTTATATGTCAGACGCCTCGATAGCGCAGTAGGCAGCGCGCGAGTCTCATAATCTCGAGGTCGTGAGTTCGAACCTCACTCGGGGCAGTTACTTGCTATTAAACAATGTTATTTTTGTGCCAATACGCAGGTTCACTTCGTGCGGAGATGGGTGTTTTCTAGATGTTGTACTTAATGTGACCCACGTTAAATGATTCAGAAGAATACAGTATAATGTAAGCTACGTCAATTCATTTTTATTTACTGTTCCATATTGTGTATCTAAGTTGTATTTGGCGAGAAAAAGAAATTAAAGTTGTGGACAAAGAAGTTTGGGAAAGGAGAAAGGGGAAGAATCATTTATACGGTTTAGCTATCAAGGTTAAAACAATTTAAAGGACTCAGAGGAGATAATTAAACCGTTGACTGAAGGAATAAGTTTAAAGGGTAGAGGTGGAAACTTTCAAAGAAGAAATGACAAAAAAGGTGGCGTTTACCACGAGAATATTTTCTACGAATAGGAGAATAAACAACCATATTTTCTTTTGGTTTCTTATAATAAGAGGCCCTACTGAGATTTGAACTCAGATTATCAGAGTCAGAGTCTGAAGTGCTAACCATTACACCATAGGACCCGTTTGAAACACCGATCTTTCATCCAGAATATACAGCAATCAATGTTTGTTTTCACAACAACACGGTAGCGAGATGCGCCAGTCATTCGTCATTAAAAGAAAGAATACTAATCGACGAAGATGGGATTCGAACCCACGCGTGCAATGCACAATGGATTAGCAGTCCATCACCTTAACCACTCGGTCACCTCGTCTATAAGCAGAATCAAACTTCACTTGACTAACACTTATCCGTAAACAAGAACTTTTAATCATCTATGCAGCAACTACGTGTGCAATTTAACAGACAGAAAGCAACATTCGAAGCACTACGCCCGATGAGGGACTTGAACCCTCGACCTCAGGATTAAAAGTCCCGCGCTCTACCAGCTGAGCTAACCGGGCTTATTTACCGCGTTCTGGGATAGCAATATCAATTATTTCTTTAATATACCTTACGAAACATTGTCATCTTTTAAATTGTAATTTTTGTTATATGTCAGACGCCTCGATAGCGCAGTAGGCAGCGCGCGAGTCTCATAATCTCGAGGTCGTGAGTTCGAACCTCACTCGGGGCAGTTACTTGCTATTAAACAATGTTATTTTTGTGCCAATACGCAGGTTCACTTCGTGCGGAGATGGGTGTTTTCTAGATGTTGTACTTAATGTGACCCACGTTAAATGATTCAGAAGAATACAGTATAATGTAAGCTACGTCAATTCATTTTTATTTACTGTTCCATATTGTGTATCTAAGTTGTATTTGGCGAGAAAAAGAAATTAAAGTTGTGGACAAAGAAGTTTGGGAAAGGAGAAAGGGGAAGAATCATTTATACGGTTTAGCTATCAAGGTTAAAACAATTTAAAGGACTCAGAGGAGATAATTAAACCGTTGACTGAAGGAATAAGTTTAAAGGGTAGAGGTGGAAACTTTCAAAGAAGAAATGACAAAAAGGTGGCGTTTACCACGAGAATATTTTCTACGAATAGGAGAATAAACAACCATATTTTCTTTTGGTTTCTTATAATAAGAGGCCCTACTGAGATTTGAACTCAGATTATCAGAGTCAGAGTCTGAAGTGCTAACCATTACACCATAGGACCCGTTTGAAACACCGATCTTTCATCCAGAATATACAGCAATCAATGTTTGTTTTCACAACAACACGGTAGCGAGATGCGCCAGTCATTCGTCATTAAAAGAAAGAATACTAATCGACGAAGATGGGATTCGAACCCACGCGTGCAATGCACAATGGATTAGCAGTCCATCACCTTAACCACTCGGTCACCTCGTCTATAAGCAGAATCAAACTTCACTTGACTAACACTTATCCGTAAACAAGAACTTTTAATCATCTATGCAGCAACTACGTGTGCAATTTAACAGACAGAAAGCAACATTCGAAGCACTACGCCCGATGAGGGACTTGAACCCTCGACCTCAGGATTAAAAGTCCCGCGCTCTACCAGCTGAGCTAACCGGGCTTATTTACCGCGTTCTGGGATAGCAATATCAATTATTTCTTTAATATACCTTACGAAACATTGTCATCTTTTAAATTGTAATTTTTGTTATATGTCAGACGCCTCGATAGCGCAGTAGGCAGCGCGCGAGTCTCATAATCTCGAGGTCGTGAGTTCGAACCTCACTCGGGGCAGTTACTTGCTATTAAACAATGTTATTTTTGTGCCAATACGCAGGTTCACTTCGTGCGGAGATGGGTGTTTTCTAGATGTTGTACTTAATGTGACCCACGTTAAATGATTCAGAAGAATACAGTATAATGTAAGCTACGTCAATTCATTTTTATTTACTGTTCCATATTGTGTATCTAAGTTGTATTTGGCGAGAAAAAGAAATTAAAGTTGTGGACAAAGAAGTTTGGGAAAGGAGAAAGGGGAAGAATCATTTATACGGTTTAGCTATCAAGGTTAAAACAATTTAAAGGACTCAGAGGAGATAATTAAACCGTTGACTGAAGGAATAAGTTTAAAGGGTAGAGGTGGAAACTTTCAAAGAAGAAATGACAAAAAGGTGGCGTTTACCACGAGAATATTTTCTACGAATAGGAGAATAAACAACCATATTTTCTTTTGGTTTCTTATAATAAGAGGCCCTACTGAGATTTGAACTCAGATTATCAGAGTCAGAGTCTGAAGTGCTAACCATTACACCATAGGACCCGTTTGAAACACCGATCTTTCATCCAGAATATACAGCAATCAATGTTTGTTTTCACAACAACACGGTAGCGAGATGCGCCAGTCATTCGTCATTAAAAGAAAGAATACTAATCGACGAAGATGGGATTCGAACCCACGCGTGCAATGCACAATGGATTAGCAGTCCATCACCTTAACCACTCGGTCACCTCGTCTATAAGCAGAATCAAACTTCACTTGACTAACACTTATCCGTAAACAAGAACTTTTAATCATCTATGCAGCAACTACGTGTGCAATTTAACAGACAGAAAGCAACATTCGAAGCACTACGCCCGATGAGGGACTTGAACCCTCGACCTCAGGATTAAAAGTCCCGCGCTCTACCAGCTGAGCTAACCGGGCTTATTTACCGCGTTCTGGGATAGCAATATCAATTATTTCTTTAATATACCTTACGAAACATTGTCATCTTTTAAATTGTAATTTTTGTTATATGTCAGACGCCTCGATAGCGCAGTAGGCAGCGCGCGAGTCTCATAATCTCGAGGTCGTGAGTTCGAACCTCACTCGGGGCAGTTACTTGCTATTAAACAATGTTATTTTTGTGCCAATACGCAGGTTCACTTCGTGCGGAGATGGGTGTTTTCTAGATGTTGTACTTAATGTGACCCACGTTAAATGATTCAGAAGAATACAGTATAATGTAAGCTACGTCAATTCATTTTTATTTACTGTTCCATATTGTGTATCTAAGTTGTATTTGGCGAGAAAAAGAAATTAAAGTTGTGGACAAAGAAGTTTGGGAAAGGAGAAAGGGGAAGAATCATTTATACGGTTTAGCTATCAAGGTTAAAACAATTTAAAGGACTCAGAGGAGATAATTAAACCGTTGACTGAAGGAATAAGTTTAAAGGGTAGAGGTGGAAACTTTCAAAGAAGAAATGACAAAAAGGTGGCGTTTACCACGAGAATATTTTCTACGAATAGGAGAATAAACAACCATATTTTCTTTTGGTTTCTTATAATAAGAGGCCCTACTGAGATTTGAACTCAGATTATCAGAGTCAGAGTCTGAAGTGCTAACCATTACACCATAGGACCCGTTTGAAACACCGATCTTTCATCCAGAATATACAGCAATCAATGTTTGTTTTCACAACAACACGGTAGCGAGATGCGCCAGTCATTCGTCATTAAAAGAAAGAATACTAATCGACGAAGATGGGATTCGAACCCACGCGTGCAATGCACAATGGATTAGCAGTCCATCACCTTAACCACTCGGTCACCTCGTCTATAAGCAGAATCAAACTTCACTTGACTAACACTTATCCGTAAACAAGAACTTTTAATCATCTATGCAGCAACTACGTGTGCAATTTAACAGACAGAAAGCAACATTCGAAGCACTACGCCCGATGAGGGACTTGAACCCTCGACCTCAGGATTAAAAGTCCCGCGCTCTACCAGCTGAGCTAACCGGGCTTATTTACCGCGTTCTGGGATAGCAATATCAATTATTTCTTTAATATACCTTACGAAACATTGTCATCTTTTAAATTGTAATTTTTGTTATATGTCAGACGCCTCGATAGCGCAGTAGGCAGCGCGCGAGTCTCATAATCTCGAGGTCGTGAGTTCGAACCTCACTCGGGGCAGTTACTTGCTATTAAACAATGTTATTTTTGTGCCAATACGCAGGTTCACTTCGTGCGGAGATGGGTGTTTTCTAGATGTTGTACTTAATGTGACCCACGTTAAATGATTCAGAAGAATACAGTATAATGTAAGCTACGTCAATTCATTTTTATTTACTGTTCCATATTGTGTATCTAAGTTGTATTTGGCGAGAAAAAGAAATTAAAGTTGTGGACAAAGAAGTTTGGGAAAGGAGAAAGGGGAAGAATCATTTATACGGTTTAGCTTATCAAGGTTAAAACAATTTAAAGGACTCAGAGGAGATAATTAAACCGTTGACTGAAGGAATAAGTTTAAAGGGTAGAGGTGGAAACTTTCAAAGAAGAAATGACAAAAAGGTGGCGTTTACCACGAGAATATTTTCTACGAATAGGAGAATAAACAACCATATTTTCTTTTGGTTTCTTATAATAAGAGGCCCTACTGAGATTTGAACTCAGATTATCAGAGTCAGAGTCTGAAGTGCTAACCATTACACCATAGGACCCGTTTGAAACACCGATCTTTCATCCAGAATATACAGCAATCAATGTTTGTTTTCACAACAACACGGTAGCGAGATGCGCCAGTCATTCGTCATTAAAAGAAAGAATACTAATCGACGAAGATGGGATTCGAACCCACGCGTGCAATGCACAATGGATTAGCAGTCCATCACCTTAACCACTCGGTCACCTCGTCTATAAGCAGAATCAAACTTCACTTGACTAACACTTATCCGTAAACAAGAACTTTTAATCATCTATGCAGCAACTACGTGTGCAATTTAACAGACAGAAAGCAACATTCGAAGCACTACGCCCGATGAGGGACTTGAACCCTCGACCTCAGGATTAAAAGTCCCGCGCTCTACCAGCTGAGCTAACCGGGCTTATTTACCGCGTTCTGGGATAGCAATATCAATTATTTCTTTAATATACCTTACGAAACATTGTCATCTTTTAAATTGTAATTTTTGTTATATGTCAGACGCCTCGATAGCGCAGTAGGCAGCGCGCGAGTCTCATAATCTCGAGGTCGTGAGTTCGAACCTCACTCGGGGCAGTTACTTGCTATTAAACAATGTTATTTTTGTGCCAATACGCAGGTTCACTTCGTGCGGAGATGGGTGTTTTCTAGATGTTGTACTTAATGTGACCCACGTTAAATGATTCAGAAGAATACAGTATAATGTAAGCTACGTCAATTCATTTTTATTTACTGTTCCATATTGTGTATCTAAGTTGTATTTGGCGAGAAAAAGAAATTAAAGTTGTGGACAAAGAAGTTTGGGAAAGGAGAAAGGGGAAGAATCATTTATACGGTTTAGCTATCAAGGTTAAAACAATTTAAAGGACTCAGAGGAGATAATTAAACCGTTGACTGAAGGAATAAGTTTAAAGGGTAGAGGTGGAAACTTTCAAAGAAGAAATGACAAAAAGGTGGCGTTTACCACGAGAATATTTTCTACGAATAGGAGAATAAACAACCATATTTTCTTTTGGTTTCTTATAATAAGAGGCCCTACTGAGATTTGAACTCAGATTATCAGAGTCAGAGTCTGAAGTGCTAACCATTACACCATAGGACCCGTTTGAAACACCGATCTTTCATCCAGAATATACAGCAATCAATGTTTGTTTTCACAACAACACGGTAGCGAGATGCGCCAGTCATTCGTCATTAAAAGAAAGAATACTAATCGACGAAGATGGGATTCGAACCCACGCGTGCAATGCACAATGGATTAGCAGTCCATCACCTTAACCACTCGGTCACCTCGTCTATAAGCAGAATCAAACTTCACTTGACTAACACTTATCCGTAAACAAGAACTTTTAATCATCTATGCAGCAACTACGTGTGCAATTTAACAGACAGAAAGCAACATTCGAAGCACTACGCCCGATGAGGGACTTGAACCCTCGACCTCAGGATTAAAAGTCCCGCGCTCTACCAGCTGAGCTAACCGGGCTTATTTACCGCGTTCTGGGATAGCAATATCAATTATTTCTTTAATATACCTTACGAAACATTGTCATCTTTTAAATTGTAATTTTTGTTATATGGTCAGACGCCTCGATAGCGCAGTAGGCAGCGCGCGAGTCTCATAATCTCGAGGTCGTGAGTTCGAACCTCACTCGGGGCAGTTACTTGCTATTAAACAATGTTATTTTTGTGCCAATACGCAGGTTCACTTCGTGCGGAGATGGGTGTTTTCTAGATGTTGTACTTAATGTGACCCACGTTAAATGATTCAGAAGAATACAGTATAATGTAAGCTACGTCAATTCATTTTTATTTACTGTTCCATATTGTGTATCTAAGTTGTATTTGGCGAGAAAAAGAAATTAAAGTTGTGGACAAAGAAGTTTGGGAAAGGAGAAAGGGGAAGAATCATTTATACGGTTTAGCTATCAAGGTTAAAACAATTTAAAGGACTCAGAGGAGATAATTAAACCGTTGACTGAAGGAATAAGTTTAAAGGGTAGAGGTGGAAACTTTCAAAGAAGAAATGACAAAAAGGTGGCGTTTACCACGAGAATATTTTCTACGAATAGGAGAATAAACAACCATATTTTCTTTTGGTTTCTTATAATAAGAGGCCCTACTGAGATTTGAACTCAGATTATCAGAGTCAGAGTCTGAAGTGCTAACCATTACACCATAGGACCCGTTTGAAACACCGATCTTTCATCCAGAATATACAGCAATCAATGTTTGTTTTCACAACAACACGGTAGCGAGATGCGCCAGTCATTCGTCATTAAAAGAAAGAATACTAATCGACGAAGATGGGATTCGAACCCACGCGTGCAATGCACAATGGATTAGCAGTCCATCACCTTAACCACTCGGTCACCTCGTCTATAAGCAGAATCAAACTTCACTTGACTAACACTTATCCGTAAACAAGAACTTTTAATCATCTATGCAGCAACTACGTGTGCAATTTAACAGACAGAAAGCAACATTCGAAGCACTACGCCCGATGAGGGACTTGAACCCTCGACCTCAGGATTAAAAGTCCCGCGCTCTACCAGCTGAGCTAACCGGGCTTATTTACCGCGTTCTGGGATAGCAATATCAATTATTTCTTTAATATACCTTACGAAACATTGTCATCTTTTAAATTGTAATTTTTGTTATATGTCAGACGCCTCGATAGCGCAGTAGGCAGCGCGCGAGTCTCATAATCTCGAGGTCGTGAGTTCGAACCTCACTCGGGGCAGTTACTTGCTATTAAACAATGTTATTTTTGTGCCAATACGCAGGTTCACTTCGTGCGGAGATGGGTGTTTTCTAGATGTTGTACTTAATGTGACCCACGTTAAATGATTCAGAAGAATACAGTATAATGTAAGCTACGTCAATTCATTTTTATTTACTGTTCCATATTGTGTATCTAAGTTGTATTTGGCGAGAAAAAGAAATTAAAGTTGTGGACAAAGAAGTTTGGGAAAGGAGAAAGGGGAAGAATCATTTATACGGTTTAGCTATCAAGGTTAAAACAATTTAAAGGACTCAGAGGAGATAATTAAACCGTTGACTGAAGGAATAAGTTTAAAGGGTAGAGGTGGAAACTTTCAAAGAAGAAATGACAAAAAAGGTGGCGTTTACCACGAGAATATTTTCTACGAATAGGAGAATAAACAACCATATTTTCTTTTGGTTTCTTATAATAAGAGGCCCTACTGAGATTTGAACTCAGATTATCAGAGTCAGAGTCTGAAGTGCTAACCATTACACCATAGGACCCGTTTGAAACACCGATCTTTCATCCAGAATATACAGCAATCAATGTTTGTTTTCACAACAACACGGTAGCGAGATGCGCCAGTCATTCGTCATTAAAAGAAAGAATACTAATCGACGAAGATGGGATTCGAACCCACGCGTGCAATGCACAATGGATTAGCAGTCCATCACCTTAACCACTCGGTCACCTCGTCTATAAGCAGAATCAAACTTCACTTGACTAACACTTATCCGTAAACAAGAACTTTTAATCATCTATGCAGCAACTACGTGTGCAATTTAACAGACAGAAAGCAACATTCGAAGCACTACGCCCGATGAGGGACTTGAACCCTCGACCTCAGGATTAAAAGTCCCGCGCTCTACCAGCTGAGCTAACCGGGCTTATTTACCGCGTTCTGGGATAGCAATATCAATTATTTCTTTAATATACCTTACGAAACATTGTCATCTTTTAAATTGTAATTTTTGTTATATGTCAGACGCCTCGATAGCGCAGTAGGCAGCGCGCGAGTCTCATAATCTCGAGGTCGTGAGTTCGAACCTCACTGGGGCGGTTACTTGCTATTAAACAATGTTATTTTTGTGCCAATACGCAGGTTCACTTCGTGCGGAGATGGGTGTTTTCTAGATGTTGTACTTAATGTGACCCACGTTAAATGATTCAGAAGAATACAGTATAATGTAAGCTACGTCAATTCATTTTTATTTACTGTTCCATATTGTGTATCTAAGTTGTATTTGGCGAGAAAAAGAAATTAAAGTTGTGGACAAAGAAGTTTGGGAAAGGAGAAAGGGGAAGAATCATTTATACGGTTTAGCTATCAAGGTTAAAACAATTTAAAGGACTCAGAGGAGATAATTAAACCGTTGACTGAAGGAATAAGTTTAAAGGGTAGAGGTGGAAACTTTCAAAGAAGAAATGACAAAAAGGTGGCGTTTACCACGAGAATATTTTCTACGAATAGGAGAATAAACAACCATATTTTCTTTTGGTTTCTTATAATAAGAGGCCCTACTGAGATTTGAACTCAGATTATCAGAGTCAGAGTCTGAAGTGCTAACCATTACACCATAGGACCCGTTTGAAACACCGATCTTTCATCCAGAATATACAGCAATCAATGTTTGTTTTCACAACAACACGGTAGCGAGATGCGCCAGTCATTCGTCATTAAAAGAAAGAATACTAATCGACGAAGATGGGATTCGAACCCACGCGTGCAATGCACAATGGATTAGCAGTCCATCACCTTAACCACTCGGTCACCTCGTCTATAAGCAGAATCAAACTTCACTTGACTAACACTTATCCGTAAACAAGAACTTTTAATCATCTATGCAGCAACTACGTGTGCAATTTAACAGACAGAAAGCAACATTCGAAGCACTACGCCCGATGAGGGACTTGAACCCTCGACCTCAGGATTAAAAGTCCCGCGCTCTACCAGCTGAGCTAACCGGGCTTATTTACCGCGTTCTGGGATAGCAATATCAATTATTTCTTTAATATACCTTACGAAACATTGTCATCTTTTAAATTGTAATTTTTGTTATATGTCAGACGCCTCGATAGCGCAGTAGGCAGCGCGCGAGTCTCATAATCTCGAGGTCGTGAGTTCGAACCTCACTCGGGGCAGTTACTTGCTATTAAACAATGTTATTTTTGTGCCAATACGCAGGTTCACTTCGTGCGGAGATGGGTGTTTTCTAGATGTTGTACTTAATGTGACCCACGTTAAATGATTCAGAAGAATACAGTATAATGTAAGCTACGTCAATTCATTTTTATTTACTGTTCCATATTGTGTATCTAAGTTGTATTTGGCGAGAAAAAGAAATTAAAGTTGTGGACAAAGAAGTTTGGGAAAGGAGAAAGGGGAAGAATCATTTATACGGTTTAGCTATCAAGGTTAAAACAATTTAAAGGACTCAGAGGAGATAATTAAACCGTTGACTGAAGGAATAAGTTTAAAGGGTAGAGGTGGAAACTTTCAAAGAAGAAATGACAAAAAGGTGGCGTTTACCACGAGAATATTTTCTACGAATAGGAGAATAAACAACCATATTTTCTTTTGGTTTCTTATAATAAGAGGCCCTACTGAGATTTGAACTCAGATTATCAGAGTCAGAGTCTGAAGTGCTAACCATTACACCATAGGACCCGTTTGAAACACCGATCTTTCATCCAGAATATACAGCAATCAATGTTTGTTTTCACAACAACACGGTAGCGAGATGCGCCAGTCATTCGTCATTAAAAGAAAGAATACTAATCGACGAAGATGGGATTCGAACCCACGCGTGCAATGCACAATGGATTAGCAGTCCATCACCTTAACCACTCGGTCACCTCGTCTATAAGCAGAATCAAACTTCACTTGACTAACACTTATCCGTAAACAAGAACTTTTAATCATCTATGCAGCAACTACGTGTGCAATTTAACAGACAGAAAGCAACATTCGAAGCACTACGCCCGATGAGGGACTTGAACCCTCGACCTCAGGATTAAAAGTCCCGCGCTCTACCAGCTGAGCTAACCGGGCTTATTTACCGCGTTCTGGGATAGCAATATCAATTATTTCTTTAATATACCTTACGAAACATTGTCATCTTTTAAATTGTAATTTTTGTTATATGTCAGACGCCTCGATAGCGCAGTAGGCAGCGCGCGAGTCTCATAATCTCGAGGTCGTGAGTTCGAACCTCACTCGGGGCAGTTACTTGCTATTAAACAATGTTATTTTTGTGCCAATACGCAGGTTCACTTCGTGCGGAGATGGGTGTTTTCTAGATGTTGTACTTAATGTGACCCACGTTAAATGATTCAGAAGAATACAGTATAATGTAAGCTACGTCAATTCATTTTTATTTACTGTTCCATATTGTGTATCTAAGTTGTATTTGGCGAGAAAAAGAAATTAAAGTTGTGGACAAAGAAGTTTGGGAAAGGAGAAAGGGGAAGAATCATTTATACGGTTTAGCTATCAAGGTTAAAACAATTTAAAGGACTCAGAGGAGATAATTAAACCGTTGACTGAAGGAATAAGTTTAAAGGGTAGAGGGGGAAACTTTCAAAGAAGAAATGACAAAAAAGGTGGCGTTTACCACGAGAATATTTTCTACGAATAGGAGAATAAACAACCATATTTTCTTTTGGTTTCTTATAATAAGAGGCCCTACTGAGATTTGAACTCAGATTATCAGAGTCAGAGTCTGAAGTGCTAACCATTACACCATAGGACCCGTTTGAAACACCGATCTTTCATCCAGAATATACAGCAATCAATGTTTGTTTTCACAACAACACGGTAGCGAGATGCGCCAGTCATTCGTCATTAAAAGAAAGAATACTAATCGACGAAGATGGGATTCGAACCCACGCGTGCAATGCACAATGGATTAGCAGTCCATCACCTTAACCACTCGGTCACCTCGTCTATAAGCAGAATCAAACTTCACTTGACTAACACTTATCCGTAAACAAGAACTTTTAATCATCTATGCAGCAACTACGTGTGCAATTTAACAGACAGAAAGCAACATTCGAAGCACTACGCCCGATGAGGGACTTGAACCCTCGACCTCAGGATTAAAAGTCCCGCGCTCTACCAGCTGAGCTAACCGGGCTTATTTACCGCGTTCTGGGATAGCAATATCAATTATTTCTTTAATATACCTTACGAAACATTGTCATCTTTTAAATTGTAATTTTTGTTATATGGTCAGACGCCTCGATAGCGCAGTAGGCAGCGCGCGAGTCTCATAATCTCGAGGTCGTGAGTCCGAACCTCACCTCGGGGCAGTTACTTGCTATTAAACAATGTTATTTTTGTGCCAATACGCAGGTTCACTTCGTGCGGAGATGGGTGTTTTCTAGATGTTGTACTTAATGTGACCCACGTTAAATGATTCA